>NC_081830.1:48981160-49638660 GCF_030867095.1 Alligator mississippiensis | reverse complement strand
GGAAGTGGGACTTGTTGTTGCCGTTGGTCCTGTTCTCTCTCAGAGATACCCCTCAGGACTCCATGAAGTTTTCCCTGTTCGAGCTGGTCCTCGGGCACCGCCCGAGGGGATGGCTGCAGGTCCTCCGAGAAGAGTGGGAGCGGGACCCTAGGGGGCTGCAGGACCCGGCAGGATATCGCCAGGCTTTCCAGCAAAGGATAAGAACAGCCCAGAACATAGCTCGTGAGAACCTGAGAGATGCCCAGGTGCGGCAGATGGAGAGGTACGACAGCAACACCAAAGAACGGGTCTTCGAACCTGGGCAACGGGTACTAGTGCTATTGCCCACATCCACTAGCCGGTTTCTGACGCAATGGCAAGGCCCCTTCGAGATTCTCCGGTGAGTTGGGCCTGTGGACTACGAGGTGCACCGGCCTGGCCATCGCCGAGAGAAGCAAATCTTCCATGTAAATTTACTGCGAGAATGGAAGGAACCAACGGGCTGGGTAACTTTCGTGGAGACTGAAGGGGAGGATTTGGGGCCCCAAGGGCAGCAGCGAGAGGGGACACGTTCCGACGAGATACAGCAACTAGTCGGGGTAGGAGAAGACCTGTTGGAACTACAGAAGCAAGAAACACGGAAGGTAATTCAGGAATTCCGGGACGTGTTTTGCATAGAACCAGGGTGGGTCCATGGAGCCAGGCATACCATTAAGACGCCTCCTGGGGCCATAGTGAGGGAGAAGTGGAGACCCATACCGCATCACTTACTAGACACCGTGCGGGAAGAGGTGGACTCCATGCTACAATTGGGAGTGGTGAGGCCTTCCCGAAGCCCTTGGAGAAGCCCACTGGTCCCCGTACGAAAACCGGACGGGTCACTGAGGCTGTGCGTTGACTATAGAAGGTTAAACGCATTGGCCACCTTCGACGCATTCCCCATGCCCCAGGTAGACGAGTTAATAGAAAAGATCGGAGAGGCCCAATATATATCAACGCTGGATTTGGCCAAAGGATACTGGCAGATCCCAGTGGCACCAGCCGACCGACCAAAGACGGCCTTCGGCACGCCCTGGGGCCTTTATGAGTTTGTGAGAATGCCCTTCGGGCTACATGGGGCGGCAGCAACATTCCAGTGGTTAATGGACCGACTGCTGGCCCCGCATGCAGAATACGCGGCGGCCTACATCAACGACATTATCATATACTCGCCAACCTGGACGCACCACAAGCAAGCCCTCCGGGCCATGTTGTCGGAGTTAAGGCGGGCCGGGATGACAGCAAACCCGCGGAAATGCGCTTTAGCGAAAAGAGAGACCAAATACCTGGGATTCCTGGTGGGTAGAGGCACTATCAGACCCTTGGCGGATAAAGTTGAAACAGTGCGGAATTTCCCAGCCCCTCAAAATTGCCGTCAGCTCCGATCATTCCTGGGGCTAACCAACTATTACCGAAGGTTCGTGCCCCACTTCTCAGAACTGACGGCTCCCTTGAGAGAGGAATTAAAGGGAAGGAAAAATGGGGCAGCAAGGTGGACAGAGCACATGGAGCAATGCTTCCGGAGATTAAAACAGGCCCTCTGCGAGGATGTGATAATGCATACTCCTAACTTTGGGAAAACTTTCGTTTTGCAGACAGACGCCTCCGAAACAGCAGTGGGAGCCGTCCTCACGCAGGAGGAAGAAGGAGACCAATAGCATATGCCAGCCACAAGTTGACACCGGCAGAAAAAAGGTACGCCACGATAGAAAGGGAATGCCTGGCCATTTGGTGGGCCATGGACCATTTCCGATATTATTTAATGGGCCGAGAATTCAAACTAATAACGGACCACGCCCTGCTCCAATGGCTGAGCACAGCCCGGACCGATAATGCCCGGGTCACCCGGTGGGCATTGGCCCTACAACCTTATAAGTTCCAAATAGTGTTCAGGCCTGGAAAATCAAATGCCGTGGCGGATTTCCTGTCTAGGTGCAACAGCAGCGACTCGGATGAAACAACAAAACCGCAGATGTACAAGGCGGACAACTGCTCTGGTGTACCCCGGAAAGGTAAAATAGGGACGCCCCAAGGCATCTTGAGGGGGGGTTGTGTCCCAGGGGAGCGGGGGCACTGGGAGACCCCCGCGGTGGCCAAGGGGTCTGCTTACCTCCCACAGGGCCGGAGGAGCCGAAGAAACTCCACGCGCCGGCAGTGCCGGCGCGGGTCGTCAGCCGGGCGTTTATCCAGCTGCGGCTGAGCGGCGGGGGCGGGGCACGCCGGCCGGGAGAAACAAAAGGCGGCCCCGCCAAAGCAGCGGGGCGGCTGAAGGGAGAGAGCTGGAGCACGGTGCCCCAGCGAGCAGGGGATCAGCCACCACCCGCAGAGTGCGGGACGCCGCTGGGTAGAGGCGGAGCAGGCTGCGAGCAGCGCAGCGGAGCACCCAGGAGTGAGGAGACAAGGGGAGAAGTCAGCCCCAGAGGTGGGGCAGCAGCCAGCGGGGAACCCGACACCCGAGGCAGCAGAAGGTGTAGCAGCTATCCCGAGAGTGGGGCCAGCTGTAGCCTGCATTATGGAGCCGACGGCGCGGGTAACTGCGGCCGGGACTATTGGGGAAGCAGAGAGGACGTCTGCATCCCAAGGAAGGAGGGATCAGGGCAGCAGCCCCCACTGGGAGAGGCATACCCGGTCTGAAGACCGCTGGTAGTGGCTACGGTGACCGAGCCGAGAGAGGACGAGACGAGGATGGGTTAGAGGCCAGGACAGGAAGACCTGAGGTGGCGTATGGCCAGGGTGTAGGGGAGGACGGAGCCCCAAGAGTACCCGTGAAGAGGCGTGCCGGCACCAGGGGTTACCCCAAGGGAAGACCCCCCACTGAGAGAGTCATCAAAGTTGTGGCAGGCGAGTTCTGGGGTCCCCCTTGATACCAGCCGGGGTAAACCCTGGGGCGTACCAACGAAGCCTGGGGGTGCAAGATCTCGAGTCCGGGCGAAAGTGGTGCGTGAACTCCTAGTCGAACGGAGGCGGGTACACTCTGGTTAAAAGAGAGGGAAAATATCTTGCAGACTTTGAATGGCCCACTATCTCCATCTGCAAAAGTGCTCGGTGTTTTGGAAACCATTCCAAGGACACCATTCTTCATGCACTACTTAACCTCCATAACCAGGCAAGTTAAGCCAGTTTGGTGCAATAATTTTGTTAGTGCAACTTGGAGCCATAGAAAGTCAGCAGTCTTGACAGCTGGAATGGGCAAACTTGAGGACAGTGAGAAAATGTAGTCAAGCTGTAGACTGGAAGAGGTGCAAGCTGTGCAGTGTTGGCTGCCCTCTGAGTGTGAAGAGGGAAGAGGAGAAGAATGTATTAACTATTACGGGAAAGATTAAACAAGATAAGCTTATAGTTTTTATGCTTGCCTGTAATGAATTATGTAGAGTTTCAGGTAGTTTACACAGTGAGATGATTATATATGAGACCATGCCTAGTTATGGATGATTAGACAACACTGAATCAATGTTCTGCTCTAAATATCTGTGTAGATGACCTTACTCCATTACTTGTCAGTATAGTGAAGGCACACAGTATATGTGAGAAAAATCTGGTGGCCCTCTTAGATCAGAGAAACAAAATTAATATGCATGATAGATAACCTTCCTTGAACATATGCCACAGCCTGCAAAGTCACTGTGCTAGGCTTCATGATATCATCCTGCAATTTATATACAGATGGTTTTGTGCTCTTTCCCTTTTGCAATAATAAATACAAATAATGATAATAATCATAATAGTCAATGTAATCATGTATGATTACTTGCAGTAATGTAGTCAGGATCCAGGAAGAGAAGCTCTTAGGTGCCAAATGTCCTTGGGGGCTTTTTTTTTTAAATTGGAAATGGGAACTTTGCCAAAAACTGTAACACAGCTTTATAAAAATAAAGACAAGATAAATGAACTCTGTGTAGTATTGTGCCATACTTTTAATTTTCAGGGGATTTTTTTTTTTTAACCGCACAGAGTCAACTCAATTTATGAATTAGTTGAAAGAGGAAAGGTGTGTGTATGGTGGGGGGGAAGGTAACATTTTAAGCTAGAGAAGCTAACCACAGCAAACAGATTTCTGTTGGCAATCAAGGTAACTTAACAACCATAAGTACATTGTCAGAGGAAAAAATTATATTTTGCTGTAACACAGATGATATACAGCTGACTGATTTCTCTTTTAAGTTCAAGCAGAAAATACTGTTTATGTATGTGTGTATGTACGTACATGTATGTGTATATATATATATATGTGTGTGTGTGTGTATTTTCAGTGTGACGGGCTAGCTGGTAATGATTTGGGTCAGGGGTTTTGAAAGTGCAAAAGATGATTGGAGGGCTTGGGATTCCCTTTCCTCACCAATCAGGCCCCTGAGACTCACCCTCCATGTCCCCTGATTAGCTACTTGGGTCACCTGGAAGGGGATAAAAGGGGCAGCATAGCTGACTCAGGGGAGACCAGCAAGGGACCATGAGGAAGGAGTTTCAAAGAGCTGGCAGTTGCCCCAGGATAACCTGAAGGAGTGGGACCTGCAGGCAGCAGTTGGATCCTCAGCAGCGTGGCGTGCGGCCAGCAGGAAAGGCTCCCTGCTGGGCTCCAGGATCCCCCTACGAGAGGCTGTGGCCAGCAGGAGAGGTTCCCCAGCTCCAGCAAGAAGCTAAGCAGTGACCTGAGAGGTTCCCAGCTCTGCTTCCAGCTCCTCTAGCAAGAGGCTGGGAGGCTTAACATGAAGCAGGGGCTCCTGGAAGGTCAAAACCCCTAGCAGCTTGGAGTATTACCAGTAGTGGTGGCTGTGTGGTAGACTTTCTGCCTCTGATGTGAGAGATCTGAGTTTAAGTCCCAGCTGGGATGAATTGGGGTAAGTGAAGTAAGAGGAAGAAATTCTTCTTGCACTGGGAAAAGGGTCACTGTGTTTTCCCTCTTTCCCCCCTCCAGGTACCTAGGCCCTATATTTCTTGTTATTTGACATTTTATATTTTGTGCATTTTATATTTCGCCAACTAGTATTGTTTGTTCTGCTGTTTGTGTTTTATATTTTGTTAAACCTGTCTTTTGTCAACTGGATGAATATGTGTACAATTGTAAGTGCCTAACCTTATTGAATCCTTCCCCCTTGGGGCATTGTAGTGTCCCCTATACCTCCTGGTTTATACACGTTATGTTCCCAGTACTGTTTTCTCATTAAAAGATATATGGTTAAGTCCCCATTGGTGGTCTGGCTCTGCTCTATAGGGGAAGGAGGGTCCCTACATCTCCCACAGTGCTTGTGTACCTGCACTGATCCCTTCAATTGGAGAGGGGGTGCATCTTGGAGTACCACCCGGGTTACATCAGTATCTGACCTGGGTTGGAATAACAATCTTGAAGAATTGAGCAAGGGTAGCTAAAGGTTTCTCAAAAAAATTTAGCAAGGAAGTATGGGTTGGATGAATGGGGTGGATAGGAAGCTGGCTGGATTGTCAGGCTCAACAGGTAGTAATCAACAGCTCAGTTTCTAGCTGGCAGCCAGTATCAACTGGAGTGCCCCAGGAGTCAGTCCTGGAACCGGTTTTGTTCAACATCTTCATCAGTGATCTGGAAGATTGGATGAAGTGCACCCTTAGCAAGTTTATGGATGACACCAAGCTGTGGGGTGTAGTAGATACACTGGAGGGTAGGGCTAGGATTCAGGGTAACCTAGACAAATTGGAGGATTGGGCCCAAAGAAATCTCATGTGGTTCAACGAGGACAAGTGCAAAGTCCTGCACTTAGAATGGAAGAATCCCATGTACCGCTATAGCCTGGGGACTGACTAGTTAAGAAGGAGCTGCTCTCTAGAAAAGGCCCTGGGGGCTACAGTGAACAATAAGATGGATACGAGTCAGCAGTATGACCTTGTTGTCAAGAAGGCTAACAGCATACTGGGTTGCATTTGTAGGAGTGTTGCCAGCAGATCAAGGGAAATAATTATTCCCCTCTATTCTTCACTGGTGAGGCCACATCTGGAGTAGTATGTCCAGTTTGGGGCCCCTCACTATAGAAAGGATGTGTATACATTAGAGAGAGTCCAATGGAGAGCAACAAAAATGGTGAGGGGGCTGGGGCACATGACTTACGAGGAGAGGCTGAGGGAACTGGGCTTACTTAGTTTGGAGAAGAGAAGACTGAAGTTGGATTTTTATAGCAGCCTTTAACTACCTGGAGAGTAGTTCCAAAGAGGATGGAGCTACAGTGTTCTCAGTGGTGGCAGATGACAGAACAAGGAGCAATAGTCTCAAGTTGCAGCACAGGAAGTTTAGGTTGGATATTAGGGAAAACTTTCTCCTAGGTGGAGGGTAAAGCACTGGAACCAGTTATCTTACGAGGTGGTAGAATCTGCATCCTTGGAGGTTTTTAAGCCTATCTTGACAAATCCCTGGCTGGAATGATCTAGTTGGGGAATGTCCTGCTTTGAGCAGGGGTTGGACTAGATGAACTCCTGAGGCCCCTTCCAACCCCAACTTTCTATGATTCTGTGAATACAGGATAACAATCAGTGTAAGTATAAATAGCCCAGAATGTTGGTAACAGAAATTAAGTTATTGCTTCAGCCAATTTACAGTGCTTGCCTGATTACAAAGATACTATCAGAAAGTTTTTGTTGTAGTATGTTTATATATTAGTAGTTCAACTACTTTGGCTACAAACTGTAAGTCCCTTTACTTTCAAAAAAGTATCAGATGTGCATATACAGATATGGGACTAATTCTACTGTGTGGATTTGGTTTTTATTCACTCAGTTTTCAGGCAACCCTTCTCCCTTTCATTAATTTTACTAGGGGCTTTGTTTGATTAAAATTGAAATAAAAGGTCCAGAGTTGACCTGTTAGTTTGAATTGCTTTCTTTCATTCTAAAAACCCAGAGGATGGGGATCAATAGAGAGAGATACCAGAAGGATTCCTGTCTATGATTCATCTCTGCTCATTCCATAGGTTTCACCATTTGGTGGAATTCACCAATATGTGTTAGATTAAAGGTACTTATGATCTGAATTTAGATATTTTGAAAGGTCCAGATTTTCAGAAAGTTCTGTAAATTCACTGCTGAAAATCAGGGGTGTAGGTTGTAGCCATATTGGTTTAAGGGCACAGGCAGACAAGGTTCTTTGGGTGAATCTGATATCTTTTATTAGACTAACTTAAGTAGCTGGACAAATTTTTCTTGGCAAGCTCTCCTCACCATCCCTTGTCATCTCTTCCCAGCCTGCCGAGCATGCTCCAACCCTGAAGTTCTCTGGACCTGGCTGGCGCATTTCTGATTCAGGTCCAGCTGCTCCTTGCCCCCTCGCTTTGGAAGAGGGTGTGGTATTGCTTCCCTTTGCTGTCTCTGGATTGGTGGACGAGCTCCACCAATCAAACAGCAGACCCTCGAGACTGGGACTTTACCCAAGCCCTGAAAAGGGTAAGCCTGCTACATCTATATTTAGTTCATGATTTTTTGTATCCAGGAGGTTGATGAAGTTAAGTTTATAGGCTCGTTTGTGAAAAGTGTTTTGTAAATTCCCTTTGAGGATTAGAACTGTGAGATTGGAGAGAGAGTGGCTTTCTTGTGAGAAATGTGCCCCCACAGGTAACTGGGTATTCCTGTCTTTGATAGATTTCCAGTGTGCATTCATTCTGGTGCATAGTTATTGTTTGGTCTCTCCTATGTATTTTCCATCAGGGCATTTGGTGCATTGGATGAGATGTATTACATTTCTGGAGGTGCAGTTGTAAGATCCAGGAATGCTGATGGCTCTGTTGTGGGGTGTAGTAATTGTGGTGCAGATGTGTTGACAGGTTTTGCATTTCTTGTCATGGCATGGTCTGGATCCATTCGATGTGTTTTGCAGCATAGGAAGTTTGCTTCTAGAGATGAGGTTAGCGAGGTTCGGTGCTTGTTTGAAGGATAGGGTGGGTGGTTCTGGGAAGATCTCTTTAAAAATGGGGCCTCCTTCTAGTATGGGTTGCAGTTGTTTGAGGATTTTCTGTATGGGTTCAAGGGAGGGGTGATATGCCATAACCAGTGATGTGTGATTTGTGGGAATACAGAAGATCATTTGTATTGTATACAGAAGATAATTCATGGGATACAGAAGAAACCCCCCCATGAATCGCATACTATTCATTCCATCCAGGAAGAGCACACACCAACTGCAGATGCTTCCTGAGCCTGATGAAGGGTTTTTAAACCTGAAAGCTTGATAAGAAATTTTTTCCTAAGTACTTAAGTTGGTCTAATAAAAGATATCAGATTCACCCAAAAAACTCTGTCTATTTTAGGTGTAATCCTATAAGCTTTTGAAAATGCTATGCCTTCTATCTAACTAAATGGACTAGAATATCAGCATGTTTAAATGGCTAAAGTTCAGCTAAAAATTCATGGCATAATGTATTCCTGAGAATTTAGGATTTATAAATAACTGTTAAGTGACTTGATCTCTCTCCCTGCTAATTCAGAATTTCTTCTTTGTGATTTTTGTCAATATTATATTAGGTGAGTGAGTTGGCAAAATTGAAAGAATAATGGATTTACAATGGAAAAACATGAATGATACTTTTACCCAGAAGGAGAGGATGCATCTTCGAATGTCTAAAAATCTATTGTCAGTTGTTTCATACCCAGGCCAGGAATAGGCCAGGAATAAACATAAAGCCTATTGACATCTAATGAACTTTCAGATTTGTTACTATACTAATTAAGAACATCTCTAGATTCTCATTCAGGTTCCACTTCTATGATATTAATTTCTGGCTGCTTTATACATTGGTAGTGCTAAATCAGACATACACAAATGGTAGGGAGTGATTAATAAAAATCCCCAAATGTATTTACCGAGGTGTTTAATAGACAATGATTTTTGCACTTCTCCCCCCGCCCCCCATTTCACTTTGAGAAACACTGTAGCTACTAGCACAATGAGCATGTGACTATATCATATTGCACGGCAATAAATTAAAATGTACAAAATAACACCTACTGCCTTGTGTGTGGTGGGAGGAATCGCTAGTAGTTTTACTAAAATATTGATGACTATGTACCAAATGTTAATTGCTTGCAAGGCTACCTGAAAAAAACAAAAGAAATTAAGAGGATTTAAAGGTAGGTGTAAGCTAACTGAAAATGGAATACAGTCTTGTAGATGAGATGCAGAACTGAAGCTGGGACACTTAGAATTGTTAACTATCCCATGACTGTTTTTTCAAGAGTAGGGGGTTAGCACCAGTCTCCTGGCTTAATTCTAAGGGTACATTCTTTTCTCTTTCAAATCTCCCTGCAGTGTCAATTGGATAAGGTATTCTCTTCTCAGTTTCCTGTCATAAACTAGCTGTAGCTGCTTCCTTCCACCCCAGAAGTGGTGCTTTGGGCTTCTCCAGGATGAAATATGTTAAATAAATATAAGTTGCTGCTGATGCTGGTGCTGTTATAGAAAAATGAATATCTCATAGGAGAAGGATGAGGCCAACGAGCCCTTCCCAGGAGGCATTTTCCTCATATCTGCATAATCACTTCAGACTCATATCAAACTTCTCAGGAAACTAGAGAAGTTTTATCCATCTTGAGTGATGTGTATATCTGTCACAGGTTTTTTTTTCCCCCACACAGTTTTCACAGTTAACTCCATTTGGTACTTTCATTGCTTGGAAAAAAAATGAAAAAAAATCTTTTGTGGTTTATATATATAAATCATCTATATTCAGCACAACAGCTTGCTTCTGATAGGGTCTGATAGATCTCTAGGAGGTCTCTATATTTGTACAATATCTGGTCTCTAGAATGATCTTATTCTTCTTTCAGTTACTTCCATACTTTTCCACTTGATCCAAGATCTGAATTGGCTTTCCTGAACTGTGTGTCTTGTAGGTCAACTGTCTAACCCAAGTTAACTTTTCATCTGCTCAGCACCCTTCTGTTTAACATTATGTAGGATTTTATGTTTTCCTTTTCCAAATGGTGGTATTTGTTATTTGTCATTAAAATTTTTAAAAGTTAAAAACTTTAAAAACATTAGTAGGGCCTTACTTAGATTTGAAATGGATATGAAATCCTAGCACTGCTGATCTTGAAAATGCCATACTTCATTTATCCATGGCTCTGAATAAATATAATTAAGGGTACAGACAGAAGTACAGCTCCCAGCTGTAACTCAGGAAGATTTCTGCAAAGCGTTCTGAGTCCCAGACCAAACAGAAGTTCACTGCTGGTTTCAGGGGGGAGGTGAATTTAGCTGCTAGCGTGGAGCCTGCAGCCAGGTTCCCATAGCACTGTCCAGGCTCTGCCAGTGCTTGCTGTTTTCAGAAAAGGGAGGGGGAAAAACAGCTGAGGGAGCTTGTTCTTGGGGCTCCCCAGATGGTGCTGAAGGGTGGGCTGGGTGAATTGGAGCCCTCCTCACCTTGGGGGGACTCCAATACATCTGCCTCACCCTCCAGGGGGGAGGGGGAGGGTTAAAACCGCCAGACTGAACTCCCCGTCTTCCCCTTTCCCCCCTTCCATTCTGAAAACAGCAAAAGGCTGGGAGCTCTGCAGACACAAATTACAAATGATGCTACCTTTTTAATCATCTTTATCTGATACCTCATGCAATGAGGGGCCAGATTTTCATCTTAAAATTTTAAGCTGTCAACATCCATGCACTTGTGTTTTGTCATAGCAATAAACTGCTTTCTGTGGCCAGATCAGGTGACACTTCAGTCTGTAACTGACACTAAGAAACCTTTTCATTGCCACTCCTTAAACTGCATGTGCTACCTGATACAAGAGGTTATATTTTTCATTTGTTTCCCCAACTACTGCTTCCCAGGAAACTGAATATGGACTTCATGCTCCAATAATAAAGAAAAAAGTAAGTACAGTCACCTACCTGGATTTTAAGAAGGCCTTTGACAGTTTCACATTCTATTCTGATTGGGAAGCTAGCAGGCTGTGGAGTGGACACTTACACAGTCAGGTGGGTGGCCAATTGGCTTAGAGACTGCCCCCCAGAGAGTGGTGGTGGATGGGTTGTTCTTAGCCTGGAAGGAGGTGGGCAGTGGGGTCTCACAGGGTTCAGTCCTTGGACCGGTGTTATAAAATATCTTCATAAGCAATTTGGACGAGGGTGTGGAGAGTAGCCTCTCCAAGTTCACAGATGATAGCAAGTTATGGGGTAAAGTTAACACACCAGAGGGCAAGGAACAGATACAGGCCAATCTGGACAGGTTAGATCAATGGGCAGAATGAAATAGGATGCAATTCAACAAAGATAAATGTAAGGTACTCCACCTAGGGAGGAGGAATCCCCAGCACACCTATAGGTTGTGACTCCAAGATGAACATGAGCCAGCAGTGTAATGAGGCCATCAACAAGGCCAATCTCACCTTGTCGTGCATTAGCAGATGCATGACCAACAGATCGAGGGAGGTGATGCTCCCCTTCTATGCGGCATTGGTCAGGCCGCAGTTGGAGTACTGTTTCCAGTTTTGGGTGCTGCACTTCAAGAGGGACATGGAAAGGGTTCAAAGGAGGGTCACTTGCATGATTAGTGGCCTCTGTGAAAGACCCTACGAGGGGAGGTTGAGGGATCTGGATCTCTTCAGCCTTCACAAGAGACGTCTGAGTGGAGACCTTGTAGCTACCTATAAGTTTATCAAGGGAAGACAACAGGGAATTGGAGATGTGCTATTTACCAGAGCACCACTAGAAGTAACTAGGAATAATGGGTGCAAACTAGTGAAGAGAAGATTCAGGTTAGACATTAGGAAGACATTTTTTACAGTAAGGGTGGCCAGAATCTGGGATGGGCTTCCAAGACAGGTGGTTCTATCACCTAACTTAGAGGTCTTCAAGAGGAGGCTTGATTAGTCACCTGGCTGGGGTCATCTGCCCTCGGTCCTCTTTCCTGCCAGGGGCACGGGGTCAGACACAATGATCCATTGTGGTCCCTTCTGACTCTACAATCTATGAATCTATGAATCAGTCTGATTTCCAGGGAAGCAGAGCAGGAAACCACCTTACTTCTGATGATTAGATCTCACACTAATGAACGACTAAAGCTTTTTCATGGGATACAAGCTGCATGAAACTGTTAACTAGGGTTTGTTGTTGTTAATACTTGCTAAGGAGCAGAAGTGACAAGAAGGAAAAAACAAACCCAGTCTAAAGCCTTACTGTATTGGCCTTTTTTCTCCGCAGTGCTTCATGAAAAAAGCCTTATGCATCAGGTAAGTCTACTTACCGTTTGGCCTGTGCTGAGACTGGTAACATGTCAGTCCTTTCCTTTTTCATATCTCTTTGACAAGGTATTCAGTAGAATTTTCAGATTTGTTGGACTCTGACAGGCCATGCTACGAGCACTTCTACTATGGCCTGGCCTTATTACCTTTGGGCTATCATCTATGCACCTTGGCACCCATGCCACCCCTGTGTCAGTTGTAGGAGTGTACGTGTGCTTTTAAATATACATAGGTACTTCTGTAGTAGAGTCTACTTTCAGTTTTTTTTAGCCAGGTTGGATGGTGAGGGTGAGGTCTTCAGAGAAAAGAGCTGTGTACAATATATTTATGATGCACCATGAATATCTGGAGTCCAATAAGCAATGTCTCTACTGAAATCAGTTAAATCAGTGGCAAAACACTCAGTGACTGCAAAGGGACCTATATTGAGGATTAAATAATATCAGTTTATAACCCACAATTATTTTCCAGTACCATTGAAAAGTCATCAGGCTAGGACAAATTAGGGTTTTCCAACTACAGCTGAATTTGATCAGTTAACCTAGGAATGCCCCGAACCTTCTATTTGTTTTCCTTAATAAAAAATGAGAATTAGATAATTTCTTTAAATACAATGATCTCTGAGGAGCAAGTGTCTCCATTGCATTAGCTAGTTAAAGCCTAGGAAACTGTATTATTGAACTTTTGTGAACTCCTGTACTAGGTAACAAAAGACCACAGTTCAAACAAGAATGTAACATCACAACATGCAGTTACATTAAATTTATTCTAAAAATTGTTATTTGAAGTAATTCATATTGTATTTTTAATAACAGTAATAGCAAAACTAATGAATTCTATGGGATCTTCTTGTAAAACTAAAATGTTAATAATTTCATATATTTAACTAGTGAAATGATTACATATCTCTCTCTTCCCCCCTCCCCCTTAAAATTCTGAAGAACTATATTGGATTCTTATAACTTTTTACTTTGTCCTATTTTTGTCAGGATATTTGGTGTTATATTGCTAGGCATTCTTTAATACGTCATTCCTATAATGTACTTGTCATTCATGGAGCTCAAAGCTCTTTATGAAAGAGTTTAGTATCAATTCATTTTATAGAAAGGGAGGCACAGAGAGGTGAAAGGGAGGCCCAGCAGGCCAGTGTAAGAGCCACATCTCAGGTCAGAGCTCAGAAGCCCCTTTCCTACTGCTTGGATGATTGTTTTCTCACACATTTTAACTAATTGTTTCATGATATATCTCTATTCTCATAGCCTATCTGATATAAAATAAGTTGTTAAAACTATTATAAGCACAGCAAAGCATTTTCCATATCCCAGTGACTAATGAGCTAGGTCTGCCTCTTGTCCAGTCTTAGTTTATATTTGAGTGAACAGATAAATATTTGTGAAATGGAGGAAAGCTGCTGAGCTGCATAAAAATTGTAGAAAGTCACCTAAGGGTGATGGCATAAACAGAAGATTACAACTTCAGGTGCAATAAAAGAGCAGTTGGAGAAAATGAAGCCTGAGGAAAGAGAGATGTTTTCATGCACATATTATAATAATAAAAACAATGGTGACAACATGCAATGAAAATATTTTTATGTTAGCAGAAGCATCCAGAGAATACATTTGATCCTTTTCTATTGGATATCAGCAGTTCTTTCAGTAGGATTTCCTGTAGAAAGGCCTTTTCCTTTTGCTTTTATGGGAAATATTCAGTGTTTTGAGGGTATGATTTTGAAGTGGATGAACTAAAATAATTTAAACATATTTCCCCATACAACCCATTTGGAAAACTTCCTTATTCAAAAGATAATTAAGTTTTTATTTAGGCCAAACAAAATTATATTTTAAAATGTGCTCATGACTCTTATATGGTTAACATTCTGTTTCTCTCTGAGGCACCTATCAATAGCTGCTCTACCTACCAGCCTGGATACTTAATTTTTGATCTTAAGCAAAAATATACAAAATTAAATGCAAAGGAATGAATTCACCACCCCTGTCACTTCGTGGAAAACATCAGCAGTCAAACCAGATAAAGAATAGTATTCTTTGTATGCAGGTAGCTGGTTCATAAATCAAGAATTTCTTTGGCATGTCAGTTTGACTGACTCAGATTTTCATGCCTTAACACGTGAACATTGAAGCAATGTTTTCAGGGAGTAGCCATTTTCCCCATTCCATGCCCACATCCCATTTTCTTCTGCCTTCCAAAGCTCACATATGTAATCATTAGTCACTCACTTGATAAACAACACCTGTAGAAAAACAGAATTTAAGATGCAAATAGGGGTGGTCCTTGTATGCAGTTTGGCTCAAAACTGAAAAATGTGTCAGATTTTCAACTGATGTTTTGACATAGATCCATGAAAGTTGACAGAGCTATGACAATTTACGCCACCTTGAGATCTGGCCCTCTGTCTGTAAAATGCATAAAGATACAACCTCAATTATTAAGTTCCTCCATGTCTATACCCAGGAGGACGTTCACATACGACTGACTGGACACGGTCTGTCACAACATGTTTTGAATAAATGAGGGCCAGATTAATGAGATTTGTGCTCTATATACAGTGTGTAGCAATCAGTGATTGAAACGTCAGTACTGAACTATACACAGTAGAATAAACCTATTAGCATGTTTATACCCTTCTTTGGATTTTGGATCTTCTAAAGCGAAACCTTTTTATTTTATAAATCAACAAGAAGCAATGCATTGACACTTTATGCTTTTGTTCATTGTGCCTGCCATACATCCAGACACTGAAGTACGATTACTTCTCTTATCACTGGTGGATCATGAGTGTCTCATGAATGTCACAACTGCATGCTTTACTCTGCATTGATTTCCAGGCAGTTGAGAGAGAGAGAAACAAATATACCACCTTTATTTTCCTTTTGCTTTTACTATATCTTGCTCTACTTTTCCCCTTTTTTCTAGTAATTTTTGAGCTTCCAAATGATATTACTTTTACTGTATTCCCCCGCACTGTGTATCAGCTTTCTTTATTTGTCCTCTTTCTCGCTAGCTAGAGATGTTTGATTTTAGTCCTGTCTCAAAACTGCTATACAATCTCATATCACTGACAGGAAGTTAAGAAGAAAGGTTCAACAAGGCAACAGCAGGTCATTTATAGAGAATGATTATGAAAGAACGCTTGCTTTAAGACCTGGGGCCTCTAGCCAGTAGAGGTAGAACATTCATTTTCATGACCACAATGTTCTTGTTCATTACATGGTGTAAACAAGACCATAAAGTGCTTGAACAGAACTGCAAAAAAGCTCCAGGGTTGATAAAGTTCATTAGCCTTGTAATTTAAGCTATGGTCACATGAAGGTAAACTAGGGTGTGAACTTGTAATGTATCAGTTGCCCTGCTGTAACTGTCTATGCATATGTTTTTTATGTCCTAATAAACTGGAGATGGTTTGTTGCAATTCACTGAAGGGTAGGTTACCTTGTATTTTTCCCAGGATAAGAGTGTACACATGAAGTCTGAGGAAAACCTGATAGATGCTAGGTATAGACATTCAAAAACCCCAAGGCGGAATTGATCCAAAGTATCAGGTTTCTGTAAGTAGCATAGGTTGGACTAGGAGCACATAGAGCACATGTTTACCCTTTTTGGTATTGGGAGCCAAGGTCAGCAGGTTGGGAGCACTCCTGCACACCTCCCAGTGCCCTTCCTGGGCTGCCAGAGACTGCTGACCACAGCCAAGTGGCCGGGCTGCACCTGATTTGCTGCCCAGTGAGCACGCCTTCCCCCCGCTGCTGCATCATGTGTCAGTTACAGGTATCTGTCAGCTGTAGGAAGCCAGCACCAGTGGAAGGAGCCATGCTCACCCTAAAGCTTGGTCAGGCTCTGGCTCTGTGGGGCTGTCCCCAGTTGTGGCAGCAAAAAGGTCCCTGGTCTTTGTCCAGGGTGGTGTCATGGGGGTCTGTCCCAGGCAGGACAGAGGCAGGGGAGAAGGCTTTGTCTGTTATTGACCTTTATTTTCTGAAGGATGATTTCTTTCTTCTATGTTCTTGACTTTTCATGATCCAGCCCCTATGATAACTAAGTTCCACTATAATGATGAAAATTCAATGAATTTGCTGAGTGTAGGAAATGGAACTTGCTTGGGAATCTGATCTGAACATTCAGATCTTAACTTCTACAAAAAATTAAAAGCCATGGGCCTTGGAGCTATTGCAGCTAAGTGTTGACCAGATTATTCTGATTTAGTATTCTTCCAAGGAATACAGCTTTGCTACCTTGGGCAAATTCAAGAGGAGGTTGGATGATCACCTGTCTGGGGTCTTGTGAACCCAGCATTCATTCCTGCCTGTGGCAGGGGGTCAGGCTAGATGATCTGTTCAGGTCCCTCCTGACCCTAGCTACTTTGAAATAGGTACATGTAGTTAAACACATCTGTTTACCAACAGGGAAAATATATTTATCACATTTAAGGCAAGGAGCAAATAGAAAGCTATGTCGGCTATAGGTTTTTTTTTCTCTTCTTGTTGTTACCTGGGTGTAGCTTAGATAATACAGTGATAAAGACTACAGCTTCTGCAGGCTGGCAGATATGAAGCACCATTGCTTCATGAGATTACTTTTTTTTTTTTTTTTTTTAACTTTGTGCAAGGTGGGAGGAGAACTTTTATAATCTTAAAGGTATTTCAAAACTTGTCCTGACTGTTATTTAGAAATCTGCTTCTCCAGTTGATACAGGTCTAATATCCCTATCATTAATTGTAGTGGAATGGCTTGAAACATAATGGACCAATTATTTCAGGTGCCAAGCCATTGACTTCCTTAAATTACATCAGAGATAAATTTAGCTCATTGTTTTGATTTCATGGTCAATTAGCATTGCAGGCCATCTTCACCTTTAGACTTTTTTGCCTTCAGAATTGGGAAACAATATTACTTACAATCTGTAGATCTCTCTAAAGTTTGTGCATAATTAGGTCACTGCTGATTGCAAGTCAGTGTTACAACAACTTGCTAATGGTTCCATTAACTGGAAACTGTCCTTTGTAATTCTCCTGCTGAAGTGTCATTTTTAACTCATTTATTTTGTTTTCCTCCACTGCTACAAATGTTCAAATAACACCCTGAGTATGTCTTTGAATGAGTTATCTCCTTCTGATAGAGTTTTACTGCTCTAAATCTGAAGAAGTCCAGGTGGCCTCAGAAATGCCCATATGGTTTTTAACATGTGGACTAGATAATGATTTTCCTCTGGGACTTTAGACATATAATTATTCTTTGAGATGCCCAGTTTCTAGAACACTCATAAAAAAGTAAGTAGAACTATGAAAATGCCTTTGCATAACTAACATACATACATACACACACTAACCAATTACCCATCAAGCCCTATGTCAGGCCTGCTCCCCCTTCCCTCCTGCTGTTTGGGGTCTGGGCCCACTCCCCCTTCTCTGTCGTGGTGGTGGGGGGAGGGAGGAAGGAGAGGGCTCAGGCCCTATGCGGGGGTGTGGGGAAGGATCAGGCCTGAGGGTGAGGAGAAGCTGGCCTGCTGTGGTTGTGGGGTGGAGCAATGGGTCTGGGCCAACCCGGCGGTGGCAGGGAGATGGGAGAAGTGGGCTCGGGGCCAACGTGGGAGAGGAGTGGGCCTAGGCCCGGGGGGGGGGGGAGGGAAGGACACGCTCCTCCCCTCCCCCCACCACTGGCGCATTGGGCCAGCTTCTCTCCTCCCCTTGGGCCCGCTCTTCCCCCTCCCCCCACGTTGGGCCCAGGCCCACTCCTCCTCTCCCCCACTGCCACCACATCAGCCTATGTGAGCCCTGCAGGCAGCAATGATGGAAGCGGGAAGGGGCGGGCTTAGGCCAGTGCCAGTGGTTTCACCCCGCCACGGCGCCCTGATCCTGCTCCCTCCCCATGCTGCCACCTCCAAGAAGCAAGGGGGAGCAAAGCCAGCTCT
Organism: Alligator mississippiensis; assembly: GCF_030867095.1. Lineage (NCBI taxonomy): Eukaryota > Metazoa > Chordata > Crocodylia > Alligatoridae > Alligator > Alligator mississippiensis. The sequence continues at coordinate 49,620,530 of NC_081830.1, read as the reverse complement.
AGTGGTCTGCCCCCTCCCCTGCCCCCAACTCCATCGTTCCATCCAGTCACTTGCCACCACCTCCTGTCCCAGTCATCATGCCGGTGCTCCACTGTGCCACCACCACCTGTCCCAACAGTGTATTTGCACTCTGATTCCTTGTTTCATTCAGCCAATAAGAGTGTGAATAAAGCATTATGGACAGACAGACAGACAAAGACTTTCATAATATTAGAATATATATCATACATAGAGAGATATAAAGATCGATCTCTCTCTCATATATCTGTGTCTTGTTGTCTCTGTAATATATATAGGTATATAGAAAAGGACCTGGGAGCTACAGTGGGCAATAAGCTGAATATGAGCCAACAGTGTGCCCTTGGTACCGTGAAGGCTAACAGAACACTGGGCTGCATTGCTAGTAGGCCTGTGCAAATAGGGAAGTAGTCGATTCGGATGTGGCTGATTCAGAGAACAGTGATTCAATTCAGAGATCTGGATAACTGTCCTGAATCAATTTAGCTGAATTGACTTTGGAAGATTTGACGCAGATTCAGAGAGATTCGGAGATTTGGCCATAGACTATAATGGGGAAATACTGAAATACCTATAATTTTGTCACTATTTGGCTTATTGGGATAAGAATTGCAAGCATGCTAGCCCCTGCTTGAGGCCATGAAGCCTGCCAGCTTTCAAGGAGATAGGTGCAGGGGTTTGTGGGAAACTGCACCTCAGGCTGCTGACAAGCAAAACTCATGACATGGGTGACACTGTGTGTGTTAAGGCGCACTCTCACTGGCGCTGGGGCCTCTACATGACATGGAAGTGTGCCTCAATGAGGTCTACTCCTCCCCTACAGGCTCAGTCTGGTCCACCACTTTAAATAACAACAAGTAATAAGCAGTGCTGCACAGTAGCACTAGCATCTCAGGCAGCCAAACTGTCACAGACTAGAGCCTCTTTCCTTTCTTGCAGGAGCTTCTTCTCCAGAAGCTGCCAGAGAACTCTTCCGGCCAGCCCAAGCCCTGGGGCTTAGATGTGTCCAGGGCCCTGCATCCTTCCAGTCAGTTGACTGGGGAGAGGTGCTAGGGGTGTTGGTCCAAGGACATGGTACTGGTAGACAAGGTCCCTTGGGTCAATCTGCTATCTTTTAGTAGACCATCTGAATATAGTTAGAGAAATATAACTTAGCAAGCTTTTGGGTTGAAAAATCCTTTGTCAGGCTGAGGAAGCACTTGCAGTTTGTGTGTGTATGTATTATTCCTTCCTAAATGGAAGGAATAGTAGAAAAGCCAGAGGCTGGCATAGAATGCAGGCAAGAAAGCCAGTCAGTGAAAATGGAAATGGAAATGTTATTGGGGGGGGGGGGTAAGGAGAATATAGCAGAGCAGTTAAAGGTGCGCAGATGTGAAAAGTGGTTTGCAAATTTAAACAAGTACCGAACCTTGCTAACCTAACCTCGTCACTAGAAATCAACTTATTACAGCACAAAACACAAAACCTGCCTATAATCTCCAGTACTTCCACAAATGGCATACCAGAAACTATCAAAGACAAGAATACCAACTACCTGTGGGGGCACATTTCTCACAAAAAACCCACTCTGTCTCCAGTCTCTCAGTCCTGATCCTTAAAGGGAATTTACAAACAACTTTTCACAGTCGCGCCTATGATCTTCACTTCATCAACCTCCTAGGTACAGAAACTCATTGACTCAATATAGACATGGGATTTATGACCCACTACAACCCGCTGGACATCTGACTCCCCAGGTACCTCTGCACTTTTACCTGTGCTACTATGTCCCCTTTCTCTCCCCCACCCCAGCCTGTCCCTCACCTCCTGACACCTCCCTTTCCATAGGTGCAGACAGAGTGAGGAGGGTGGCACTTACTCTGTCTGCAAGTGGAGCTTGGGGAACCCGAGCAGTGGGTTCACCTTCAGGAACACCAGCTTCTCCATCAAACCTGGATCCAAGTAGGTTAGGTGGGGTGTCACAACATCCCCAGCAATATTGAACACCCTCTCACTCAAAACACTGGTTGGTGGACAGAACAGGTTCATAGGTGTATTTGTGTAGGGTTGGAAGGGACCTGAGCAGATCATCAAGTCTGAAACCCTGCCCTGGACAGGAATGAATACTGGGCTTATATGACCCCTGGTAGGTTTAAGCTCATATGACCCTAGCTAGGTAACTATCAAGCCTCCTTTTAAAGACCCCTTAGGTAGGAGCCAGCACCACTTCCCTTGGAAGCTGGTTCCAGATCCTGGCTGCCCTGACTGTGAAGTAGTGCTTCCTGATGTCTAGCCTGAACCTACTCTCAATCAACTTGTGGCTATTATTCCTTGTTACTCTGGGAGGTGCTCAGGGGAACAGGGTCTCCCCCATTCCCCTCTGGTCTCCCCTGGTAAGTTTATAGATGGCCACTAGATCCCCTCTCTGCCTTCTCTTGTGAAGGCTGAACAGGTTCAGGTCCTGTAGCCTCTCCTCATAGGGTCTGCCCTGCTGCCCCCTGATCATGCGAGTGGCCCTCTGAGCCCTCTTGATGGTGGACACATCCCTCCTGAAGGTATTCCAGGGCAACTGTGGCCAGATCCTACCACACTTGGCTGCAGCTTGCCCAGTAGGCCAAGGGGTCACAGTCTAGCTGCTCCACATCCTTGGTGAGATAGGTATCCACTGAAGCCTCAGTGCTACCTGCCCAAGGCTGGGGTCTGGTGCATCTGGACCCCAAACATTGAAGCCATGCCCTTGGTCCACATTGGCAGTGGCTGGTGTGGAGGAGACTGCTGCTGCTGAGAAAGTGGATCCCCGTCTTCCACATCTCCTCACCTCTGCCCTTTTGCTTCCCTGTCTCTGTTGATCAACACCTGTGTCTGGTGACCAAGGGTTTTGGTGCTGCCAGTGCACATGCTCCCCTTCACCCTCTGGTTGCACATGCCCACCAGCATGTGGACCATACTGGACCACAAGGGATCCAGCTGTCTCCTGATGTCCTCCTTTAGTCGCCTCACCAGTGCTTGCATGTCTGGTGACAGCAGCTTGCTCCAGCTAGGAACATTGATCCCCTGCAACTTCTTCATTTGGTTCTCAAGTTCCCTTCTGATGGGAATCACCTGGCTAAGGAGGGCATTGTCAGTGCTGAGGGTCTAAGGGGCCTCGAGGAAGGGCTTGAGGACCACCAAGATCTGGGAGATGGTATCCCACTCAGCTCTGATAAGGGGACCACTGCTCCCAATCTCCCTGAGCAAGGCTGTCTTATGGATGGCACCATCACCGGCAGCCCTGTCCCCATCCAAAACATCCCTGACTATGAGGTGCAGCTTGTGTGCCACATAACTTCGTTGGCATCAAGGACAGCCTTGACCACATTGGTCTCATTGTCGGTGAGCATGAACCCATGGGTGAGTTCACCATACCCAATGAGCCACCCCTATACCATGTGGTTCATGGCCATCATGATCTCCCTTGCTGTGTGGGACTCATCCATCACCTCGGCTTGAAGGAGACCCCACCAATGGCCTGAATGATCACAGTGCCCTGTGAGGGAGATGTAGGTGTAATCGCCACCTTGGCTGCTCCAGATGTCAGAGGTGAAGTGCAAGGCTACCTGCAGCCCTGCTTTGTGCAGCTCCTCTCTCAAGTACTTCCTGCATGCCTCATACAGGGAGGGCACCACCGTCATGCTAAAGGTGGTGCATGTGGGGAGTTGGTAAGATGGGGCCATGAGCACCATGAGCTGCCTGAACCCTGGCCACTCAACTAAGGAGAAGGGCTGGCCATCCAGAGCAAGCATCTCCCCAATGCTCTGGTGGTTGTTCTTACTCGTCCTTGCAACGTGCCCCCCCCCCCCTTTGTCTGCAGCTTTCCTCCACCACTCCAGGGTGACCTGCCTCTGCTTTGGGGGGATGGGGGATTGGAACAAGTGGGGGCATGCTCCTGCTGCTGCCAGGCTGAGGACAAAGAAGAGCAAGGGGGTGTTGCCTCCTCAGATGCAGCAGCATAGCCGTGGTGGTGAAGTGTTTCACCTCCTTGCCCCAGCTGATCTACCTTCAGCAGTGTTGGCAGGTGGCATACTTGGGATCATTTGCCACCTCAAAATAATCTCACATTACACTACTCCCCTGCTTCCGGGTTGTGGGTTGGGATCCTGCCTTATCCCCCTCCTCAGCAGGCAGAGGCACAACAACAGGAGAAGCTGAGTCAGCTGAGCCATTCGCCTCCACAATCTCCTCTGAGGTGCCTTCCTGATAAGGAGACCTGGGTCTAGGGGAACTTTGAGGGGCATGGAGCACAAACTCAGATTCCCCCTTGGTCCCCAGATTTTTCTTTAGCTAGGATGCTCAGGTTCCCTGGTTCCAGATCCAGCTCCTCCTCTGGCAGTGGGAAGCTCATGCTGGGAGGTGAAATTGGGGTGGAGGAGACTGTCATTCTGCTACTGGTGCATGTTTCTTGAGTTTGGGGAGGTGATGCAGGTGCAGGGACAGATACTGCTCCCACCTCCTTGCTTCCACTGGCAGAAGAAGACTCGTGGCTGCCAGGAAAGAGGATGCATCTATGTTGGGGGGGAGGGGGCAACTTGCAGCTCTAGCTCTCTCTCTAACCCCTCTAGCCCCTCTCCCTCTCCTGCCAGAAGACCTGGCACCTGCCTTTCCAGCACACTTCATATTAATCTTTCCTGTTCTGAAAAGTGTGTCTGTGTGTGTAACTAACTAATAATATATGTTGTCGTCTTCTCTGATGTATGACTCTGACTTCTGTGTTGTGTTTACTGTTGTGTGTGTAACTAAAATAATCTCTTCTTCTTCTCTGATTCTGCCTTCTGTGTTGTGTTAATCTGAATCTCTATCTGACTTCTTCTGTGTTGCCTTTAGTCTGTATGTAACTATAACTAATAATATTAATAACTATATATAATCTCTTCTTCTACGAATGTCTGACTTCTTCTGTGTTGTAATAATATCTGACCTCTTCTATGATGTATGTGTGTGTGTGTGTGTGTAATGTATGTGCTTCCCTGCACAGTGATTGATCACACTGCCAGGGATCAATCACTGGCTTTCATTATAAAAAGTATTGGAAAAACCCCACAAGAACAAATATAAATGGAAAGAAATAGATTGGACAGGGATAAGTAGAGGGATTCTAGTTAGTAAGCTATATCTAATCATTTCCAAGAACAAAAAGTAGCAGAAAGGGGGCAGTGTGGAGCCCCGAGTGAAAGGAGCAGTGTGGAATCCCAGAGAGGGAGCGGAGATGGGGAGCCCCAGTTAAGGGGGAGAAGAATCAGGGGGGGTGAGTGCCCAGTATGTTTATATATAGAGAGTTGCCCCTGGAAGGGGCCAAAGTAAGCTTAGGCCTGATCAGAGAATTGGCTGGCCACTACCCCAGTGAGGGTCATGGGAGAGGCCCAAAAGATAATACATCTGCCACCCAAGGGATGGAGTAGCTAAGCCTATGGCCTAAGGGGCCTGCTCCAAGAGGGAGCAAGGCAGAATAAGTTGTCAATGAATGAAAGAGACCCTGTGAGAGAGGTTGGAGTATATGAGGCCTGAGTGAGATGCGGGCGGTATGAGTGTGCGTGAGACTGATACCTGATGGCACGGCCTAAACTTGCTCTGGCCGTAGGCTGGGAGCATATTGTCATCTGGATGCCATCTGTGAGGCATGGGCTGTGGTGTAGGGTAGGTTCGGAGCCACAGATAGTGCTCCCTGGCATTGGGGCAGTAAATGGGTAGCCTCCCACCTAATTAAGATCAATTAATTCATAACAAGGCATGGCAGGTGTGGTGGGCCAGTAGGCTTACTGCGTTAAGCCACCCACCTCACTATGCCCAACCACCTTCCAGGCTCCGAGTGCCTCCCTGGGGGCGCCTCATGTCTGGCCGACCCCCTTCCTGGACCATACCCGCTAGCCTGGGGGTAACACTGCCACCACCCAGGGCTTGATTCTGGCTCTGCACAGATTCTGTCCACCCTTTCAAAAATTATTTAAAAAGTTAAAAGAAAAGAAAAGAATCGTCCAATTGAGTTAAACAGGCTGAGGCTCGACAGCAGATTATTTTGAAGACTCCCAGGGAAGAATGCCCATTATGGGTGACAAACTAAGGGAAACTACAGCTTAGGAAAAGGGGTCCCAACCTAGGCACGGGGAGAGATGAGGGTACCCAATGATAAGTTCCCTTTGGGAGCAAAGAAGATGAGCCTAGAGTTGGGGGCACAGGTGGAACAGCTAAGACCATAACCAAGATCCATCTGGGAGTGGAAAGGTGCAGGGTGTATGGAAGGAGGAGCCCTGTGAAGGAATACATTGCCCTCATGTCACACTACCGATTGGGGTTAACACCTCACCTTCTTTTTCTCTTTTCTAACTTTTGGAACATCAAGGCATGGCAGGAAAGTAACAAGAGAGAGACTGAAATGTGGGGAGTGAGTGAGAGAGCAAGCGAGGGATGCATCCTAGGATGCTTCCACTTACACAGAGGCATACATCGGTGTGGAACTGTGGCTGGGCTGCTGCACAGATACATGTTTGGGCAGCAGCATGGATCTGGGGAACTCCTGACCATAGTCATTTTCATGTCTGTGCTACTCCATGCTGCTGGCTCCATCTCCATACCACTGCCCAAACACAGTTCCATGCAGCTGCATTCCCCCAGTTCTGAGATGCCCAGCCAGAGCTCTATACCATAGCACACCCTTGGCTTCTCGCTGACACATGCTCCTTGATCAAATGTGGCTCTGTGGAACTCCATACCTCTGACCTACACTGCTACCTGAATGCAGGCCCACAGGTCCAGACCAGGAGGAGCCTCTGACAGTTCAGAGGAGGAGTCACTATGGTCTTAATCCAGCCAGGGTCCTGGTGTGAGTTTGCCACCCCTGACTAAATCTGTGGAACATGAAATGGTGTTAAAGTTAGAACTTCCTGTGAGCAATCTTTAAGGGTTAATACCATTCTTCACTTGCACATCTCTAACTTGCTGCTAGGGGGCTGGGGAGCAGAGATGTGGCTAGGAGCCAGGGCACCTGGACTCTATCCCTGTTGTGGCTTGGGGTGGGGGACTGGGAGAGGTCCTGGAATGCTGGAAGGCTGCAGATTGCTTGTTTTATCTTTGTGGAGCACCCTGAAGTTACCATAACACAAGGTAGGTAAAATGAATCAGAATTTCACCTGACATGGTATAACTTTGAGATGCTTAGAAGGCACTTAGCATGAGTTAATGAGTTTTAGTGTGCATCTGCACACATTTTTAAGTGCCCTTGTATCATCTAAATGTAATGTGCAACTTCACCATTAAATAGCATTTTTGGCTAATGGAATGGGACAGGTTAAATGCCAAAAAATGGAAACATCTGCCGCTGCAAAAATAAAGAGAATATTCCTTGACCCAATTATCTACCACAGCAAGTATGGTATAAATGTTGGCTAGATAGACCAGCATCAGTGTTAGAGGGAAAAGTAAACTCTTACTAATTGCTTTCAGTTGTTACATTTTGCTGGTACGTTTTATCCATATGCTAATACCAATCAGTATATTTCTATATATTGAAGAACTGTGCCTTTGAATTTTTAGTGACTTCCAGCCTTACTAGTAATGGTAATTACGTAGACCAAACTACATAATACTCATCATTCACATTCAAGAATTAGAAGCAGTAGAAATCCACCCCTGATATTATATCAGCATGTTTCTCTCAGCTCAGTGTCAAAGAAATAGAGTTAAGGCTCTAACTGCAGGGGACAAACATTTTGTCTGGGGGAGAAGGATCATAGTCTGCCTATGGTGGAATTGAGATAGAAACCTTAAACAGATATTTTTAATAAGCTATCATTATCCACGCATTGTCATATCTGAAAAGAGCTAAATTGCATGGTTGCAAATTGTGAAATTTTGCCTCCACTGTAGATGCAAAAAATTCAAACTGAGAGCTTTCATGCTTTATGTTTAAATAAAACAAAAGAAGTGAGAAAAAATAGCATTCACATATAAGCCTCTTGGTTTCAAAAGGAAATTATGGGCTGGAAGGAAAACTAAGGTAGCTGTAATGGAAGTTAGACTCCCATAGGCTCCAAATGTTAATTTCAATTGTTAATGTCAATTCCTTACTGTTTCATTTTGGCTTCTGTTTGGGATTTATTACTCGGTTGTCCTCATCCACTTCCCTCATTCATACCCTTGATCCTCTGTCCCTTTCTTGTTTTTTCCTTCGGCGTCTCTTTCTCTAGCTTAACTATGGTGGGGTGAAGGGGGCAACCACCTTGGGGGCTGCCTATGATGGGGTGTCAGGACACCCACTTCTCCCCCTCCCCACCGCCTCCCCAAGCCATTGCTACAGCAGGGGAAACCTTGATCTGCCGCTGCCTGGCCATAGGACCTGGACATGGTAGTGCCACACCAAATGGTGTATCTAGGGAGTGGGGATGAGTGGGTTAACAAATGGTGCTTCCTCCTCCTCTACACCTCAGGCACCCAATGAGTGCTCTACATAATTGGTCCTACACAAGTAATTGGTCCTTATCACCTCTCATGTGAAGGGAAGAGCTCTCATTCTGGAAGATTTTATACCTTCGAATATGCCCAACATTGCAGCTCAAACAAATCCAAACTCTTGAACCGAAATCCGGACAAAAATACTAGATTTCTTTTGTTTTTGCATTGAAAGTAGGTGTATTTGATGGAGCTTTGAAGCTCAAATTTATGTTACAAAATGAAATTCCCCAATGTTTAGAGGTATCTGGATGATTTATTACAGATTCTTTTCTTTTCTTTTCTTTTCTTTTCTTTTCTTTTCTTTTCTTTTTAAACAAACTTGCAAAACAGTTGGAAGCACAAACAGGTCTGCTTAACTTGGCCTATATTTATCTGGGATCAGAAGTGGATTTATCACATGACAAAAGTGGACATTTGAATCTGTAACAAATCAAGATACCAAGTGAGTGTTTAGCATTGTTATGCTGAGTTAATTGTTCAGAGTTTTAATTAACATAAGCTAATTTGTTTTGAGCTCTTTACCATTTGATTTTTTTTTCTTATTAATTGTCAGAGAACTTTCTTTTTAAAGGAAAGGGCAAACATTTTTAAGTATAAAAATTAGAAAGGAAACCTAAATATAAAGAATAGCACTATACTTTGAATCATGTTGAGCGCCAAACATCTAAGATTTACCCTTTCAGTGTTTGAAGTCAAAGGAAAAGCTACTTGAGAATGCCATCAGTATAACATGTAACATTCCAGCCAAAAGGCCTTTGGGAAAACTTTTTAAAAACCCCTTTAGGACTTTGGAGCCTATTTTTAGAAGTGACAGTCACACAAGAGCCCAACTCTTATTAATGGCATTATCAACTTAAAATTTAAATTCTTTAGGTGTCTTTGAAACTTGTATTCTTTCTCATAATAATGGTAGCGTGAAAGGGATGTTGTAGCCATAAGGGTCCAGAAATTATGAGAGACAAGGATTTATTAGGCTGGTGATATCTTCTATTGGACCAACTATGTAGTTGGGATAAAGTTAGACAAGCTTTCAAATGTAAGACATTCTTCCTTAGGTTTCTGATTATAGGAAGCTAGACACAGCAAATGCATACCATAGGGGAGGGGGCTGAAAGAAATTATCAGGTGTAGTAGACACATAATTAGCAAAATGAAAGAAACTGAGTACTGGTACTGGGAGATCAAGCCTATTAATGCCCTCATGGCAACTATGTGCAGGGCTGGCACCAGCCTGTTCCCAGTGGGTTGGGGTGGGGAGCTGAGGTGGGCTAGACAGAAAATTGTGGGCAGAAGACTGCACCATACATCTTCTGGCCAAACATGCTTATTTGGCTGGGCCAGGCCAGGAGTGCCATGCCTCTGCGGGCTGCAGGCGGGAGCGGGTGGGTTCAGCTGCACCAGGTGGGGGGCTTGGACAGGTGCAGTGCTGGGAGTGGTGGCTACAGTGGGGCTAAGGGGAATTTTGGACTGGCTACAGCCTCCCCCCTAGTGCTGCCCCTGACTATGTGGGTGAAACTAAACAGCAACTGTGAAAGAGAATGAAATCTCACAGAAAAAAAAGGAGGCATACACTTACTATTAGGAGCACCCTCACAGGAGAAACATTCCACCTCTGACATCAAGCTCAAGGGAAGTACCTAACATCTTTAAAAGGTGTACTTGGGAACAGATATTATAAACTGACTGGATACTAAGAACCAGGTGCTAAATGTTGATATTGGATTTATGGCCCATTATAATTTATCCAACTCCTGAATAGTTTCTACACAAGGAAGGTGAGATTGATTTCCCCCCTCCTGCATTTCCCCCCTCCTTCCCCTCCTCACTTTGGATAGGCCTTGTTTCCTGTTTCCTGTTTGCCTTGGTTGCCCCTAGTGAATCTTTCCTGCAAAATCTTGGGCAGATTTTCGATGTCCTACAAGAGCTTCAGGCTGACAATTAATCTCAAGAAGATTGTGACTATGTACCAGGAGGTGGAAGAACCAGTTTCTGACATCACTCTGGAGGTTAAGTCTCTTGACATTGTTGGCAGCTTTTGCCACTTGGTTTTTACAATCAGTAGGAATTTAGACCTTCAGAATTAACTAATAGAATTGGAAAAGCAGCTAAGAATTTTGGGCTATTGCAGAAATGTGTATGGAATAACAACAAACTTTCAACTAAGGGAAAGATGCAAATCTACAAGATTTGTGCATTGTCATCCCTGCTTTATGGTTCAGAAACATGGACTACATATGCTAGGAACATCAGGAGACTGCACACAGCTTCCACATGAGGTACCTGTGCAAGATTCTGAAAATAAAGTGAGAAGACAGAATGCCAAACACATTGGTGCCAGAGTGCGCAGGACTGACACACTTTGAAACCACATTCAAGAGGAGGAGGTTGTGATGGCTTGGCCATATGAGAAGAGTGGGAGGAGATTGTATCCCCAAGAATATTTTGTACAGCATGATTTGAGATAGCTCTAGAAAGTGGGGTTGTGGTGGTACTATGGTGTGTGCAAAAATTATATGAAGTTGTTCAACATCGTGGTAGAAAGCTGGGAGGAGTCTGTAGAATCCCATCCAATCTGGAAGGAATACCTGGCACTGGGTGCAGCTCAACATGAAGTCGCTTTGATCCAAAGGATGGAAGCAAAGGGAGAAAGAAGGAAGCAGTGTGCCTAACTTTATCCCAATTACACTTTTTGTCCAATAAAAGCTATCACCCTTAGAAGAAGAAAGCCTTGCCATCTCATAATAACATATATACTCAAGATACAGTTACACATGCATAGTGCAATGTGCTGCATAATTTTATTTGAGATGAGAATGAGTTTTTGCTTGTTATTTCCTGTGTAAAGCACCAATATCCTATTTCTGTTTGGTTGAAAATAGGGTAGTTAAGACACTGGCTAGAACGTAGGCATAGACCACTTGTCACAGAAGATTGTATTTACCAAATTTATTATTTTACTTTTAAAAGGTAGATGTTATAAACTACCAAGTACACATGCTGCTAAATGCAAATATCAGTTACAAGTTGTTCAGTTACTTTTTTCCTTTTAATTATCTCCAAGTATGAAAACAGAACTCAATCAATGGCATAGCTTCAGAATGGTACATATATATGTTTATATTCAGATCAGCCTAACCAAGGTAAGGGTACTCTAAATGTCCCAATGTGCAGACATTCACAGGGCTTAGGTCACTCTAATAATGGCACACCCAATCTAAAGTTATTTCATCTTAGAGGTGAACTAACTTTAGATGATAAAGGGTTAACCTGATCTAGTGAGGGTTAACCCTTGCTAGTGCATGCTTGCACATGTTCACAGCATAGTTCCAAGGCTGGAAAAACTCAGCCACTTGCCACAGACCTGGGGCTGTGCTGTTCTTACATCCCTGACCAGGCTATTTTAACCTCCTGACTAGCTCAGCCTTGCCCTGTCAGCCCCCTCCCCCCAATCCCACCAGCCCTTCCTCCCCAAGTTACTTGCCTCCAGTTGCCATTGCTACTCCCAGCAAGCAGTGAACACCTGCATGTGCCACACCCAGTTAAATTAAGCTGCGTAAACCTAAACTAGGTTCTGTGAACACTTGTTCACACCCAAAGGGGCCTTTTGTGCAGCTCTATGTTAAATGATGTGCTCTTTGTTATCTCTAGCATGTCAACAAACGTGGACTTTTGCATCACAGTGAAGTAAGCTTCAGGGGAGGCCGAAGGGCCTTCACTAAGAAAATCCAGCCTAGAATTCAGTTGAATGTCCTCAGTTCAACTCAAACCTTAAACTATAGTAGCAGTACTCAATCTCATCTTCACCAAAGGCAGAGGCATAACAAGCAAACTCTGTGCTCAGGGCACTGGTAGTGACTGGGTCAGCAGTGGCAGCAGTTGCCATTCTTGCACCCTCAACTAAATTAGCATCCAGGGCTGTTGCCCTGTTCTCCAACATTTGTTATGCTACTGACCTAAGATTCTCTTAGGCATATACTGGTAGTAGGACGAAGACCAGGTTTCCTTGGCCTGAATAGTTCATGTTATCTTAATCAAATTGAGCATTACATTTGCTAATTAGACAAAGCGGATTAACAAAGATTAGACTCTGAATATACATGCTAGCATTGACTCTAAATTTAAAAGCAGCTGGCTGAAGACTGCCCTTAATGAGTTTTCCATTATAGTTCTGACTGTGATGTTAATATTGCTTCAATCCTGAAAATTAAGGGATATGTGTATAGTTTCCATTAATTTTAATCTGTCTTGGGAGTCTTGCATGGGATATGCAGAAATACAAATAAATGTTCCACTGCTTGTGGAAATGAATTAATGAATCTCAGACTTTGGGTTGTACAAAAGTGTTTCTTTTAATGATTTCTTGCCATAAATCTACAACTGGAAAGCTGGAGTTGCCCACCACTTATCAGTATTGTAAATATGAGATAACATTAAGCAGTTTGTTAAATACTTTACCAGAATGTAGTAGCAACTATACAATCTGTCAGCATGCTTCAGAATCTGCAAATGATCCCCCACAATGATTTTAATGTACAAAACACAGTACCTAAAAGCAACTTATGGGACTCAGTATTCCATGCTTGCATTATGTTGCAGCATACTTAGCAGAAACAGAACAGTGGCCTGGCGTACTGAGCAGCCAGCAGTAATGCATAATGAAGGAGTTTGTATCCATACAATACTGATATAAGTTTACAGTGTCTAAAGAGCAAATGGAAGGAGTTATTTCTTTTCTCCAGTGACAAAATACAAGCAATGTTACCTGAATAAGTACTGAGCTGGAAATAATGTCAATGAATCATGGCTAGCACTCCAGGTTTGTCTTTTGGGAAGCATGTAGTAACGTTTTCTTGCATGCTGTCAAATGGCATTGATGCATAACCCTTTGTCAAGGAGATGGAAAACTTGTAAAAGGAAGTGCAGTGAGGTTCAAGGGAAGAAGATCAAAGGTGATTAAAAAAAATGTAATGAGTAAAAGGTCTGTTGGTTCCCTACCAGCTGGGTGGAAACAAGAATGACTGTTGTCTTAGCAGTGGGGTTTGCCCAAACTTTAGGTGTTCTGGCATTGAAATATGAGCTCCTTATTGTCAAGAGCTTACACAGGAAATATCCATAAACCCAAAGCTTGCATTTCAACACTGGATTGGGAGAATGATGATATGTGTAAGAACTGAACTATATGCCAGGAGATGTGAGGTTAAAGTATTTAAAGTTTGTCAGGTGCCCAGCCATGGCTACCTGTATTTATGAATTCTAGCCTAAAATATGGCTATTGCCTTAAGCAGTACTTAAAAAAAAAAAGAGTTTTGGTTTTTTTTACTCACAAGTGCATTACGACTTAAACACTATGCTGTCTAATAATAATATACAATTTGATATGCGGTCAGACAGCTGGCATAATATTTTCTGCCTTATCAGTCGTCTGTACTAGATGCTTTGGAGAGGGAAAAAAAGTGATACACCTAACCAGTTATACAATGCTGTACCTAAGGAAAGGAGTAATTTCTTTTTGACCCCTGAATATTTGTGGCCTGAAGCATAAGATTTGATTATCCTTATCATTATCATCACATGTTACTAGTGGTCATAAAACTATCTAGACTCTTTTAGTATTCTGTCTCTCTGCAGCAGTAAATCCTATAGGTTGACTTATTGCTGCAAAGTCAGTAAAACTTTTAGCTCAAGGCATACCTGTAGAGTTATGGTCAGCAAATGCCCTAGCTTGCATAAGCAATAGGGGAGAAATGTGAATCAAAGGATATTTTTACTCTGAGTTTTGATTACATCACATATGGATTAGCAAACATGTTGTTGGTCACTGTGACTTCTGATACGGACAAATGGCCTGGAGAAGAGAAGGATATTTTCTAGACTGAGGAGATATTTGGCACTGTAATCACTGGCTCTGCTATCTTTCTGTCATCATATAACGGAAACATCGTGTGGCATTTAATAATCACTTGGGGCGTGGAAGAGACCCACTTTATTCAGTGACGCATTTCTACCTGCCTCTGCTTCATAGATCAGTAGGTGCTATAGCAGACCCAGACTACATGTGTCTGGGAACCTAAACCACAAAAAAGCTTGATTCTCAATGCCACAAATCATATTATCCTATCTCAGACATACTGTGAAAGTGAAGGCACGGAGAAGAATCAAATTATGAGTGTGGTTTGAAGGAGATGGATTTAGTAAGTTGATTTCATCCTTATTAACCACTTGGATTTCAGTGGAATTGTGAAAGGCATGGATTTGTCCCATTCTTCTTGGAAAAAAGAAGGCATTGAAATTATAAGTTTGAAATGACTAAAAGCTATGATTAGTGGTTCATGGTATTATCTGATATCATTAGTTTATGATTATGATTAGTGGTAAGTGAACTTCCAATAGTTCAAATCAAAATCCAATAATATGCAATTTTAATTCATGGTTTCTTTGACCATGAGCTGGGACAGTTACACTCACCACAACTCCCTTCCACCCCAGATTTTCCAAGCAGTTACCTGAAAGTCATTTCCCCTTAAAACCTCGTTATTAAATAGTGCATAAGATCCTAGGCTTTTCAGGGCTGACTGGTGATCTGTATAACCTGCTGTTGAATACATGCATGTGGTCCACTGAGGATTAGCTAGATTTTGCAGCCTGCTAAGGGTATTAACCATCTAAGCACAAGTTATAGAAAGACATTCCTGTCTCTATACATTTTAGAGGACCCTGTCAAGAACTGAGCCATGGATAGTAGCATGGGTGACTGAAGCAAGTTGCAGGGCTGAGCCAGAACTGAAGCCTGAAGAACAAACTGAGAACTGAATGGAAGTAAAAGCATTAAGTTAGCAAGGGACAAAACTGGATGGGGTGACAAAGGCAAGCAAGATCCAGGACAGAAACTGAGTTGTCAGAGACTTGCTGAGCAGGCACTTGCTGACAGCCATCTTTTTATGGCTCTGAAACTTCAGAGGAAGGGGCATGGTTGCTTAAGGGTGAGGTTTTGTGTTGGGTGTTACCCAGCTCAGTTACATTATATATGAATAGCTTGGGTATGCAGTGACTCCTTGGAACTTGTTCATTAAAATCTTCAGTTAAATTGTGAGTAATCACTAAATGCAGTTCTTTTGTTCTGTGTCAGCCAATCAACAACGAGGTACCTTCCACTGGATTCTTCAGCTGTAGTATTTTTAAAAATAAAAGCTTTAAGTACAGAATGTAGTGTCCAAAAATACAGTATAAAAGCCTTTGAGTCACATACTTAGAGCTGCCAGAATTCTGGCTGTGATGAGAGAAATGAAGAAAAACGCTTTTTAAACATTATAATCTTAATCCATTTTAAAAAATGGATGGAGGCGTGGGTGAGGATGTTTTATTTTATTCATATTCACCTTTCGCTATAACAATGTCTGATAAAGTTGACCTAAGAAAAAATCTCACTGAGATAAAGAGTTCAAAGCCTGGAGATAATGTTAACATCTCTAAAGAACATTTTATGGGAACATAATAGGAAATTTTATAAAATCTCTATCCTGATGTCTCTTTTACCAGGTAGTAGGGAGACTACACATAAGCAACTGAGAACAAATTTTGGCACCTTTCCTTTATAGCTAGGTCTCCTAGAGTTAGTGCAAAGATGGTGCTTAGTTATGGGCAGTAATCTCTTGTTAGATAGTCAGATTAATAAGGTGGCTCTTCAGTAGCCGTATGCACTTGTATAATATTCCATACTGCTATTGGAAGGTTAGAGCAGAAATGATCCTCACTGAATATTGCCTATAGTCTTTCAAATTCTCCTCAGCAGCACAAGTTAAGGCAGAAGGTGTTCAACCAGATTTAAGGTCAGCTTTATGTTTTCAAAGGCCACAATGCTGATGAAAATGGTCCCAAGAAAGGTAGTGGATGGTGCTGTCTGAATGGATTTCCTGAAAATATTGGGAACAATTTCTAAGCTTTAAGATCTTTTAATTCCTAAAGGTTTGCTTAGAAACTGGTGAACTTTAATAGGGCTTCTGAACTATTTTAAGGAATTATGGTCCCAATCCTGAGAAAAATGGGATCTTTGTTTCTGACTTCAAAGGGTACAGAATTGGGCCCTCCATGCCTGTAGTCTAATTCTATAGAACGGTTCAATAAATCTAATTAAAAAAAAGGTTCAATTCTCTATGCAGCTGTAGTGTGCTGTCTATAGAACCCTATTAAATTTCACTGAACTTTTCAATAATGGTTAATTTATCCTGTCTTTAGACATAAAGCCACACACAGATCTTACAGTAACTCTCATCACTGAGATCAAATCAGAAAAGCAGGAAAATTCTATAGCAGGACTGTCAATTCTGAACTGCTGTGTTTTAATAGGGTTACTATTGAGTTTCCCTTTTATTTCACTAGCCTTTTTAATTACTCTATAAAATTTATTTAGCAAGGTGTAGGGTGCAAGGGGGAGGGGGATATCAGGATCAGAGAATGTCTGGAAAAGTGTCTTTAAAATCCATCTATAAATGTCTCTCACCATGTCGTCTAATTAAGGGTTGGACATTAATTACAAAACAGTTTAGTTTCTGTTTGCTTCACTGTATTTTTATAACTTGATTACAAACTAGAAGAGTTTGTTAATTTAGTCTTCATTTAGCTCTACAGTAGGAACGTGACATGTCACTGGTTTAGATCATGCCCCCCCTCCATCCCAGCACCATTTTAGAAATAAATATAGCAGAGTAACATTGTCTTAAATCAAATAGTTAATTTGTTTTTTTCTCTTTAGTGGAAAGTCATATTATAAATACATCAACAGTACCATGTTTTTGCTGAAAGGAATGTAACACATACCTATATTTGAACAGTTAAGACTTTTTTTTTCTAAAATGCAAAAACCTGAACTTCAGTCTGTGTTCATCTTAAGATCATTTTAAGACTCATCTACAGAAGAAAGAAATGCATGTGTTGGCAGCTACAGGCAGCTACATTTATGTCACAATGGTGTGAACTGAAGCATGGACTGGCTACAAGTGTTGTTTAACCCTGCTCTGTTACTGTCTTACAAATAAGAAGTAGCTACACTGAAGTAATTACAGTGGTATAAACCTGACCTATGGTTGCAGTTATTCATATGTTTTAAAGTGACTAGTACATGTTTACATTCTGGGGCTTTGTTATCAGTGTTTGTAAGCATTTCTCAGAACAAACACTCCTGTGTTGGTGTTATCAAAGGAAAAGGCTGAGCACAGATATATTGGTGGCTAATATGAAGATCCAATTCAAAGCAACATAGGCTCATTCAATGCACAGATGACTGATACAGCCAATCCAGAATATACAGGTTTGGAATATACACTGAAACTGCTTTGGAAGAAAATCCTTTCTCAGTAATCTTTATGAACCCATAACATGCTATGCTGCTATAAATGCTATAGTATCCAGTTCAATCTTACAAATGAGGCTCCAAATGCCTGTACTGAAGGCAAGCTATTTGCTATATGTCTAAGGGAAGCTGTTTCTATACAAGTTAGCATGCAGGGTGCAAATAGCATTTTACATGCTATGGAATGTCAATATTAATGCTTGATGGCATTGCAAAAAATCATTTGAAGGCAGGCAAGGCTAAATCTAACCAAACTAATTTATGTTCTCTAGCACTGAGAAATGGGCAAAACTGAAGACTATCTGTAGACTTATTTGAGTGGAATCTTTGGTACAACTCTTATATGAGTTCCCTTGGTGCCCTGTTTTTATCTTCTTGAGAACAAAATCTAAAATGAAGATACTAGCTTCCCCCAGCAGCATCTCAGAAAGAAGAACCAGTGCTTTATGTTGGTATGGGTGGTGGTGGTGGGGAGGGGAGGCTTCTATTCCATATACATATACGAGCAACTAAATCAATACCATGGAGTTAGAGGGTGGTTGGTTACTGGATGAGGACAAATTTTAATCTGAGAGTAAAGTAATCCTGGTGGGATTAGTTAGGGTTAGTGAGAATGACAAGATACAAGATATTGTTTTCACTATGGTAAACACTCACATTACTTAAAAAGATCTCTTTATATAAATGAGCTCCTTGAATAATGTTTCCTCCCTCCAAAAAAAACCCAACAAAAAACAAACAAAAACCCCAAGCTTCTGTGACCCTGGTTGCATCACTGAAAAATTTAAAAAACCTTTTGTGCAAGAATGAGGGAGAAAATCAAGATAAAAGTTGTCAGTTTATTCCCCCCCCCCCCCCCATACACAAACTGATTTGTTTGGAGAGTTTAGTTCTCCAGAGCAGTAGGGTTGTTTTGTACATGTCTAACTGTACAAACAGACTTCAGTTCAGCAGAGTTGCCTAAATCTGATCTTTTTAGTCTTTATTTCTGCTATTTCATACCAATTTCTCACAGAGGGGACATGGCTGGGGAGAATAGAGCAAGACTGTTTTATCTCAATGTCTAAGTTAATTCCTGGCAGCTAGAGTGGGCAATGGATGGTAAGCACAGGATGGTGTTCTAAAATACATTAGTCCCAGTCTTGGCATTGGCTTCAGGATTTCTCAAACAGAATTAATTTGGCTAAAGTGGATTTTTTAATGTTTTTTTAAGCTTAGGATATGGCCCTACAAGTGTTTAGTTTCTACCCAGCAGTGAGTGATAAAATAACAACAACTCTGATGACCAAAGGTTTGATTTTCTCCTCTTAAACACTGGATTAATGCTACCATCATTCTGCTGACTTTCATGAAATAACTCCTGACCTAAGTGACTGGAGAATTGGGCCCCTTCTGGCTCCAGAACTGTAGGTTTATTTTCTCTTGTTATTATCTCTGTGTTCTGCTTAAGTCCCCTTGCCAAAAGTGCTCTTTGGTGACTAGCAAACTAATTGGCCAGCAGAGATGTCATCAAAAATTCATCTTAGATAATTAGACGATGAGCTATCATTATCCTTGAGATTCAGATCATTTTTGTTTTCATTATTTGCATGGTTCCCTGTGGCAGATTTCTCAAAAACAGACTGATAATTTCCTGACACCAAGGGGGTCATGAAGACTGGCATTCTTTCAAACATGCTTCTCTTACTGAGTTAGCAGTGGGGGAAGGGCTATATTAATCACACTGCATTTTCATGTTTTTTATCTTATTAAATAGGGTGTCTCATGTTAAAAAACACCAGTCACTGCTACAGTCAGAAAGGAATGGTAAGCAATTTCAGTATTATGCAGCCCAGGAGAGAGAGAGAGTCTGTTTTCCAAATGTTTTCAGAAAAATGCCATTCTAAATTTTAATGGTTGGACTTGAGAAATTGATTCTAATAAATTATTTCTGAGATAGTGCATACTATTGCTAGATGTTTGAGGTGCAGTTATTTCTAAAATAAGCAGCATTTCTTTTTTGTTGAATACAAACCCTCATCTGTATGAAAACATTGTGGCCTCATCTCTTTAGGGTAGACAGAACCACTCTTAAAATTCTCTAATCAAAGACTCTTGCAGGGCTATACTTGATAGTCATCAAATTGAAATAGTATGAGAAATTTTCACAATCAGCCATAATCTCAGTCTTTCTCCATGACATGAAATATGATGCCATTTTTATTTTACCAAGGTGGTGTTCTATCTGCTTCTAAAATAAAAAAACAAAACAAACTTGTAGATATTAGAGATGATCAACATTAGGAAATTGGATTTTGTGAGGCTTTCTGACATTTCTGAAACTTGTTTTCATTCTTAATGGGATTGACACCCCTTTGCCCTCCTAATTTCTTGAGAAATGTCATTTTGATGGAAAAATATAGGAGTGTTGTTTGGGGATGAGTTACATGTTCCCTTTTGGTTAACTGAAATGTTTTGTTCAGATTTTGACCTCATTTTACATTGCAATGTATAAAACAAAAAAATTAAAATGAAATGTCTTTTTCAAGTGAAAATTTTAAATATTCTATTCCACAATTAACATGCTTTTCAGAAAATTTACATGCTGAAACTGCATTATATTCCACTGGAAATGTTTTGATCAGCTCCCATAGATGCAGCAATGACAAGCATTGGTTTATTCAGATGTTAATTTACAATCATAAATAGAACCTAAGGGATAATTAAAAATGTATTGGTATTTGTCAAGCACTCACAGTGTCACACTAACAGCATGGCCAGCTGTTTACAAGGCATGGAAAGACATGGCATTTCCCTTTAAAAACTGACTACGGCAAGAGGTGATACATAAAAATTAAACTTAATATTAGAACTATGGATGAAATTTCAAGCAGTGACTGTTTGCTCTCCGTTAGTTCCTCTGGGCATTTATAGATGTACTCCAGGAGGCGGGAAGGAAAGGGATGTTTTAAGTAATGCAGCTCCAAGAGCTAATTAAAAGCTCCCAGAGCATCACGTGTATCAGCATCTCTGCACTGAAAAATGGTGGTGGGGTGCTTTGAACTAAAGCTCGTCGAACCAGCTTTAGTTTACAGTGCCCCACTGTCATTTTTCAGCTCAAAGATGCTGATACACGTGATGCTGGAGTCTCCTGGGGTGCGGTAATTACCATGCTCCAGCAGACTCGATTAATCATTGCTGCAATTACAAAGCATTGGAGCAGCCTCCCTGCACTTGTATAGGAGCCCTCTGTTTGTTTATTATGTCTTGCTAGGAGTAGAGGAGTGACACAATTGTATGACCCAGAGTTGATGAAATCATTCACAGAAAAGACATGATTTAGTGGAATGAATCATTTTTTGCTTGCAAACTGTCCAGGCACAAATCGCTAGTTTAGTCTTCATTATTCAAGACCATGTAAAGAATAAATTATACAATAACATTTCAGCATATGGGCTGTTCATCACTTACTTGTAGTGAATATTTAATTATTCTGAATTTACTCTGCAAGCTGTGTGATAAATTACAAAAAAGATTGAAAAGAAGAAAAGCAAGGAGAACAAAATTTTATCGCCTTGCTTATGATCCAATCTGAAACTCTTCTTTATTTTTTATTTAAACTTTTTTTCCTGTTTAACTGATTCTTTGCTACAGGTCTGAAATTCATCCACATGTGTAGGACTTTTCAGAAAGGAGAGAGGAAGAGAGGGAAGAGGGCAATAAAGTTCAGATCTGACTGAGTTTCAGAATTCTCTGTTGATATTTGAAAGGCCAGATTTTCAGCTGCTATACATTGCTTCAGATTTATACCAGTTGAGGGTCTGGTTTGGGGTTTTAATATCATTCTAATGCCAGTTATGAATTTTTCTTTGTTTCCCTGTCCATCTATGTTTTAGATTTGGGTTATGAAGAACCCCACCACTTCTTTTGCAGCCACTAAGAGTATTCAATACTTGCAATGTGGAAAATTTAATTAGTGAAAGCAGCAAAAGTAGGAGTGCAGGATCACAGGAAAGTAGGGCTGGAAAGGGACTTCACAAGGCCATCTAGTCCAGCCCCCTGCTGAAGACAGGATCATCCCTGACTATATCAATCCAGCCAAGTGTCTGTCAACTGCTCTTGAAAATTTCCGACTATCCACAGCTATTTCCAACTATTACACAACGTCTCTAGGTAGCCTGTTTCAATCCTTTACCCCCTCATAATCAGAGAGATCCTCCTAATCTCCAGCCTAAATTTCTCCTGCTGAAGCTTGAGGCCATTGCTTCTAGTCCTGTTCCCTACAGCCACAGATAAGCCCATCTCCAGCCTCCCTGTAGTCACTCTTTAGGTATTTGATGACTGTTATCAACTCCCCCCTCACTCTTCTCTTCTCCAGAATAAATAATGTTTTCTATTTTAGCCTTCCCTCATAAGTCTTGCTTCCTAGGCCTCTGATCTTTTTTGTTGCTCTCTGCTTGACTCTTTCCAAACTGTCCATATCTTTTTTGAAGTGTGGAGCCTTAAACTGGACACAGTACTCCTGGTGAGGTCTTCAGGGGAATGCTGAATGGAGCAGAAGAATCATTTCCCCTGATTTGTAAATGATAACCCAGTATGCTGTTGGCCTTTTCCAACAGGATCACACATTTGGCTCATATTCATCTTATGGCTACAGCAATTCTTAGGTCCTTCCCTGCTGTACTACAGCCTAGTCAGTCATTTCCTAGACTATCTGTGTATGCAATTATTCCATCCCAAGGGTAGGACTTTGCACTTGTCCCTGTTGAATTTCATATAGTTTCATATAGTTGAATTTCATTTATAGTTGGTTATAGACCATTTTTCTAGTATATCAAGGTAATTCTGGAGTATCGCGTCCAGTTTTGCACCCCCCCCCCCCCACACACACAAAAGATGTGGAAACAATAGAGGAAGTCCAGCAGAGAACAGTAAAAATGGTTAGAGGGCTGGGGAATATGTGTTTATTTATGATAGGCTGAGGCAACTGTACTTATTTAGTCTGGAGAAGAGAAGACTGAGGGGGTATTTAATAATAGCCTTTAACTATCTGAAGGATGGTTACAAGGAGGATGAAGCTAGACCAGGGGTGGGCAAAATATAACCCATGGACCAGATCCAGCCTGCCAAGTGATTCCATCTGGCCTGCAGAGGTTCCCTTGGCTCCAGCTGACCCAGGCAGAGAAGACAGCCTGGGCTGTGGTGCATATGGCTGGTCTCACTGCCTCTGGGCACAGATATGCTGCCTAATCCAGAATGCAGTCTGCCCCATCACTGCACGTGGCTCTTGGGCACACTGGGAGATGTAGTCTATAGGAAGGGGGTGGTGCAATGGTGAGGCAGGGGTAGCACAGCAGCTGGACTTGGCTTCCTGGCAGCCTCTGCAGTGGCTTCCAGCTGCTGCTGCTGCCAATGTCTCTGCTGCTGAACCTGATCCCACTGCCTGGGCACTCTGTCCCATCCACCCTGCATGCACCACTGGGGGTGCTGGGTGATGCGAGTGGGTAGGGTATCCATGGAGACAGGCCTGGGACCCCTGCAGGCTGGGCATGCTTGGCTAGGTGGATGGGATGGGGCCTCAGGTGGGTGGGGGCAGCATCTGGGAGCATTACAGGTGGGTGGGACTGGGATTGCGGGGTGGGGAAGGTGTGGGGCCTGGGCCCAGGGCAGAGCTGGATCCACTCCCTGCATGTCCCTGTGACAGGCACTGGTTCTACAGGCAGGGGCTGGCCTTGTGTGGTCACCACCCTACAATCCAGCCCCAGCCTTCTCACCTGTTTTGCTCCCCACCCACCTGCAGCACCATCCCATCTACCTAGCTGAGCATGTCCTGCTCCTGGGGCCAGATAGGATCTGACCACCCACATCATCCAGCACCCCTGGTAGTGGGAACAAGGCAGGCCCAGGGCCAGATAGGATCAATTGGCATCTGCTGGTTCTTCCCTTCCTCCCTATCACATGGAGTGGTGTAAACAGCTGTGATGGGGCCAAGGCTGGATCAGCATCTCCCCTCATCCCACTGCTCTCAACAGCTCACCAAAACTTCTTAAGTGGTCTCCAGCCCAACTAATTGCCCACCCCTTAGCTGGACTGTTCTCAGTGATGGCAGATTACAGAACAAGGAGCAATAGTCTCAAGTTACAAATGAGGGAATTTTGGGATAGATATTAAGAAAAACTTTCTCACTAGGAGGGTAGTAAAACACTGGAACAGGTTAACCAGCGAGGTTGTGGAATCCCCATCCATGGAGGTTTTCAAGACATGCAGACAAAGCTTTGACTGGGATGATATCACTGGGGATGGTCCTGCTTTGAGCAGGGGGTTGGACTAGGTGACCTCATGAGGTCCTATCCAACCCTAATTTTCTTTGATTCTGGATCCTAGCCCTCTGCTCCAGAGTGTGTGCAACTCTACTCTATTTGGTGCCTTTGGCACATTTGCTAAGTGTATGCTCAGTCCCATCATACAAATAATGAATGAAGATAATAAACAATATTAGACTCAGGACAATAAATCTATACAGATCTTTAAAAATCTCTACAGATTGTCATTTAATTTCCCTCTCTCTAACACTCTGTGTTGTTTTAACTTGTACCTTTTCCCGTTTGAAACTATTCACACTATTCCACCTCAGTTGGACAATATGTGGGTGATATGCTTTATCTGATATACTTTATAATATGCTTTATACTTGCACTGTGGGGCTAGTCATATATGGGTCTTATCCTTTGGGTCAGCAGGCTGGCAATTCAGTATTTAATGCATCTTTGTCTGTGCTATGAATCTATGATACACCTTTGAAAACCTACTTCAGGTGTCTTGGAAGTATATTAGAAAAAATACCAGAAAGTGAAGGTAAGGTAGTGTGATCATTACACATAGCATTCTTATGTACAATATATTTGAGATAAATCAGCAATAAACTATTGTCATTCTTTGAATGTCACCAAATTGCATATCCTTATTGATCTTCCTATCTCAGTCCCATCTCATATACTTTATGAATGACTAATGCAATTTTTGAAGTGAAAAAATGCTGAAGAATTCATGGGCATATTCAGTGTTAAATAATAATGGAAGAAGGACATTGAGACCTTCATCGCTCTTTGATAAAATAAAATATTTCTGAAACTATCCCTTTTTATCAGATTAGAGAAGCTAGTAGTATTGGGGAATCAGTACAACTCAGTCATGTCAATCTGACATCTGATCGTAAATACTGTACTCTTGGTTAAAAGAGAAAGTCAAATCGAAGGACAACACAACTTTTCACATGCAATATTCCAGGCCCAGAAAGATTTTTTTTTTCTGAAATACTTGATATTTCTTTCCCACAGCCTGATCCTTCAATTGGATCCTTGTATTCAAGTAGATTTGCTTGGTGGCTCAGGAGGACTTAAACAACATTTCTGACCTAAAGGACTTGGTCCTCTTTCGTTTGTATTCTGCCTAGCATGCAGGGTTTCAATTAGGCCTGTGCGGGTCGGCAGTGATCCAATCTGGCTTCGGCTCCAGCCACTTCGGATGGCAGTCATCTGATCCGGAGCTCTGGACTGGATTTCCACCTCAATCTGGCCAAGGCAAAACTCGCCCCATGACACGGGTGCTTGTGGGACTGACTGTGTCTGTTTTGGGGCAGTTGGTTGTCTGTATTGAATCTTTCCTCCTCTTAGTCTGGTTTTGTAGGTGTCAATTGATGGCAATTAACTGGCTACATTATCTAGGTCCTGTGTATTGTCAGCTGGTCCCTGAGTGAATCGTGATTGATTGGTAACTGGTAACACAGTAGCTTAGCAGCCAGGCTTGCAGTAGTGTATCCTATGCCCCAGGACAGAGACAGTCAGTCCCACAAGCACCCATGTCATGAGTTTTGCCTGTCAGCAGCAAGGGGTGCAGGGTCCCAGAACCCTCCTACACCAATCTTCTCAACAGCTGGCAGGCATTGTGGCCACAGCACAGGCCACCATCTCTGCAGCTGTCACCCCGCTGCACCTTAACACGCGCAGTGTCACCCATGGCACAAGTTTTGCTTGTCCATAGCTTGAGGGGCAGTTCCCCCCAAACCCCTGCACCGATCTTCTTGAAACTTGGCAGGCTTTGTGGCCTCAGCAAGAGCTACCAGCCCCGCAGTTTTGACCCCCCTGTGGTGTAACACATAGATGTGACAGAAGTTTTGCTTTCAAGAATTTGGGGTGCAGTTTCCCCCAAACCGCTGCACTGATCTCCATGCTCTCTGCAGAGTCTACCACCCCTGAAAATTTCATCCAAATCAGACAAAAAACAACAAAGTTATAGATATTTTATCATTTCCCCATTATACCTTATGGCTGGATCTCCGAGGCGGCTCCGAAGCACTTCGGAAGCTCCAAACCACTTTAGGAAGCCTAACGAAGCCAGCGCTTTAACTTGGACATGCTGCTTTGGACCCCAAAGCATCTGAAGCTTCTTCTGATCCAAAGCTCTGCCCAAAGTCTTGCATAGCCCTAGTTTCAATTCCATTCAGGGTACCATTATATTATATTGGAAAAGAAGCATCTGGGTTGACTGCAAAACTCCTAATAATTCACCTCCTTGATGTGCCCCAGTTAAATTCTTCACCTTCCAGAGACATCAGTCCCAGAAATGGACACTAGAGACATGATCTATACAATGTTTATTTGCTTAAACATGCATATATAGCCTGTTTCCTGTATTAGATTATTACTTTCATAGGTAACCACAACATCCCATGTTATTTCTTATTCTCTGACAATTTTTGAAAGGCTGCTATGTAGTAATAAAGCATGAATACAATCCCTTTCTCTTGAATTATAAGTTAATACCAGTACTTTATTGATAATGCATATATACTCATTGGAGCAGATTTACTAGAAGACCATACATAGTATTTACATATTTATTAGAGCTGGATGGAAAATATTTTTCATGACAATATCTCCTATGGAATGCTCTGCTAGCTATAGTCTGTTTTCATTGCAACTTACTGACCAAACTTTGTAACAACTGGTGCAAGCCAGACCTCAAGCAATTTAGAAATGTGGTTTGGATATGTATCCAATTGTTTCTGTCTAAAAAGGGGGTTGGCAAGCTGCTGAGAATAGCTTCCTTTCTGAGGTTGTCAGTGCTTTCTGCTTCTAACTAGGGAGAATATGCTTTCTGCTGATGGTTTGGTGCTTCTGCTCCACGTCAGAACCCAAAAGGACAGAATGTAAAAATGACCTGGGGTAGAGGCCTGAGAAGAATCATTGCCTTGCAAACTTCCAGGGGGTTGTGTCTGAATACTGGCTGATTGTTCAGGTGGGTTATTTTATATAGACCAGCTCATCCATTCCTAATTACATTTAATCAATTTCATTGTAATTCTTACCATATTAGATAGTGGTTTAAAAAGCAAACTAAGTATGATAAATACTAGGGGTTAGATTTCATTAGGCCTGATGATTCAGTAGCCTTCATGCATGAAAAAAAAACCATCTTAAACATCACCATATCTTTAACTACAAAATCACATTGCAAATCTGTTATGTCTTACCTTTTTGGCCTTCTCTCTACCTCTATACTTTACAGCTCATAGATGCATTACACTTATTGTGCAAGATCAGGTCCAGTTTTCAGGGGAACTCTGATACCCTGTGAGATTAGATGCTGGGGTAATGCTGGCTGAGAAGCAAAGCCTCTTGCAGAATACCTCTTGCAGAATGCTGACCAGCTGATTTTCAGTGTACATTGAATAGAGTTACAGTTATACTTGTGCCTGAAATAAGTGAAGCTATGAAGGGGTAGGGAGATTCTTCCTCCTTTAAAAAAGAAGAATAAATTGACCTTTACAACAGAGATGAACTGCTCTGGTTGTTACTTGACCATATGGGATGATGCAATTTAACACAGTTCAGCATTCCTAATGGCTCTTGTTGAATCCCAAAGTAGATTCTTGTGTGGATTAGGCCAGGGGTGCTCAACCCTTGGCAAGTGATCTAGATTTGGACTCTGGTGCTCTCCAAGGGTCCAACCTATAGGGCTCTCCAGGGGTCTGGAAATTTGGTGGCAAGGGAGAGATTGCTGCTCCCCTGCTGCCAAATTTCTAGATTTGTAGGAAGCTCCCTAGGCTGGATAGCATGGCTCTACTCACTAGATCAGGCATGCAGGACAATATGGGGGCTGGTTCTGGCATGTGGGTCTGAACAGGGTGGTACAGGGCACTGGGCATTCAGTCCTAGAATGCAGAGCTGGCATGGAGCCCAATCCAGGCATAAAGGCTGCCTGGCCCAGTCCAGCCTGTGGACTGGCCCCCACACCACTCCCACTCATCTGGTCCCTGGGGCCAAAAGGTTGAGCACCACTGGATTAAGCCATTGTCATCACAATTTACCATGTTAGAGAGAGACTGGGTCAATGGCTAGTGTGGCAAACAATTCCACGGTTATGTGATAATCCTGCTGCAGTAACTTAAGGTGTATTATATAATTCTGCTGGCAGAAATTTTATTACAAGCGAATTGTTTGTTATATATTACTTATGTTAAGAATCATACTCTTTTAGATAGAGAGAATCTTTACTATCCCCTGGAGTCTTTACACTATTGGCCATTTTTAGCAATACAAATATGGCTATTTTGTATTTTCTTGGGTGATATTTGGGTTTTCCGCTGATCCACTTCATCTCTCTGTCTTGCAGTTTCAGCCTGTTGCTTCTCCACAGTGAGCCATTTTTCCCCTTTTCTCTCAACTGTATTATGATGTGGAGATGGAGTGAAGTGGTACCTCCCATCCATGACCTCAGTGGAGAAGAGGGGAATAACCTTATCAGATAACTAGCCATAGCAAGTAGCAGGGATCGTTTGGTAGTAACAGTAGTAGCTTCCCCTCTCCGCAGCCCCAACACTAGATGGGAATGAATGAATTTCTTTTTGTGGTGTTAATGCTTATGCCTTAGTCTGTGGTGAAGAAGAGTTGAACAGCCAGTACTTCCCTTACTGCTAGAAATAAAACAGTTGAACCTGTTCAAAACATAGAGTAAGTTAACCACACTTCCTCTTCAAAGAACCATTGCATTGTTTAGGAAGTTTGTTGATACAAGGTCTGTGTATTGGTCAAGAGAAGGTCTGAGAAGGATTTCACAACATGTTAAGGACTTCATAGAGAGGGGATTCATAGCATGCCCAGACAAGTTCTATGGAGTCAGAAGTTGCCCTATGAAAATAGGGGTAAATTCTCTTTTAAAGGAATGATCTTACCTTGTATTGTATAAAGTAATGTAACAGCATTAGCTTTAATTCTTCATCATGAAAATCAATGGTATTTCTGTCATTGACTTCAATGTGCATAGGAGCAAGCCTATTGTCAATAATTCAAGAAACTTTTACTCTATCTTTAGAAAACAGAAATAATACAGAAAATAGTACATTCTCTAGTAACCTGACAATGTATGGATTGTTTACTTTAAATCAGGTACAACAAACTTACTAAATCTTAAACACATCCTGTGGATGCAATTATACTTCTGTTTACTTCAGTGAGTTGGCCCTCTATCGCTCAATGGATAAACACCAGGAACATTTCTTAGCAAGCAATGTAGGTAATCCGGTAGGTAATACATTGAGATCCATCTAGGCTGAAAGTCTGAATTCTTACCCAGTATGCCTTTGGAATTTTTTGTTCTAAAAATCAGGTTCTGAAAATACATTTTGAATAGCTTTTCTTTTTAGTATACTGGTTCATTAAATCCTGACAATGATCAAAAACCGGAAGTGAAATAATACATCAATGTGTACAGATGCAAAGCTTACCAAGAAGCACAACTGTTGAGTATCAGAATTGGATTAGAGATGAAAAAAATTCTTGCCAATGAGGCTATAAACACCTGATAGAGAAAATATCTGATGTTCCCTGTATCTGCTTTGAGAGCTTAGTCCATAGTCAAATACAAGTCACATAATAGTCTTAGGGCTTACTTCCTAAAGTTGTATTGTTTAGATTTAACAATTGGGTGCTCAGTCTTTTTTTTTTTAAATATCTAGAGTTGCTAACATAAAACAGGATTGGTGAAAAGGTAACTCTTTTTCTTGTTTGCTGTACATCTAATTTTTTTTGGAAAGGTTCTGTTAATAAAAGATGGAATGATTTGATAAATAACAGAGAAGACTGAGACAGGATGGTATTTCTAAAACTAAGAAAAATCATTAATTTCTAATGAAATGTGATCTGGATATGACATGAGGTAGAGTTTAGAGATTAATGAAAAAGTAAACTTGAAAACAAAGTTCACATACAATTACCAAGATAGCTAAAAATAATGTCCTGAAATTGTTCCTCATTTCATCTCTAAGTTACTACTGGGCAATGATCCTTATAAATCTATGTTCAGAAATAAAAGAACGAATCCTTTGTAGGTGTTAGAACATTTTTATAAACAGCACTTAAGATATATTGTGGGTATAGAAGGTAGTAGTTATTTTTTTCTTCCAATCTGAGGAGAAGTACAAATACTGTTCTTAAAGAAGGCCAAAGTCATTCCTGTTCAGTAGAATAGCAATGCCTCCAATTTTGTGCCTTCTCACAGCCTACAATTTGCTATTTACAATGTGTATTTAAGAACAAAGTTTTTTCCAGTCTTCCTAGGGAACATTAAACCTGACTATTAGAAAGAACTCCTGCAAGTACAAATAAAATTCAAAGAGACTAACTTTTTTTCTAGGACATGTGTAGCCCAATAATCTTTGCCCAGAAATCAACTTTAACTCCCAATTGAGCCCAATTCAGCAAGTTGATGGAATATTTCTGGGAGGTGCTGAGTGACTTCTTCCATTCATTTGGTTGGGAGTTGAAGTGCTAAAATCCTTGAAGTTTCAGGTCCTGGATTGCAGTTTTTGCAGTCATAAGCAGGAGATGAGTGCTTCTAATTAAAGATGTGCGAAGCTTCAGTTGCTGATTCAATTCAGAGAAGATTTGGCCCGAGTTGGAGGCCTAATCACCAATCAGAATTGAATCAGGAGACCAAAAAAACCCTCCAAATTGATTCGAAGCCTCCGAATTGGTTTGGAAAAGATTCAGAAAAAGATTTGGAGATTCAAAAGAGGCATAGAAGCTGAGAAGAGGGAGGGGTAGTACTGGGGGAAAGACTGACTCTGTAGCTGGCCAGTGACTGTGATCTTTTCCTGAATCCCCTTCAAATCACAGTGCTCTGTGGGAGGGATGTAGAAACAGAACATAAGCCTCTGTCTGCAGCCTTTCTGTCCCTTTTGTAAGCTGTTTCTGTCTGAGCACTGGGAAGACCCCTGTTACAGCTGTGCCTTGACACACACACAAAGTCACACATGCCACGAGTTTTGCTTTCAGAAGCCTAAGATGCAGTTTCCAAGAAATCCCTGCACCTATCTGTGTGAAACCTGGAAGGCTTCATGGCCTCAGCAGGAGCTACCATCCCAGCTGTTTTCATCCAAATCTGCCAAAAAATGACAAAGTTATAGGTATTTCAGTGATTCCCCATTATAGTCTATGGCCGAATCACCGAATCTCTCCAAATCAGCGCTGAATCTTCCAAAGCCAATTTGGCCAAATTGATTTGGGACAGTGATCCAAATCTCTGAATTGAATCACTGTCCTCCGAATCAACTGAATCCGAATCGAATACTTCCCTATTCGCACAGGCCTACTTCTAGTATCTCTAATCCATTGATTGAAGTACAGAAGGGTTTCTGTTTCCCTGGGGAAAGCTGTGCTCATTCTACTTAGTACTGTCTGTCTTCCTCATAGGTATTGTATGTATACTTATTCTTTGGGTAGAATCAGTATTGTAGAACACAAGTATAAGAAGGATATCTCAACATCCAACTGCTTAAAGAAACCTGCTATTTTTTATATGAAATAAGTCTATTTTCTTGAGAACTGTGCATCACACTTAAGTAATGTAAAAACAAAACATCTCCAAAAACAAACATTAACCAGAACAATTATTTTATAATACAATCACAGGTGGAGTTGTTTATGAATAGCTAGTTCTAAATAGATTAGGATTGGGTGATATCAACCTGAAAGATCAACTATATTTGAAACAGATATCAAGGAAGCTTTCTAAAAATCTATTGCAGTAGTAACT
The DNA here is from genome assembly GCF_030867095.1 of Alligator mississippiensis. Classification (NCBI taxonomy): domain Eukaryota; kingdom Metazoa; phylum Chordata; order Crocodylia; family Alligatoridae; genus Alligator; species Alligator mississippiensis. Next base: position 49,588,633 of record NC_081830.1, on the reverse strand, counting down.
GAATAAGATAGAGCCAGGTGGATGCATTAATATTTGAGCTGTCAGATTTACTGTACAATTTACATGTCAAGTGTCAGCCTGATGGGCTGCCTTGATAAATGCCCACTAAACTACACTGCTACTTATTGCAGAAACTTTCTAGTTTGACAGTTCAGATTTAGAGACTACTAGCTAGCTCTTTTTTTTCTTTCAAACTAAATATGTGGTAACATTTTAGGACGTGAAAAGACACTCGTTATGCTAACAGATGGACTCTGGCAGTCAACAGCTGAATTGTTATATATCACAATACTGAATCAGTATTAGAGCTGTGCCAAGGTAGGAGGCATTGAGTAGGTCTACACTGTGTTCCTGGTACTGCCAGGAGAGCCACTTCCCACCGAGTTACTGTTTTTAATATTTCTGATTCCAGTATCCTTGAGAATGCCAGTGAAGGGTGTACCTGGAGTGTTTTCATCATGTAATTTCTTAGGTTTGACTTGTGGGAGTGGCAGAGGGAGCAGGTAGATTGGGCTTATTCCAGCATGACCTCCCCTGGGGGCACCAGAAACATGGTATATACATAGCCATTGTGGCACACAGCATACTCTAGAATGCAGTGCATTACACAGCTTATGGAGAAGACTAATGTGAACATAAGTATTTCTACTGAGTATTAAATAACCATGGCTAGGCCTTTGAAGAATGAAGAGAATGTGTCTTATTAAGTGTTTTTTTAAAAGATAGGAGGATTTTTTTATTTAGGTTTTGGTATAACAAATGTAAAAAACAAACATACAACTGTGAGTACTTTAAGAAGCACTGAGGCCAGATTCTTTTTTCATTGAAGAGACTGGCAAGGTTTCTAGCATTACATGTGGGCACAATTGGTCACATCTTGTTAGATAACTAAAACTGTAGTAGGAAGCTATGCAATTTTCCTACTGCCCAAAGTGTAGGTGTTTTAGTTTGGTATTATCACACTTCTGTTACTCAGTCCACATTACCATCAACATGTAGGCAACTATAAACATAGTTGCTTATCGTGGAACAAATGACTATGGGCTACCTTTTGGGTTTATTTTCTATCAGAGGCATCTCCTCTTTCAGATGCCAAAGTCTATAGTATTCCAGCAGGCCCAAGAAAGGCTAACTTACTTTTATGTTAAATATATCTTTCTTGTCTAGCTACTCAACTTCTAGACTAAGTCCAGACAGTCAAAAAGTCTGAGGCTGAATCAATGTAATCTTCACAGGTTATTCTAAACTGCATAGATTGAACTGATAAGCAAGTGAGCAGGCATTCATTGTTGATTTTGGAAATGCAGCCACATGCCTTCAGTGGCTCAGGCCAAAAGCTGGGGGGCTCCTAAAGCACGCTTCCCTACTCAGCTGGAGCAGACAGCGTGGGCCAAGGCTAGCCTGCCTACCCTAGGAGGGTTTGCAGAGGAGTTGCAAAGCATCCTGGGATTCTGGGGGGTCATGAGTTAACTTGAATCAGGAGGGGATCTGGGGTGGAAGTTTAATCAACCAATTTAACTTAAACCAGTTAAGTCTGAGACTACATCCATCCAGGTTTATCTTAAAATGGTTTTAGTTGTTTTGAAAGTGGTTTATCTGCACTGAACTTCTGTTGTCTTACAGATTAGAACTAGTTTCTTACCACTGATTTATGTGTAATTTCTGTTTCAAGGCCTATTTATGTTTGACTCATAATGACTCTTCAATGTAAAATACAGGAATAGGACTTGGAGCAGGGACTGGAACACAGGTCCTCCTCCCTCTGGTTCAGTGAATCTTTAATACTTGTATGCAAATTGACAGAGCTTAAATAGGAAGTTTAGGGAATTCTGCCCTCTCAGAATAGCCTGAAGCCTGGTAATTAGGACTCACTTCAAGACAGTGAGAGAGATAGGTTCGAAACCTGTTAATCAGAGACAGGAACTGGACCTGGCTGAATGTTCTAGCTGCTTGTTATTGGGTATAACTTCTTGATGCATCAGATGTTCAGATAACTAAGTGAAATAAGAGAGGCGGTTTCTACATCAATCTGAAGTTAGGCAGAAGGCAGGAAAGCATGGCACCTTATAGACTAATTCATTCAAAGAGTCATGAGCTTTTTTAGGCTAAAACCTATTTCATCAGATGCTATGGTATGAATTAATACTGGAGATATTTTGAGGGGGAAGGTAATACTGCAAATGGGACCAGTTGACACCATATTGCACATTGTGGACTAAGATTAAACATCACTGTGAACAAAATAGTTGCTGACAGAACTAACTTATTATGTAGCAAATTAAACAAATTGCAAGAGAGATCTAAAATGATGGAGAAAAGGAAACATAGTCAGAGCCATCCCTAGGTGTGTGCGGGGCCTGAGGCATATCAGCCTGTGCAGAGCCTGGAGGGGGTGGTAAGTGGCTAGAGCCAGCAGCACTCAGCAGTGGCAGTGCGTGGTGGCCGTGGTGGAGCCTGTTCGGCACTGTCCATGGGGCCCCACAAAGCATGGGGCCCAACGTGGTTCCCTGATTAGCACCGCCTCCCCATCCAAGGATGGCCCTGAACATAGAATTCATGCTTACTGATTTGTTTTCAGAGTGATTTGCTTTCAGGGTAGGGATGCTTTTGGCAGAAGGCTATACAGACTGCTTAGCTTTACTTGCATCAAAATGCTGATGCGCTATTTATGCCCAGACCTTTCTTCCAAAGTTGAAAGTGTAGCGCATCAGTTCATTGCATCACCATATCGGCTTTGTGTGCCAGCTGAAAACTGTAAGGCTGAGTACAGACTGAGGTGGAATTGATCAAACCTACAGTTTTCTGTAAATGGTGTAGGTTAGATTGGTAGCAAAAAGGACATGTTTGCGCTTTGTGGGGGGAAGGAGGCACTCAGGCTGCCTGCACTGGCTGAGGCCAGAAGGTTGGGGGTGCTTCTGTATGCTTCCCAGTAGGCCCTGCACACTCCCCAGGCTGCTGGAGACTGCTAAGCATAGCAACCACCTGGCAGCATAGCAGCCAGGCCACCCCTGCCTGGCTACCAGGCACGGTTGAGCATTCCTCCCTGCCCCTGCTACATTGTCTGTCAGCCACAGGCATCTGTCAACTGTAAGCAGGCAACACAGGGTGGAGGAAGAGAGGCGTCTGTGTCCCTGCATGAACCCTGTTACAAAGAACCCCCGGTGTACACGTGGACCTGACACTGAGTCCAGGAGAACCACTGCAAGCAGGCGGAGCCCCACGAAACCTGACCAAGCTGCTGGGCCTGGGCAAACATTCCCTACCGTGAGCAGCCTGTGGCTGACAGATGACATGGCAGAGGGAGAGGGGAATGCTCACCTGTGGCCGGCACACTAATCCAGGCCTATCTTAGACAGGGTTCCACCATTTTAAAACCAGTCTATGTGCACTGAACAGTTCTGGTATGGCTTTAGACAGGTTTCTGATCACTTAGATTGGCAAAAGTGTAATGTCTGTACCTGGTCTAAGAGATGATGGCAAATCCTTAATATTCTCTCACAGTACAATATTTTTACTTAGGTTCTGCCTGTTCCAGAACGATGCATCTCTGATGGAATGGTCAGTCAATCTCACAGCATGATGGAAAACAGATGTAAGATTAGGATGCAAAGTAGTTTTCCAGATACTTGGTCCCAGCATGCTGTACAACCTAGCCCCAGAGTTAACCAGCCAAGTGCTGACACATGTCTTACAGCAAAATATCACTCACAGCCACAGTTCAAAGGCCTTGCTACCCTCCAGGGCAATTAATACAGCATCACGTTCAATGGTGCTTGAACCAAATCCATTGAACTCTCAGGGGAGGAATAACGAAGCAATCTCAGAGCAGCACGCTCTGCAGCTAGAGTTTCAGTCCCCATGAATACACTCCTTCCTTAAAAAGGCTTCTGTGACTGTGCATTATAGGGAATTGATTATTCACATATTAAAGTCAATAGCAATTCTCCCTTTGACTTCAATGGAAAGGTAAAACAAAATGGTAGATCCTAGATGTGGATCTTCTATTATGAAACTATTTTGACCTGAATTGCAAAGTTCAGAGGCAGATCTTAGGTATGAGGAACTGTTTAGCTCAGGATCATCGGTTCAGACTTCTCTGTAACTTAAACTATGCATAACTGAATCAGAGCTTTAAAATATGAGTCTAAGTAAATTGTTAATGATACTCATTGTCAATGTGACTTTTTCCAGGGACCTGTAGGATCATGGCGACTACATGGACTGGACACCTAAACTCCAATTAAGTGCCTGACGAGATCCCATATCAAAGTAAAAAATTATGAGCCATATTTGAATACTGATAGTTGCATTACTTAGTATTCCCTCCATTAATGTCTCCACTGAAGATAACAAGGCATCTTGTGAAATAATTTAGTTCTCAGTGTATATAGTACTATCTGCTATCTGCCTTACAATTTGAAAGTCTAAAATCAACTAAGACTTATGTAACTGCATCATGCAATAGAGATTGCAGCATAGTAACAAGTGGCTATTAATTACTGACCTGGTTGCAATAGTTTTCTCTTGGATATTTATTATCAGTACACAAATGATGTTCTTCTACCAGTTCCACTGCTTCACCTGTGAGAGTTGAAAATTAAGTAAAAGTTATGTATAAAGGAACACTTTGCTCTCTGCTGAGCACAAGGCTCCATTGAATAGCTTTCACTGTAGAGATATTCAGGGAATTCATTTTATTTTGTATACAGGCGTGTAGGTTGTAGCTGCATTGGTCTAAGGACATAGGCAGACATCCCCCCACCCCCAGCCTGTCTCTTGCCCATTGACTCCTCAATCTACATTTTCACTGACTACCTGTCTTGTCTGCATACCAGCCCAGCCCCTGGCTTCTTTACTTTTCATTCCATCCAGAAAGAGCACACACCAACTGCAGAAACTTTCTTAGCCTGATGAAGGGTTTTTGAACCCAAAGCTTGCTTAATAATTGTTTTCCAACTATTTAAGTTGGTCCAATAAATATATCAGATTCACCCAAAGAACTTTGTCTGCCTTTTATTTTGTATTGTATTTTATTTTACAAAATAAAATAAACCAAAATCAATTAAGGTTTTATTTTAGCTTGATCCATGTCAAATGAAACACGAGACCATGCCTAATCCAGATACTGCTGCAATTACATAAAATATGAGAAAGAAAATAGCAAACAAGTTTTAATTTTGCTACTGTTTTATCTGATTGAGATTTTACAATACTTCTGAATATTTGACTGAATTATCAGTTTCTTAGGAGGCCAGTTTTCTTAAGAAACCAGGTGCACAGGATCTGGTTGCTATCAACCTGCATGCAAACTTAGATCCAAACTTAGACCTTAACTTAGTTAAGGTTACAGTAAAGATTATAGCAAGACATCTTTCATTGACCTTTTTCCATCTTGCTTCAGTATAGCACCAGCTAGGGTGACACAGTGCCCCATCTAATTCTCCACACCTGCTTTCCTCTTCTCCAAATTCCTCCCAGGAATTATTGTTTTAAACAATGCTCTTCAAAACATATTTGCCTGCTCATGTTGAGAGATACCATTTAGATCAGAGTGTACTATACTGAAGCATGTATACACTCACAAATACTCTCAGTAGAAGAAATATATATATGCTTATAGAATTTAGTAGTATTTTTCTAAAAAAAGAAACATTAACATTTTAAAGAAGTGATATTATAGAAGAGAAGTCAATCCATGGTCTAAGCTATCTTGGTTAAATAGATAAACTCAGAAAACATATAGGGCTTGTCCAGATGAGCCTGCACATGCCTCTTCCCACATCTCAAAGCAGTTTGAGAGGCAGCAAGAGGCACACGGGGAACAAAAAAGAAGTTCCCCTCACTGTATATTTACAGCACGGGATCAAAATGATATACCTAGATATCCAGGTATCAAAAAATAACCTGCAGAAAAAAGGCAGGGCAGGGCATGGTCCAGGACCATGCCCTGATGCAACCAGAGGCTTGGGTCCTCCAAAAAGACACTCACTCTGGTAGCTGGCCAGAGCATCTCTATGCTTGCCCCTTGCCCTGATGCTGCAGCACGTGCGGGGCAAGGAGTGTTGAAGGTTGCAGTGACCTGGACCTGGTCTCTGTTCCAGGTAAGTAGGGGATGGTTGGGGGGGGGCGGGGGGGGGATGGGACTGGAAAAGGTGGGGCTGAGGATGCGGGGGAATGTAGGGGAGGAGGGCACAGCTCGGGAGGGGCGGGTCCCCTGCCTGCCCCCCGCAGTGCCCACATGTCTCCCTGCATAGCCCACAGCCTCCTTGCATGGCCCACTGCTCGCCTGTAGCAGCAGCTGCCATTGGGGCACTCAGGGCCTCCTGGCACAGCCCCTCCATGTGGCATGGGGCAGCATGGCTCAGCTTTGGCTGCCTGACACCTGGCGCTGCCTGTGCCAGCTCGGTGTGGCACCATGCACCTTCGGGCAGCTCTGTGCCACTTGGTCTGTCACCCAGGGCCCCGTGCTGCTCATGGGGACCACCTGTCATGCTGGGCTGGGTCCTGTGTGCATGGAACTGGGCCGGCCTAATGGTGTGTGGGGCCCGTGCATACAGGATCTGGCCCAGCCTGGCATGACAGGTGGCTTCCCGGAAGTGGCTCAGGGCCCTGGGTGACACCCTGAATGACCTGGAGCTTCCTGAAGGTGCATGGGGCCATGCCGAGTTAGGCTGGGCCCACATGATATGGCATAGGTGGTGCCAGGTGGCCAGGGCTGAGCTGAGCTGAGCTGCACTGCCCCACACTGTGCAGGGGGGCTGTGCCAGGAGGCCCTGAGTGCCCCGATGGTGGCTGCTGTTTCTCCTGGAGTGACACACGGTCCCTGTGAGCTGGGCCAGGCCCCAGGTGACAGCCTGAGCTGCCCCAGTGCTGCCTGAAGCTGCCGTCCCCGTGCTGCACCCCACCAGGCGGTGCTGGCTCTGAAGTAGTCAGGGCCATGCTGCACCACTGGGGGCTGTGCCCACAGTGGGCCCTGAGCACCCCATGACCACTGCTGCTGCAGGAGTGAGCTGTGGGCCCTGAAGGGGACTGGGGCCCTGCTGGGAGTGCATGAGGACCCTGTGGAGTGGCATGTGGGCCCTGTGGAGGTGCATGTGTGCCATGTGGAGGGAGGCTCTGTGGGGGGGGGGGCTGTGGGCTCTGTGTGGCAGGCAGTCTGTGTACAGTGAAGGGGGGCTGCACCCCTCCTGAGCAGCCCCTCCCACACAATCCCCCCACAATCCCCCCACAACACTTGCATCCCCATCCCACCCCTACAAAGCCCTCACCACATACCCAGCCACAAGCCCCATACCGCCCCAAACTTCAACTCCGCAAACCCTACACCCACCTACAAACTTGCCCAACCTCCCTCCCCAGTTGCTTTACACTTGTAAATATATCAATAAAACATTGCCCAACTGATTTCTCTCTATGTAGTGGTGTTTCATTTTAATAGTGGAAGAACACTATTTGGGGGTTTTTAATGAAAGAATTTGGGTGTCTTATCAGAGTATTTGCAATTTGTAAACAGGGAACACCAGGATCGTTCCTGGTGAGACAAGTGGAAAGATCTGTGCAGAAGAGCCTGTCAAGGGCCAGCACTGGGGAACCAGCTGAAGGGCAGATAAGATGGCTAACCTCTTGGCCATTTGGAGCCAAGAGGACACGCTTTGACAGTTCAAAGTGGGCCACCATAAGGAGCACATCATCTGGGTGGGAGTGGGGGGGAACCCCATTCAGGTCTGGCAGGGGTGCAGCCATGGGGCCACAGGGGGCAGTATTTTTTGTCCAAGGGGGAGGATGCTGTTGCAGGTGGCAGCAGGTCACAGCCAGGCAGTAGCCCCCACTGCCAGACTGTTGCAGTGGATAGAGGTTTACAGGGGCCACTCCAGGTTAGGACTGCTTCAGCAGTCCATCTGGAACAAGGGGTAGTGTTCCCAGATACCAAGTGGCTGGGCTTCAGAAACTCCTGAGGGCAAATAGCCCTGAGCTGCTCACCAGAGCAGGTTTATATATTGCTGGGGCCAGTACAGGGCAGGTTTTTATTCTTGGCTGTAGATCCAGGAAGAATTGGGCAGAGTTATTTTGCCCCAAGTGGCATAACTTGTCCCACACCAAAGTGCATGTCTGGGTATGTGTACTGAGGCAAAAATCCCCAGCTCAAATTTGTGCCGCTCCTATTTGAGCTGCTGCAAGTGCACATGCCTGCATGGGGACGCAGGCATAGATTTTGATGTCCACTAGCACTTTAAATCATATTCTAAGTAAATTCAGCTACACATTTTCAGCTTGACCCAGTTTTTAAATATGTATATATGCTCTGCAGCATGCCTAAGAAAACTGATGACTGCAAATGCAGATAGATGACTTTACACATTAGGTAAGGCTGCTACCTGTCTGTCAGGACCTGAGCTGAGTCATCCACTTTGAATTATTTTTTGTATGTTAAACAAACACTTAATAATTAAGAACAGATTTTACTCTAACAGCTACACAGTAGTTCATTAAAAGTCTTGGACCAGAGTTTATAATGCGTGAGTAGAATAAATACCAACGTACTTACTAACTATAAAATTTATTCTTTTTGTTCTGTGGTTTAAAATGCTTCCCCCCCCATATGGATGTGGAGGCCCAGGAAAAAATGATAATCTTTTTGCAGGATGTGGGACAAGATTTGGAGAACTAGTTGAGGAGGGCACTTGGCATGTAGCTGTTGCATTCCTAAAGCAAAAGCAAAGACTACAGAATCTTTATGCTGCTACTGCCTGAGCCAGCAGGTTCCTTCTTCAGTGATTATCTCATCGTGGGTCAGCAAATGTGCCTTTGGAGCTCTATATTGTAAGTGTTCCCACTACCTCTGCAGGCTGAGAGACTCGCAACCAATTATCCTTGATGACATCCTCTTCTGCTTCTGTTCCAAATTCTGGTCTCTGCTCCTCCCTCTGGCAGCTTCTTTGCATGGCTGGGGCAGGTATCAAGCAACTTCTCTGTGCTTCTAGGTCTGCAGGAGGGACACAGTCTTGTAATTCTTGGTTAAAATTATCTCAGACTTGAGTAGGAGTTTTGTTACAGTTTGACTAAAGAAGACAGCAGGATTTGTCCTTTGCTGTAGCCTGTGTCCATCTGTCCATGTCTGACATTTGGGAAGGAGAACTTAATATAAACCAATTGTCTAAGGGTGGTGAAAACAGGTAGTAAAAATAATTTTTTTCTCTTGGACATGTTGAAAGATGGAAAAAGATCTCATTCCTGATGCTAGTTACCAAGAGGGGAGATAGTGGACTTCTCTGTCCTCCTGAAGGAAGATAATGCAAGTTCTAGACCTGCCTACTTCTGTGTATGGGACATGAAGATACAGGCAGATATCCTTCTGATACACATTTTTGGAACTGCTATCTGCATGATTTCTGAAGGGTGGAAATTTACCCCAGATCTTAGTACAGTAACTATTTTTCCCTGAGTGAGAGATTATGGTTTTGCCTTGTGTATTGTATTGCATATAGCTGCATAAACTTAATAAATTAGAGAAAGCATTATGTCTCCAACTCGTCCAGCTGTTTTCCTCCTCCCTTGCTATGATGCTTTTGGTGGGGGGATAGTAGCTTTGCTACCTCTATTGACAGAAAGTTAAAACATCACCTGTTCTGGTTATACTCTATTGGTGTGCTTAGGAAGTTCTACAAATTCCATGCCCTTCCCAGGCACACTACACCATTTATGGGCATGATCTGTATACAAAATTGAGACAGTCCATACTGAGGTTGGAAAACTCTCAGCATATTTCCATGACTGCTTAGCTCAGGCAGTAAATCTGGTCCCATCAATATTTTCTGATAGTTTGGAATAATTAATAATGCTAAAGAAAAATGTTATTCTTTTGTGGGTAATTCAAAAAAGAAACAAGGCAACATTGTAGAATGAATGAGTAGTGATTCAGTTAGTTCTACAAAGCATGCACTCTTCATATTATAGTCATTCAGAGTTTTGGCTTGTCCTGATGATAAGAGAGCTAGATGAAGCCTTACTGAAGAAATTCATAGTGATCACTTGGAATTTACATAATATACAATGATATACAATGTTCTAATTAAATTTAAACTAAATGCTCATTCAAAACAATTTAAACTGTGATTGTAGCTGATGGGGAAATTCTTCTTTGCACTGGCAGCAGGGCCCGGGAGAATCCTGTCTGGGGTGGGGGAATCTCCACTGAGGCATGGGGATCTGGGCCTCCCCCAGGCTGGAGGGACTGTTCCCCCTGCACCTCCACTTCAGTGACTCGCGCGGGCCTGGGCCCGGGCCTGGGCCCAGGGTGGGTAGGGGAACCCTCATGCACCAGGGATTGGGGCTTTGTTTCCTCACTCCCCTGTCCCACTGGGTTGACAGGTGCAGGCAGGACCAGAGCTACAGAACAGAAGCTTTGCTGTCTCAGCTCTGTGACAGCCCAGGGGCTTGGCTGGCCCCACTTGGCTGGAGCAGACAGTGTGGGCCAAGGCCAGCCCACCCACCCTGTTGTTTGGGAGGTGCAAAGCATTCTGGGATGCTAGGAGGCTGTGAGTTAACTTGAGTTGGGAGGGAATCTGGGACAGAAGTTTGATAGACTAGTTTATCCAGTTACATCTGATACTGTATTCATTCAAGTCTGTCTTGAACTGGTTTTGGCCATTTTGAAACTGGTTTATGTGCACTGAACTTCTGTTCTGTTACACGTTTAAACTAGTTTCTGATCACTTAAACCAGTTTACATCTGTCCCTATCTACTATTTGTATTTTTGTAATGTCTTTCACGTGAGGATCTCACAGCACTTTGACTGAAGTCTTGTGGTGCTGCTTTTAGGAGGGGAAATATTATGATTCATACTACAGCAATGGGGAAATTAAGGGAGGGAGAACTGGAATGACTTGTATGAGAATGCAGAGAGCAATTTTTCAGTATAGTCCAGAACAGAACACAGAAATGTTGACTGCTGAGTAGAGCGGGTGAATTTGTTTGGGTGAAAAGTAAATTTTAGTTTTATACCCAAACCGTCCTTGAATATGACTTGAATTTCCCAAATCACTTCAGCTGAAAAAAGGAATCAGGCTTGGATTAATGGAACTTCTGAAAGATGAGTAATTATGGCCCCATTTAATTAGGTAGCTCGGAGTTTAGCATGCTCACTAGGGGATGCAAGACATCCAGGTTCCCTTGCATGAGAGGTCTCTCACCAGTGTCTCAGGAGGGTGCCCCAGCTACCAGGCTATAGGCAGGGTATTTCCTCCCATTGAAGCCATTTCTCTGTGCAGTGCCACCCACCCAAGACTACTCTATATTTTGGAGGCAAGGATATACTTCTGAAAGATGTGTCATGAGGGCTAACAATTTCCTCACACAATCAGTGGAATTCAACTGGGTCTCCAACATCTGGGGATAGTGCTGTAACTTCTAACTTATCAGCTTTAAAGGGAATATTATCATCACAAGTTTTTCTTTCTTATTGTTAGTCTTAACCATTCATTTCCTTTACTCTTCATGAAATTATTTTTTATGTTGAAGGTAAAATCTTGGGTCAAATAACAGAAAAGTTGGAATGGGAGGGATCTTAGGAGGTCATCTAGTCCAACCTCTGAGGGAGATAGACTCGATGTGATCATCAGAAATAAAATGAAGCTCTTGTTTTTTATTTTAATCTTATCACCAAAATCAGAAAAAAGTTATTCAGTTTGATCCAAACCTTTTTTTAAAATTTGGATGCTAAAGCAAAAAAATAAAATTTTCTTCTAGCCCTACTTCCAAGCTTTAATCATTACACTGGCATCGTTCTAGGTCAATGTCAGATTCTCATGCTTTACTCAATTCATTATCCTCAAAGGTATATGCGGGGATTTTTTTAAAACCACAACAATAAAATGTTTGGTATCATTTCCCCTTAGTAGACCCATTTATCACCAAACTAGCCTTTACAGTGGTTTAAATCAATGGAGTTACATTGGCATGAAACTAGAAGGATATAGTGGTAAATGTGGTCCTGTTGCTTTGCCATTCATCTCTGTCCCCACTGATCTAATTTCATTTTCTAATAAAAAAATCCTGGGGCCCCTTTTTGAAGCAAACTTCTCCTTTATAGGTAATATAACAGTATTACCAAGATAATATTTTTGCATAGCTTTTATTTTAGATTAATGCCATTATGTGGAATTAGAAAAAAGCTCATTTTGTCTTGTTTTCTGTAAATATTTGGCGTGTCATACAGTTATTTTACAGCTTGAAATGTGCTTCAAATTCTGCTGTACATTTCTCACCAATGTTCTAGCTAATAATTATAGTCTTTAAATATTAGCTCTATTTGTACTGAACCTGTGGTGATATCTCAGCTTGATTCTAAGGCCTTGCAGATTAGTAGAGAGTTGCTGAGGAAACTACGAATTACTGTGATAGTCTCATTTACTTTACTGGGTGCAATGTTACATTGTACTACAACATGGCATTCTAGATATAACTTGAGGAATAATTCACAGCAGATATTTATTCAGTATTTCCTTTTTTGAAATACTAAAATTTAGGAGCGGGGAGAGAAAAAGAAAAGCATATTAGTTGGCTTTGGAAATAGTTGCACTTAAAATATCTTCCTGTTTCTTAGGCAGGCAAAGTTATTTGGGTAGATGTGATAGCTTTTGTTAGACCAATAGATAACTGGAAAAAAACTTCTTAGCAAGCTTTTGGGCGCAGTCACCCTTCATCAAGCATAGGGAGTCTCTGCTGGTCTGATACTCCAAGGAATGAGAGAAGCTAAAAGTGTAGAGGGATGTCAGTGAAAATATAAATAGGCAGAGATAAGCAAGACAAAAGGAAATGCAGGGAAGGGAGGGGAAGAGAGCAGGGGGAAGAAAAAGTCAGAGGGAGACAACAGAGTTAAAATACAAGGTGAAAATGAGGCAGTGTGTGAAAAAGGGAATAGTTGGAGATCAGGATAGCTGGAATGGTAGAAGCTAAAAGTGGACAGGATTTCAGTGAAAATATAAAAGGGTAGAAGTAGGAAGACAAAAAGTAAAGGAGGGGGAAGAAAACAGGGGACAAAAAGGGCCAAAGGGAAAACACTACAGAGGTAAAAATACAAAGTACAAAAGAGGCTAGCAATAAAAAGGAAATGGTAGGGAACCAGGGAAAAAAAAGGGGAAGAGAAGGGGGGCGGGGGGAGGAAAGAAAAGATGGGGTGGGAGAAATTATGTAAGAGGTCAAGTCAGGCAGGTACCATGTGAATCAGACGTCAGGCAGGTTGTAATGTGTCATAAATCCAATGTCTATATTGAGTCCATGATTTTTAGTATCCAGTAGGGTGGGCAATGAAGTGAAGTTCATAGGCTCGTCTATGAAAGCTGTGTTGTAAGTTCCCTTTGAGGATTAGAACAGATATTGGAGAGGGAGTGATTGTCCTGGGAGAAGTGTACTCCCACAGGTACTTGGGTATTCTTGTCTTTGATAGATTTCCAGTGTGTGTTCATTCTGGTGCACAGTTGTTGTTTGGTTTCTCCTATATATTTTTCATCAGGGCATTTGGTGCACTGGATGAGATATATTACATTTCTGGAGGTGCAGGTGTAGGATCCAGGAATGGTGATGTTTCTGTTGTTGGATGTAGCAGGGCTGTGTGAAGCTTTGGGTGCTGATTTGATTTGTAGGAGATTCGGCCCAATTTGGTGGCCGAATCTCTGAATCTGAATTGAATCAGCAGAGCAATTAAAAGGTCCAAATCGATTCAAAGCTCTCCAAATCAATTCAGAAAAGATTTGGAGAGCTTTGGAGATTTGGGCAGTCCTTGCTTGCTGCCACAGGGAGCTGGACCCACACTCCATGCTGGTAAGTAGGGGGTGGGGTAAGGGAGGGCTGGAGAAGAGGGGAGGAAACCATGGGGGGACCCCAACCAGGCCCCATCCCCTGCCTGCTTCCTCAGCCCCCCTGAGTGCCCCTGACCCCTGCCCACTCACCCAGCTGCCCCACCCAGCCCCAGCTCCCAACTCTTTTAAAAAAAAAAACCCACTCACTGGCTGCTGCCAGGCAGGGGGGTGATTCCCAGTGCCCCCCACTGCCCCATGCTGCATGTGGAGCTCTGCCAAGAGCTCCCCTGCCTGCTCTCTCAGCCCCGCTGCATGGCTGCCTCGCCTGGCCCCAGCTGTTGGATCTTTAAAAAAAAAAAAAAGCCCCACACTCACCAACTGCTGCAGCAGCCATTGGGGCTTCTGGGGACTCATGGCAGAGCCCCCCCCCCATGCAGCACCAGGCAGTGGGGGGCAGCAGGGATCACCCCCCCCAACCTGGCAGCAGCTGGTGAGTGCTGGGCTTTTTTTCCAAAGAGCTGGAAGCTGGGGCTGGGTGGGCAGCCATTGACATGGCTGGGAGAGTGGGCGGCAATGGGGCTGATTTGGTGATTTGGCCAATTCAGTGGCAGCCAAATCTCTGAATCAGATTTGGCCAAATTGATTAGAGACTGTGATTTGAATCACCAAATCAAATCACTGTCCCTTGAATCAGCTGAATCTGAATCCGAAGTGAATATTAGCCACTTTACATAGGCCCAGGGTGTAGTTATTGTGGGGGTGGTGGAGATATGTTGACAAGTTTTGCATTTCTTGTCCTGGAATGGCCTGGATCCATTGGGCGTGGTTTGGGTCATAGGGAGTTTTCTTCTGGGGATGAAGTTAGCAAGTTTTGGTGCTTGTTTAAAGGCTAGGATGGGTGGTTCTGGAAAGACCTCTTTAAGAATGGGGTCATTTTCTAGTATGGGTTGCAATTGTTTGAGGATTTTCTGCGTAGGTTCCAGGGAGGGAAGGGTGATATGTCATAACTAATGGTGTGTGATTTGTGGGGATTTTCTTTTTGTACTGCAGCCAAGCTTCACAAGGTATCTGGGTGGCTCTTTCAAAAGTGCGCTCTATCTCTTGGGAGGAGTGTCTTTGTTGGCTGATATCAAACTAACATAGCCATTGCATCTGTCTGCTTCTATACTGGTACCAGTGGAGCTAAGTCTCTGTAACTGTTTCATTCAGGTTTAAAGTTACAGCAGTTTCTTACTTATACCTCCATAGGAGATGACAGGTAGACCGTTACATTGGTTCAGCTGATGCATGTACCCAAACAGTAAATTGTTATGTTGTTACATCCTCCAGCCTTAGGCAGTTTGGGAAAGACACAGGGTGCTTAAAAACACAAGGAAATTCTTCAGGACACAAATAGGGAAAACTGCATTGTGCGCCTGTATTGGACATTCATGTTACTGTTCAAGAGCCATGAAAATGGATGCAGGAGAGGACTCGGGATGGACTCAGGAGAGGCACCACGAGGCCTAGGGTCAGGCAGGACCTAGTTAGGGAACTTCTAGTGGGGCTGGACATGTTTAAATCAGCAGGTCTAGATGATCTCCACCCCAGGGTGCTGAGGGAATTGGCAGGGGTCATTGTGGGACCCCTGGCACAGCTTTACAAGTACTCATGGTGCTCTGGCCAGGTGCCAGAGGACTAGAAAAAGGTCAATGTGGTCCCCATTTTCAAAAAAGGGAGGAAGGAGGACCCAGGTAACTACAGGTCTGTTAGTCTTGCCTTGGTCTTGGGGAAGCTCTTGAGAAAATGATCCAGGAGCACATCTGTGAGGGGCCAGCAGGGGAGATTATGTTCAGGGGCAACCAACATGGGTTCATTAGGGGCAGGTCCTATCAGACCAACCTGGTGGCCTTTTACAATCAGGTCACAAAATCCTTGGATGCAGGTGTTGCGGTGGACGTAGTCTTTCTAGACTTTAGGAAGGCCTTTGACACTGTCTCTCACCCCATTCTCATTAAAAAATTAGGCAACTGTGACACTGAGGCCTACACAGTTAGATGGGTCACAAATTGGCTGGAGGGCTGTACCCAGAGAGTGGTGGTGGATGGGTCATTTTCGACCTGGAGGGATGTGGACAGTGGGGTTCCCCAGTGCTCGGTTCTCAGGCCCGCACTGTTCAACAACTTCATCAGTGACTTGGACAAGGGGGTGAAAAGCACCTTTTTCAAATTCGCAGACAACACTAAGATGTGGGGAGAGGTGGGCATGCTAGAAGGGAGGAACAGGCTACAACTAGATCTGGTCAGGTTACAGGGGTGGGCAGATGAGAATAGGATGGGATTCAATACTGACAAGTGCAAGGTACTGCACCTAGGGAGAAAGAACCAGCAGCACACCTACAGGCTGGGGAACTCCCTTCTCATCAGCACAGAAGCAGAAAGGGATCTTGGAGTCAGTATTGATTCCAAGATGAACATCTTGTACCTTTCCATATTTAATCCACTTGTAATAACATTACAGGAAGGAAAAAAATACTACTATTTTTTGGTAATCATAAAAAGCCATTAGACATTCAGATTCCATGACTGTTGCATACTACAGGCATCTGTCAACCCTGTTAAGCTTGTTCCATCTTATAGAAGGATGCACTGTGTATGATTAAGGAGCAAGGAAACAAAGCACAAATAAAAAACACTGCAACATTAATTGCAGAGTTGTACTAGCTGAATAGAATTGAAAATGAAAAACATGATGTGGAATGAAAAGTTAATGAAGAGGAGGATGATAGTACAATGACATTTAGGAAGAAATGGGATTTAGATTGGATCTTTATGGTTAAGAATCAGTTGTTTCCTTTTACAATTCAGAAATACTATTGTTTAACTGCCTGGGAGTTCCCTACAGTGTCACAATCCTTGAAAATCCTCTAAAAAGCAGAATTGATAGGAGGATTGCCATATGTACTTTAGGGATCATTTTTATACTATGCTATATCTCATTGTTGAGTAATAACCTGTAAAGTAGCTGGCTAGGAGAGCTCAAGTTTATTCAGGCCATTAAAATTGCTAGACACATGCCATACACAGGTGTATATACAGTTCCTAGTTTTATGTGGGAGAGGGGATATGTATGTATTTTGTGGAGTTCCAGCTTGTTTAGTTGAATCTTCATCAGCATCTATTAATGTGGTCACCTGATTGTACTCCTACAGTGGCATAAATCAGGAGAACCTCCATTGGAACAGGGATAGAGAAAGATCCAGATGGGGTCATTGACTGGTACTTGTGACTGTGCCCACTGTCCCAGTGCTTGCAAAAAAGCCTTTTTATAGCCTGAGTAAAAAAACAGAGGAAAGGGAGGTCTTTCAGGTCATTATGTCTATGTCAATCATATCTGCTGGCTGCTAGGGGAACTCTTCTAAATCCATTAGACTTAAGTGGCAAACTTTCTCCCAAGCATAATCAATCCTGAATTCACCTTGAAATGCTTCTGCCTTCCCCACTCACCTTCAGAAACTGATGCTGAGGGAGGTATTCTCTCTGCTCCTGAGTACCTTAAGGCTTGCCCTTAAATAGGAGCTTCCTTCTCCATAAATCTTGCTTGTTTTCTCTCTTTGGTACAGGGCAGATGTAATTTAGTCCAGTATGTTTAATATCTTGTCTGGCTTTGAAGGGGTTCTTATGGCTGGAGGAGAACAGTGCATCTAGCAGTGTTAGCTACTCTGTTGGGACTTATGCTATATCCTCTGCAGCACTTATCAAGAGGGAGCTGAAAATTGCCTAGAGTTTTCTTCCAAGCAAAGTTTAGAATTACAAGGATATCACATTGAACTATCCTTAACAGGTATTAAAGTTACTTAAATGTCACACTTTTCTCCTCTTAATAATAACTTCTCTTTCCCTTCACCCCCCAGTTCTTTCTATATTCATATGTACATAGACTGATTCCCCTCTCTGTTACTTAGCATTTCACCAAGGAACTACATGGGAATTGATGGAATTGCACAGACATAAAACTGGAGTCACAGAGTAGAAAATGAGGCTCATGATTTCTTTCATAGTAAACTCTTTTTCATCATATGCTGCTGACCAGTGCCAAGGTCAATTGAATCTATCTAAAATCTTACCTACAGGTGATTTTCAATTGTCCACTCAATCTCCATTCCAAGTGATCAGAGTCTTTCACCTGATTTATATCAGTGTTAGACTTTTATCTAACATTTTCATTCCTGATGGTCATAGACACAGTAATTCCCACAAACAGATTTTTTTTCACCCACCTATAAAAATACTGGCTTTGCCCTTGATTCTGGCATTGTCTTAATGGGAAGATTATAAAATTAGAAAGGGGATTGAACTATTTGGCAGCACCACCAGACTGGAAGCACTCAAATAAAACTGAACATTATCAAGATTTCTGGCTCCATTCAGAAGAAGGCAGAGTTTTTCTCACTGCAAATTGCTTCACACTTAGAAACTGTGCCAACAGACAAAATTGGATTTTTTTTACAGCAGCCAAAGTATTGTATTTACATTATCTGAGTGTGTAATTAAGTCATTAAGCTGAAAGTTTCTGGATTCAAACATGCAACAAGGAGAACATTAGAAAGGAGTTGCACCATATATGGCTGAGAGACTGTGAGTTGCCTGATGATTAAAATCAGAATGGGCTGAGCTCAGCTGTCACAGGGCTTGCAGAGTGGACCTATGAGTATAAGGTAGTGCAGTTTCTCCTGCTCTCCCCCGGTGTTCAGCCTTGCAAAAAAACCTAAGTTATCCCTTTCTGATCAATAGCATTCTGGGCTATTGGCACCTTGCATTTTGTATAGCACTATTAAGACAATGTTCATCATTGTAAATACTACAAGCTGTATTTTGACTTTAGTTACAGTCCAGGGCAAGGAAAGATACAAAGGCTGCCCCACCCCAAATGTGGCTTTTGAATCAGTTTTCTTCCCTGCTGCATCCCTGCTCCACTGGAGTGATAATTTTCTGCTTAGACCAGTTGTAAATTATGCCACTTCCACATGTCAGCTCATCAGTGCTGGTGGAAGCTTGGCCCATCTTCCTTTTATCCTTTCATCCATGCTAAGTCCATTGCTCCTGGGATGGAAAAGTGGCCTCATAGCCTTGCTTATTCCTACAGCCTTGAACCTAAAGACTGAAGAGAGATGGTTTTCTTCCCATGTGTTCTTTTCTGTGGGCATGGAGAAGTATACAGGGCTTTAAACCGTTGCAACTATCAAGGCATTTAACCTGGCCACCATCATTAACATATCTGAAAAACAAATTAATTGATAGCCAGTGATGTAACTGGGGAAGAGGAGGCAGCTACTGGGGCAGTTACCCTGGGTGCCACATTTGTAGGGGCAAAAATAGCTGTAATCACAGTGATGGCTGATCACACAGCTGTGATTGGCACCGTGGTAGCTGACACTGCCTCAGGTGTCATGTGGCTGCTCCAGGGCAGAGCTGCCTGGCTATGCCTCTGTTGATGGATTTTTTGCTCATTATGGGTATCCTCACTGAGGGAAACCATATTGTTCCCTTTTTACCAATGGGGACCTGAAGGGCAAGATAGATTGTGACTTGCTTGAGGTCACAAGAGGAATCAGAACCTGAGTCTCTTCATTGTCAAAGAAGCACAAGAAGGTTAAACTCTCAAACCCCTTAGGCTTTATCCAAAATGCATACATGGCTCATTTTCTTTGATTTCTGTTTTTGTGGATACTTGTGGTAGAATTTGATTGATGGTAGGATAGTGGCTTACTTTGGAAAATATTCCATGCATAGCAGCAATTTAGGAAAAGGTGTGAAGATGTCTAAGACAAGTAGCCTCACGAGGAGTTGTGCCTGACATTATCAGTTTAATGGACAAGACCGGGAACAATGCAAGAGAGAGCATCATTGCTAATTTTTTATGTTTCAGCAAGTGACACTATTTGAGCAATTTCTGTTTATATTTTATTTTATGTTATCTTATTTCATTTTATTTTTAAAGGCTGGATTCTCAAGAGCCAGATTCTCATTTGTTTGATTTAACCCTGTGTAATTAAGTTTATAATTTTGGTCCCAAGGCATTATTTGAATGCCTGCAAACAAAATGGTGTAAACTCATTACTAGGCATATTTGACAATAAATGTTCTGATCTAACTCTTACTGACACAATAAAAGATTTCTGTTGACTTAGGTAGGAAGTGAACTAATTTTTTTAAAATTAAAAACAAAAAGCAAAACAAAACAGGGCAATAAACCCCTCCAAAATCAGCATTGTTTTCCACAACTGGAAGTCACTGTTCTGGAGGTGACGCTGATCTAAAAGTTGAGTTTGCATCAATCTTTAAAGATTGCACATTAGCTGATTTCACATTGACCCCACAATTTTTTAAGCAGGGAAATCCATTGGCTCCTGTTTATAACTCCAATTT
Source organism: Alligator mississippiensis (assembly GCF_030867095.1). Taxonomy (NCBI): domain Eukaryota; kingdom Metazoa; phylum Chordata; order Crocodylia; family Alligatoridae; genus Alligator; species Alligator mississippiensis. The sequence continues at coordinate 49,568,429 of NC_081830.1, read as the reverse complement.
CTTTCCCTCCAACTTTACTTGCACTGTCATAGGGTTTTGGCTATGGCCTTTAGTTGGGGTCAGGGTTGTCAACGTGATCTGTGATATGTTTGAAAGGTACTGTATGCCTCACTGACATTTCCATGTTTGGACTGATCCTGTCCTTCATTTTTTGGATGGTCTAGTTTCTACCTTTACAGATTGCTGACCTGAAAATATCCATGCAAATGGTTTCATTCTAGCAAACCTCAGCAGCAGAATGCTAGTTTCTGAACAGCTGGCCATACTTCATTGTAAAAATTGTAAATGCTTAAAACTTTTGCTCCCACTCTCAGGGGACCCCCTATTAAAATGATTTTGCATTCACTACCTGCCAACAGTTCTTGTAAGTGAGCCAGAGAAGCAGCAGATTAAGCATAACTATGAATTCTGAGTGGGATAGAGTAGTCTGAGATTTTCTCATGAAAGACCCATTTTTTTTCTGCTGAAGACTCAAATGCCTGAGTATTGAGTGCTCTGTGGAGTCTTCATATTGAAGTGTAATTCACAATTAACACCTCCACTATTTTCTCACCAAGGGGATAGAAAACCTCCAGAAGTGTATTACTGTTTGTTAAGGTTTGCACACATTAAAAGATCCTCTGTAATCATATTAGATCCTCTTATTTTTATTATTTTTGTATACTGAATAAATCATTGTGACTTTCTTTTTATGAGGGAGAACTGGTATTGAATGCACCATTCAAGGCTTCTCCTAGGCTTGTAATCAATGGACCAAAATTCTTAATCCCCTTAGTTTTACAGACCTGAAGAAGTGAGTAATGAGAGAAAAGCCCCTTGTGTGCTTTTCACCTCACTGCTGCTAACTTTTCAGTGGTGTGAACAGACCGATTATACAACACAAGGGATGCAGTGGGCTTTTATCCTTGGTAATAAGGGGGATGGAGGGTGGGGGCGTGGAATCAAGTATGAATTTGCAAGCTGAAAATGTTTAGTGAGAAAAGTTATCTAATTTTTATGAATATTTATGATGTGATCACCAAGTACATTTTCCATTTTCCTTTTATAACGCGCTTTCTTATGTGCTTGACAACTTGTCCTTTCTTTATTGTATATTGTGGCAGTAGACATAAGCTGGTGTTTTTCAGAGTATGACTTTTAAAACTTATTTCTTCTATTTTTCTTTCCCAGATGACAACTCTCCTTACACTCTAAGGGTTATCTCATGGTATTGAAATGTAGCATCTGTGTACCCATTTTGTTAAATTGGAATAATTATTCAGCGCTGTAAAAAAGTTTTTAATAATAGATGTAATGCGCTTTTGTCTGACAGGTAGAGAGAGAAAGAAAAGGAATTTGCAATTTCTTATTTGCTATTAAAATCTAGTTAATGAGCTCTAGTGCCATTATTTTGCATGATGCAGGTATAAAAGCTCATCATATTGGAAAGCTGTTAAATAGGAGATAATCAAATTATGTTTTAGCATGCCGTAGCTTAATCAGACCTGACAAAATGTGTAACTATTGAACAAATATTTTGATTTGTGACATAATAGAAGAATTAGGATGGTTAAAACCAGGAAGTAAAAGGCCACCAATAACCTGTCAGTTTAGGCTCAATAAATATTCCTTAAAGGAATATCATTTGTAGGAGACCATAGAACAGGTCTTGAAAAGTAAAAACAAGACTAAGTGAAAATGGGGAAATTCTTGCTGGAGCAAGCTTGCTGTGCTTTCATTTTGAAGGAAAAAAGAGGCAGAAAAAAGTCAACTCCTATTCCCCTTTTGATAATCAGGCCATAAAACTAGTAGCTAGCACCATAAATAACAGCTGTATACCTGCTGAAAGCTCTGGAAACTGAATGTGTGGTGATGTATGATGAAGCATTAAGTGATGGCTTTAAAATATTATTGGTGATACATTTTCTCTTTCTCCACATAACTCAGGAAGAAAATATGAAGGCCAAAAATAATTAAAAATGGGCTTTAAACATACTTAGTATTTTTGTTGAAGTCGAAATTTAAAAATGACGTGATATTTTTCAGGATGAACTTTGTGATTTCAATATTAGATATTCCGTATTGTGAGTATGATATTATTTCTTATTCATTAAGGAAATAAAGACAAATATGAAAAAAAATGACTAGATGGGAATATGAATGTAACTGGTAATCAAATATTTGAACTCAAATGTATGGATGAGCAAGAGAAATTCAAATGTTTTAAATCTACTGGTTGATGAAATGTACTTCTCCCCCCCCACCCCCGCCCTATTGTTTTTACTGCCAAACACTTTATTCAGTCATTTTTAAGCTCCCAAAATCAAGGTTGGAAGGACTTGGCCCAAAGCAGACTGAGAAAGAAGTAATTTATAAAACTTTTGTCTTGGTGAGTCTTAAAGGAGAGAGATACCAGAGGTCTGAGGCTAACAGTAGAAAAAGCTAATTAGACTGCTGAGGCTATAAGAATACACTGAAATAGGCAAAACATCAGGGAAATGCAAGTTATCAACTATTTTTAAGATGCAGAATAAATGGAGAAAGAAAACAGGATTCCTTTTGGAACATGATTTCACAAAACAGTATAGTAAATAAAATGGGCCGAATTCAGTACTTCTCTGACAATTTTTTAAAGCTTTGCCTCAGTGATGAGTTTGGAATTAATTCCCTGTAGGGGCACAAATGTGTACCCATAGAAAAGCACACAGTGCCTTTAAAAAAATATTTTCTTGCAGTAGAAGAGCCATTTTTTTCAAAGGAGTCTTTTTTGGTTAACACAAGCTTACTTACACAAATTCATGTAAGTGGTAGATGTCAGTGTAGGTGTAGGAACACCTGTATGCCAAGGTTCCATAGGCAAATGAGTTTTGGATGTGTAAATTATCTCCTGCCAAAACAAGCTGAATTCATGAAGTGGGTGCATGTTTGTTGGTTGATGCAATAGAGGCCACTTTTTATATGTTTGCTCTCAGATCTTATTAGTAGTGATGTGACATTATATAGCAAGACATTATTAAGATGGATATATTAATGCTACATTTTATAACCAATACTTATTCCCATCCATAAACATTCTAACCTTGTTATAATATACACCATGTTACTTGCACCTATAAATGAGACAAAAACTCCATCCAGATGGAGTTCAGATAAACATACCTGCAGAGCAAACTGGGAAACTTGGAAAGCACTGTTGATACCAAAAACTGTCTGCAGTTATTTAGATCTTGAATATATGGACGCGTCCACACAAGAATTCACATGCCTCTTCCAGCATCTCAAACCCCTTTGAGCTGATGCGAAACACACCTACGGGAAAAAAAAAAAAAAAACACTCAAATTTGCAGTGCAGGGGCAAAATTAGACCCCTGGATATCCAGGCTCACCCTCCCCCCTCCCAAAAGAAATGCACTGCAAAACAGTGGGGCAAGACACACCTGGTGCTGAAGCAAGCTTCCTGCCCATGCAGGGCAAGCAGCAGTACAGGCTGCAGTGACTTGGACGTGGGCTCTGTGCCAGGTAAGTAGGGGGAGGGGAAGGCTGGAGAAGGGGGGAGGGGACCATGGCAGGACCTCTGCCCAGCCCCAGCTCACTCCCCTGATTGCCTCCCCCCCAGCCCCATCCCCCGCTTGCTCCCCCAGATCACTTGATCATGCCCCACCCAGCTCCATCCCCCACTCACTCCTCCAGGCTCCCCTGATCACCCCCCCACCTGGCCTCATCCCCCACTTCCTCCCCTAGGCCCTCCAATCTCTGCCCCACACAGCCCTGGCCTCTCACCACCCCCACCCAAAAGAAAAAAAAGCCTCGCACTCACTGGCTGTATCAGCAGCCATTGGGGCCACTTGGGCCTCATGGCAGAGCCCCCCCCCCCGTGCAGTGCAGGGCAGTGTGGGGTAGCGGGGATTGGCCCTGGTTGCCTGGTACCTGTGCTGCTGCTGACCCATCATGCAGATTCTGTATGGGTCAGCAGGGCACTGCACGCTGTCTGGGAGCTTGGGGTAGCTTTAGCTGTCACTCAGAGTTCGGCACCACTCAGCCTGTGTGGTCCTGAGCTCCCAGACAGCACACAGAGCTGCACAGTGCCTTGCCAAGAGTTTCTGAGAGTTCTCTGCACCCTCTACCCACTACAGCAGTCTGGCAGTGGGGGCTGATGCCTGACTATGACCTGCTGCCACCTGCGACAGCACGTGGCCCCAAGTCTGTATGCCTGCCAGACCCAGATGGGTACTGTACTATTGCAGCAGAGGTATCTGCACCTCTGGGCCAGCTGCCAGTGGATTGTGGCTATGCAGTTGGCCTTTGTGTGGCACTACTGCCATTTGTGCCACCATCCTGCCATTTGGACAGCTATTACCTGGAAGAGGTTCCCAGTATGGTGGCCTGCTTTGATGTTCCCAGTGTGGTGGCCTGTCAAAGCATGACCTCCTGGCCCTAAGTGGCCAGGAAGTCAGCCACCTCCAGTTGGTCCTGGATGCCAGCCCTGAGGTCCTGCTACTTGCCTCACTAGCAGAAATTCTGCTGTTTCCTATTTAAAAACTGCAAAATCTCTGATAAAAAAATCCCAAATTCACTCTTTAAAATAGCCTCAAATCCATGTTTTTCCACAATTAAAATGAGAGAGAGAATGAGAGAGAGATCAGTTGGGCAATGTTTTATTGATATATTTACAATGTTAAAGCAATTTGGAAGCCTACCAGTGTCTATATCATCATAATAGCATAAATTCTAAATATTTATATGTTTGCTTTTGGTTTTCTTATCATAGAGCTACCCCTGACCCCTTCACTAACCAGGATGTGGGGACAGCTGCCCCTGCAGCCACAGCTCCTGCCAGAAGGTCCCATCCTGTCTGGCAGCTGGGCATGATGGGTGTGTGATGGGGGGATGTGGGGTTTGCAGGAAGAGGTGTGGGGTATTGTGGGTGGGTGTGGAGGGAGGTGGGGTGCATGTGTGGTGGGGCTGCTCAGGAGGAGTTGGTCCCCTGCCCCCCCACAGGGCACAGCCCTGCCCCAGCACATGGACTGCCCCCTCCTGCAGGGGCCCACAGAACCCCCTGAATGGCTCCAGCCCCCCTGCAGGGCCCCAGCACCGCCCCCCAGAGTGCCCCAACCATTCCCTGTAGGGCCCTGGCTCCCCCCTGTTGGGCTCCAGGCCCCTCCCCCACCGGAGAGCCCACAGCTCACCCCCACATCAGCAGTGACCATAGAGTGCTCAGGGCCCACTGCTGTCAGAGCTCCCCCATGGCATGATGCGGCATGGCCCTGCCTGCCTTAGAGTTGGCCCTGCCTGTGCCACCTGTCACGGGTGTGGCCCAGGTGAGCCTGGTGCTGCATGGGGCTGTGCACGTTTCTGCAGGCCTGGGTTTGTCGGACTGTCACCTGGGGGCCAGTGCCACTTGCAGGGACCATGGGTTGTGCTGGGTTGGGTCCTGCCTACACGGGCCCTGCATGCCACCATTTTTTTGTTTGCAGTGTGCCACTTGCAGTGTCTGAAACTGGTTTGCGACACTGCAAGAGTCATGTGTACACTTCTCTCAATGCACCCACAGTACAAACTATACCAGAGGACATGGGACACTTGGAGGGGCTGGATGTGTTTAAGTCAGCAGGCCCAGATTATATTCACCCAAGGGTGCTGAAGGAATTGGCCAGTGTCATAGCACTAGCATGATTGTTTGAGCACTCGTGGTACTCAGATTAGGTCCCAGAGGATTGGAAAAGGGCCAATGTGGTCCCTATTTTCAAGAAAGGGAGGAAGGATGATCCAGGTAACTATAGGCCAGTTAGCCTTACCTCTATCCTTGGGAAAACCTTAAAAAAATTATTAAGGATCACATTTGTGGGAGTCCAGCAGGAAAGATAATGCTGAAGGGCAAGCAGCATGGGTTCATAGCAGGTAGATCCTGCCTGACTAGCCTTGTTTTTTTTTATGACCAGGTCACAAAATGCTTAGATGCAGGGGATGAGGTAGATGTCATCTACTTGAATTTTAAGAAGGCCTTCGATACAGTATTTCATCCTATTCTCATAAATAAACTGAGTTGCTGTGAGGTGGATGATTACATGGTCAGGTGGGTGGCAAATTGGCTAACAGGATGTACACAGAGAGTGGTGGTGGATGGGTCGGCATTGACCTGGAAAGATATGGGCAGTGGCGTTCGCCAAGGTTTGGTCCTTGGACCAGTGCTGTTCAATGTCTTCATCAGTGCCTTGGATGACGGTGTGGAGAGCACTCTGTCCAAATTTGCAGATGACACCAAATTATGGTGTAAAGTAAACACACTAGTGGGCAGGGAATCAATCCAGGTAGATCTGGACAGGTTGGAGAAGTGGGCAAAACAGAATAGGATGAAATTCAACACGGACAAATACAAAGTGCTGCACCTAGAGATAAGGAATCATCAACACACTTACAGACTGGGGGGTGAACATCTCAGCAGCACTGTAGCAGAAAGGGATCTTGGAGTCATAGTTGACTCCAAGATGAACGTGAGTCATCAATGTGACAAAGTGACCAGTAAAGCTAACCACACGTTATCATGCATTAGTACGTGCATCACAAACAGGTCCAAGGAGGTGATACTTCCCCTCTATGCAGCACTGTTGAGGCCGCAGCTGGAGTACTACACTCAGTTTTGGACACTGTACTTCAAGAGGGATGTGGATAACCTTGAGAGGGTCCAGAGGAGGGCCACTCGTATGGTTAGAGGCCTGCAGGTAAGGCCCTACAAGGAGAGATTGAGGGACCTGAATCTCTTCAGCCACTGCAAGAGAAAGCTGAGAGGTGATCCTGTGGCCATCTACAAATTCATTGGGGCGGGGGGGGGGGGGGCAGCAAGGGATAGGAGCTGCTCTGTTTACCAGGGCACCCCTTGGAGTAACTAGAAATAACAGCCACAAACTGACAGAGAGCAGATTTAGGTTAGACATTAGGAAGAACTTCTTTATGGTAAGGGTTGCAAGAGTCTGGAATGGGCTTTCAAGGGAAGTGGTGCTCTCCCCTACCTTGGGGGTCTTTAAGAGGAACTTGGACAAGCACCTGGCTGGGGTCATCTGACCCCAGCACTCTTTCCTGCCTGGGGAAGGGGTCAGACTCGATGATCTGCTGAGGTTCCTTCTGACCTTGATATTATAAATCTATGGAAAGTCTCCATGAATTATAATACCTTTGAGTGTTGTTAAGTCAGTTAGATAACTGTTTTTTTGCAGCAGAAGTATCCAGCAAGTGTCTGCTTAACTCAGTGTCAAACTGTCTTTCGTGCTTCCTTTGGCAGTGATATCAGCAAGTTTTAGGTACACTACTTTACCAGTGCAAAGCACTGGATGGGTAGAAATGTCTGACTTTCTTCATTGGCTGATGGTGGTTTTTTACTTTTAGCGTCTATGTGCATCATTTTGCTTTTGACTTTACTGACTGCTGGAAATTTAGCTTCCTGTTCAGAAGGTGAAAAGCACAATCCATCAAGAATGGTATTAATGTTCCTCTGGGTACTGTGGTCATCCACATGACAGATGTGTTGCCCATCGGGGGAAAAAGTGAGAACTCGTAAGACTGCTGACAAATGGAAACTTCCTCATGTTATCACAGCACTGCTGAAGAGAACTCTGCTTCTTTAGTTGGCTTATTTTTTTGCTTGCACCATGTAAAACATGTTTGAATCCATAATATCTATCAAGGCCTCAATGATTATTGAATATTAAGCCTTGTTTTTCGAAATATTAGTAGTCAGTTTTTATTGAAAACCCCATATAAATTTATGTCAAAATAATACATATTTCTTAAGTTTCTTAATATTTCAAGTTTTAGTATAAGCTCTCGGGATTAAGAAGCTGAGGTTAGAGCTTTGATCTAATAACCTGAAAATATTTTGATCAGACACCATCCTTCTGTAATAATATCCAGCATTTTTATATATATATATATATATATATATATATATATATATATATATAATTTAGCAAGTAGCATAAAAGCACACTTTATTGTTTTTCTGTATCAACAAACAAACACACATACTATTTGTGGTAGATTAGTTACTCTCTTGATACTGGTAAATGCTAATTTAGAATAAAATTAATTTTATTTTGGACTTCAATAAAGCTTTTTTTTTTACAACTTATAACTGATTTGATAGTGGTTTATGAGGGTGGCTTATAAAGTGAAATTTGCTTATTTCTGTTTAAGATTTCATAGATTTCATAGATTTCATAGACATTAGGGCTGGAAGGGACCTCAGAAGATCATCGAGTCCAGCCCATTTGTTTAGAATAAAATGCAGCAATTTCTAAATATCTCATTTGCACGATCCTTTTAAGTGAACCCATAGCTTGTGAAAATAGGTCAGACTATCAAATACTGGCATGATCAGGGTTAAATTCTGCCATCTAAAACACTGTTGTGTCTTTTTTGTGTCATCTGAAGAATCTATCTGCATACCACATTGTTGACTTCAAGCATACAAAGATAACAAGTAAGGCCAAAAAAAACATGCTTAGCTTCAATCTTATAAGATTGCATAAATATATGTAACCCTGTGCTGGCACACTAAGGCTGGGTGATGTGCCAGATTTTGGGTCCTCAGGGTGTCAGTAGCCCTGGAGCCCCTCAGGCAGACTACTGACTGAGGTGTCCCTTGGAGACGTGTACCCTTCACCCTCACCACCCAGGAAGTCATTCTGAGTCAGTGGCATGATTTTGTGCAGAAACCCCCAGAGAATGTCATGTTTTTTTCAGTGAAGTGCTTATAATTCTTAGAGCTTTTTATAACCTAGATACTTTGGTAACTTATAAAAGCTACAGGATAATTCAAGAAAATGTTGACATATTTTCCTTGTCACAGGTCTATTCATCATTTTTATTATCAATTTCTGTCATGCCATGCTTCAATGAAGGTTTCCCACAGGTATTCTCAAGAACTCTTCACGTATCAACCCTGGGGTCACTCATTTTGCTCACCTAGAAATGAATAATGTAGCAGAGAGAAGAATAAAGAAACCCTAATAGTTGCAAATAAGATATTTGGGCACAGTGACAGTCCAGTGATCATCAATTAGAAAAGAACTCTGAACAAGTTTATAGCTGACCTAGTCCTTAAGGAAAAAGCAGAAAAGGCAGAAAATATATTGCCTACATGGGGGACAAGTAATGAGCTATAATTCACAAAAAAACAAAACAAAACAAAACAAAAAAAAATCATAGAGAGGTTTGGCTTTCAGGTAGTGGCAGGTTTATTTTTTTAGCAAAAATTGTAACAGCTAATCTTGATCTCCACTCTGGCACCTGCTCTCCGCAGTGCTCTTTTATTTATCCCGTGTGCAAACCACATCTGAAGTAACATTCTGGGGACACAAGAGTGAACAGATGGAACAGGCCAGCCCATTGGCAGCTTGGTAAGACTCTGTAACTTACAGTAAAACCTCACCAATTCCCTTCTGTGCCCCGATGATGAACTTATAGGCAGCCACAAGGTCGCCTCTCAACCTTCTCTTGCAGAGGCTGAAAAGGGCCAGGTGTCCTAGTCTCTCCTCGTAGGGCTTGGCCTGCAAGCCCTTAACCATACAAGTGGCCCTTCTCTGGACCCTCTCCAGGTTATCCACATCCCTCTTGAAGTGCAGTGCCCAAAATTGCACGCAGTATTCCAACTGCGGTCTGACCAGCACCCGATAGAGGGGAAGTATCACCTCCTTGATTCTGTTCATCATGCATCTGCTGATGCACGATAAAGTGCCATTAGCTTTTCTGATGACTTCGTCACACTGCCGACTCATGTTCATCTTGGAGTCCACTAGGACTCCAAGATCCCTTCCCGCTTCCGTGCCTCCAAGCAGGTCATTTCCTAGGCAGTAGGTATGCTGCACATTTTTCCTCCCTAGGTGTAGCACTTTGCATTTCTCCTTGTTGAATTGCATTCAGTTTTGTGTCATCCGCAAACTTGGACAGAGTACACTTCAATCCCTCATCCAAGTCGCTGATGAAGACATTGAAGAGTATCGGTCCAAGGCCTGAGCCCTGCAGGACCCCACTGCCCACACCCTTCCAGGTCAATACCAACCCCTCCATTATGACTCTCTGGGTACAACCCTCTAGCCAATTCACCACCCACCGGACTGTGTAGTCATTCAAGTCACATCCTCTTAACTTGTTCACCAGTATGGTGTGGGATACCGTATCGAAGGCCTTCCTGAGGTCTAAGTAAATGACGTCAACCCCTACTCCTGTGTCCAGGTGTTTTGTAACCTGGTCATAAAAAGAGACTAGATTAGTCAGGCATGATCTACGCTTGGTAGTCTGGCACCCTGCTGCTGCCTCTCTCCAATCCCAGTGACTGACTTGTCTTGCCCCTCGCTTAGGAACACTGAGGCAAAGAACTCATTGAGGAGTTCAGCCTTGTCCCCCCTGTCTGTCACCAATTGCTTATGCCCATTTAGTAGAGGTCCTATTCCACCCTGGGCCTTCCTTTTACTCCCTATGTATCTAAAATCAAATTTTTGTTATCCTTAACTTGGGATGCCATCCTCAGCTCCATGGTAGCTTTGGCCTATCTAACTGCCTCCCTACAAGCGTGAGCGGGGAGGTATACTCTTTAGTAATCTCTCCCCGTTTCCACTTTTTATATGCCCCCCTTTTAGGCCGTAGGCTGCTCTGGATTTCTCTGGTTAGCCAAGGAAGCCTCTTGGCCCCTTTCCCCCCTTTTCCCCTGCATCGGCATCATCTCCCTCTGTGCCTGAAGAATCATTTCCTTAAGGCACAGCCACCCTTCCTGGGCTCCCATCTCTTCAAAACTCTTACTCTGCAGTGCGTCCTTGACTAAACGCCTGAGTTCATTGAAATCAGCTTTCCTAAAGTCTAGCACTTTCACCCTACAAGTTACCTTACCCACTTGACGTCTTATGATGAATTCTATTATTTGGTGGTCATTGTCCCTCAGGTGACCACCGATCTGTAGGTCTCCTACTATGTCATCCCCCGTTGCCAATACCAGGTCCAGTAAGGCATTCCCCCTAGTGGGACCATGTACCTCCTGCATCAGATGGAGGTCCTGTACACAGGATAGGAACCTGCGTGAACAGTGGGACTTTGCTGTCTGCGTCTCCCAGCAGATGTCTGGGTAGTTGTCTGCTTCCCTGTCCCCCGTGCTAGATTGCGCTGGGCTGCTTCCCACCCCGGCGTGATCTAACATAGGGGATGGGGAAGCAGACCAGCTGGGCTGGGCTGTGAAACTGACAAGGAACATGTCAATTTTAGTCATCAGCTGTCAGAATGCTCAAGGTTCCCATTTCCAGTGAACTTTCCAGGTGGGTGGGAGGAGATCCTGGGGAGGTATTTCATTTTGGAAATACCATGTTCCTGATTTTCTGATATGAAACGCAGAACTTTTACTTGTGCAACATATTTTTGGCTTTTTTTTGTGTCCTGGTCTGGTATTAAAAATATTGTTCTAATATCTTGAAAATGTTCATGCCAGTATTGAAATTCAGTTTCATGGCCAACCCCAGTTCTATATATATGGCAGAGCATTGTAATTTATGTATGTATGATAATGAACAAAACTATATGTCCAAAAAGGGCTGAACAAAGTTTTGCATGGGCAACCTTAATTTTGGTATTCCCTAAACTTTGAGAGCTTGACTTTACTAAGTTCCTATAATGATGTCAGTAATTATATAAAACATGCTGTTTTGGTCGCTTTTGGAAATTGCATTCTACACCTACATTTATCCTCACATAGTTCACCAGTGTTTGCAAAGCTCTGTGATGACTCCATTTTCAGCAAATCTTGCCACTGCATATTGGAAGGCACTTGGACGTTCAACAGCTGACAAAATATTATTTTCAGGTGCCAAGGGAGCAAAAGCCTTCTGTCTGCAGCTGCTAGGGTAGCGGGAAGGAAAAGTAGGAAATTTACATGCAGCTAACTGAGGAACCAGGTAGAGTGATACAGAGTAAGCTTTTTCATGGGCACCTTCAGAAGAATGACCTACTTCTCTCTATCTCCAACAAATTGCAGATTATCCAGGAATGCAAGTTTTACTCTCACTGAACAGATCAAGAAGCTTCAGGATTAATGGTTCCAAAAGATGACAAATTATCTGTAGACTTACTTTAACCAATCACAAAAGAAATGAGGCTGCACAGTTAATTTGCTTATTATGGCTCTTTCTGTTTCAAGCAGAATTTTGTGGAGAAAGCTCTCTGCATTAATACCATTGCCTGCCAACTAATATGTATCCAGAATTATGTAATGGAACTACTATTTCTCCAAGCCACTTTGTGAATTCTTGTAAACAGACGTATAAATTGATGATATAAATGTGGAAGCAGACCTTTTTCTATGATAAACCTGATTAAAGCAAAAAGACTACAAGGCCCTAATAGCCTCAAACCATAATGGGTGTATGTAAAGCAGGGCATCAATCAACTGGATTTTAGAGAGGTAGTGCAAGTCTTCCAATTGATACTTATTCCTTCTGAGTCGTTAGGTCACATTTTGTCTGTGTATTTTCTTGAGTGCTATAGAAGAACTCTATAAATAAAAAGTAATAACTGTGTGCATTTTCCTTGATTAAAATCCTATGTAAATGTGTTTAAAACAATATGCAAATGATATGCAGGCAAATATTTCAGTATGGCCCTCTGTATTTCAAAGGTTGTGCACTCTGTTAAAAGAGAGTGCCACCTGTTAGAGAAGAAAAAAATAAAAACCTGAAGACTCTATTTGAACTGAGAAGGCATCATAGGATTTGAAAATGAACATGGAGAGTTACAAGGAACGGGAAAAACATGGTCCAGAATTCACTAGTACTTGATCCCTATCATGAGTATTTAGCTATGTCCTTGGTACAACTGAAATCATCTACAAAAGCCATCCCCACCACCTCGCACCGCGTAGCTGTTGCCAGCCGTACAGCTCTGAGCATGGCACCATGGCAGCAGGAGGTTTTGTACACAGTGGCCGTCATCACTAGCACAGGTGGCCCCGCAGGTAAGTGGCAGCAGCTGCCCATACCAGCGGTGACTGCCTCTGCCTCCAAAACCTCCCGCTGCCGCCATGGAGCCATGCTCAGAGCTATGTGGCCAGCAGCAGCTGCATGGCGTGGGGTGGTGGGGATGGCTGCATGCTACCCAGCCACCACCACACTGTCTCTGATGCCCGGTGGCTGGCCACACAGCTCCAGGCGGAGCTCCATGGTGGCAGCAGGAGGTTTTGGAGGCAGCAGCTGTCACTGCCATAATGGGCCTCCAGGTAAGCGGCAGTGCCGTGTGCAAGCCCAAGCCCCCCCTGCACCCCCATCCCTTGCCATGGCTGCAGAGCCAGCCATGGAGCTGTGCTCTGGCCGCATGCCAGCCTCCCTCTCCCCCTCCCCCTGGGCAGCCAGGTGGGCGGCATGTGTGTGGCCCGCACATGGCAGGCACCACCACACTGCACCCCACATTGCTTGCCCACAAAGGCCCCCTCAGAGGCGCACCCCTGCCCTCACCCCCTGGCCCTGCTCCCAGCTGCAATGTGCCACATGGGGCTGACAGCACCCCCTGCTGCCTTAGCCCCCAAACCATCTTCCCCAGCCCTGCCCTACAGCCCCACTTACCTCCATGCTCCATGGGCGAATGACAAGTGTGAGCCTGAGCCTGGCCTTGGCTGCCTCAGAGGCTCAGGCTCTTCCCTCCCCCCTCTCCCTTCCCCTCCAGGCAGTGCTGGGCAATTCCCTTCCTTTTTGCAATTGGCACCTGCAGGCTGAAGCTGTGCCAGCCTGCAAGAGCTCTTTGCAAAAATGGAGAATCCACGGATTTCTCTGCTAAAAAGAGAAATCCATGCTTTTTCCAATAAAAACAGGGAATCTATGGTTTTCTCCATTTTTCCATGGGAAATGGAAAACCCGGATCCCTGGTGATGACATATCACCCCTCCCTGGAACCTACACAGAAAATCCTCAAATAATTGCAACACATACTAGAAGCATAGGTGGTAGAAGTCCAGGGCTAATGGGGCTAAGCCCCCAAAAACACGGGGCAGCAGGTGCAGCACAGAGGGCCTGAGTGTGGGCTCCGGGTGGCTGCAGCATGGGACCTGCACAGACACAGCCACACAGCAGCAGACTGCATGCAGCCAGGATTGCAGCCCAAGGGCTTGTGGAGCACTGCTAGGGTTACCATATGTCCAGGTTTTCTTGGGCATGTCCTTTTTTTGAGTCCTCCTATCTCCATCTGGGTGGGATTTTCAAATCTGAACAAATGTCTGGGTTTTTGCTTTGCTCCATTGGTGGGAGCAGGGGGAGGGGCGATTGTAGGCAGGGAGCTGCAGGCAAGGAAGTGTGCCTGCACTCGTCCCATAAGCACTAAAGTAAGCTAAATAATTATAGGCCAGTCAGTCTCACCTCTATCCTTGGAAAAGTCTTTGAAAAGATTATTAAGAATCATATTTGTGGGAGTCCAGTGGGAAAATAATGCAGCAGGGCAACCAGCATGGATTTGTAGCAGGTAGATCATGCCTGACTAATCTGGTTTCATTTTATGACCAGATCACAAAACACTTGGATGCAGGAGTAGAGGTGGATGTCGTTTTCCTGGATTTTAGGAAGGCCTTTGATATGGTGTCTCATCCCATTCTCATAAATAAATTAAGAGGCTGTGACAGATATTTACACAGTCTGGTGGGTGGCAAATTGGCTTGGGGGGTCACACGCAGAGAGTGGTAGTAGATGGGTCAACATTGACTTGAAAGGAGGTGGGTAGTGGGGTCCTGCAGGGCTCAGTCCTTGGATCTGTACTCTTCAATGTCTTCATCAGTGTCTTGGATGTGGGTATGAAGTGTACTGTGTCCAAGTTTGTGGATGATACTAAATTGTGGGGTAAAGTGAACACTCCAGAGGGTAGGGAACGATTGCAGGCAGACCTGGACAGGTTGGAAAAGTGGGCAGAACACAATAGGATGCAGTACCACAAGGACAAATGCAGAGTGCTGCACCTAGGTGTAAAAATATCCAGCACACCTACGGGCTAGGAAATGACCCTCTCAGCAGCCCAGAAGCAGAAAGGGATCTCAGAGTCATAGTGGACTCCAAGATGAACATGAGTCGTCAGTGTGATGAAATCGTCAGCAAAGCTAACTGCACTTTAACATGCATCTGCTGATAGAACCAAGGTGCTGATACTTCCCCTCTATGCAGCAGTGGTCAGATCGTAGTTGGACTACTGTGTGCAGTTTTGGGCACCGTACTTCAAGAAGGATGTTGATAGACTTGAGAGGGTCCAGAGGAGGGCCACTTGTATGGTTAAGGGTTTGCAGGCCAAGCCCTATAAGGAGAGATTAAGGGACCTGGACTTCTTCAGCCTCTGCAAGAGAAGGCTGAGAGGTGATCTTGTGGACACCTACAAATTCATTAGTGGGGTGCAGCAAGGTATCGGAGATGCTGTGTTTACCAGGGCACCTCTTGGGGTAACAAGGAACAATGGTCACAAAATGACAGAGAGCAAATTTAGGCTAGACTTCAGGAAAAACTTCTTCATGGTGAGGGTGGCTAAAATTTGGAATGGGCTTCCAAGGGAGGTGGTGCTCTCCCCTACCTTGGGGGTTTTTAAGAGAAGGCTGGATAGGCATCTGGCTGGGGTCATCTGACCCCAGTGTTCTTTCCTGCCCAGGGCAGGAGGGTCTGACTCGATGATCTGTTGAGGTCCCTTCCAACCCTACTATCTACGAATCTATGGAGTTTGGGCTGGGGAGCTGGAGCTGTATTGGGGAAGGGTGGGTCAGGTGGGTTGCCTGCCTCCTCCAGTGGGGGAAGGGGACGGTGGGTCTTTTGAGGGCTGTGACCAGGCTAGCAGCACAGGGACTGGTGCCCATGTTTTCAGGGGTGAAGCAGCCAGGAGATGCGGGGGGGGGGGGGAGGGTCAGGCAGGGCACAGTGGACCATGGCCAGGTCTCCAGGCTTGGCATGGCAGCCCTAGCCCAGGGTGGAAGATGTCACAAGCCTTCCTTCACTTCCCTCCAGCCTGCACCAGAGCTGAACTCACTCCGTGTCACTGTACTCTGGCCTGGTTGGCATGGGGGAAGCTGGGGCTTCTATGGTAGGGCTGCGGGGAGCAGGGGGCTGTGGTTGGGAATGAGGGGAACCAGCATGGCCCAGGGTTTGGGAGTGAGGGACACTGCCAAGGCTGGGGCCTGTGGGTCAGGAGTGAGGGACAGCAACAAGGCTTGGGGGGCTGTGGCTTGGGAGTGAGGGGCAACAGAATAAGAAGGGGCAGGGCACTGCCATGTCACTGCCCTCCCACAGTTAAATTTCCCCCCCACCCATCCCATGACTGGCCCTGGCCTCAGGGTCCCATTCACTCCAGCACCTGCCTCACTCCCTCCCTCACTGTGGGGGCCATGCCCCTTCCCTCTCTCCCCACACCTCCCCCTCCACAGACTGACCTGCTGGGCGGGGTGTGTGTGTGCATGTGGTCTCAGTGTGTGTACTCAGCCCCCACAAATAATATTTTCTCCTGTCACCTATGAGAAGAAGATATCCCATTCTTAAAGAGATCTTTCCAGAACCACCCATCTTAGCCTTCAAACAAGCACCAAACCTCACTAACGTCATCACCAAAAGCAAGCTTCCTTCAGTCCAAAACACACTGAATGGATCCAGACTATGTCATGACAAGAAATGTAAAACCTGCCAACATATCTCCACCCCCACCCCACTCCAATTACTACACCTCACAACAGAACCATCAGCATTCTTGGATCTTACAGCTGCACCTCCAGAAATGTAATATATCTCATCCAGTGCACCAAATGCCCTCATGGAAAATATGTAGAAGAGACCAAACAATAACTGCACACCAGAATGAACACACATGAAAATCTATCAAAGACAAGAATACCTAATTACCTGTGGGGGCACATTTCTCACGAGAAAACCACTTTCTCTCCCGTCTCTCAGTTCTAATCCTCAAAGGGAATTTACAAAACACTTTTCACAGATGAGTCTATGAACTTCACTTCATCAACCTACTGGATACAAAAAATCATGGACTAAATATAGACACTGTATTTATAACACTTTATAACCTGCCTAACATCTGACTCCCCAGGCACCTCTTCACTATTTACCAGCTACATTCATTCCCCTCTGCCCCCTCCCCCTAAATCTGTCCCTCATGCACTGACTCCTCAATTTACATCTTCACTGACTGGCTTTCTTGCATGCATATCAGCCTCTGGCTCCTTTACTATTCTTTCCATCCAGGAAGAGCAAACACCAACTGCAGATGCTTCCTCAGTCTAATGAAAGGTATTTGTACCCAAAAGCTTGCAAAGAAGTTTTTTTCCAGCTATTTGAGTTGGTCTAATAAAAGATATCAGATTTACCCACAGAACCTTGTCTGCAAGGTAAGCTCTGCACTTGTTACTCCAGTCCCCATCCCTACACAATCAATTGCGCTGCTTCCTGCTCCTTGCCCCATCTCCAGCTGTGTTGCCTGCTTCTTCCCTAGTTTGCTGTGTGCCACACACAGAGGCTGCCTGTGCCATGGCTTGGCCACCTCTAATCTAGACCAGAGTTTCCCAATCACTGAGCTGCAGCCCGGTACCAGGCCACAGTGGGTTGGCTGCTGGGTTGTGGCACGAGCCCCCCGCTTGGACCCTCATCTGTCTGCCTGGGTGAGCGGCTTTTAGGGTTAAAGCTGAACTTCCAGGGTGAAAGCTGTGTGGCAGGGCAGCCCCAGGAGGGAGGCAGCTGGCTTCGTGTGCCTCATCCTGCTCCCGCTGGGCTGTGGTATAAAAAAAGGTTGGGAACTACTGATCTAGACTGCCTTAGCTGATTAAATTCTGGCCAGATTTCTATGGGATTGCTGGATTGAGAGGAGGGTTTGGTTTGGAATCCAGACATTTGAGGATGCTCAAAACTTTACATTAACTTTACAAAAAAGCCAATATGATATGGAGTGTTCAATTGTTTAGTTTGTATTCACAGAAAATTGTCATAGTCTTGATTCCTGCTGAAGGATTGCAGGATTAGGTTTAGAATATACTTAGACAACTGAAGCAAGAAATGAGATGATATCTTTTATTAGACCAAGTAGATAGTTGCAAAAAAGTTCTTTGTTTGTAAGTGTTCAGGCTCACACGCCCTTCCTGAAGTTTCATTTCTGCTTGGGAGAAATTTTACAATCTTTGCATTTTCCTTTCCCTGAGGGAGGGCATGCGAGCCCAAAAGCTTACAAATAAGGATTTTTTTTTCAGTTATCTAGTTGCTTTAATAAAAGATATTGCCTCTACCACACTGACTGCTTTTGTTTTTAGACCAACACAGCTACAACCTTTAGCCTTGAACCAAGGAATACAGTTCTTGACCAAGTACTTCTGTTTTATAACCAGGATTGGGGAGAGGGTTGGGAATCTTCCTTTAAGTTAATTGGCATATTAATTCATTTGCTTCACAACAAAACTAGATGTTTGACATTTCAATGAAAATTAAAGGTGCATATTTCCATTACAGCTCTGCTCAGGAAGATTTAGAAAAGGGGCGAGGGAGGCTGTGATTTATATAAGATCTTTCCTTTAGTGTAGAGAAAAGAAGCTCAGCACTTTCTGAGTAAGACAGTTAAGTCAGAATCAATTTGTTTTGGAGTCTGCCACATTTTGTGGCAACTGGGTACATGAATTAGGAGCTGACTTGGCAGGTACTGTTCCCAAGGCAGCTAATTGTTTCTCATCAGCTTTTCTTTTATTCACTTCCTTTTAAGAACAGTTTTCCTGGGTGACACAGAAGCCAATGAAAAAATGCATAATGAGCATTGCTTTAAGTTTCAGATAGGACATAGGATTTCCCTTATGGCATGTGAAAACCTAAGACATTTTACACTGCTCCATTTGAAGGGGGATCAAAAGTCCGATGACATCTTTGATTATATCATAACAAATGAACTACCACAAGAAAGGGGCAGGTATATAGTAGGTATTTTCTTATGTCAAACAAGGTTAATAGTAGAAAGATTATGAGAAAGTCCTTTTTGATTTAGGCAAGTATTCTTTTTACTGCATGCCAACTTGATTCAATTAAACATGGAAGAACTGCCAAAGCCTGTAGGACATATAAAGTAAGGTACCCTAATAAAGTGGAAAGGTATGTTAGTAAAGTTCAGCGTGCTTATACTAATAAAATCTATGCTTCAAGAAACTTACTTCTGTCTTCTTTAAATAAGAGAAATTTGTTCGCTAGGTGTGAGTGAGTCACATCACATGCATGTCCAAATATTTTAGGGTTTTATGTGCATCAAGTTGATGTTGTTAGAGTACTGCTGAGCTCATAAGAAACAGAATTTTTTTTCATGAAGTCTCACTTACTTTTTTTATGATGGAGATTTATACAGAAATTCATCAAATATGACTAGGACATTTAGATTACCTCTGGTGATAACAAAATGAGATAGTAATAACAGATAAAGGCATTCTTAGTTACACATTCTAAAGCTTATTTAAAGAACCCAGATTAGATCATAGATCAACAGGGCCTCACTGGAAGCAGAAGTCTTGTCTTACATGTGAGGATCTACACTCCAGCACTTAGTGAGACTTTGGTGAGATAAAACTGTTTAGCTTTCAAGCCAACCTTGAGGTGACTTTACCTTAAAAATTCCTCTTGGATTGTGTATTTGGTGTACATGTTAAATAAGCAGCTCAGCTAAAAATGCACCCCTGAACATAGCTTATGTCATTTCCTCAAAACATGTGGTAGAGGGCGGGGGGTGGGGGAGGAGTTGAGAATGGGTGTAGGAGAGATGAAGAGAGATAAACAAGGTAATCATCTGAGTTTTAAGAGTAGAGTGTGAGCAGGACACAGATTCTAACATCTGGAAGTTCAAGGACATTAGGATCTGAAATGAGCTTAGGGACATAAATTTGCATGGTACTATTGACTATAGTTGCACTGGGCCAGCTTGCACCAGGCAAAAATCACACCAGGCATAGGTTTAGATTTTGAATATTTCCAAGGGTTGTGAAGTTGCACAGGTATGCACTTTTTCTGTCAGGGAAAGTTGAGTGTGTAGGTTAGTGTATGTAAAGAGTCAGATCTTCAGACAGTGACATGCAATACAATTGTTGGTCAACCATATGCAAGTATATAGAGTTAATTGTAGAGACAGGTACAGTAGATGTATGTTTCCTCATGCCATCTTTTAAAAGGATATGCCCTCCAGATAAATTCAAGCACTGTCAGAATTGACACCTTTCTCAGGAATTAACAAGAGGCAAAGCTCTGTAGTGCCAGGCTCCTAGTAAATTCCCTCAGCATTTCATTATTTCTACAGCTGTGGATACTTACCCCAGGAGACCCAAAGGGTCTTTTTATTGTTCTTGTAGTATTTATTTAAATAGATGGGAACACTATGTCCTCTTGTTGGGAGGGAGTCATGTGATTTTTACTAGAAGGTAAGGAATGAAAAATAGAGAGCATTTAATTTTAGAGCTCTCTATGGCTCTGATCAAAACTCCAGCTCAGCCGAAGGGCTGGTGCAGAGAAGAGTAGTTTTCAAAAGCCTATTCTTTTTGGTTTACTGCATTGTGACTTTTTTGTAATCTCCTCAACAAAACAGGGATCAGATATGGAAAAGGAAACCTCAACAATGTAGGCTGGCCCCTGGGGAGGCAGGGCTGATTAATGGACAATTTTATGGCTCATTTGTAAAAAGGGAAACTCTAACAGAGCACTCTGTTTACTTTGTCCATACGATTCATATCAGGTTTTCAGAAACAAAAAAAGAAAAAATGCATCAGATAGCTTGGGAAAATAAAGCAAATAGCTTATGGACATCAGCAATAAAGAGTCCAAAGTAATGGAGGATTTATTACAAACACTGATTGTGCTGGAATGGTAATGTACCAGAACATTTTTCTTTATACCCACTCTAATAGTATAAACCTAAGCCTAAATGATACAATGAATTTAATGATCTCCAACACTTTTTCCTCCTCTGAGAAGAATACTAGTCACTGACATGAAGCTGGCTTAATGACTTTTTGGAGCCACTCCATACATCTTTGTATACTCAAAGTATTGTGGCTTGATTCTCTATGCTACTGAGTCGGGCATTGGAACTGCTGCAATAGGAGCATACATCTCCAAACCTCAATAAGTAAGTCTGATAGGCTGTGCCTTCTTTCTTAAGCAGTCAGTACCCTCAATCCACCCCCCACCCTCATCCTCATTCAGAGAGAATTAAAAAAAAACAAAAACCCCACACCATCCAAAACCCACATATGGAAAGAATTAGATTAGTCCCAAATCATACTGACATAATGGCTAGGCTTGGTGCTGATGAGTCTGTCCTTTTTGGATTGCTAGCAGCTTCATTGTTGTTCTGCCATTACCATCAGATGTCACCCGGCTGGAATACGTGTATGAGAGAGGGGATAAGGATGCTGTGAGGATAAGGAATTAAAGGGAAAGATTTGGAGTAAAGAAGAGGTTAAAAGCAGGAGATACTAAAACTGAGTAAAATAAATCCCCATTTATTCACACTCTAGATTTTGTCAAGTATAGTAATAAAGCTTACTTGGAAAGCACAGAGGTGACTTGAATTTGATGGGTAAGTACAGAATTGTGTGCATATAGACAGGCATCTATATAGATGTGTGTGATATTTAGATAGTCCTATGCACACCCATAATTCATATATACTAGGGATTTTGAAAATGCAGAGATTTCAAGTGTTTTGGAAGAAGAACAGTTGTACTGAGCTTCTGCAAGGCCATGAAGACTCATGGTGACATTTCATTCATATTGCAGAAACAGCTCTGAGATCTATTTCTTGTTTGTACTAAACTGACTCTTTTCCACGTGTAGCACATGCAGTGATCACTTTTAATAGTCATCAGCTGGGCAGGGACATTTATCTCAAGTTGGTATCTCAGTGAGTTCTGGATAGTTTGTTTGCATTCTGTAGGCTAATGGAGCCTCGATAAAATATAAAGAAATTTTGATCTGTGTGTGTTCCTTGTTTCCCATGTACAATTGGATGTTTGGTAGAATGGGGCCACATCTGACACATTTATAGTCTCACAATTTGCCTTCTCCTTACAACTTGAAGCACATATTTACAGCCAAGAGCAAATCATAACCCTTCTTGTTTGTACAGACCTTAGGAGGGAAAGTGAGTGCTATGGAGTGTTTTCTACATGCAACTAAGAGCCACAACAATTTTACCTCCAAATGGCTATGTAATATATTGAATAGAAATAAATCCAGATTCTGGGACTTAGATGAAGTTTGGGTGGCATCTGATCACGTTAATGCAACAGCTCTGTTTTATGATGTCATCATATTGGTATACCACTAGTAAGTAGGTGGTAGAGTTGTACCTTATGTGCCATCATGGTAAGATATAGGGGTATCTATAGTCCAAACATCAGTTCTCTACATGCAGACAAAGTAACCAGCATTGTGCAGAGGACCTACGTAACTCCTTAGAAGGTAAACTCAGTGTGGAAAGAGAGCAAAAGATACTGAGGTTTCTCCCATACAACATGTACCTTTCTCCTCTCCCCAAATGAGCCTGCCAGTATTTTAAACAAGGAAGTGTTTTTCTTCCCTGGAAAAGGAGCATTCCTGGAGACACTGTTCATGCCATGGGTGATAAGATGGCTGATTGTGTCTGTTCACCAAACTGTAGGAGCGGAGTCTTGTGTTAAACCTCTCACAGCTGTAGCTATTGGCTGATCACTAGCTTGTGCCGAAGCAGCAAGTGAGCTGTCGGTAGTATCTTGATGAAGCTTCTGATGTGGAAACAACCATTTATTTATAGGAACTTATAATGAACTACTTATAATAAAGAAGTAATAGTCTTCCTACTGCTTTTTGCAAGGGTCTGACTAACCTAACTTTGTGTCAGGTACAGTAAGTCCTCCTGGAAACCTAGGTTGGTCAGGAAGTGTGGCAATTTAGGAGATTGTCTGTCACACCAGATAGTTCCTGATGTCAAACTTACTTGATTCCCTAGATTTCCAGGATTTACTCTGTCAAGCAGTCAGCTATGACTCAGGGCAGACCTTTTCTTCTACATGCTGCCTTAAAAAAAACAGGGTTCTTGTTTTATTTGGGGGTGTTTTTGTATGCAAGAAAATATGGTACACACATTTCCACTCTACAGCCACAATCACAGCCAATAACAACAATTCTTATGCAAGGTTTTGGGAGCTATGCCTTATCTTAATTGCAGACTTATAAAGGTTTCTCTGTGCCCTGTCATTTGTGGGTCCAGTGGTATAACTTGGAGTGGGCAAGCAGGACATCAGCTCTGGGTTCCCACTTAGAGGGAGCCCCAGAATGGAGGTTTGCTGGGGAAGCTATAGGCATGGAGCAGCCTGATGCCATAGCTACAGCAGCAACAACTGTGGGCAGGTAGACACTGTGCCAGCAGCAGTTAGGGCCTTTGAGTCCCTAAGTGCAGGTTAAAACAGATTTGCCCCCACATCACATTTTCTCTCCTGGGCTTAGCACCCCCCTTCCTGTTGGGAGGGTGTAGCTCAGGGCACAGAACTTGCTAGTTATATCTCTGGGCAAGTAAGAGGGAAGGCAGGACTGAGCATGCCCTCCCAACCTGAGTCTGTTATGCACTCCAGAGCCAGAAGTCCACCAGTGAATATACTCCAAACTCATTCCCAGAAGCTAATCTTAGAAAGGTCTAAGAGTGGGTGCTGGGGACAAGTCTGGAATGGACTCACTGTCAAACTCCAGAGCCAGGGCTGATTTTTCCACCCCGCCTCATCCATCAGACTGGGTGGGGCAAACTGTGCTTAGTCTTGTCTTCCTTTAGACCTCAATCTGACCAGCCATACATGAGCCCTACATGAGGCTCTGTGAAGTGTATAGAAAAGACAGTCCTCCCTTTGAGCCCTGCTGCATATAAAAATGCCCCTAATGTCATGTCATCGCAACATACCAACCTCTTACATTTTTTCATGTAGTTTAATGCTAAATATTCCTAGGGAGGTTGTTTCACTCACTTTTTGGCAAAATATTTAATTGGCTAATTGAGTTTCATTCCTCATGCCTGCAGCACTCATATTTTCCTATGCAGGTGTTGTCCTTGTTTGCTATGTGCCATGCAAGTTATGGCACTGACAAAAATATTTTTGCATTGGCTAGATGCACATATTTATTTCAGTTTTTCAGGCTAAATTATTCAAAGGATATTTTAGCATTACATCAAACTAAAATGAATAGAACACCATGGTGAAGTGTGCTGGGATAAACACTGGTTGATCTCTGAAAGCAGGCTATGTGTATCATGAGCTCAGAAGCAAGCACTAGGGCCTCAAAGCACTGGCTTCTAAAGAGGCCAGATTTTCAGCAGAATTCATCAGCCAACGTCTCCCATTTAGGTACTGAGGTGATTGGGCTGGAGAACAGGAATTGTGCACTTTTCAAAATCTCACTTCAACACAATGCTCTGAGCATTTTTGAAAATCTGGGCTTCAGTATTTTTCAAGGACATTTCTAGTACCTCAGGGAAGCATTTCTCAAGGCAAAAAGCATGAAATCTAAGCTGCTTCTTATGTTTCAGTTCCTGGATGCTGACCATATTGTGAAGCTTCGAGTCCATTGCTTCTGAAAAAGCAATAGGTAGCTTTTTGAGACAAACATGTCCATAGAATAAACTTGGATGCATCTAGTAAAATATTTCATTTTACTAGAATCCTTACGAGAATTTGTAGGCAAGTGGCCTTCTGGGTGGCCTTAACCCATCTTCAAGTTGCCTTCAGGTCTCTTTTACTGTATGGAGCAGAAGCATAACAAAGCAGCTGAGCACCTAGTGCAGTGGGATGCATGGAGGACAGTGGCGATTTCTAGCTGTTGCTGTGCTGCTCGAGTGATTTGTGTGGCTGTGGCGGCAGCTGATATTTTTCCATCCCCTCTCCTTGCCAAGTCGGTGCCCAGGACATTTGTCCCACCCTAATTACGCTACTGGTAAGGAGGAATTAAATGTGGTTGCTTCCATGGTTTGGCAGTATAGGGAGGGAGGAAGAGGGTGCTGTCTGCATGGCACTTTTGTTCCTAAAGACTTCCTGATAAGATCAAGCTGTTAAACTCTAGCTAACCAATCAGGAGAACAATTTACTACCCCCGTGTCACTTTAAGTGGCCTGTCTGGCTGAACCAGGATGTATTCAAATGAAAGTTAACAAAGTATGTTTTCTTTTGAAGATTTGTCTGCTGCAAAGAACTCAGAGGGAACCTTTGAACAGGCCTTTCCAACCCTTAGCAGCTGAAATATCCATTGTGCTTCCCTGCTGGTTCAATAACTGCAGCTATTTTCGTTTCCAGCACATTTGGAAGCAAACAATGTGAATCTATTTTATTTCATTGGAGAGATTCATAATGAAATGGCAAAGGGCTTGCATTTTTTAAATATTTGGCCCCCAAATATCCTCCTCTTTCCAGATCCCTTAAGCCTTGCTCAGGTGACCCTTACAAGTTGAGCAGCAAAATCCTGCTGGGAGAGAGAGGCCCATAGCCGCCACAGTCTCCCTTGTGGTCTCTGCCTATCAATGTCGGCTCTTATTCTACAATGAGGCTGGACTGTCTTGGCAGGGAAAGCTTCATGGGATCAGGTATAATCCCTCAGAGAAAACAATTGTATGCAATGAAAACTTGAAAACATGAAAGGAAAAGATTTTCAGTTAGTAACTCCTCTAAGCAGAGCTTTATTGATAAAAAGTACCTCTGCCAGTTTTCTATAGCTACCTTTAATCATGCCAAGCCCTCAGGAAAGCAGTGCTCATGTTATACTATTAGTCCAAGATGAAGTATTCTGCTAATTAAAAAAAGGGGGAAAAAGAAGCAGTTCGGCTAGCAAGCTTAATAGAAGGCTGCTGACTGATTGTATGGCATTTGTTTTGAT
Organism: Alligator mississippiensis; assembly: GCF_030867095.1. Lineage (NCBI taxonomy): Eukaryota > Metazoa > Chordata > Crocodylia > Alligatoridae > Alligator > Alligator mississippiensis. The sequence goes on along the minus strand of NC_081830.1, from coordinate 49,542,564 downwards.
ATGCAGATTTTTCACACATTCTCCCTCTTCCACCTCCAGGTATCTGTATTCTGTCCATATCTGGAAGGCATTGGGTGTTATGAATTCTGAATTAAAAGATTGACATTCAGATATTTTTTCCTATATTTCTTTTAAAGTAGCAATTCCAAGTCTACTGTTTCTTCAAAGGGCATCACTGCTTTTGGATTTTGATGTTGTTTTTCTCTGAAATATAAGCACATTGCTGATTTTTATTCACATGTTATTGGCTAGCAAATAGAAAGAGAGAAATGGTGAAAGAATATCCAGTGACTTCTGCTTGACTACAGCAGGCTACTTTTTAACATGATGTGTAAAATACAATTAAGCTACTAACACTTTTTTTTTTGCCAGAGTGAGCTAGTTTGAGAGCTTTGAGTATTGTAAAATGCCACTGTGGCAGTGCCTGTCACTTTAAGGGCTAAGTCAGGCAGCCAGCAGGTGCTTGATTGTGGCAGCCATTTTAAACCACTGGCTGCCTATATAAACATGGCAGTTTGTGGTTGGCAGCTAGAGTAGAAACATTGCCTGGCTGTGCTATGTGGGAGATTTAGCAGGTAGGAGCAGGAGGCTTGGGTCTGACCTAAAATTGCACCTTGTTGGGGAAGGGTGGTCTGGTGGGGCTTCTAGTGGTGTGGGAGTCCCCAGGAAATGCCAGGCCAGTTATTTCCCTGGTGAAAGGTGAGGAAGGGTCCCTTAATCCCAGCCCCCACTTTTGGGTGGGTTTTGGAGGCAGTTGTGGTGGTCCAGACAGGGCAAGTGGAGTGCTACCTGAGCCTATGGGAGTGGTTGACCCTGAGGCCCTAAGGAAGAAGGTGGAGTTGTGAAGGCCCTGAGAGGGCAAGCATGTAGGTGGCCCTGCACAGAGTAGGGTTAAATGGGAATAGGCCTGAAAGACTGTGCATGAGGGGGTCTGAGTAGGGCTGAACAAGAAGTAAGTCTGAAGGGCAGTCCCAGGGGTATGTTGAGTAGGGCTGAACTGGGAGTAAGCCTGGAAGGTAGTGCAAGGGCCATCCCTGTGAGTAGTTGATCATAAAGATGATGTGAAGGTCCCAGGGTGGGGTGTAGTATAGAGGCCCTAGAGTGGGCATAGTAGGAACCCCAGGAGTGGGGAGTAGGATAAGGTATGCCTTTGGACACCTGAGGCCATAGTTGGGCCAGAGCTGGGGGCTCAGTCAAAGTATGAGGGGCATGTTCTGACCCTGGTAAGTCCTCCACTGCTAGGAGGTTGAGTGTGGGTCAAAAGTAAGACCTGTAGTTTGAGCACAATGGCTTGCTGCTCCATGGTGGGAGTGATAGTCCCTGTAAGACCCTGGAGCACCAGTTGTGGTGTGGGTTAAGGACATCATGTGGATGCCATCTGTGACGCATGGGCTGCAGTGAAGGGGAGGTTGAGAGCTGCAGATATCACCTCTTGGCATTGGGGCATGTAATGGGTACTGCATTTTCCACCAATTTATGGGAACAGCTAAGCCATGGCAGAAGAGACTGGGCAGACTGCCCCATAGAGACAAGTGAGCAGGCTGTCATGAGACCCAGCCCTGAGCATGCCCTCTGTTGCAGCCACTTAATAGGATGACCAAACCTTATGGGTAAATGTGGCCACAATGATGTTAACCTTTTATGGGTAACAAGTACACGTGAGTGATTGTTTGTGACTAGGTTGCAATGTGATTTTTCTAGGTACCATGTAGAACTGAGCTAAGAGAGGTTACTTGCAGACACTTTTTTTTTTTTTTTTTTAAAAACAACAAAATGGTGCTTTACTTTAAACTCCATGTACTCCTGCATCAAGCCCAGCACATGCCTAGAAGAGGCAGCGTGTTAGTTGGACCTGGCTCCCCCTACGTCTGTATCGATCAAGCACTTCAGTGGAGCTTTTTTGGTGCTTTTATTTAATAGCTGACTGAATCAGCTTCAGATAAAATTGCCAAAATGCCCCACTGAAGCACCCGGTTTATACAGAAGCTGCAGAGCTGGGTTGAAGTAATGTGTTTTACCGGAAAAAAACAGCAAAAGTTCTTGTTGTTGTTTCAATGACTGCAAGCAGCCAAAGCCACTGAACTGATCTCATTTTGTCTAGTATTACTGTCTCAAAATGGCTTGTTTGTATGGCCCCTATCTCTTGTTTCCCTTTCTGCAGCCCATGGGCCCACTGTGTGTGAGCAGTAGAAATAAATCATTGTCTGGGTTTCCCTACCTGACTCAGGATCATGGGATAGGATTGCTATATTTCCAGTCTTTTTTTTTTTTTTTTTTTTTAAGACACTTGTCAGGGGAAACACTTCACTCCCAACCCACAGCCCCCCATCCCTGCTGCTGCCCCTCACTCCTGACCTATAGTCCCTCACTCCCCTGGGTTGTGCTGGTTACCCTCAGTTCCAACCTGCATCCCCCTGACCTTGCCAGTGCCCCTCACTCCTGGCCCACAGCCTCCTGTCCCTGTTGGTGTCCTTCACTCAACCTACAGCCCCTTGGTGCTGCCAGTGCCCCACGCTCAAGACACATCGGCCCCCTGTCCTGCCCCTGCCTTCAACCCCAAGCCACAGTCCCCTCCAGCCATGCCTGTGCTGTTCACTCCTGACCTGCAGCCCTCTGATTCCTCCAGCCCTGCCGGAGGGGGCCCCAGCTGTCTTCACCTGGACCAGGCTGAAGCGTGGCACCTCTGATTCATGCGAGTGGTAACAGAGTGAGTCTGGCACTAGTAAAGGCTGGAGGGAAGAGGAAGGGAGGCTTGTCCCTCCCACTCCCCAGGCTGGGGCTCCTGCACCATGCCAGGTGGCCTGGCCATTGCCCTACCTTCCCTCTTCTTCCTTCCCCCTCCTGCCCTTGCAGGCAGCATCTCCTGGCCACTCTGCACCTGTAAACATGAGTACCGGCCCCTGTGCTGCTGGTTTAGCCATGGAGTTTCCTGCTGCCCTCAAAGGGTCCCCCTGCCTCCTTCCCCCCCCCCCCACTGGAGAGGCAGGCATTTCCCAACCCCAACCCACAACAGCCTTGCCTGCATTCAGCTGCCGAGACTCATGCAGACACACATGGTGATCTGTGCCTCCAATTGACCTCCCAGATATTTGTTCGGATTTAAAAAAAATCGCCCAGACAGAGATCAGAGGACAGGAAAAGAGGGTATGTCAGGGAAAACCCAGATGTATGGTAACCCTATCATGGGCAGATCTGGAGAATAGGAAAGCAGTTACTCCCTTTTGGGGAGGACAGATTCACACTTCAGATTACATCTCGGAGTGTTTGTGTATATGCTTCTAAGAGATTAGGAGCCTTGTGGGCCTTAACCCAGGTGCCATGCTCCTACTTAATCTTTATTCAAGCCATGAGGTTTTCCTTCCTTTGCAGCAAGTTATCTTCTAGTTAAATTAACAGTTTCTGATTTTCCCAAGAAATAAAGTGGAAAGTGAAACTCCACTCCTGTTTATGATCTTTTAAAATTCAAACTATTGTCTGAATATAGAATGGGGGTTAAAATCATGCCACTTTCATTCCAAAGAGACTAAATGAATGAATATAAGAGCTCAAGGTGCCATCTGTAATTAGCCCATTTTGTTTCAATCCAGTTGTAAAGAGTTTTGGGAGAGGTTGATATGCATGATGTTTTGGACATCTGTCACTTCTACAATCACCTTGCAATCCCATCAAATCCATTATCCTTTCTGATTAGAGAGAGATTTTAGTTAACCAGATTTACAGGGTGATATTGGCTAGAATGATAGTTTATACATGCTGGAATGCTTTTCCAGCCATGTTGTGTTTATAAAAGGGATTGATCCAAGACTATTTTAATTTTTTATGGTCACATTTCTGGGGAAAATATAAATAAACAGATTGCTTTTACCACAAGTAATATTTTATAGTTATGATTAAATTATAATGGAATGCACACTTTAATAACTTCTGGAAATAACTGGTGCATATTAACCTTTATAATCTGAAAATAATACAGCATGTAAGTAGCAAGTAGAGTTAGGGAAAAAATTCTCCATGAATGTTTCCATTTATCATGTTATACCATTTTAGATTTAGGGGTCTTGGATATACATACAGTCTATTTGTATTTGGATATTTTATTTTGCTTATGCATCAGTTCTGATCCAAGTAAGGGTTTTGTGTTGTCATGTCAAATGCACCACATGTCAAGACATCCTTAAGCTTAAACCTCTGATCCAAACAACCCTGAAGTTTTGGGGTTGGTAAAGTTATGAAACTGCATAAGCAGTTTTAATAATCTAATACATCAAGCCCAAAACCCAAATCCAAGTACTCCCCAGCTCACTTAGGACTGTTCAAAGTTTGTGGCTCCAGCTATGATTTCTGTGGCTTGATTCTGACTCTAAAATAAATTCTTCTACTCTAAACTGAAGGGAGGGCAGGAGAGAGAGAGACTATCTGGCTTATTAATTCAGCTCTTTCTTTGACTCTGGTCAGCTTGGGTAAGGTTCAGACACTTAGAGCAATTTACTTTACAAGAACCCCATAGATTATCTTATGCTATTCCATATGCATGGCAATATTCAGTTCTGGTCTTCAGAGAGCAGTTTTTGATTATAACCATAGAATATACCCAGGATATGGCTGTGGAGATCAGAAGGACTGAGGGTTTAATGCCAAATTGTACCAGAGGCAAGATTTTTTATGGGTGATATGTTTTAGTGGACCAACCATGTGGCTGGTATAGACACAGGCAAGCTTTTAAGTATCACAGTACCATTCTTCAGGCTTCATGGTTATGAACATGATGATAAATAAACACAATGAATTGAAGTTTTTCTAGAAAATTCATAAAAAGGAGAGTTGGGATGGGCTATGAAGACTTTTTTGAAGTCCAGACCTCAAATATGGGGGAAACCAGAGAAGTCCAAGCCTTATCTCTTTTTACATAGGGAACCACCTGAAATTGTAGAACCTGGCTTGAGGAATCTGCCATTAATATAGACAGTGTGTAAAGTATTCAAGTCTTGTGACTGGCTTCAGTTGTTTGATTCCTGGTAAAGGTCTTGTAGGGGAAAAATCTAGTGATGCCCTTTTATAATTGAATTAAGAGGGGACTATTACAGCAAGGGGAGTAGCTATTATTTTGAAATTAGAAAGTTTTATTCTTCCCATCTTGTCTCTCCTGCCTATATTTTCTGAGATTGACACCCTTCTTGACCAACAACAAAGACTGCAGATTAAGCCCTGGAAGATAAGGAATTAGCCCCAGGTGATTAGAATAGTATATCCTGGCTCCACAAGAGTCCAGTCAGAGTTCTAGAGTTAGTTGGCTAAAACTGTTTGTGAAAGGATTCCTGACAGAATTTTAAATACATGAATCCATAATGATGAATGTTTTCCTCCCTAAGAATCTGGAACAAAGCCTATTGAAGTCATTGGATATATTCCTGTTGCCTAAGAAGATTTTGGGGATCTGGCCATGTATACTTGTTGGTAAAACAAAGAAAGCCTTTTCCTAGTGCTTGAATCCAGGTGAGAGTAATAATTAATAAGATGCTTGTTCAAGCTTAGTTTGCATACCATTTTTCATATTAATTTTAATAGGGACAGCTTCTCTAATGAATTGAGGAAATATACTTTCCTCCAAATTACCATATGTAGGAGTGACTGACAAGAATCTGTATTTGTTACATGACCTCTAGCTCTCTTTTGCGCTCTTGTTCTGATTCATACACAGGGATAAGAGAAGCATAACTCTACCCAGAGAACACCCCAACCCATTTTTCATTGCCTATGAGATGTGGTTGGTACAAATCCAAACTGAGGTGGAATGAAGCTACTTTTGGTCCTCCAATTCTGCCATACTTGGGTTGTTGGGTTCTTGGCTGCATCTTGGTGTAAAACAACTAGGCACAGGATCCTTGGTCATGCCTTTCTTTCACCAACTGTACCTACTATTGCAGCATGTGGGAAGTCAGAATGATGTGGGAATGAGTTGGCAGGATTACTTTATCCAAACTAGGGTCACCATATGTCTGGGTTTTCCTGAACAGGTCCTGTTTTTGAGTCCCCCTATCTCTGCCTGGGTGGGTTTTTCAAATCTGAGCAAATGTCTGGGTTTTTGCTTTGCTCTGCTGGTAGGAGCAGCAGATAGAGGGGATTATAAGGAGATACTGGGGGGGGGGGGGATTGTAAGCAGAGAGTTGCAGGCAGGTAAGTCTGGGGTTGGAGGGGCTGGGGCTGGGGTGGGGGGGTGCCTGGTCCCTTCAGTGGGGGGGCAGGGTGGCCTTTCAAGGGGCCATGGCCAGGCTAGGAACACAGGGGTTGGTGCCCTAGCTTGCAGGGGTGGAGTGGCCAGGAGATGCTGTGGGGGAGAAGGGGAGGTGAGCCATGGCCAGGCCTCCTGGCATGGCTCAGCAGCCCTAGCCCATGGCGGGGTGGAGGGGGGGGGGCATTATAAACCTCCCTTGCTGTTCTCTCCAGACTGTGCTGGAGACAGACTTGCTCTGAGCCACTGCTCTGGACCAGATGGGATGGAGGAAGCTGGGGCCTCTCCAGCAGGGTTGGGAGGAGCAGGAGGCTGTTGGTTGGGAGTGAGGGGCACCAGCAGGGCTGGGGGAGTCAGGGGACTGTTGGTTGGGAGTGTCACTGGCAGGGTTGGGGGAATCAGGTGACTGGGTTGGAAGTTAGGGGAACCAGCATGGCCCAGGGGTGCAGGGTACTGCAGTTTGGGAGTGAGGGGCACTGGCAGGGCTGGGGTCTGTGGGTCAGAAGAGAGGGACAGCAGCAGGGCTGGGGGGGATAGGGGGGCTGGGGCTTGGGAGCAAGGAACAACAGAATGGGCAGGGGCACTCCCATATCACTGCCCCCTCCACAGTTATATTCCCTCCTGTGCAACAGGTATCCTCTTTTTTGGAACTGAAAATATGGTAACCCTAATTCAAACCAAATTTTTCCTTGTGTCAGGGTAGTTCTCCAGGGACTATATCCATAAGGTTCAAGCCTGATTTGTTGTGGCAACTTGGTGCAAAGCATTCCTGATGTACCAGAAACTCTGGGGCAATAAAATTACATTAGTATAAAATTATTTTCTAGATGAATGAGATTTACTTTATGCATAATAGTACAGAGGAAGAAAATTCATACTGAACATGCTTTAGGGGACTCAACCTCCATGAACTGTTGTGATTAAAAAGCATTGTAAAGTGAAGTATCATTTTAAACAGCTGGACAAGGCAGGAGGAGACCCATGCCAGACAGTCAACAGGTGCAAAGGACCGCAGGAGGGCAGCAACACTTGTTATAAAACTTACCATCAAAGATCATTTTTATTAGTAATTTTATTAGAGGAAAGGATTTTTTTTATTATTGTTTTTTCATTAGGAAGAAAATTCTTGTGTTAGTCGCATTTATATTGAACCCGAAGATTAATCTCTCTCAACATCTAAAAGGGCATACTGTGTGCTACACAGCAGGCTTGAGGCTTTAAGTTATATTTTTTCCTTGTCCAAGTGTTCTGTTTCTTACTTGGAAAAGCTGAGTAACCTGTATAATTTACATACCTATTAGAGGCTTTGACTTTTATAAACATTGGGTTGTATTTTTTAATTTTTGTAATGGTGCATCAAGTCTTAGTCTTGCAGAACCTGAGGTTGGTAGCTGCTATACTATGAACACTCAGCCACTCTTTTTGGAGGATTTCTGTGGTATTAAAAAATATACAGGTGCCATTACCCCTCTCACCTTTCCTGCTCACCTCCCCCTACCCTCCTCACTGCACACTCACACAGTCACACACAGCATCACCAAGCATAGTCATTATTTTTTTTTTTACAAATATTTTTGCTTTAATTTTGCAAATTTTTGTTCTATTTTTGTAACTTTTACTTCAAGTGCTATTTTGTGTAATTTGGGATTGTCCTCATAAGCTGGTTGAAATGTATTTTATCTTGCTGCAGTATGTGTAATGTATTACATAGTAGAGAAATTCATCCTCCCTTTGCCATAGCTAACAAAGCAAAATAACTTTTTGCAGGAGAAGCAGCCACTACCATAACTGATATCTCTTATCAGGACAAATTTATTATAGCTACATTGAAAAGTAATTTCAACTGAAAGGAAAACATCTGGTTCTGCAACTTGGATTCCTGTTAGCTTCAAATTCTATGGCATTTAACTTTCCATATTGGCATTGTTTTATTTTTTTCATCCCCAGAATGGACACACTCATGCTTCCAGTTTTGTAATATGAGGACTAATTCTGTGCTGGTCAATGTGAAAAGTTACCTCCATTACAGGGTTTTAATCCCTTATAGTACTTTTTTTTTTTTTTTTTTACCTATATGATTTTATTTTCCTTTAAAATGCCAGAAGTCATTCACTTAAAGAAATAAAAACAATTTAAGAGCAGGGTGGGGAGTAAAGTCTGAATGGGCCATAAGCTGGTTACTTGGGTGTTTTGCATTACAGGGCAGTGCACCACCACGCAGGTGCAACTGTACATGTAAAGACCATTAAGTGTGCATTTTTCCAAAACATAACCAAAGAGACACCTGTGCTAAATAAATGTGTTGATGCTCTGAAAATTCGTATGGCCAGATTCTTAGCTGTTGTAAATCAGCATAATCTAACTGAAGTCAATGGGGCTAGGTCTGGTTACGCCAGCTGAGGATCTGGCTGATCAGCTTCAATAGCCTGTAATGCATTTTGTTACTGAGTGACTTGTGGTTTTACACTGTGCTGTGGTAAGTACGTTCCATGAAGTCCGTTTTTCAAGTGTAAGTCTGAATAAGTAGCCTTAGCAAAGAAAAGCCAGTGCCTCAATCTTTTGTGATTTGAAAATATGAAAATATAATTTTTAAATATTTGATATTTTATGAAATGTCTAACTAGGTGCAATGTATTTTGGATCATATGTTGTCCTTATGCCACCAGGGTAAAACTAGAAAAACTCCCCTGACCCAGGTAAGAACACTTACTTTGCCTTTCCCTTCTGTTATTAACTGTCATGGTTCATTTTGCCTCTGTCTTTTCTTTATTCCCATCTCTTGTAATACACATTAGTGTAATTTTTGCATTTATCTATGATTGTCCTTTCCTTGGAAACTATCATACACCTGAGAGTAAATGAAGTCTGAAGGATTATTTATTCAAGACCTTTAAAGTTCTTGAATGAAAGAAGGTATCCAGTTTGTAGCTGTATTGGTCTAGAGGTGAAAGGAATTGAAAATCACAGTAGAAGTGATATCTTTTATTAGACCAACTAGATTTTTGCAAAAGAAATTCTTTAATTGCAAGCTTTTGGGCACAAGCACCCTTCTTCAGGCATAGGAGAAGATATTGTAAAAGTTCTTCTGGGTAGAAATGAATGTTCATATTTCATAAAGAAACAGTAAGGCTAATGTTGAGGTAGCAACTTTCCCACGCTTAAATACATGACCAACAAGTTACAGGATTAGTGCAACATGAATAAGTGCTGTGTCATCCAGTGGGGTAGAAGATTTAAATGCAGATTCTTTCAAAGGAGCAGAATCCAGTGGGGGAGTAAAGGCCATTCCACCTGTAAGGGCTCTGTGCTGTAGCCAGGCAACTAAATCAGCAGCACTCAACCCCCTAAGCTGAGCCAGCTGAGTCTCAGCCTGCTGATAGGTTCTAGAGTTGCTTTAAAGGAGCTCTTGCAGCACCTGGCCTCTGATGCCCAACAAACTGCCTTTAGTCTGTAAGCAGTTCTCACGATGTGACTTCCCTTGTGCCTGTTCCTGCATTCCTACCTGTGTACCCAGTTCCTGAACTTCTGGTAACCCCCTGCCTTGGCATGCAAACCCTGTTTTGACTTTAGCTTGCTTCCTGACATCTGCTTCTGGTAACCCCTCTGGCTCAGCACATAAACCCAAGTTTGACTTCAGCTTGTCCCCCGACTACAGGCACTAGTTTTGGCTCTGACCACTAAGCCAAATGCTTCTGTGGACCCTGACACCATTCTTGAGTACATTCATCATTCTGAAGCTGACCTTAAAGTTGGGCACAAAATTGTTCTATCTCCCATTAGGACTGAAAAGGTATCCAGGCCCCATCAATTTTCCCCTAAAAGCATCTCTCTCTGCTGAGGATTCCATTATCTACCATATCTGCTAACTGCTTTGGGAAACTGGAGATTAGTTGAAAATCCAGTGTCCTTTTTTCCAGACTGCAGGTTTTGCCAGTGACCGGTGGGGTTGATTCTAATTTTACTTAAACCAGCACAAATCACTGACCCTTCAATGAAATCAGTGGGATAGGAATTAGGACTGTGTGAAATTTCACTGGGTATTGCATTTCAATGCTGTTTCAACTTGTTTTGAACTCAAAACAGTGAAATCAAAACAGCTTTGCAATGAAACAAGGGCAGTAGAAATGTTTTGAAGCTGGACTTGCTTGTGGGGAAACAGAAAGTAAGAAGAGGGAGGGGGAGGCGGCGGGGAGGACTGCTCTGATATTGACAGTGTAGCTGGCCAGTGACTGTGATCCTTCCCTGAGGTCCCTTCCAATCCCAGTGCTCTGGGGGAGGGATGGAAAAGCAGCATTATTTGAACTGCCCTGCTTTCTGCCTTGGGGTCAGTTACTGAGCTGTATCTTCTAGCAGCTCAGCAGCATCAGAGAAAAGCCATCACTTCCTGCTTGCTTGCCTGTTACTAGCAAGTGGGATTCAATACCTTTTTGCTTTCTATACCCTTTTATTATTATATTCATTCATTCCTTTCAATTGATTCCTCCCCCCAATCCTCTTTTTGTTCTTGTTAGTTTATTTTGATTCTTTTCCCCCAGAAAAGAACTCTGTGCTTTTTCTAACTGTGTGCATTCCATTCACTGCAGGGAAGCGCAGCATATATTGCATATTACAGTGTAGAATTTATTCAGGAACACATACTACCTCAATTTATATATTTTATTTATTATATAAATACACAAATATATACATTACATACATACAATTATCTACATATATTACATAAATACAGATTACATAACAGAAGAGCACACCAGGGCAAACGCACTGTGAAACACATCATGAAGTGTGCTAGAAAGGCAGCTGGCAGGCCTTCAGGGAGTAGAAGAGGGGGTAGGGGGAGAGCTGTAAGTCTCTTTCCTCCCCCTCCCTGCAAACTGGGATGCATCCTCTTTCCTACAACTAGCAGGCATGAAGTTTCCAGTTCTACTGGCAGCAAGGAGAGGGGAGCAGTGCCAGTGCCACTGCCTGTGCCTGAGTCTCTACCTCCAAGCGTACCAGCCATAACTGCTTGCCCAACCATGACAACAAGCAGCACCAGCCTGATGGTCTCTTCCACCCCCATTCCACTTCCCATGGTGAGCCTACCAGTGCCAGAGGAAGAGCTGGAGCTGGATCTGAGTGGTATAGCAAGGGACATTCTGGGGAAGAAGGAGGAATCATCTGAGTTTGTGCTCCACACCCCTCAAGTTTCCCCTAGAGCCAGGCCTCCTTCCCCAGAAGGCATTTCAGAGGAGGTTGAAGTAGAGGTTGTGGAGGCAAGTGGCTCAGTTGAGTCCACTCCTCCTGTTGCTATGCCTCTGCCTGCTGAGGAGGGGGAAAAGGCAGCATCTGCACATGCACCCACAACCCAGAAGTGAGCGGGTAGTATGGTCTTGGATCATTTTGAGCTGGTAAATGATCCCACATATGCTATCTGCCTGCACTGCCAAGCCAAAACCAGCTGGGGCAAGGGAACACAACACATGAGCACCACAGGGATGCTGATGCATCTCCACAGGCACCACTCCCTTGCCCTTTGCTCCTCCTCAGCCTGGCACCAGTGGGTGCCCAAAAAGCAGTCCCCCTTTTGCTCCAAAGTCCCTGTGCCTGTGAAGCAGAGGCAGGTCACCCTGCAACAGTGGGGGAAAGGTAGACATAAAGGGAGGGGTGTTGCAGAAGTGAGTGAGATCACCCAGACCACTGGGGAGATGCTTGCTGTGGATGGTGAACCCTTCTCCTTAGTTGAGTGGCCAGGGTTCAGATGGCTCATGGCACTCATGGTCCCATCATACCAAGTGCCTGCAGGCACCGCCTTCAGCAGGACAGTGGTGCTCTCCCTGTATGAGGCATGTAGGGAGTACTTGAGGGAGGAGCTGTGCAAGGTAGGTCTGCAGGTGGCCTTACACCTCACCTTGGACATCTGGAGCAGCTGGGGTGGAGATCATGTATACGTCTCCCTTACAGGGAAGTGGTGCAACTAGTCAGGCTGTTGGTGGGCTCGCTCTCCTTCAAGCCGAGGTGATGGATGAGTCCCACACAGCAACTGAGATCATGGCGGGTACGGATGGCTTGGTGCAGGGGTGGCTTATTGGGCAGAATGAGCTCATGGTCACCAACAACAGGACCAATTTGGTTAAGGTGGTCCATGAGGCCAACTTTGTTGGCTTCCACTGTGTAGCACACAAGTTGCACCTCATTGTCAGGGATGCCTTGAAGGGGGACAGGGCTGCTGGTGATGGCACCAGCATCACCAACAAGCTCACTTCTAAATGCAGAAAGGTGGCAGGCTATTTCTCTCAGAGCATCAAGGGGGGCAAGATGCTGTGGGACAAACAGGCAGAGCTGAACATTCTGCAGCACAAAATCATGCAGGATGTGGAGACTGGAACTCCACATACCTGATGCTTAAGAGGCTGGTAGAGCAACAGAAGTCCATTCATGAGATGGCCTTGTTCAGAGAGATTGGAATGAGCAGCCCCTTTAACAGACCTGAGTGGGCTACTATCTCCCACATCTTGGTGGTCCTCAGTTCCTTCCACAAGGCCACTGAGACCCTTAGCACTGGTGATGCCCTCCTTAGCCAGGTGATCCCTGTAGTGAGCCTTGGTGGCTGCCTATCTCACTGAGGACATGGTCACTGCTGTGCAATCCCTTGGCATACTGGGCAAGCCGCAGCCAGATGTGGCTGGACCTAACCACAGTTGCCCGGGAAAACCTGCCCTGTCCACCGACCAGTTTTCCAAGTGAGAGGATGTTCAGCATTGCTGGTGATGAAGTGACACCCCACAGCATCTCCTGGATCCTGGTTTGGTGGACCAGCTGGTGTTCCTCAAGGTGAACCTCCTGCTGCTGGGATTCATAGTTTCATAGGTGGTAGGGTCGGAAGGGACCTGAGCAGATCATCTTGTCCAACCCCCTGCCATGGCAGAAAAGAGTACTGGGGTCAAATGACCCCGGCAAGGTGTTCATCTAGCCTCCTCTTAAAGACCCCCAGGGTAGGAGTCAGCACAACTTCTCTTGGAAGTTGGTTCCAGATCCTAGCCGCCCTGACAGTGAAGTAGTGCCTCCTGATGTCTAGTCTGAATCTACCCTCTGCCAGCTTGTGACTGTTATTTCTAGTCACTCCTGGTAGTGCTTGAGGGAACAGGGACTCCCCCAGTGCCTGCTGGTCCCCTCTGACTAGTTTGTGAATGGCCACTAGATCCCCCCCTCAGCCTTCTCTTGTGGAGGCTGAACAGATTCAGGTCCCTTAACCTATCTTCATAGGGCCTGCCCTGCTGCCCCCTGATCATGTGGGTGGCCCGCCTCTGGACCCTCTCCATGTTGTCCACATCCCTCCTGAAGTGCGGGTCCCAGAACTGGATGCAGTACTCCAACTGCGGCCTGACCAGTGTCACATAGAGGGGGAGGATTACTTCCTTGGACCTGCTTGGGATGCATCTGTGGATGAATGACAAGGAATGGTTGGCCTTCCTGACTGCATCCCCACACTGTCGGCCCATGTTCATTTTGGCATCAATAATGACTCCAAGATCCTTTTCTGCCTCTGCACTGACAAGAAGGGAGTTCCCCAGCCTTTAGGTATGCTGCTGGTTCTTCCCTCCAAGTGCAATACCTTGCACTTGTCAGTGTTGAAACCCATCCTGTTCTCATCCACCCACCCCTGTAACCTGTTTAGGTCAGCTTGCAGCTTATTCCTCCCTTCTAGCATGCCCACATCCCCCCACATCTTGGTGTCATCTGCGAATTTGAACAGGGTGTTTTTTACCCCCTCGTCCAAGTCACTGATGAAGATGTTGAACAGTGCAGGCCCGAGGACCAAACTCTGTGGAACCCCACTGCCCACATCCCTCCAGGTCGAATAAGACCCATCCACCACCACTCTCTGGGTGCGGCCCTCCAGCCAGTTAGTGACCCATTTGACTGTGTAGGTGTTGATGCCATGGTCCCTTAGTTTTTTAATGAGAAGGGGGTGAGATACAGTATTGAAGGCCTTCCTAAATTCCAGAAAGACTACATCCACTGCTACCCCTGCATCCAAGGATTTTGTGACCTGGTCATAGAAGGTCACCAAGTTGGTCTGACAGGACTTGCCTCTAATGAACCCATGTTGGTTGCCCCTAAACATAATATCCCCTGCTGGCCCCTCACGGACATGCGCCAGGATAATTCTCTCAAAAAGCTTACCCAGGATTGAGGTAAGACTAACTGGCCTATAGTTTCCTGGGTCCTCCTTCCTCCCTTTTTTGAAAACGGGATCCACATTGGACTTTTCCAGTCCTCTGGCACCATGCCAGAGCACCATGAGTGCTCGTATAGCCATGGCAAGGGTCCTGCAATGACCTCTGCTAATTCCCTCAGCACTCTGTGGTGGAGATCATCAAGACCAGCTGATTTAAATACATCCAGTCCCTCCAGAAGTTCCCTGACTAGGTCCTCAGTGACCCTAGCCTGGGTGCGCCTCCCCTGGAGCCTACAGGGACCCCAGTGGCAGGGGTGACCTGGTCCCTGCTCAGAAAAATGGAGGCAAAGAAATTGTTAAATAGGTTAGCTTTGTTGTCTGGTGCAATGACCAGATTTCCTAGAATGTCCTTCAGAGGCCCCACGTTATCCAGTACCTTCTTTTTACCCCCTATGTATTTAAAAAAGGACTTCTTGTAGTCCTTGATCCGGGTAGCTAATCCCAGTTCCATCTCTGCCTTGGCCATCCTGACGGCCCCCCCTACAGCCTCAAGCAATCGAGGTATAGTCCTTCCTGGTGATGGCCCCTCCCTTCCATTTGGTGTACGCCTCCTTTTTAGCTAGAAGATGTTCCTGTACGCTTTTGGTGAGGCATGGGGGCTTTTGCCCCCTCTTGCCCCCTTTGATCTATGTTGGGATTACCTTCTCTAAGCGCCAGGTGCAGATGGAGTGAATGCTACCCTCCTCACTCCATCCACACCTATTTCTTTTTGGTTTCTGGTTTCTAAACCATTTAATGCCCTGTTCTCAGAGCTGGAGGGGGCACTCACTACATCACTAGCCAGCAGGGGAAGAACATGTCTCTGCTGAGCTCCCATGCCAGGATGAACTTGAAGGTATGGACTGGGGCTATGGGGAAGGAGGAGGCCCCAGGTCTTGTGCCTGGCCACTAAAACTGCACCCTGCCAGGGTTGGGAGCCCTGGTGGGACTGCCAGTGGTGTGGCAGCCCCAGGAAATGCCAGGACCGAGGATCGCCTTGGTGAAAGGTGGGCAGGAGGTTCCATAACCTCCAGCCACCACATGCACACAGTCCTGGCTGGGGAAAACCCAGACCTGTTACATCTTTGACAGGCCTGAGGCTTGCTGGTTGCAGTGAGGCTCCAGGTGAGCCCAGCTTATCTGCCTGGGAATGCCAGCTTTTGGGTTGAAAAACCCTTTGTCAGTCTGAGAAGTCACCTGCAGTTTCTGTGCGTGCTGTTCCTGGATGGAAGGAATAGTAAAGAAGCCACAGGCTGGTATGTAATGCATGCAAGAAAGCCAGTTAGTAAAAATGGAAGTGAAGGTGTCAGGGGGTGAAGGACAGGCTAGGGTGGGGTGGGGTGGGGAGGGAAGGGGAATGTAGCAGCACAGGTAAAAGTGTTCTCTCTTATACAAATGTGTAGTAAGAGTAACTTAACTTCAGTCTGCCCAGTGATACAAGGCCAGATTGTAGCCCTTTTTTCTAATTTGCAAAGGGTAGGAGATAGTAAAATTCTATTAAAAAGCAGCTGCAAAATATCATTTAATAATAATAATAATAAAAGCCTTACAACAATGAGATTCAGGTAACAACCAATTTATGATAAAGCTATTAATGAAAGTTTCTAAATGCACATTTAATTTAGATTTAGCAAGATAGTTACCTATGATATACTGAACAGCCAAACCATTGAAGAGGGACTAATAAATTAAATAAATCGCATAATAGGTAAATTATTTAGCTTTATTATCAGAACTAGTCTATGTGAAGCAAATGCCAGTTGGTGATCTTGAACAGATAATGTTTTAAAATTATAGCTGTCTACACCAATAGTTGTGATTATACATTATTTATATTTACTAAGCTCTGTATATTACGTGTTTGTTGGCTGCAGTGGAGGATATTCTTGAAGAGTAAGACAGGACGATAACCTGCCTTTTCTTCCTCTGCCACTGTTAAGCACAGAGCAGACTAGTAAAAAGGAATGGTTATCACAATGCACGTTTTATATTATAAACATCTTAGTAATATACCATGGATTACACTGAATTGCTTATTATTTCACTCATAGTTCAATTTTGTGGAAGTGACTCCTCTGTGTTTCCTGTCAAATTATTTTTAATGAGATAAATGGATATATGAAGATAGAGAATTATATTAATTCCCTCAATATAACCCAGGCCAGCGGATACACATTCCCTGAATTTTACCAGACACAGTTATTTTTCCAGCTTCTCAAGGATACATTTATATTAATAGCAACTTCAGCCTCTTAATTTTTCTTTTAATTGGTGAATTTTGTACTGTTGAACTGTAGTAATGTAGCTGTTTCAGGAATTCAGGACCGATTGACCTATTACTTACACCAGTGTAAATTTGGAATAATTCTTGCTGACTTGTAATTTTATGGCAGTGTAACTTATTAGCTTCAGTGCCCTCGCTTACATGTAACTCCTGCTATTTTGGCATTTACAGACAGAAGGATCTCAAAGGTCTGGTTGCTCATGTGTCAAAGACATGAGAACAGCCTGTGGGGGCCAAGCAAACAGCCAGACTGACATGCAAGAGCAGTTAACAGCAGACCCTAGATAGCCTTCATATGGCTAGGATCAGCCATCCATGTAAGCTGAGCTTGGACTTCGCACATTGTTCGGAGGAAGGAAATGTACTGTAGAGAATCTACTTCTAGCAGTAGGACAAGCTATAACATCACAGCTGATTTTACTGAGAAGGAAGGAAGGTGCAGAGAGCTCTCTATATTCCAACGTGGTGCCTAGAACCATAGAAGGGGAGGAATAAGTGAACTTTATTACTTGGCACACAGGGGACCTTCAGGAGGGAAAGTATTTTGCATTGTATGTGATAGCAAGACATATGACAGCTCTATCATGCATTCCCACATCTGAAGCAAGAAGTCACATAAACCAAAGGAGCTGGGCACAGGCTGCAGTTTTTCTAGGTGCCATACAATCCATCCACTTGCTGGGTCAAGGCCAGGAGAATGTGGTTAGGTGTTGGTAGTTAAGACAGCCATACAAGGGCGGCACACGCATCTACATGTGCCTCTGACTATGCATTTGGTACTGCACATTCATTTAGTGCTTGCTTTAGCAAGTACTAAAACGGTACATAGTACCTGCTGGTACTGCACATTCCCAGTAGTGCAGAGTTATTTTTTGGTGTTATATCACTGTAACTTGTTGCTGCTGTGCAGTAGTGTTAGCATCATGGTTTCTGCCCACTGACGCCACATCCCATAGACTGTAGCTCGTTGCTACGACAATGTAGCATCTTGTGTAGATGCGCCCAAGGTGAAGTGCCCAGTACTTGTACCAGTCTTCCCAAGACACCTCATTAACCTTGAGCAGTCCAAGTACCAACCTACCAAGCTATCCCCAACTTCCCATTCAGATTTCTACCCTGTGAATCCTCAGATACTTTTCCCATCAGGTCTTTTTTCCCCATCTCAGTTCTGCACTTCCTCATCACCATCACCAATCATATTTTAGGCTATATGAAGATTATTTTTTAAAACAGGGACCTGTTAAAGAATTTTCATAAAATATCACATGTGGAACAGAACAGGCTTCACAGATATGGGAATACAGCTACACACAAATATACCTTTAGAAGGAGTGCAGTGGTTTAAGTCAAGGGGCCAGTGTAAAGCAACTAAAATATTGCAAGATAGGAATGGTGGTCTAGTGTAGTGACCTTTTTTTTTAACCAGGGTACCACAGTACCCAGGATGTCACAAGATCCTTTTCAGGATGCTGCACAATATTAACATTGTTAGGTGTGCAAATACCTGTGCATAATTCTAAAGATACACTATTCCTATTTGAAATACTTGGGTTTAAGAAACATTGTGCTCTGTTGTGGTCTTTCTGAGTTCTTTATGACAGAAGAACTGTTCTATTTTTTTCATAGAAAAAAAAAAAGTGAAAGCTAAGAGCTGGCTTTTTCTGAGGGATGCCTTAAATCTAAAAAGTTGAGAACCACTGGTCTAGTAATTAGGGCACTAGCTTGGGAGTTGTGAGACCTTGCTTCAAGTCTTTGCTGCATCAGTGACATCCAGTGTAACTGATATACAAGGACACCTCATTTGACTTCTCTTGGCAAATCTCTACTATGCGAGTTTCTTCTTTTTAGAGCTTATTTCACCTCTTACACTTACATTATACAGATGTAACTCCATTACTGTCAATAGACTTAATCCTTATTTATATCAACACAAGGAAAAAATCCAAGATGTCGCATCTTTGCTAAGCTAAGTGGGTTGAGTATGACTGATAAATCTCAACATATGTATTATCTATCTATTGTATGAAATACACAATGGTATGGAGAAGTAGTAAGCTTTCTCTGGCAAGCATTTAGGATGGTCCAAAGTCAGGTTCCTTTCTTAACCAATAGTTTTATGCCATAACACACCATTGGGGTGACATACAGTGCTGTAACAATGTACTGGCCCTTTACAAAAAGCTAAAAGTCACCCGTGGCTGTAGCCTGACTTTATTTCAGGACTGTTAATGTACTGTGAATGTTCTAGATACAGTAATGCTCAGTCTAAGAACTTCCTAGAAGGAGTGAACTTATGAACCATTGACCTACTTGGAAGTGGTGAGTGTGAGCAGATGTTTTGGGAAATTGGTGGGAGGACAGAGCAAGATTTTTCGGAGGTAAATGTAAAAACCAGCTTTGAGTGAAAGGAATGAATCAAAGAGAGAGTGATAGTGATAGCTAATGTGTTTGATGGACAAGCAATGATCCAGGATGATTGGACAAGGAAAAGTGAAGTGATGAGGATTGACAGAAAGTATAAAGACACACTGGAGAGGTGCCTCTGCAAGTGCCTGGGTGTTCTGTGAGGGTGGCTAGACCACTCCAGAACTGAGTTTGAGACAAACCAAGTTTGGATCCATGTGTGATGTGTCCAAGGATCTGTATGCTTGCTTGTGTGTCACTGGACAGCAGTGGTCTCCCGTTTGGTGTGTGAGGTCTCATCTTGCCTCTAGAGCAGCGGTTTTCAACCTTTTTTGTACCAGGACCCATTGCAAAGATCAATGGCTTGCCCTGACCCATGGCCCCCAGCCCTGACGATGACCAACACACCGTGCCCCACTCTCCCTGCCCTGGCACAGCCTTGGCACCCAGCCACCTTCCTGCAGTGCTGGCAGGCACCTGCCCCTCCCCCGCCCCCCCAACCATTCTCTTCATGCACACACCGCACCCCCCACTCTGACCCTCCAACTCCTGCTCCCTATACACTTACCTTCATCCAGCTACTGAGGCTGCTTCTACAACCCTGCCTGGCTGGATATTGGCCATGTCCCAAGCAGCCGCTTGCAATCGGGAACGCTGCCAGTCTGCAAGGGGAAACTCACATTTTCATGAGTGTTTTTTTTTTTTTTCTTTCTGGCACTTGCTTCCAACCCTTTGAAATATTCTTGCAACCCACTTTTGAGTTGCAACCTATGGGTTGAGAAACACTGCTCTAGAGAGTGGTGATCTTGTTGGTGTGTGGGTGCCCTTTGGCAGTGTAAGTCTGCCCTTTTGTATAGGCATGCTCCAAGATTAACCATCTCCTTAGTTGATTGGTAATGTGTTAATTCTGTCATCATTGCATTGTCTTTGCTCATTCCAGACCATATTGACCATTGAAATTCATTGTTATTGGGTTTTTCCTTGTATTAATTTCATTACTAATAAATGAATGTGTTGTATTAACATATTTAATCTTATAGGTTTACCCAATATACTAGGAAAACTAAATTGGGCATCCTAACAAGCTTTGCTGGTTGACTTAGCTAATCTCACCCTTTGACCAACCCTTTTCAGGGCCTGAAACAAGAAGGATCTAATCCCTTCTGAAATTTGGCCCTCAACATGGCCTGAGACTAGCTTAGCATTTAACTGAGGTATTGTATTATAGGAGATGTGGACGAAGTAATCCAGAATCCTGTGACAAAGTGAACCAGATGGTGGCAGGACTATGTAAATCAAAGTCAGTAGTTTCATAGTAGCTAGGGTCAGGAGGGACCTGAACAGATCATCTAGCCTGACCCCCTGCCATAGGCAGGAATGAATCCTGGGTTCACAAGACCCAAGACAGGTGATCATCCAACTTTCTCTTGAATTTGCCCAAGGTAGGGGTGAGGACCACTTCCCTGGGAAGTTGGTTCCAGATTTTGGCCACCCTAACTGTAAAATATTGTTTTCTGATCTCTAACCTAAACCTATTCTCCATCAGCTTATTACCATTGTTCCTTGTCACCCCAGGTGGTACTGGGGAGAAAAGGGCTCTACCTATTTGCTGTTGATCTCCCCTGATGAGTTTGAAGGCAGCCACCAGGTACCCCCTCAGCCTCTTCTTCCTGAGGCTGAACAGGTTCAGGTCCTTCAGTCTCTCCTTGTAGGGCCTGTCCTGCTGCCCTCTCACCAAGCAGGTGGCCCTCCTCTGTACCCTCTCCAGGCTGGCCACATCCCTTTTGAAGTGCAGCGCCTAGTACTGGACGTAGTACTCCAACTGCGACCTGACCAAGGTCACATAGAGGGGGAGTATCACCTCTCTGGACTGGCTTGAGATGCACCTTTGGATGCATGACAAGGTATGACTGGCCTTGCCGGCTGTGGTCTGGCATTGGTGGCTCATGTTCATCTTGGAGTCAATAATGGCTCCAAGATCCCTTTCCGACTGTGCTTTCAAGAAGGGAACTCCCCAGCCTGTATGTATGCTGTGGATTCCTTCTCCCAAGGTGCGGCACCCTGAATTTGTCTACGTTCAACCCCATCCTATTCTCATCTGCCCACTTTTGTAGTCTGTCTAAATCTAGTTGCAGCCTCTCTCTCCCTTCAAGTGTGTCCACCAAGCCCCACATCTTAGTGTCATCAGCAAACTTGGACAGCGTGCTTTCCACCCCCTCATCCAAGTTGCTGATGAAGTTGTTAAACAGTGTGGGCCCCAGGACTGAGCCCTGGGGTACCCCACTGCTCGCATCTTGCCAGGTTGAGTACAACCCACCCACCACTACTCTCTGGGTGTGCCTCATCAGCCAATTTTTTACCCATCCAACTGTGCAGGCATCAATGCCACAGTTGCTTAATTTATTGATGAGGACGGGGTGAGAGACAGTGTCAAAGGTCTTCTTAAAGTCTAGAAAGACTACATCCATGGTGACACCATCATCCAAGGATTTAGTTACTTGGTCATAAAAGGCAATCAGGTTGGTCAGGCAGGACCTGCCTTTGGTGAACCCATGCTGATTGCCCCTGAGCATGCTCTCCCCTGGAGGCACCCCGCAGATGTGCTCCTTGATGATTCTCTCCAAGATTTTCCCAAGCAGAGGTGAGGCCTACAGGCCTATAGTTATTTGGGTTGATCTTGAGTAATGGCTTGAAGTAGATTCTTTATCATGAGAAATGGAAAAGTAACCAGCTGTGGAAAACTGAGCTGTAAACAGAAGCATCAAGACTTGCTTGGAGAACAAGGGAAAGCAGTGGAAGGGAATGGGCATTTGGATGCATGCTAGTGGATATAGGGCAGACTGTTGCCTGCCTTTTAGTGTTCATGGATCAGAGCCTAAAAGAGAGGGAGAATTTGCTTTCCTCGGTAGTGGGCTACAAAATGGGGGAGAAGGAACTGTTTCTCTCTGGAGCAAAGGTGAAAGAAGGAAGCCCATGGAAGACAAAGGACTATGGTTGTGGCCTACAAGAAGCCAAGGGCATGTTCTCTTTTAGACTTTTGAAGACCATGGCCTTGGATCTGTCTGCTGGTTGGAACTTAGCTGTCTACTGTGAGGGGAAACTGAAAGAGATTCACTGACATGGGACTGGGTAAGTGTTTGCATTGCATATCTTGGGGAAATGTCACTTCCAATCTTTCTTAAATCCTGTTCTCTGCTTATTATAACCACTAAGTTATTAAGTTTCTATATATGTGGTTCCTTCAAGGGCTGAACAAAAGCTATGTGGTAAGCATTAGGGGTATAAAGCTGTTAGTAATGCAAATGTTCTCTCTCTTGTTTGTTTGTTCCTGTTTACATGAAATCTTCAGGCTGTAAACAACCAAGATACCTCCTTTTCTGATTTAGAATTGTCTCTAAAATGTATGGTGGGGACTAGTCCTGTTATTTGTCACAGATGAACTTTCCTTCCCTGTATCAATACCATGAGTCAACAGGGTTCACTGACTTAAAACAGGGCAGCCCATCTGAACAGTATCTCCAGTAGTAGAATGGCATCCCATTGTTTCCAGATAAAGTGCAATAATTGCTCTGGTTACAATGAAACCTTTGAGCCAGCTTTCTGTGGACAGGGATAATTAATTAAAATTCACCGGTTGTTATGAAACCTGCCATGCTTTAGTGAATTTCCTCTGAACAAAATACCTGAGAATAAGTAAGAACACCTGAGGGGAAAGATGGGTAATGATGGATTTCTGAGCACTGAAGGATGTCTCTAACATCCAGAAACAAAAGCCCAAAGCCAAAAAAGTCTTGTAATCAATGTCAGCCGGCCTGGGGACAAAGCAGGGAAAATAAACGGTTCAGTCGACTGGCTACTTCTCATTATGTTGTACGCATTATCCCCTCCAGGTAATGGAATCTGTATAATCCTTTAAAATACAGGCACCTGATGTAGAAGACAAACACAGTGTATATGGGGCAGGGAGCTGGTAGCAAAAGAGACAGATTTCATTGGGACATCCAAGAATTAAATGTGATAGAATGGCACACTGCCATCTGAATGATGTTTTATGGAATGCAAATAGGCTTTTGTCTGTTGCTGAAAAGATGCACATCATTCATTTTAGACTTAATTAGGCTTTAATTTAATCAAATATTGGTACCAAAGCAGACCTTGGAGAGAGATTCTGATATTAAAATTTTCCAAAGGCTGATGCCTCCCACTTTTTTGAGAGGTTTCTACATGGTTTTGTGCTATAGTAAATCAGCTCACTAAGCAGTGACTATACAATGTATATGTCTTCATTCCTTCACAGTAGAAACACAGCCTTTTGTAAAACTTAAAACATTTGAATCAGACCTTCTAAAAAAAAGGAAGAGGAAAAAAAAAATCATACTGTGAATCACATTCTTTAACTCTAGGAAATGCAGTAGTTTTTGAACTTTTTGTCATAAGATAACAGTAAAAATGGTATTTCAGGGATAGTATGAGATTAAAGACATCTTTCACTGCATTTGGAAGCTGTTGCAGGACTAAGGGTTATTGGCAAATGTATTTTAATCTTACAATGGGCACAGCAAATAGAAAATATAATGGCTCCATCCATTAATACATTTGGCTATATATTGATTAAAAATTGACCTATCGTAGGGGTTGGCAGCCTTTTCAGGCTGGAGTGACCGAGTTCAGCTCAGAGGCATGGAAGAAAGGGAGTCCTAGGACCCAGCTGCCATTGCTGTTTTTCCCCAGGGCAGTACTGAAAGAGCTCCTGCAACCACTTCTTCTCCCTGATGTGGCATGTGGAAAGTGTCTGCTATTGAAGCCCTATGGTTGTGGGCTGGATCCAATGGGTCCATGGGCTGGATCCAGCCCCTGGGCCTTGATATATGCTAATGTAAAGCTGCACTCTCGCCGTCTGTGTTTTAAGTTCTGTTCTGCTTGGACCAGTGGAATTCAGCTTTCTAGAGTGACAATACCCAGGCCTCCAATGTGGCTGCTGCATGGGCCACCACTCCCATGTCTTAGGAGAAAGTGGGAAAGGGAAGAGGAAGGTGGCTGCCAATGCCAGAGGAGGGGAGGGAGAGAAGATGACTCAGTTAAGCAGTGCCCACTATAGGGCAAGAAGGGAGGAAGACAGCTTTTCTTTGGTAACCAGTGTCCATGTAGGGCAGTGGGGAGGGAGCAAACAGTTGAAAGCTGTGGGGGAGATCAGTGGCAGGGAAGGGGTCATTATTGGCTGAGCTTCTTGCAGCTGATCTCCTGTGCTATGGGCCAGACCCAGTCACTTTAAGGGCTGGATTCAGCCCAGCAGCTGTATATTGAGTACCATGATTGAGTATCTTTAGATTAGGTAACATTAGATGAGGCTTTGAAAGATGTGGAAGTCCTTGATGATATGTTCTAGTTAGGGATACTGTTGTAGGATAGTGTTCATGCTGGTGTAGAATGTCAGCATGAGTCATAAGCATTAAAACAATGTTTTGACAAGTTAAAGTGGGGTTAATTTAATTCTGTATGAAAGCCCACAGATCCCTTCACAGTGCTATTTATTTAAGGATCTGGATGCCACTTACATGTGAAAAAGACAAAGAATCAAAGACTTATCAAAGAAAATTTGGGTTAGTGTGTGTACATATCTGCTGGTTACTGCTTTTATTAAAAAAATGAAACCCATACAACTGATCTTAAACTTCTGCTTTGCATTAACTAATTAATTTTCAATTTAATTAAAGCTGGTTGACAATTGTTGGCATAACAGACTGACTTGTATCTTTTTAAAGGCTGATCAAAAAAAGGAAGTCCTTGGTCTTCCATTTTCACTTTGAAGGATGTGATTTCAGGCTGGACTGGTTATTCTAGTGTAGCAAAACCTCCAGTTTTTCTTTTGTAATACATATATATGATAGATATGCATTCCCTTCCCTAATTATTTCTGGCTTTTCTTTCTCTCCCTCTCTATTCCCTATAGACAAGCATAAATGAGCTCAGACTTAGGATAAGCTTTAACATTTTTATTTTGGTAGCAAGTTTTTGGTTTTGGTTATCCACTGTTTCATATTGTAGTATTATTATTAGGTTTGTATTGATTCTTAATGTTGTATATTGTATTATTATCATTTTTGTATTGATTTTTATTGTTTCATATGGATATTGTATGGTTTAGGCCTGTGTTTGTAAGTGAACCAAAGTAATGTCATGTTTCCATTTTGTATGTCAAGTCTCCATCTTGTGTCCTCTGCTCGGGCATCCCCTGTATGAGTCATGTATCCCTCCCATGTAAATTGGTTCCTGGATGAATGAGAGTGATTGGGAATGACTGAAATACAATGATAGCAGGCCTCTCCTGAATGACCTATAACGACTGGGCCATCACCTTGCATTGATCCATCCAGGAACCACAGACCTCACCCAGGGACAGAGACAAGAACCCAGCATTTGAAAGACAAAAGATGCTGCAGAACCAGCAACTCTACCATTGTACCCCACCATTACAGACAGCCAAAACTGCACATCCCTGCATGGAGCGCACATGCTTAATATGCCAGGGGCTAGCCCTTGCCTGGGCATGCATCCTGTCACTAGGGTCACACAAGGTCTGCCCCTATAAAAAGGGGCAGTGAAGACGGACCCAGTGGTATGCCCTCTCCATCTGGACCAGCACCATGCCACACCACCTATCCACCCAGAGGTCCTGCTGGCGACCCCCCTCTGGACAACACGTACTGGATAAGGACCCCTTTCCAGCCTGGATAGGTGGCTATCACCTCCACCCTCTCTTCAACCAAGGGCTTGGACTCAGCTTCTCTTTCCCACCTGGACTCCAGCCCTTCCACTGAGTCTCTTAATTCTGCTGCCATTGTGAGTGCATTGTTACGCCTCAGCTCTGTATTCTGGGGCAACCCTGGCACAGGATACAGTCTGTCTGACTCACAAGGACTCACCACCCCCCTCCCTCCCCTCCTCTACCTAAACGAAACTGATTAAGATGCAGTGAGAGACGCACCTAAAACTCTCCAGATAAGGGTGATAAGAGTGAAACAACTGCCCTAGGTCTCATTTACATCCGAGATAAAACCAGATGACCATTCATTTACATGAGAGATGGAAAACAGAAAGCCTGAACCAGAGACTGCAGTGAATTCTGGGACCAGAGAAGCAGGAGAGCGCTGCATGATGGGGAATCTGTGCTTCCAATGTTAATTAACCCATGTTCACACACACCCAGCTCAGCATTTATCAGACCAGTTCTAATCTGGATTTGCTAAGGACTTTCCCCCCCCCCCCCCCCAGACACACACACACAGCTCTAAGTTTAATAGGCATCTCGGGCTGTACATTCCCCGGTCCCACTATGGGAGGCCTATTTAAACTCGATTGACTAAAACTCGGTTGCCGGGTTAGGGAATGCTGAGGCAAGAGACCGAGTCCGAGAGGGTACGGGCAACATTTGAACAATGGTTAAGGGTTCATCACAGCATCCAGCCTGCTGGAGCCCTAATCCCAGGTGTTGTCGTATCTTTCCCGAGATGACTGGTGGGAGTCCTCTCCACAAAAGGTTATGAGCACCCCAATAATTGCTTTAAATCTGGAAAAGTCATGCTAAGCTGAGGCTTGTGCACAACAAGTAAAAATCCCAAATCCTGATGCTGCAAGCTATCTATTGTTCCTGAAGAAACCATGAGATATCCCATCAGTATATCTGCCATCCATAGGAATCTCAAGCTGGCTCCCAAGTATTTGGGTTACTCCCTAATCTTAAGTGTTTCCTGATTATCAATCAGTTTCCTGAGATGGTCCAAACCAGATAACCCCTTGTCAATAGAAAAGACAATGATTTACACTACTGAATTGAGGGTATAAAAATCTGTAAGTGTGTGTGCTTAAAAAAGAAAGAAAGAAAAAGAAGAAGCAGGAGGAAAGAGGGAGAAAAGGAAAGAAGAAGAAAACTCCTGTGCTGACACCATCCCCTGTCATTCTTGGGACGCTGGAAGAACAGGTCATCTCTCTCTTCAAGGACTGTGCTACGGACTGTGCCTGTCAGCTTTGCAGCCTGAGTACCGTGGACTAGGTGAGACCCCAGCGTTCTCTCTCATCTGTCTAGGCATAAACTTCTGAACCTGCACTGTATTAGTTAAGCTTGAGCTAAGTTTCCCCAAATACTTAGTGAAACCAGAATATTATTGTCATTGTTTGTGTTTGTTTTTCTTTTGCATGTCTATTACTACTAGTACTATTATATATTTCATATGCTTAGCAATAAATAACTTTTATAGGCAAACTGGTAGTAATTGGGTATATTTTTCCTTCTCTGCTTCTTTTTCCTCCTGTGCTCTGCAGCAACGCTTCTTTTACCTATGCTAAAGATCCCTGTGAAGCCTAAATTATTGTGGGGTCTGCTCATCAAGAGGCCAAAGATTGGGACGTGCTGAGTTTGAAACACATAAGGGGATCAGCTTGTACAGGCTGATTGACCCAGTTTGACTCAGACGTGCCCTTATGAACTGAATGCTGGCCCATGAGGGTGTCAGCTGGACACCCAGCTGGATTCAGAGGGATTCCGTTTACCTGTGTGCTTGTGTCTGACTGCATTTTATTGTTGCTCTTATGAACTGATTCTTGGCATATGAGGGTGTCAGCCTGTCCATGCTGATCAGCCCGGCCAGGTCAGGCGTGTCACGTTAACTTGTATGTGTTTGTGTGTATGACTGATTTGGTGACTGGGACTGGGTTCCTCCATTGAGATTGAGTCCTGCAAGATAGCTCCACTGGGGGTGAGGGCTTGCAGAAGGGAGAAATACAGCTCCGTATAGTAACACAAGCAGCACATTGACAGAATCACCAAGACCCTAGAAACTATCCCTAATAAATGAGCACACCCCAAAGTAATGGGCAAATTTGGTAACAGCATGTGTGTGTGTGTGAACCAATAACTTCATGGGGCTGTGTAGTGTGTTGTCGGTTTAATAAAACTGTTATTTGGACCCCTAAGTTGGGTTTTGCTTTACTATGGTTTGGCCCTGCTCCAATCTCTGCTCCTCACCCCTCTAACTTCTGTCTCATTTCTCCCTCTCCTGCTTCTGGCTCACTGACACCTTTCAGGCTCTCCTGCCACTTTTCCTGTGATTTTCTGCTCTCCCCCTGCTCCTACTGCCTTTTCCCTGTGACTTTCTGCTGCCTTTTTCTGCTTTTCTGCTGCCCTGCTGCCTTTCAGTCTCTCCTGCTCTTTTTCGTGTTATTTTCTGCTGTCCATCTCTGTTTTCAGGCTTCCCCCACACTTTCTGTAGTCATTTCCCCACCCCACCCCAGCTTCCCAGCTCCTCGTGGCTGTCCTGCAATTTCCTCCAGATCCCGGAGCCTTTCTCCAGCTCCCAGCACCTACTGCCGCTCCCTGGAACTTCTCTAGCTGCCCCAGAGCCATCCTCTGGCTCCCTACACCCAGAGCCCCTCTTTAATGCCCACACTTTCCCTTAGTCCCATTTTCCCTCTCCCCACCTACCTTTTAAGCTCCCCTGTAGCTCTGGCTCCAGTCCCGGCCTCTGTGCTGGCATTGCTCCCCTCTTCTATATGCTTTGGGCATTGTCTTTTAAATAATTAAGATCAATTAATCTAAAGTTACCCCTGAGCCTCAGTTCTTCAGCTCAGGCCCCTCTAGTCTACTGATTCTAATCCTGGTCATGGTGACTTTCACGCCCAGAAACTTTCACTCCCTACACTCCTACTTCCTTACTGTCACGGCAGGGTCCTTCAGGAGGGCCGTGATCTCCTTGAGGTCCCTCGCTCCGTGTCAAGGCCGGCCCAAGGCACCCTCTTATTCTCGCCCGCCACGTCTTGCTGGTAAATATAAGGTTGGGAGGCTGCCTATGACTCCCTGGGCACAGCTACTCGGGACCTCCGTCCCTGTGTGTTCCTGGACCCCCTGGGGTCTCCTGGTGTAATGGGTGCTCCCCCAGCACCCTAGCCTTATGGGCTACGCGTGGCTCCTACCACCCCTAATACCACGCCCCAAGCCTTGCAGATGTAATAGACATTGGTGTGTCTGCACGCCTGCTTCCCGGGCCCTTCTTCTATAATACGCTAGTCCCCTCTGGGACGTCCCCTCGAGCCGCCGGTCTTTTAGGCCCACCGCACCACTACCCCCTCTAGTACGGGTTCACCGCGCTGCTACTCCCCGTCCTCTCGGGGGCAACCGCAGTACCTTGCCCTTCTCTGGGATGCTGTACTGCTAACCCTTTCTGTCTGGGTCCACCACAGCACCCTTCCCCTGTCCTGGGTTTTCCATGGTGCTAGCCTGTTACCGGGCTCGCTCCTCCTGTCCTGGGTTTCTCAATCGGGCCCCTCTCGGGCTCCTCAGTGTGGCCCCTCCCTGGGGCTGGGGTCTATGCACCCCGCAAGTGATGCCCTTGCTGGCGTCTGCTGCGCCCGTCCTGGGCTCCCTAATATGGCGCTCCCCCTTTTTGGGGCTTGCCGTGCCCACCTCGAGCTTCTCAGTAGGCCAATATGGCACTCCCCCTCTTTGGGGCTCGCCGTGCCCGCCTTGGGCCCCTCAATAGACCAATATGGCGCTCCCCCTCTTTGGGGCTCGCCTTGCCCACCTTGGGGTCCCTGATAAAAATCGCCCCTCTCTCTGGTGCTGGGGTCTACGTACCCCGCACACAACCCGGGGTCTGTGTTCCCCGTCCGCAACCCACTGGTTGCACCCGCAACCCACTCGCTGCGCTCCTCACTGCCAGTTGCGCCTGCACTGGCGCGTAAGCTGCGCCTTCACTGGCACTGTGAGAATAATGCACCTTCCTGGCGCTAGACTGCGCCCTCACTGGCGCTGGGGCACCCCACCCCTATGGGGTCCGTATGAAGCTCAGCCGCTCCTCTCTGAGCTTAACTGACCTCACGACTGTGCCCTGTAACTCTCAGGGCCTAGCACGCCCTCACTGGCACCGGGGCCTCACACTCCCTTGTGAGTCCCCGATGAGGCCTCCTCCAACCCCTACAGCCTCACCCAAACCTCCGGTTGTAATACAAACACTAACCAAACAAAACACAAGCCTCCTGGCTGTAACTTAACTTAAGGCCGCCTGGCTGCAACAACATAGCTCCTGCGCCATCCTTCAGCCTGCTCAAGCAGTACTCGCATCTTAGCCCCATGAGCTCCTGCCTCTCTGGCTGCTGGCAGGGAACTGCTAGCCTGGCCTCAGCCCTGGGCTTTATAAAGGCCAGGCCCTGCCCCCTTCTGGCCAGCTGATTCTTATCAGTTTCCCTGGCAACCTGCAGCTGCGTTCGTTATCTCCGCTGGGGCCCCTTATGCACTGTCAGAGCTTCTCCTCTGGCAGCTTTCCCCTCTCTAGGAGTAGGAGCACCGAGGTGCCCTGCGACACTTACCTTAACCTTACCACAGGTACTCCAAGCGTGTGTGCATGCACGCATGCGCGCGCGCGCGCGCGCGCACACACACACACACACACAGGTAAGTTCCTAACTTGGATGGTACAGTGTGAGTGTGTGTGTGTGTGTGTGTGTGTATATAATATAGCTTTGTGTGCATGATATATGTATTAGTGCTCTGTGTCCAACTCTTGGGGTGTATAGTGTATGTGCTTGAATTGGTGATAGGTATGAATGCGCCTAGGCTGGTTTGGATGTGTATGTGCCTGAGCTGGTAGTGTGCATGTATATGCACCTAATTGATTTGTGTGTTTGTATATGTGCAATTGTGTCACACCTTCCTGTCTAACAGTGCAATATTGAGATCCTGAGAGTTGGCCTGACCCCACAGGGCAACACTAGGACTTGATTCCTCCAGATGGAAAAAAGTAGTTTTAATGCTGTTCCCTAACTGAACTACTGATATCATGGGATGAAGGGGAATCCTACATGAGCTTGGGAATTTGAAAAGCTTGTTAGCATATTTTACATTCCAGGGTACGAGCTTTTTATTATATGAAAGCTATAATAAGAAGCTCAAACTCCAGTAATGAGCTTTCTATTATAAGAGCATGTAGATAGACTGCAAGAGTCTTCCTCCCTAGGTGGAGGGAGTTGGTTGTTTAGCTGTAGAAGAATATGTTGTTTAGCTATTCTCCTTTCATCCACTTCCAAGACACTTGCTCTTGGCAGGACAGGAAAAAGTTTGCCTTAATTTACAACAAAATCAGCTTTGTGGGGCAATTGTAGTAATGGCACATCCATGACGGCAAATACTGAGAAGGAAACTGAAGACTTCCAAAGACAAATTGCAATTTGTGATTAAGCAAAAACTCAGAATTTGATTAGTAACAGAAACTTCCAAAACTGTTACAATCATGGAAGTACGTACATGATAAAGAAAACCAACTTTTGCTCCACAAAAAGCAAGGTATTATGACCCAGTTTAAATTTGAAGTATAGGGAAAACCTGTTGTGGTCCCCCGCCCAGCTCATTTCTAGCTTTATGTATAACACTGTTCAAGAAAAAGGGCACTTAAGAAGAGTAAAAATTATTGGAATGTTTTAAGCATGGCTTTCAACTGAGTTTGACAAACTCATTCTTCCAGCATAGGTGGGAACAAACTTCTAAAAATGAGTTTAAAAAAAGCAGGGAGGACTTGCTAACCGATGTATCTTGGATGGTAAACTGTGCTTGTTCTGGTGTTGTGGGGTCTACTGTTGCCTGGTTAATTTTTTCTTCTATAGAAAATATTATAACGTGGGAACCTTTTTCAGTAATGGCAGTAAAGGCTATAAACTAATGGATAAAAACTTTAAAAATAGGCCTGTTATGTATGTTCCTCATTCACATTCATTCCTCGTTTTCTTAAATTATGGACTTTAAAAATGGGACACCTAACAGCATGTAGATTTTTCCCTTCCATCTTTCATGCCTATAGGAAAGGCGTCCTAACCTTTCATGGGCACATTTGAAATGTCTATTATATCATAAGAAATAAATGCAATTAAAATGCATTGTATAATCAATAAAGATATTAGCATAATCTGTAGGAAATATGCTGCTTTCAGAAACATTTTCTTTTTTCTAGCATCTTAGAATATGTCTAATCCTTTCTAAAGATCCAGAATATTGTATACAATTTCTTCTTACTGACAGCTTTTCAGTCTTATTCTCTAATCCTTAAATAATCTTAAACTATAAAGGAGACTTTAATACAGAGCAACTCATCTTCATAAATAAATGAATAAATATTACTGCAAATGAAGATTGCTGTAAGACTGAATTACTTTGTCTGGCCTCTATTTTGGGATTTGGTCCTGAATTTCTTTTGTATTTGAAATGCCCACTGATTTCAAAGGGCCTCTTGAATTCACCAGGAAATAGGGTAGGAGCTCAGTTTAGAATAATGTATATCTGTGAACCAAAAGGCAAAGCTGTTCAACATGTGGGGCTTTCATTTTGCATACTGGTTACAAAGTCATGTTGAGTATACAGATGCTTTAACTTGCCTCACGTGCTGAACCGTGAATAAAGTAATTCATTTTCAAGAGGTGCCTGTCTAACATAATTTAGGGTATTGTGTTCATTTAAATACCTTAAAAGTAATTAGATAATTAGGAGATTGATTTTTAAGCAAGTTAGTTTGCCACTGTCCAAAAGAAATGTTATGAGTTCAGTTTGATTGACAGCGTTATGGGCTGCTTTCCTGCCCTGCATTGTTTTCTGCAAATTGTCTGTTGCCAGGACATTGCCTTTTATTACAATCACTGCAAAAGTAAACATCTTAAATAAAGACAAATGAGGTTTAGTTGTTAGGGAGAGAACAGGTCATACAGGAAATGCCAAACAGGCCATTTTTTACTGTACTTGATATAAACATGATTTGTTAAGCAGCCTCATGTGTCCTAGTGGGAAGGAGCTCCCTGACTTCATTTTAGAAGATCATACATACAAGCATGGCAGGTCATGAAGACAGATGCACAAGGCACCATGAAAAAAGAGGACAGGTCCTTGGGTGTCAAACTCTATACTTCCACCCCAGTGCAGGAATTTAGGTGCTGTCTTCCCTCAATATCAGTGTGCAATTAAAAATAAACACATTTCTTTTAAACTTAACTCTGATTTTCTTATTTGCCCATTGCTAGTTCACTGTTTGGTTTGGGGTTTTTTGTTTTGTTTTGTAGTCTTGGCAACCTTAAACAGATGTTATTTTTTAGATTCTGAATTATAAAATTTCAAATCTCTTTAATTTGTATAAGAAACATCAGCTCACACATAGAAACTACTAGGCACAGGCAAATATCTGATGCTGTTTATACTGTCAGCACCTCCTTCTGGTGCAGTGAATGTTCACAAGTTAAAGAAAACTAAAATGCTTTGATCAAGTTATAAAACTCCAATGTAGTTTGTAGTTAAAGGGACTTCTAAGTCACTGAAGGCCTGAACTTTCAGTAATTCATACGGGGTCAAGTGTCTAAAGGTATTTTGCAAAAAGAAAAAAAAATAGAATGTGACCTGTCAAAGTGACTTCTACTCTATTGAACCTGTTTTGTTGTAGTGTTGGCCTTTAAAAACAATAACACACAAACAAAATATTTGTTACATAATTCTTTTGAAACAGGACATTTTGATATCATCAAAAGGCTTTATTTCATTCTTTGAAACAATCTTATCAAACTGCTAATTTTTAATGACATGAAAATAGCTTTTGTGCTGCAATTGCTGCTGTATAAACTATTTTATAGTCAGTAGCTGATTTCAGAAGGTTCTACATTAATTTCTTTAAATATGATTAAGTAATGTTTGGAAATGGGGAGGATGAGAGAGATTGGGAATAAGGAGGTGGATGGAAGAATGACAGTCTAGAATTGAAAAGGATCAGCAATGATAGAAAGGTCACTTTGTTTTACAGTTCAGAACACCAGCAGCAGGTGAGGAGTGAACTTATCAACTTTGTGTGGTGGGTGAACAGGCAAATAGAGGTTCAATGAACTCTTAATCTCTCAAAGAAGAAACTTTTCTCTGGGGAGAGGAAAGCCTTGTACAGGAAGAAGAAAATAATATTTAATTGTGCCTGGCTTTTCCCTTTCCCCTGCTTTCCAGTAGGACAACAAGGCATCCCCTCTTACCACCATCTGTATTATCTGCCTCTCTTCTAGCTACTCTAGGGAGTAGATGGCAGGGGAAAGACTGACAGCACCTGGTGACATCACTTCTGTTCACCCATTCATTCTTCTGGGGAGTGGTCAACAAAGTTAAGTGGTGATGTATGTTTCTTCTTCTCTGCCCTATTCCTGAGACATAGGTGGGGAGCATAGTAATATAACAACACCTGTATTACCAACTGAGAAAGGGATGGGATTCTTCTGCAATAAAAAAACAGAGACAGTTGAAAATGGTCCAAATCCCAAAGAATTAAAGGTCTAAATAAGAAAAAGGGGTGACTAGAGAGGTGAGATGATTTGTTCAAAGTCATTGGGTGGGTCCATGCAGAGCTTCATGGCTAGTCTTGGATTTCTCTATTGCCTTCTGCTGCAAGCTATTTAAAATACAGAAGCAACCCCAATACTAAAAAAAATGAATAATAATTGGGTTAACTAGAAATCTTAAATAATTTGTTCTCCCTCCTTTCTTACACTTTGCATATATTCTTCCTTTCCTTTTAATTCCAGGATCCTCCAATCAGCATATTTTCTCTTGAAATAAACATTTACAGCCTTTAATCATGTTTTATTTAAAACTGCAAAGAAACGTACAACCTTTTATGAATTCAAATTAAAAATGAAGTGTGATGGTAATGAATTATAGGCACTGTAGCTTAGCAGGGAAAATATACAACTCTCTTGCAGTACATCATATTCTATTACTTTAATTTATAAGCATACTGTAATGTAACACATTAATCATACTAATTTTTTTAAACTTCACTCTGAAAGATTTGTTGTGGTTGAACTTCATACACCTTCAAATAAATTGATTTTTTTTTTGTTTGTTTAAAACATGCACAAAGCACTACAGGGATCCTCAGCGTTAAAAAGGGTATACTGGCATTTAGAAAGATCATAAGTCTGAATTTTTTTCTTTAAGCTGAAATAATGTGCAATAGGATCAACTTTCCCATCCTCTTTCAGTGATTTGTCTCATCTCATGTAAAAGATGGGAGAGAACCCTGTGGAAAATGTCTTGGGAGTCACTGATAATGAGAGAAGATTACTGAGTTTGAAACCTTGTTAGATTTCTTTCTTTCATTTGGATAATGTGAAGCTACCTGCTGTCTTACTGAAAAAAGAGTGTAGTCTGAAATATTAAAAATACTAATCTGAATTTTACATTTACAATCAGTATAGCACTACAAATAATGGAAGGAAGCTTGCAAAATATGGATGCTGTGTGTGCCTGTTGGTGTGTAGGTGTATTAATGTGTGTTCACAAATTTCCATCAACCCAGTAATGTCAGCAAAAGAAGGAAACAATGACTGTTGAATAAATAATATATTTAATAATATACTAAAATCCCATTTAATTAATTATTTAATATTTGATTAGCACTAATTGGTAGGGCTGTTACTTTTAACATTACTAATCTCCTTTACGAACACATTACGGTGTTCATGGTTACAGTACAAAGACAGTTTGGAGGCTATCCTCTTTCTTGGATTTACTCTGGGTTTTGAAACATCTGGATGCATGGAACATTGAGAGCCTGACAGACTATATGGAAGGAGAAGAATCAGGATGGCAAGTTGGAGCTAGTGTTCAGAAATATTCTGGGGTTTGAAGCTTGTATGAACTTTTTTTGTGAGCTTTCTTATGTTGTTAGATTGTCCTGTGTTTCTCCCTCACTAATACTATTTAATCTCTCCTCTTTTAAAATATCTTAATTCTGGGATTAGACACCTGAGGTGAATTTACTTTGTACTGGTATTTTCCTTAAAAGAACAAAATGATTTCACAAAGGGATAAGCATGTGCGTGGGAGGAAAGAGCTGGGATATGAGACAGAAGCTGTCCCTTTTTCTTCCTTCCCCACCACCCTGACAGGAGTGGGTGGAAGACAACAGATGAAGAAGGAAGTAAAAATGATTGAAAGGGCACAGGTAAAACCCATGGAAGGAATGATGAACCTTGTTCTCACAAGTCAAAAGGGCTGGGAAAATGCAGAGATAGAGTTGACAAAGAGACCTATTTGAATTAAAAAGGCCGTGGGCCCAGCCCACTAAAAATCGGGGCCACCACTGGTTGGGCAGAGTTGACAAAGAGTAGCATAAGATACAGGAAATGCAGTATTTTTGTGTGTGTCTGTTTGTGTAGAATTTGACTATGAATTTGGGACTGGGGAAATCAAAACTGCTTAATTGCTACCAGCTTTAAGGATAAAGTGAACCTAAAGTGCTCCTCATGTACTTAGTATCTGATGTTCACATACAGTCAGTCCTTGACTTTTAATGTTTCGAGTTACATTTCGCACTTACAACATTTATAAGTTGACACCCTGTTTCAACTTTCTGACGTCAGTTTCAACTTTACAATGCTTGATCTGATGTGACACCATGCCAGCGAACAAGTTTGCTGGGTCACCCATCTCCCTGGAGAACATCTGCCCAAACTTCTTCGGACACTTTCTTTAAGAAAGCAGACAAGACTCCAGAAAAACCTGCAGCCAAGACTCCTGAGAAGACTCCAGCCAAGAACCCTTCAAAAAGTCCAGCAAAATCACCTCAAAGAAGTCCTTCCAAATCAATATGATTGCTATTTACAATATAAATACATTAATGTAGCTATGTTACTCATCTATAATTGATTGAGTACAAAATTCGGGGGTGTTTGATTCAGGAACCAATCCCCCATTTTTAACATTGTTTCTTATGAGAAAATTGGTTCCGAGTTACAACATTCAACTTAAGACATGGTTTTCAGGAACCAATTGTATTGCAAGTCTGAGGACTACCTGTATTTCAGTCCTAGTGGGACATGACAGCATTCTGTCACATACCAGTATGTTATCCCATAGCAGCTGCAGCAGGAACCATCAACACAGGCTTTAGCATACTTGCCCATGGCAACCTTTACAGACTTCTAGCAACACTAGATGTTACTTTACACAAGGATGACAGTCAGGACCACTATTTACATTATGGCTCCAGGCAAGTGATTCTTAACCATGGTGCCATGGTTGGGGTGCTTTGAGAGCCTTTCAAAGCTGCTGCAGGGTGCCATGTAATGTTAGCGTTGTTAGATGTGGAAACATGATTCACATGATAAACCCAGAAATTTTTAATAGGAATCCATAGCATTGAAAACATTCTGACATGTTGTGGTCTGAGTTTTTGTTGCAATTATTTCTCTGTATTCTAAAAGAAAAAGGGAGGGGACTAAGAGCTGGGACTTTCTGAGGGGTGCCTCAGATCTATCAAACAGTATCTCAAGTCTAAGAGGTGCCTTGAGTCTAAAAAGGTTGAGAAACACTGCTTTAAACAGACTATGATTTTAAGGGAGACTAAGATAATTGTTGATCAGCAAATTTGTCTGGTAAACGTGATTATTTCTGCATGGTGCACTGCTGTTAATTGTTTCCATGACATTCTAAAGAGACTGTTCTTAATAACATCAGTAGTTTCCCCCTATTTAGCTGTAAAATCCTTCCCACAAGTCCAGCTCTTTCAGTCCATAGTACTGGCTGACCAAGCCAATGAGATCTCCGGCTCCATTGTGTACTCCTCCGTGTAGGGCTAACCAGCCTCCATGTGCAAGCTGCCCTCTCTCTCTTCCCCTTACTCCAGGCTCAAGCTTCCACTTCCTTTTTCCCTTGCCCCCAGTCCCTGGGGGTTTCTGGGATTTGTCATCCAAATTAACAGTCAATGTAGCTCTGCAGACTTCTCTACTGTTCCTCCTAGTGTTACTCACATTTTATATTCATATTGCCATATAACATTCTAAGGACCCTCTGGTAGGGGAGGGATGCTTAAAGTGTCATTCTAGTTTAGAGCCTACTGTAATTTAGCAGGGAAGCTTGGGCACTTAACTAAAGCATAGTTCAGAGCCCAGCTCAGTTAATACAAGGGCTCCTATTGATCTATGTGGGCACAAGATAGAGGTCTAAGTGAGAGGAGAATAGGAAAGGCCATAGCTCTGGTTTCCCATCTGCAGTAGCACTTGTAGAGTGTAAGAGCTGTAGACTCGAGAGAAATTCTGGCTGAGATTTACGCTTTTATGTAGTTGTAACCGCACCCTTTTTAAGGGTTATGCCTTGAAAGCACAGTCTCAGTCTAAAGTAGCAGTTGGCAAGAGTCCAGCAATGCTTGCCAAGTCTTAGACTAAATGGGGGGGGTGGTGGGGGGGAGGTTGGGAGGAGGAGGAAGAGGGAGTAAAAAGGGTGGTAGGAAGTAGAAGACCTCAAAAGCATTGGATATATTTTCTTGAGGTTTGGCTTTGTATCCAGACTTGACTGAATCTGTGTGTTTCAAGATTAACTCTTTCATAATCCAAAATGTCAAACATGAAACATTTTGCCTCAAAACAAGAAAGCCTTCAGACGTTTCATTTGTAGAGAACTTTGAAATTTTTGAGTTTTGCTCCAAATTGGAGTAACATCAAAATCCTTTTGTGAAAAGTAACTTCCATCCTCTACATAGATGTAACTGCATGAACAGTTTGGATCAAAGGACTGGGGTGTAGACAATAATTTTGTCTTGACAGAATACCAAGGAGTAAAGCAAAGTTCAAGCATTTGTATTAATTAATCGTAATGACTCAGATACTGGACATTATAGACACTGAGCCAAATTCCACTCTCTTGGCACTGACATAAACTGCAGAAACAACACAAAGTGTATGAATTGAGGTTTGAACTGTCGAGGATTGTTTTTGACTTACCAGCTGAATAGAAAGAAAACAAAAAACTTTTTCTTTATTTTATTTTCCAGCAATCTTACTTAGGTGTGCTATTGACTGACTAAATTCTTCTGCCCCCATCTAGGAAAGAATGAAGTGGCAGGTATAAAGCTAGTGGAATGTATTTAGTTAGGGCTGGATAGAGACCTGGACAGTAGGGCTGTGCAAAACAGCAACATTTTGTTTCGATTTCAGATTTGTCATTTTGAAGGGACAGTGTTTCATTTTCTGTTTTGAAGCATTGTTCCATTTTGTTTCACTGAAACTGCTTTCACTGATCAATGTGATTGGTGCTTTCCCCATAGGCTATAGTGGGGAATCACAAAAATCCCTATAACTTTGTCATTTCTTGTCTGATTTGCTTGAAAACAGCAGGGATGGTAGCCCCTTCTGAGGCCATGAAGCCTGCCTGGCTCAAGGGATAACTTGAGGGGTGTGGAGCACAAACTCAGATAATTCCCCATCCTTCCCCAGAATTTCCCTTGCTATGGCACTCATCCAGATCCAGCTCTAGCTGTTCCTCTGGCTCAGGCTGGGAATTGAAATTGGGGAGACTGTAATGCTGGTGCTGCTTGTTGTTGTCATGGTGGTTGTGCTCGGGGTTGTTGTTATGGCAGGTGTTATTGGAGGGGATGCAGACACTGCTCCTATCTCCTCGGTGCCACTAGCAGCAGAAGCGGCATGGCTGCTAGTTGTTGGAAAGAGACTATGACTAAGTTGTTTTTTTTTTTTGGGGGGGGGTGGGGGGGACTTAGAGCTCTCCCTCTGCCCCCTCTTCTACCCCAGCCAGAAAAGTGACCACCTGCCTTTCCAGCATGCTTCATGTTTGGTGTGCTGGAAAATCTGTGTGTTTCTGTAACGTATGTATTTATGTAATATATAAATATATGCTGTGCTTTCCTGCACAGTCAGTGCAGACTGTTAGGGAAAACACAGATTTCTTTTGTGGGGAAAGGATTACAGAGAATAAAAAAAAGAGGATTTTTGGGGAGGAATAAATTGAAAGTAATGGATTAGGAACGGGTATTTGGGTATTTCAGATTGGATCCCACTTACTAGGAACAGACTAGCAAGTAGGAAGTGAGACCCTTCCTGATGCTGCTGGAGGACACAGCTCAGCAAGCTGACAAAGGCACAGCTGACAAAGCTCACTTCTAACAATGCTTTTATGCTCCTTCTCCATCTCTCCCCCAGAGCACTGGGATTGGAAGGGACCTCAGGGAAGGATCATAGTCACTAGCCAGCTACACATGTCAATATCAGAGCATGTTTTTTGAAGCTGTTTCGAAGCCTTGCATTTCGTTTCAGTTTTGGTGTGTTAAAGTCAAAATGCATTGAAATGCCTTTGAAATGAAACATCCATTGAAATTTTGCACAGCCCTAGTGGACAGTACGGCTATGTCCAAATAAGTGCAGCTGTGTGGTATGTGGAGCCACAGACATGTCTGTGGTGCCACATGCCTCACATTTAATTGTGTTCCACACTGCTAGGGAGCATCATGGAGGGTTTTTTGACCCCTGGATATCCAGGGGTCAAAAAACCCTACAGATAAAAAAAGTGGAGTGGCACATGCATGGGTAGCATACACCACTCAAAAATTGAGCTGGGCCACCTGGAACTGTGCTGCTGCTGCTGGCCAGGCTCTTCATGGCAGAATCACCACTGTCACAGCCATGGGAGGATCCCAGGACCCCAGGTAAGGCTCAAGGGGCCAGCACAGAGCTGGCTCCAGCCTCCCCTACTCCACCCAGGGTAACTTGCTGCACGCCAGAGGAAAGGTGGCGTGCACGTTCCCCAGGGACAACTAGTGGCGGCACAAAGTGTACCACCACCAGTTGTCCTCAGGGAACCAAATGTCCACACCATGTGTGGGCATGGTCTAAGTGGGCATGATGTTTCTTCACTGACCACTACAACTTTCTCCTGTTTAACCTTGAAGTGTGTCCAATCATTCTTCCTCAGCTAAAGAGTGTGGTTTTTGAAATCACTAAAATGTGTGCTCACTTCATATATCTGGCTTGCTAAAAAAGCTCGCTTGGTGAATCATCATCTCCCCAGGCCTTTCCTTTCTGTGATGTAGTTGACATAAGCACCATCAATTAGCAGTTGTTTGCATTTTTTATACAATATCCTTCCCTTACAGCAGTGTAAAAAGTTATCCTGAAGATCTCTCAGAAATTGTGATGGAATAATTCATTATTAGATATATTCTGAAAGCAAATCTAATGACTTCTTGGCTTCTTGCTAGTTTGATTTGTGTCTGAGAATTTTCTGGCAGATGCTTTATTTTTCTGCTTCTCTCCAATCACAAATTATCCTTTTTGTTTGGGAATAAACTAGATGATGTGTAGGTCTTTTCAAATCACAGAAAATTCTGAAGAAATGCTTCTCTGGAGGTCATCCCTCCAACTTTGCATCCAAACAAAGAGTTGAACATGTAATGGACCACTTTTTTCTCTGCAAACAGTTGTTTGATTTCCAAACTAAATTTGAAATCAGCCTGATCCTTTTGTTCTCTAAAATTACTTGAATACTCTGAGCCATGAGGTCTTGTGAGAAGCCAGCTGTCCCTCTTCCTCTTTTTTAATTGAACTTCCAGTTAAGTCTGCAATTATAAAATTGGTGCTATGACAGCAGATTAAACCAGTTATGAGATGCTATTGCTGCTCTCTTATATGCCGTAGTCAGTCCCATAGTACAAACAGAATTGAAACAACTTCTACCCTCTTTTCCATGCTAAGTAGTATTTTCTTATCTAACTAGTGTCACAGACTTCTTGTGTCTAAGTATTTTAGATAGGGTTGATCCTGCCTTATGCAAGGAGTTAAACTAGATGACCTCTGGAAGTCCCTTCCAGCCATACTTTTGTATAATTCTATGATTGCTCTTTGTTAGTAAGGGCCAAATTTTCCCACCCTATGTGACTAAATTATGCAAGTAACTATATTCTAAAAGTCAGTGTAAAGTGTGAATTGAATATTCAATTGTAAATTTAACAACTTAAATGATCTGCAGATCAAGTATTCTACCTGCTGAAAAATGAATGAACAGTTTGAAAAAATGAATACATCTAGGACTTTAACAATCTTTTCATCCAACAAGAACAGAGAAAATGTGTTGAATAAATTATTTGTCCATTTCCAATATGTCTATTCAGTCTTCTCTGATAGGAAGCTTCCATTTTTCCAGAATGTAGTCCATTGCTTTTAGGTATTCCATTTAGGTCATCCCCACTCCTTAAATACTGACAAAGGGACATAAATCAGTTCCTTATTCTATACTCTGTGCACTTCACTGATAAAGAAGATTCAAACTTACTTCATTTCCCAGGAAAAAAATGTTGACTTAATGCTCTTCTACAACTTCTGCCAATATTCAGGAAAACTGTTTATTCTGAGTATTTTTCTTTCCCACAAGGTGATATTTTGATATTCGAGTGAAGAAAGGAATATTCTATTCATGGAATCCTACCAGTGAGCAACAACATCTATCACTATTTGGAATTTTTACAGATCTTGAAGAAACAGCAACTGATGCAGGAAAAGAAAATATTGGCTACAAAAAGCTGAATATTCTAAGTAAATGATACCTATACAATTCTTTTAAGGCAATATGCTAACTTCCTAATGTGTTAGAGTTTTGATACTGGAAACGTATGCCTCATATTTCACTTTCTAGCCTATAGCCTGCTTCATGTAACCTTGTATATTAAATGTGATATGGGTCTAATCCAATATCTGAAGTTAATAGATTCGGACAGATTTTGAATCGGGCCTTGTTATAGTTGGAAGCTCCACCTTATTCAGCCTTCAGTACCAATGAAGGGCTTTGTTGGAGCAGAGTGTTATAGGCTAATGCCTTCTGGTAATTTATTCACTTCCATTTGGGAGACTGGTGTTTGGAATGCTGCTCCTGGGGAGTGCTGATTATATAAAGAAAAGGACAGGATATTCCAACTGTATTGCATAAATGGTATGTATGGTCAAAGAAAGGAACCAATCAATGAATGGGTATAAACATATCTAGTTCTACATAGTTTTCCTTTTCAAAGGAGCTCAGAGAAGTTGTAATAGTGGGTGAAACTGAAGTGCAATAAGGTAGGAAGTCTTGCTTCTGGTTAGTAGAGCCAGAAGAGAACTCAAGTCTTCCGACTTATAGTCTAGTGTTCTGTCACTAGGCAGCACTGCATCTCTTATGGTCACCAGCTGATATCAGTGTAGCTGAACATGGCAGTCTATAGAGGTGTGCAAAGTGGGCCCTATTTGATCCTGATTCAGCCAAAATCAGGGACAGTGATTAGATTAGTTGATTCGGATTGCTGTCCCTGATTCGATTTGGCCAAATCCAAATCTGAAGATTCAATGATGATTTAGAGAATCAGTGATTTGGACATAGACACAGCTTTAAAAGTTTTTCCTACATACCTTGAGGTAGCAGGCGCAATTCATGATCAGTGCGATGCTGGGGCACATGGAGTGTCCCACAGGAGTATGGGGGGGCACTCCATGTGCTCGGCGGTGAACCCAGAAGTGGACCAGAAGTGGACCCACTTCTGGGTCTGCTGGGGAGCACGCAGCCCCCTCCCCCCACCTCCCTGTCTTGGTGATTGGCCTCAGGGGGACCCTGGGTGCCCCCCCCCGACCCAGGAGGCACCAGTCACTGAGCTGTGGGAGCTTGGGGGTGGGGGAGGGACCCCGAGTGCTCCCCGGAGGACCCAGAAGTGGACCAGAAGTACTTCTAGTCCACTTCTGGGTCTGCTGCTGAGTGTTCTGGGGAGCCCCCTGTGTATCTGTGAGACACTCCATATGCACCAGCATCACAGCACTCACGAACCCCTGCTACCTAGAGGTATGTAGAAAAAACATTTAAAGTTGTGTCTGTGTCCAAATTGCCGAATCTTTCTGAATCTCTCTGAATTGATTTGGAGGGTTCCAATTCGGAGAGATTAAAAGTCCTCTGATTCAATTCAGATTTGGAGATTTAGCTACTGAATCAGGCTGAATCTCCGCTGAATCAAGTCGGGGACCGAAGCTTCACACAGCCCTAGTAGCCTACATACAGTCTGTAGAGGCTGGTTTGTGGTTGGTGGAAGGGGAGGTGCAAAATCAGCATCAAACACTAAAGGAAGTGATGTGAAAATGAGAACCAGGTGTGACTGAAAGCTCCTTTTAGATTCCTGATTCCAGGAATTAGTATCTGTGCAAGTTGT
The DNA here is from genome assembly GCF_030867095.1 of Alligator mississippiensis. NCBI lineage: Eukaryota > Metazoa > Chordata > Crocodylia > Alligatoridae > Alligator > Alligator mississippiensis. The sequence goes on along the minus strand of NC_081830.1, from coordinate 49,498,444 downwards.
CAGTTGGAAATGATGCTAGGTTATAGTCTGCAAGAAGGCAAGATGAAGCTAAGAGAATTAGTGATCCGTGCAAGGAAACATAAGTCGAGTGCCCTGAAGGGCTGCAGCAGTTGGCAGGCTTCCCAAGCCTATTCTAGTTGGTTACAGTGATTCTGCTGGGACACAGCCACAGTATTCTGTGATGGTAGGGCTTTGCCTAAAGCCATAATAAAGGCACAGAGGCAAAGACTTGAGGTCTGATCTGAGGCCCACAGAGTCCAAGGGGCTATGAATTGACTCTTGGACCTGAAACAGCCTTTTCTTGCTTCTCTGCTGAACGTTGTTGTGCTTTGTTTTCTGCTCAATATTTACATAAATAATCTTAAAAATATGTCCCAAGTTCTGGAAGGTTGTAGTTATCCACATGGATTCCAGCAGATCTTCAGCAGATTCCAGTTACAGAGGATTAAGTTACTGCCCAACACTGTCATCTCTGCCTCACAGGGGGGGGCTCTCTTTACAGTGAGATTATGAATTCATTCCCCTAAGTGATGAGTATCATCCTGCCATTTCAACTTGATTCATTAAAATCTGGCTCATTAATGGTTCCCTTGTGCAGTGTAGAATTTGCACATTACAGGCATATGTATTTCATTAGCTTGTTATAAATTAGAAAGATGATTCCAGCCATTAAGTTTGTAAAGCTGAAAGGGTGTGGACAAGTCAGGGGGGAAGGAGGAGGAGAGAGACCTTTAGTTCTCATCTGTCAATTTTTTTTCCACATAAATATTTCTAATTTAATCAAGCTTCTGAAATTTCATTGAAGTTTCAACCTCACTCTTACTGAAGTGCTGACCTATTTCAGACACTGAGCCACTGAGTGATATGGCTCACTGAAGTGTTACACAAGGCCTATGCTGAGTGTCTATCCTTTTTTGTGTATTGTAGCTTTATTTTATTCTTCTTTTTTCTCTTTTTTTTTCATGAAAATTGTCACATCCATGTAGACATTTGCCTAAATGGGGACAGGTTTCATGGTTCACAACTGGACAGACCCAAAATCTTCTGGCAAAATGAGTTGGACCCTGTGTTACATAACTATACACCTTGCCTATGAACATATAGATAGATCCTGCAGCCCCTGTTTTGAGAGAGAGTCCCACTTGTAAGTTGAACCAAAAGCATAAATTTCACTGAAGTTTGTGCAAAGCCCCCCTTCTTCCCCTGCCTTCCCTCACAACCTTAGCCATTGGATCAACTTATTGCACTTCATGAAAATGAAGCTTCATATTTCTACTCCTACAAAACCTGAATGAGGAAGATTAGGACAGAAAATGTGAAAATATGAAATGTGTTTTTAAAAAGTGAGGTTCTGAATGGAGCAGACTGGAAGAGAAATGTGATTGCTTTATGTAACATCTAAGCTCATTCCAAACCCAGGCTGAGGAATTGTTTCAGCCTTTCTAGAACTTGAGCAGCACTGTTGTTCATTTAGCTATAAATGCTAGGGTAGGACAGAAGGAATTTCAACTCTAACTAAAGTAGAAGTCTAATCCTTTGGTTTTACTGGCTACTCGGATTCCAATAACATAATAGTGAGATCCTTTTTTATTCTTATTGCATTACAAATGGCTAGTAAAATAACTGTAACAAAATGCTGATCCTGTTAAAATGTGGTTAAATGAATGCATGTTTCACCTCCTGTCTCACTCACGATTTTGCCATATGTTAGAAGTTCAACCCCTTTCTTTCTTAGCACCTAGACCCCTGTTCATTACCATGCCTTGTGCTATTGAGACATTTTTAGTCTAAGACTACTCCCACCTCCAATTTTTTTGTTCTGAACTGGGAAAAATTTTCCATACAATAAAGTTCCTTACATATAACTAATGTCAATAAAGCCAAAAAGATATGCCAGCAAAGAACCAAACAGCCAATTTATAACTTTTAAACATCCTGCCCAGACACTCTGTTTACAATCAAACCTTGTTATATTAAACAATCCCTTTTCCAATGGTATCTCTATTTTTTATGTTACTGTTTACAAATTACTATGTCTTTATATCCCATATTTACTATGGAACTCATCTGTGTATATTCTAGGGAAAATGATCGGTTTCTTTGTTCCCTTTAAAATATTTTAGATGATTATTTGAAAGTATACACAGCAAATCTATGCTGTTAGCTTTGCCTGCAAGATGAAGTTGTGCCACAATAAACTTAAACAAACAATACAAAAATTACTGAATACCGTCTCTTAGAATCAAAGTCCCCCAAATGACCTAGAAATGTGTTTACAGAAACTTTAATATATTTTCCTTGCTGTGTAATATTTCATTATCCCCTTTCTGCCTTGTAAACATACAGAAGAGAGAATGTGCCTGACTATACAGCTCTGTATACATTTTATGGGACTGAAAAAAGTATAGGCTGCTTCAAAAATAATCTGTATGATCTACCAAACATTTAGAGACAATTCAAGTCATTAAGCCACATTTTTGCTATGAAAAAGTTTAGTTCTTAATTATGAATTGAACAAATGAAGCCTCTCTAAAGTTGTGGTGTGACATCTTAGCTGTATGCACCCGAACTTGTCCTCTGACAATGTCACTGCAACACTAAAAAGAAGACCTTATATTTAAATGTTGTGTTCAGTTGGTCATATCCATCTGCTTGTGTTCATCAGGGAAAACCTGGGATCTATGTGCAGCTTTTATTTGATAGAGTCCACACACATAACTGGGTTCCAAAGTGCTTCATTTGACACAAGTGAACAGTAAAATCTTCCATTTCATGCCAGACCAACTTCAGAGGTAACACATTCCTCCAAGGTAAAAGAGATGTCCAGAAAAGTGACAGGGCAAAAATGTGCATTTGATTAGTTCTTCTGGTATAGATCTGGAGGTACCTTCACTGATCTCAATAGTGTAACTACAAATTCACACTGGTGTAGCTAAGCAAAACTTGGCAAATGGTGAAACCTTATCAAGTGTCAAATCTCCTGGGAACAAATGAGCAGTTTGGGAGAACTAAATGTCCAGGACATCTGTGACAAGCATGGTGAGGGAGGAACATATACCAAGAAAGAACCAGTCCTTTAGCTTCTTATAGGAAAACTGTGTCTCAAAAGTGTCCTTCATGTTCATAGTTTTTATAGGCTTTTACAGTTAAAAAATGGAATAGATGTAGTTTGGGAAATACTAAGTTAAGTATGGACACACCTACTTGTCTGTTTGTAGGTACCTCACCGTAACCGTGTCTAGCAAGATGTATAAGGACTTTGTGGCAGTGCACTGTGTGTGCCTGCCACTTTAAGGGCCTGGAGCTGGCAGCCTCCAGGTGCCTGACGAGGGTAGCCATTTTGAGGTAAGGGCTGCCTATATAAACAGTGCAGTTAGCCTGCTGGAGGCCAGGTAGCAACATTGCCTGGCTGAAGGGCTGCTGAGATCACCTGAAGGTAAGGGAGGAGCTGAAGGGATGGTAAGGAGGCTCCTGGTCTTGGGCATGACCTGAAACTGCACCCTGCCGGGAGTGGGTGGCCTGGTGGGGCTCTCAGTGGTGTGGGAGCCCCCAGGAAATGCCAGGCCAGTTACCACCCCGGTGAAAGGCGGGTTGGGGCGCCTTAACCCCTAGCTCCCACCACCAGGTGGGTAACACTATGTTTGGAGGGGCCCAGAGGGCGGACCCTGAGAGAGTGAATGAGTACAGGGCGTGGTGCCATGGTTGCCCCTGGGAGAAGGGGAGTAGTGGCACGGTGATGCCCGAATAGAGAGTGAGGGGCTAGAGGCCCTGCCCGAAGGAGAGAGTACCCTCGACTGGCCCAAGCTGGGGCCAGGACCAGGAGGGTCAAAAGGGCCAGGGGCCCACCGCAAGGGACACCCAAGAGCCGGGGGCCTGGGGTTCCAACTGGCCTGGAGGTGGGCCAGGGCTAGTAGCCAAAGGTCCCGGGGGGACCATGCCCAAGAGGGGAAAGTACCTTCGGGGGGGCTAGGTAAGCTGGATGATGGCAGAGAGGCCACCTGATAGGAAAGGATCATAGAGGGGTCCTGTATGGATGATTCTGGGGCCCAGTGTGGGGCCGGTGATTATGTGAACACCATGATGCCATCCACGAGGCTTGGGCTGCGGTATTGGGGAGGTAGGAGCCGCAGAATCGGGCATCGGGGCACTAAAATGGGTAGCGTCCTGCTTAATTGACATCTTAATTGAATCAATTAACATCAAAGGCGTGGTGGGCAAGATAGGCAGGCGGTTGCCCAGAGACAGGTGGGCGGGCCGTGGAGATCGGCCCTGAGGAGGCCCCCTGTCACAGACTTACTTATCCAAGCTGTCTAAATAAAAAGTGCGTACCCTTGAAGAACTCTGCATGCAAACGTCTTTATAATCAGAACATAAAAGTGAAATGTGATACTTGAGAGTGATTGTACAGTCTCAGGACCTCAGCAATGATGATTTCCAGAGCTACACTGGTACTTTTTTATATTTGAAGAAAATTCTTCTGTAGAAACTTGTAGTCTTGATTGACAAAGGTACAAGGCAGTGGAATATGCACTGATATCTGTCCAAAGGTCTGAAAAACTAGAAAATCAGGGTGGTGAATTTCCTCTTCAGCAAGTCCTATGAGGGGTAGGGACTAAAGCTGTGCGAAGCTTCAGTCCCTGATTTGATTCATCAGAAATTCAGCCTGATTTGGTGCCCGAGTCTCTGAATCTGAATCAAATCAGAACCCTCTGAATCAATTTGGCAGTTCAGACATAGACACAGCTTTCAATCTCTTTTATACATGCATCTAGGTAGCAGGTGGCTCGTGAGTGCTGAGATGCTGGGATGCTCCATGCACCCCACAGGAGCCCAGGGGTTTCCCGAGTGTGCTTGGCAGCAGGCCCAGAAGTGGACGAGAAACACTTCCAGTCCACTTCCAGGTCTAACAGGGACCACGGCCCTCCCCCCTGTGCCTGCCTGGCCCGGCAACTGGTGCCTCCTGGGTCTGGCGGGGGGGGGGGGCACCCAGGGTTCCCCCATGGCTGATTGCCAAGCCAGGGGGACATCGGGGGTGGGGGGGGAAGTGTGCTCCCTGGCAGACCCGGAAGTGGTCTGAAAGTAGTTCCAGTCCACTTCTAGGTTTGCCACTGAGCACATGGAAGCTCCCCCCCCCCCCCACACTCCTGTGGGACACTCCATCCACCCTAGCATCTCAGCATTCACAAGTTGTGCTGGTACCTCATGGCATGTAGAAAAAACTTTCAAAGCCGTCTGTCCAAATTGCTGATTCTCTGAATCATCATTGAATCTTCAGATTCAGATTTGGCTGAATCGAATCTGGGACAGTGATCTGAATCAATGAATTGAATCACTGTCCCTGATTTGGGCCAAATCTGAATCAAATAGGACCTGCTTTACACACCCCTAGTAGGGACAGAGGTACTCCAGTTACACTCAACAGGTTTCATAGGGAGCTCTGTCCAGAAAGGTAACACGAATGAATTGCCAGGTAAGTTAGTCAAACTGGTGGAGAAATGCTTTCCTTCCAAGCATCTCAGAAATTTTTGTAATGGGGGGGAGCATGAAAATTCCCTTGATTGTGTCATTTTAAGTTCTGTAGATGTTTTTCCCTGTGGTATTTGTTCCCCCATTTCCAGTCTGTGCAATGTGCATAGTAATCAAATGTGCCAACCAACACTGCAGGCTCAGAGAAAGGTCATAAAAGGATCTTCTTGTGCTATGTTTTCCTAACCACTCTTGCCACTGAAGGTAATCTGCTATCTCCTGTGCTGAAAAGCTTGTGATGGCTGAGATTATGATTAATGGAGTTCCATCAGCACTTCTACAGCTATCTTTGAGGTCCCTCAGAAATAGTACAGTCTTCCCCTTAAACTCTACTTGGTAAAGCTATTAACTGTGTGTAGATACACAAGAGAAATTCTACCCAAAACTCCCTCCTGTGGGGAGCCATTATTTTGAGCAAAAGTGTTGGAAGGGCTGGTGAGTGAGAAGTGCCTGGTTTCTACTCCCAGGTGAACTGGAGTAGTGCACTGTATGGGGGAGGGAGGGCAGAGGCAGCTTGTTTGTGAGGATCAAGGACTTCTTTGCTCAAAGCAAGGGAGTGAGGGACTGTCTAGAACTCAGTCTCAATTCATTCCCTGGCTTAGTCCTGTGGTGACATGCTTGTGTTCTGCCCCTTTCTCATGACAGATTATAGTTTTGAGTTATCCTTGTAACAGTTGCATGTGTACACAGAAAAATAACTTAATCTATGCATAGTCCCACTGGTTTTAAAAGGTCTATTCATAATGTGATTTTCGTTTTGTACAGTCCTATCACAGTCTGGTCCTAGATGGATATATGTACTGATCCTATGTGTGCTGGACTCTTCCACTGCTGGGTAACAATATTTCAGTATATTTATATTTGGAGTGAAAATTCTTGACTACAGCTTTGGGTTCAGGTGCTATGATGACATAAAAATAATGTACCCAAAAGATAGCCATATCATGTACACAATTACATAGGGAAAATATAGGGACTTATTTCAAGCTGATGAATTCAGTAAGAGAACTTTGAAATAAGAATTCAGTGGCAATTTATCCCATCTTAGTTATGGGCTTTAGAGGAGATAAAAGTGTGCAATCCTGGCAAACTTTCCTCTAGTTATGATGAGGAAAATGGCCAGCTTGCGGATTTGAAACCACTAACACCATTGGCAGCTACTTCTTACGCAGACCTGGAACAAAGAGTAGATCCTTAGCATGGTGTTTCTGAATGACTACATGCTTGTTCCTAATGTATGGGGAGGAGGAAGGATCAAGGTCAAGGAAACTTCAGAGCAGAAGATCTGTCCTAAACTGACATGGCTTCTTTATCCCTACCAAATTATGCACAGCAGTCAGAAGCACAATTGAAGATCTGTCCCAGACGAAATTTCATGGGAGCACTTCCCTAGTTTCTACACTGGAAGTGCAGATAAACTTAGGATAAGCACTTGCACATTTAAAGTGGGTGAGGGAAGAAAAGCTGTTGAAATTCTTAACTCTAAGCCAAAAAAGATGGTCTTGTCTAATGTGCTTGTACATCTTAGGGCCTGCTTTCAATGCACTTCTGAAGACAATGTAAATAACTGATCTTGGAAAAGAAATAATATATTTTAGGTTTCTGTGTTTCTATCTTATCCAGAATCCTGACACCTCTGCATACTGGGGGAGAAGTTAATTTTAATGTTTTGTTTTTCCTGCTTGGGGAACTCTTAGCAGCAGCTTCAAGATTTTATTGAAATTCTTCTTTGAAATCCCCCTTGATCACATTGTGAGAGGCTTTGCCACCATAGCTATGTCAGGCTTCACTTACATGCATAAACAAGTTCACTCTGAGTCATTGCTGTTTGCTAAGTACTTAGGCTGACATTCTTTTTGTTTTTATGTTCCTGATTTGTTAAAAAGCATTCTAGCACTTAGGGGCCTGATATTTACTTTATATTTTCTCAGTTTGCTGTAGTTCTATTTGTTCTAATTTTCATAAGTCTAGAGATAGACAAGAAAATCAAGGCAGCACAAGAAACTCTGGGGGAAAAAAAAAATGCTTTTCTAGCATTTTATCTAGGGGTTTAAGGAAATTTAACATAACTTTAAAAGTGTCTACAAAGGCCATTTGTGTTAATAAAAGTAAATTCTACTTTAATTGACATTTGCTGACACAAACCACGAGCAGAAATGACATTTTGCATGAAGGTTGATGTAATATCTGTGGTTGTATTCCTGCAGTGCCATCAAACCCCATTGAAATCACTATGGGCGTGTCCACACATGCAAACAGGTGTGCTTGCAGCAGCTCAAATAGAAGCGGTGCAAATTTGAGCTGGGGCTTTTTGCCTCAGCACATGCGCTCGGACATGCACTTCGTTGTGGAGCAAATTGTGCCACTTGAGGCAAAATACTCTTGCCTGGCTCCTCCTGGATCTGCAGCCCAGAGTACCTGGGGCCAGTACTTGTGCTGTCCCAGCAGTATAAAAAGCTGCCCTGTCCTAGCTCCAGCAGTACAAAAACCTGCCCTGGTCAGCAGCTCAGTGTTACTTGACCTCAGGAGCTTCTGGGGCCCAGGCAATTGGTATCTGGGGACACTATCCCCTTGTGTCAGCTAGACTGCTGAGACAGCATCCCAAATTCACTTCTTAAAATACCCCAAAATCCACATTCTTCCACAATTAGAACAAAAGAGAGAGAGAAAGGGGGATTGATCAGATGGGCAATGTTATATTGTTATACTTACAATGTTAAAGCAATTTGGAAGCCTATCAGTGTCTCTAGCATCATAATAAAATAAATCCTAAATATCTATGTTTTAACGTTTGCTTTTGATTTCCTTATCATATGGTTGGTTTGTAATGGGGGGGATGTGGAGTTTGCAGGAGGGGGTGGGGGAAGTGGGTGGGTGTGGAGGGATGTGGGGGAAATGTGATTCACTGTGTGGGTAGGTGTGGGGGGACTCTGGGTGTGGGGGCTGCTTAGGAGGGGTGGGTCCCCTGCATGAACTGCGCATGTCCCCAGCGGCTGGGGGGGCATGGTGGTGCTGGTGGCGGTGGGAGCATGGTGGCAGTAGTAAGCGGGGAGCTCCCACAGATGCTGCTGACACTGTCGGCAATGGGGGGAGAGGTGGTGAGCGGCAAGCACCCACAGACATCACTGGCAGTGACAGCGGTGGCCAGTGGCGCTTGCTGACTGCCTGCAGACACCACTGGCAGTGGGGGGTGGCAAGCAGCAACCACCTAGAGGCACCACCGACAGTGTCGGCGGCACCTTTTTTTGAGGGGGTGCTCTGCCATGCTCAGGGAGTGCACATGCACCCCCTACACATTGCCAATGGTCCCCTGCCCCACCCCCATGGAACATGGATTACCCTGCCTGCAGGATCCCAGGCCCCTGCAGGGGCAACAGCTCCCCCCACACCTCCCCTGCTGGTCTCCAGTCCCCTGCTCTTCTCTAGGCTCTGGAGGTTGGAGATGAGCAGAAGAACAAGCAGGAGGTTGGAGATAATAGGAGAATGAACAGCTCCCCATTCGTTCCCCCTGCTCCCTATTTATTCCCCTGCTCCCCACTCATTTCCCCTACTCCCTGTTCACTTCCCTCTCCTGTTCATTCCCCGCACCCTCCTTTCATTCCCCCAGCTCCCCAATTGCTCTCCCAGCCCCCCAACACTCATCAGCAGTAGTAGAGAAGGAGCAGGAGGCTGGAGAGAGCAGGGGAAATCTCCAGGGGCTTGTCTCCAGCCCCCTGCTCCTTTCCCTGCTTGTCTCCAGCCTTGGGAGGGAGACATTCCCCTGCTATCTGCAGGCCCCTGCTCCTTTCCCTACTTGTCTCCAGCCTCAGGAGAGCAGGGGACAGCAGGGGAATGCCTTCAAGGCTGTCTCCAGCCCCCTGCTCCTTCCCCTGCTTGTCCCCTGAACTGTATGCATGTTTGTGGACTTACCATATTTACCTGAATATAAGATGAACTCTCAACAATTAGATTCTATTTATGGAAATGTTATGAATTTGCTATAATTTTCCAGGTATAGAATCTAAATATTGGAGGTCTGCCTTGAATTTGTCCCCTTCTCACTGCTACAGCATGGAACATAAATCTGGGAAGTCAGGTGGCTCCCTTGCCCCTCCCCTGACTCCAACTTTCTTAGATTGCATTCCCTGCCTGGCTCTTAGCACTGGCAAATGTGTACACAAGTGGGGACTTGGTTTATGATAGTGCAGCTTAAAATAAGCTGTGTGATAGCAGATCAGGTCCCACAAATGTGTGGTATGTGGGAACAAATGTCTAAATTTTTCCTTTGTCACAGTACAGCAGTGACTTCAGTCTCATACCATCCATGCAAGTGTCCAAATAACTGGATTATCAGCTATTGTGGAATAGATCTCTGATTATTGGGGAGGAAGGGACAAAGACTAGAGCAGATCATGGATTCATCCTGTTGGAGAAAGAAGTAAATTTCAGAATCTTGAAAATGTTCTTATATTGGGAAAGTCTTCTGCCTGGATCTATTTAGAATTAATCACTATGTTATTTCATCTCCTGCCATGAACTCCCTACTAAGACCTTTCAGATTCTTATTATGTAGATGAAATCTCATGCTGTAACAATGCCTGTTTTTGAGTTGAAGAATCTGTTAAAGAGAGTCCTTTTTTGTCTTACTGTTCCAAGACAAGTGTTTTTATGCAAAGTGCTGACATCTCTCTAACATTTTTTAATTTTTCTTTTTAGCTTTCAAAACTGCTAGTCCTGCTTATGACCTGCCCCCCATGCCTTACATTTTTTTTTTGCTGATCTTTATTCATGTACCTAATCTGTTGAGGAATTATTGGAAGTGCTTTGTATGTTCCCACACTACTTTACAAATCCACTTCAATTTTACCGTGCTATTTCAGTGCCAGTCCTCTCCTAAATTGAAGATTCCAACCCAACAAGCCATGAAATTGTGTGTGCATGTACATGTGTGGAGTTTCAGTAAAATTATTTGGTAATTGTGATGCTGATAAAGAGTGGAAACCCCAGTCATGGATTGGGACCCTATTGTACTAGATTTTCTATAGACATAGAACAAGATGGTCCCTGCATCTGTGAATATAAAATGTGATTACAGTGGGCTATATACAAACGGAGAACACAGTAACTGGATTGAATGGCATGGTAAGTGTTGACCTTGGGATTAGTATAACTCCAAACTCTCAATTCTTGCTGTGACCAAGATGTAAAGTTTATCTCAGAGCTGTTGTAAAGTTGTTCTTCTGTGAAGAAGAAACTGGAAACCTGGGTAAGTTCACCTGTTTTGTAACTTGGCTGCTGACAGACATGGAAAAAAAAAAAGTGGTTTAGAGGAAGCATGTTAGTTTGACACAGCTCACCAGTGTCTGTATAGATTGCATGCTTCAGCGAGGCTTTTTTGCACTTTTATCTAAAACTGATTCAATCAGCTATTAGATAAAAGTGATAAAAAGCCCTGCAAAAACACATGATCTATACAGACATTGGGTGAACTGGGTCAAACTAATGTGATGTTTCTTTTGGGCATGTGCTGTGCTCAGCGTGGGGGCGTGTTGAGCTTAAACTGCTAGTTTGCTTGTTTTAGTTCCACGTCTGTAAGTAGCCTTTGTTACAAATTTAACACTGGGATTTATCCAAAGGGTTTACTATGGTGAACAACATACTTTTCCTCTTAAATACCTGGTCACCACCAGCTCAGAGCACACCTGGGCTCATTTATGATTTCATACTAAAACTAAAAAGTGGTCTGAGCTTCAAAGTTTAGATCTGGAACCCATTTTCCTAAAGTTCAGGGGTGTCCATCCTCCTTTAAAGTTCAGGTGTAAGGTTGCGATTCTCGTGGATTGTTAGTTAAAACCATGTGTAACACAACTATTCCTGCACTGGTTTAAAAAAAAATCTAGGCAAAATTGATGGGTTTAAATTGAGTTTCACCTTATTTTTCTCCAACAAAGATTTGAGAGAAACATTGCTGAGAATTCAAGTAAAAATGAATGTGAAAAATGGCCCTAGCCCAGAGAGATACAAAGTTAATCTGTTAACCTGAACTTCCACTTAGTCCATGCAAATACTTTTAAACAACTAACAATGAATATAATCTATAATCAGACAGAGTAGGATAATACATTACAATACAGGGATTTTAAAATCCTTGGTCAGTGTAAATCAGCAAAGTCATTGAGATCACCAGAAGTATAATTTTATACCAGTGGGGTATCTGGACTTCAGTCATTAATATTTCTTAAAAGATGACAAAATAAAAAAAATACTGTTGCACTTTTGAAGCACAAAATAATTTGACAGGTAATTAAAATTCCTGTAAAAATAGCAATAGTGCAATACATTGTTGAATGAAGAATTAGCTTAAAACTTGCTGATGTGTGAGAAATGTTTCCAGAACAGGCCAAAATAATTCCTTGTTAGAGGCATAACAGGGACTTTGGATAGTTTCCTCAACTGTGTCATAAAGAGTCCGATACAAAACTCCTTTTTATTTTTTCTTCAATAAATTGCATTCAAGCTCAAATAACTTGTGAACCAGTGGAGCTTGCTACTTGAATATTTCAATTTTGTGTATTCCCACTGTTGAATCAGGTATTGCTTTTACATTTTCTAGGTAGCTTCAAAGACCTGTTTGGTTTCCTGTAGCCAAATTTTGGGCAGTCACAATTTAATTGAGTGCATTTGTCTACTTAAGGCAAGTGTCCAGACTTGAAATATGAACACACATTTTCTATTGGACAAACTTGTGAAAACTGTGACTAGGTTAATATTGTTGTGATTAAATTTCGGGTTACATTAGTTTATAGCTGTTATGTTTCAGTATCCAGAAATTCCTGAAGTCATGAAAGAAGTTTCTTCACAGAATTTAACAACCAGCTTGAATTGTTAAACTGCAAGACAAACAGTGACACAATGGGCTGGATTTATTTCTCTCATTAGAATCTCGGTTTCAGTCTCTGCCTGAAAAGACGTCTGCCAGGGGTAAGATCACAGCAGTGCAAGCTGCCTGCAACTTTTTAAAGGCCCATGCAATGACAAACTGTGATGCAGACATTTTTAAAAATCTGAACATTTTTTACCCTCAACATAACTCTACCACCCTCCCTGATTTTTAGTTATTTTTGGCTAACAAAAAGCCAAAAATAGAAACAAACTACCAACATACTTTTTAACTCCAAATTGCGGGCAGTTTAGATTTTCACACTTCCATAAAAAAAAAAATGTAAAAAGGGGGCGGGAACAGGGACCAAAATAATTCCACAGATTTTTAAAGTGGTAACTGTCTGTTTTTGTCCAGTTCCAGCCTTAAAGTATATACTGGCTTTATTCAAATCTATTATTACTTGAAGTTGTTATAACTTTTCAGGTATTTGGGCTGCTGCAATTACAATAAAGCTCTTCTGATTGGATAAATGACTACATACTGAGGTATGCCTGGTAAGATTTGCACTCTGGGAACAAAGGAACAAACCCCAGTAGACTCCTCCTCCCCCATTCCTGCAAAGATGGCACTGCAAGAGGAGGTGTCATCAAATCCCATTGCCATCAGACATCACAACAGTGAAATAGGTAGCACCTCCCCCTGCAGCAAGGTCACCATGTCATCTGGCCCTTCCCTGTGCGCTGCCCTGCTCCTGTGGCACTGCATTCAATTAAGCGCTCGAGCTTGTGTCTAGTCGCCCACTGCTAGTTTTGGTACTGGCTACTTAGCCATAACTAATTGACTTTTATTTCAGAATCAGGTTTCTAATATAAATACTCATGGGCTTTAACCAAATATTCTATTAAATTATTATTTTGGCAAATATTCCTGTCTGTAAATTAAAAGTGACCACAGTCTTTTTTTTAAAAAGCTCAAATGACAATTTGTGGAAATAGTTTCTCAGTTTTTGCACAGCTCTGTATCAGTAAAGCTTACATAGGTTTGAATCCTTTGGGAGGAAAAGCAATCTAAAATGTAAATGTATTTATTTATTTTTAATTATTTATACAGTCTGCAAGGAATGTTGTGATGTTCTGGACAATTAGCAATGATTTTGCTAAACAGTCCTGCTAGCTGTTGCCCATTTTTTTTTTTTTTTTTTTGATGTGGGTGTTTTTAGTGTTTCTAAGTTACAAGAACAATTCTGCCATCTTTTTTATTTTCCAGGAAACAGGAAAACTATTATGGTGAAGAAGTTACGTTGAGAGACAGCTCCTATAGATTCCTACAAATAAATAACTTTGAATTCTAAATAATGACCAGAACAGCTCTGTCAGATTTCTGCCATTCTTGCTCATCATGAATGCCAGTTTACTACATGAATAATCCCACTATAATTAGGCTGATTGAGTCATAAGTACTACTTAACACGCTAACATGGCAGAATCTGGCTTGCTCCTACAATATTGCTTTACAGCCTAGTTAAAAGGTTATTTTAGTCTGCATTTCAAAACACCAGTAAAGCTTTTTTTTTTTTTTTTTTTTTAAAGTGATTAATGGCTGTTTTGCATTAAGGCTCTGTAGAGCCAATATAGGAAGTCCTCAACAGGCACACTGAAGGCTTTTGCCTTTTCAGTGGAATTCAAATTAGCACTTGACCATGCGTTAGTTTCTGTGCTTTTGAAATATGCCTCTGAATAGTTTGACTAGCTTGAAATTTTTTCTTGTGCCCTTTTCTTGTGCTTATAAATTGTCAGCTTACTATAGCACAGTTACTGAAAGTTAGCTTCCCAAGTCATGTTCCAACTAGTTAAATACAGTGTGTGTGAAGCAACTCTTCGCTTGAGGGAGTGAAGACAGGCATTGCTCCTCTCTCTAGACAAAATGGGCCAGCTCTCTTTTTACACTAGTGAAACTCTGGAGTAATAAAGTCTTTGCTTGGGATACCTGAGCTTGGGTACACATTTCTCTAATACAGGAACTTGCCACCTACACCTGTGTAAAGATGTAGCATTAGAGGCTATACTCCCTTTCTAAACACAAGCTGTTCACAGGAAAAACACAGTGCCTGCAGGTATAACCCCTTTATCCAGAGCTAAAAGTTTGTGCTCAGGCCTGAAAGAAGCAACCTAAGCTTATGAGGACAAGAGCTGGGCAAAAGAGTAGGGCATTTGATTGGAATTGCATGCATATGGGAGCCAGGCAGTGTGGAGAGCAGCTCCCACAGCTCTCTCCAGGTAAGTCTATGGAGGTCCAGAGAGAGCAGAATGAGGCCCCCATGGTGAGGCTTACCTGGAGGGCAGGGGGGTGGCTCCACACTGGTGCACATACTCCCAGAGTGGGAGGCATGAGGGGGTAGGTAGTATGAGCTCTCCAGACTTGTGCATGAGGTGGAGCCAGATGTGGGCTGCCCACTGTGGGTTTGGGGCTCCCTGCCATGATAAGATACCCTACTTTACCCGTGGTAGAGTAGGGTAGCCAGTCTTGGTGCCGCTGCTAAGAGCCCCACACTAGCCTTGCTGCCATGGCAAGGTGTTCCCTGTGCACCTTGCAGAAGTGGGGGGCACAACTCTGCAGCACTGCTGCTGGTGCTGCCAGGTGGGCAGGTGGTGCCTCCCCAAGGCAGTGCAGCCAATGTGAGGCTCCTGGCAGCAGCACCAAGCCACCTTACCCTCCCACAATGGGTCCCACCTGCCTGGATACAGATGCCACCAAGGGAGGGCAGCAGGTAGGGACATCTGAGCCTGTAGTGGGAATCCCACATCCTCCCTGCCTAGAGGGTCCAATCTGGTGGTGCTGTCTGCAGGGGGAGATGGTTGGGGAAGGAAGGGTCTGGGCTCCACGTTCCACTCCAGTCACAGCAGCTGCCACCACCTGCATATGGCATCTCGGGCTTGAGTGCTGCTGGTGGGGCATGGGGATGTGGGCCCTGGTCCCATAGCTCTGGCAGGATCTGGAGGAATCGGGGCCTGCAGGTCACGAGTGTGGGGCACCGGGAGGGTGGGGGTGCCATAGGTTGGGAGTGAGGAGCACTGGCAGGATCAGGGGGATGTGGCTTGGAAGTGAGGGGCCATGCTGAAGAAATGGGGTATAAATGGGGTCATGCTGAGGGAAAGGTTGGGAAGTACTGCTTTAGCCCCTTGTTTAGCCTTGTATTGAGCCTGCAAGGTCTTCAGAGCTGGGTCTGATTTTGTATGTGTTTTGAACTGGATCAGACATGTTGTGGGCCTGATCTCAGTTTGGGTATAGGAAATGCTGTAACACATAATTAAGAAAAAGTACTATCATCTTAGAAATTTGGGGCTGGACAGGACCTCAGGAGGTCATCTGTTCCAACCCCCTGCTCAAAGCAGGACAATCCCCAACTAGATCATCCCAGCGAAGGCTTTGTCTAGCCAGGTCTTAAAAACCTCCAAGGATGGAGACTCCACAACTCTCTGGGTAAACTGTTCCAGTGTTTTATTACCCTTCTAGTGAGAGAGAGATTTTCCTAATAGCTAACCTAAACTTCTCTTGCTGCAGCTTGAGACCATTGCTCCTAGTTCTGTCATCTACCACCACTGAGAACAGTTTAGTTTCCCTGTTTGGAACCACTCTTCAGATAGTTGAAGGCTGCTACCAAAGACCCCTCTCAATCTTCCCTTCTCTAGAGTCTATAAGACCAGTTCCCTTGGCGTCTCCTCATAAATCATGTGCCCTAGCCCGTAACCATTTTTGTTGCCCTCTGCTGGACTCTCTCCAATTTTTCCATACCTTTTCTGTAGCAGGGCCCCAGAACTGGACACAGCTCCAGATGTGGCTTCACCAGTGTTAAGTAGAGGGGAATAAGTACTTACTTCAATCAGCTTGCAATAGTCTTACTAATGCAGCCCAGTATGCTGTTAGCTGTTTTGGTGACAAGGACACACTGAGTGCATCCAGATGAGCTCACATGTGCCTCTTGCCACATCTCAAACCAGTTTGAGATGCAGCAAGAGGAACTCTAGGACCTAAAAAAATGTTCCCTATATTGCATATTTGCAGTGCAGGCTCAAAATTTGATACCTGGAAACCCAGGTAACAAAACAAAACAAAACAAAAAAAACCTGCAGAAAAGAGAGAGGCAGTGCATGGTCAAGGACCATGCCCTGAGGCTACCGGACACTGCGCTTCTCCAAGGAGATGCTCTGGTAGCTGGCCTGAACATCTCTGTGACTTCCCCTTGCCCCAGTGCTGAAACATACTGCCTCCATATGCGGAACAGCCTGGAGTGGTGCAGGCTGCAGCCTGATGGGACCAGGCTCCATCCAGGTAAGTAAGGGACTGGGGGTGGGAGGAACTGGAAAAGGGGGGGGCTATGTGGGTGTAGGGGACTGTGGATGTGGGGGGGCTTATTGGGAGAGGTGGGTCCCCTGCAAAACCCACAGCCCACGCCCCCCTGCAGCAACAGAGGCCATTGGTGCACTCTGGGCCCTCCTGGCACAGCCTCCCCATGGCACAGGGCAACGTGGCTCAGCCCTAGCCACCTGGAGCTGCCTGTGCCACATCAGGTAGGCCCGGCCTGGCTTGGCTCAGTGCCATGTGCTTTCAGGCTGCTTGAGCTGTCACTGGGGTCCCAGCGCTGCTTGCAGGAACCGTGTGTCACGCTGGGCTGGGTCCTGCCTCCACAGAACTGTCCTGGCCCGAGGGCATGCAGGGCCTGTGCACACATGACCCAGCCCACTGCAACACATGGTCCCCATGAGTGGTGCTGGGCCCTGCATGACAGCTTGAGCAGCCCAGAGCTGTCTGAAGGTGCATGATGCCACACTGCACTGAGCTGGGCCCACCCAATGTGGCACAGGCAGCACTGGGTGGCAGGTGGCTGGTGCCAAGCCATGCTGCCCTGCATTGTGGGAGGGTTGTGCAAGGAGGGCCCTGAGCACCCTGATGACCACTGCTGCTGCAGGGTGGGGCATGTGGGCCCTGTAGGGGTGGCTGTGGCTTTGAGAGGGGAGCTGTGAGTCCTGAAGGAGAGGGGCCCTGTGTGGCAGGGGAGGCGGGGAAGGAACAGCCAAACTGCTGCAGTGGGTAGAGGGTGAAGGGGCCATTCCAGGTTAGGGCTGCTCCAGCAGTCCAGCTGGCACAAGGGGTAGTGTCCCTAGATAGCAAGTAGCTGGGCCTCAAAAGCTCCTGTCTATTTGTAACATTCAAATACCATGGGCCCTAAGGCCTACCTGGCTAACTAGTAGCCCCTATTGTATGGGGGCTAAAGGGTGAATGCTACAACAAAATTCTTGCAACAGCAAAGGCAAAAAACAGGACAGGAGTGACGTGAGGGTCAAAGAGTCAAAATGTGAAGATGAGTGAGCCTGAGGGGGACACCAAGCAGAGCCTCCTGGGCCACACCCACCGGTCCTCAAAGCATCCAAGGATCCAGTGGATGCCACCCACTGGTGCTCTGCCCAGAAACGTGCACAGACAAGTGAGAAGATGGCGGCCCCACAGTCTCTGGGCACCTTCCCAGCCAGAGCCTCCTTCCTGGTCAAGTACAGGGCCCGCTTGGCCAGGAAGAGGTTGACCAGGAGGTCCTGGGACTTGGTGGGGCCACAGATGGGGTGACCAAAAGCAAAAAGGTGGGGGTGAAATTCAACCAGAACCTCAGGATGATGAATGGTAGATATGCACTTTTATAGACTAACTAAATAAGATTTCATTTAATTATTCATGACATATATATCATTAGCTTTCATGAATGCAAGTGGTCTTCATTAGATGCTATCATTGATCAATTATTAGCCATCTTAATTTAAAATCCCCACTCCTAATGATTTAATATTTTATTCTTTAGCTTCTGGAATTTCAGAAATGACAACAGTAGAATTATATGTCTAGAACTGCTTCTGCATAATCCTTCAGCACATTTGATTTGAAATGTTTACTATATTGACTGGATCTAAATAAAGATGCCATAGCTATTTTATGGTAGAAACATCGGATCAGATATAATTTCCATAAGGAAAATTATGCAGCTGTTGTTTGACCCTCTCATCCCCAGTTCCTTCCTGTGACAGATTAGCAACCTGGTTTTTGTCTCAGGTGCAGGGTAAAGAGCTGGCCTATCCTCTGGATGTCTAACACAGGAGAAAGTAAAGCTGCAAAAGTCAACTTTCACCTGTCACCTCATCCACATTTCACACTGCTCCAAAGATTCCACACATCCATAATACATCACACCTGGCACTTTGTTGACTTCCTAAAGGGTCAGTAGGGACTGATAGTGGATGATTGCAGACTGAGCTTCCTCTTTTATCAGAGATCCTCAAGGACAGAGCTGGTGACCTTCAGGATAACAGTTGCTTGCTTGTCTCTTCTTAATCAATCACATATTCTTTTTGAACTAGGGCTGAGAGATGGGATCCCATGCTGCAGCAGTTAGCACCTCCCATGTTTCTTTGTTGCACAGCTCCCTGGGAATTAATGTTTCCCTGTGCATTCATTAATTTTGATTTGGGTGAAATCACTGCTATATATCTAGGCACCAGTAACAGAGGCTAAAATGTAGCAGATCTATGTATATTGAATTATCAGAAGTGGTGGAGAAAGAAAACATGATTCTATCTTTTTTCAGAAGTAGAATATATGGGAGTTTTGCTAGACTGCCTGACTTTGGATTTGTCTGTGTGTTTACAGCTAGTGCTGCCAATAGATTTGAGTTGGAGTTCTGTTCTATATGTTGAAATATCATTTTGAGTGTGTGTTTCCTGTTTTGACTCATGAAGTAACCCATGCAGGGTGTGCAAAAACTTTGCAATGAGGATCTCTGGCGAGACCCTATCAGCAGATGAATCGCTTGTTACCCAACTTAAATTGCGATATGTTCAACTCATGTAAATACTGCCTGCTCTGGTAGAGGGGAAAAAATAGAAAGACGTAATGATTTGTATTTAGTAAATGAGAATACTCTGGTTCAGATCTATGAATAAAACTTAAGAGTTCGTTAGCAACAGAAGAACCTTGGAAGATCTAGTCAGTCAAGTCCATAACCAAAGAACCTGCATCAAAAAGCTGTCTCGTAATGTTTTATCTAGAATAGCAACTAGTTGTCATGCTTCCCCTTCCATCTATTGTTTACACAACACCAACAGCATGCTAGTAACCTTACAGATAGGTATGAAGAGTTTATAGTTAAGGCCCTGATCTTGAAAATCTTTGTGTTCACCCAAGTAGGTAAAGCTAAACGTTTGCATAATGTATAAACAGTTGCAAGATCAAGATACACAACAGCATTCAAGTGAAGGGAGAAGCACCTTTTTCCAAACCTAATTTAAAATAAGACAAGTAAATATTCCATTTTGTCATGCTGTTAAGAACTTGTGACTTAATAAACATCTAAAGTGTGATGTGAAGTATTGCCTACACAAGGCGCTGTAAAGGAGAACATTGCAGCTCAAATGCTTGCAGTCAGAAGAATCAGTTAAACATAATACAGTACATGCCTTTTGCACTGTGAAAACTACTAGCAGTATCTCTCTCCTTCAAACAATACATCTCCACATTATATCCAATATTCTACAAGCCATTATTTAAACTTAAATTTCATAGGAATTCTGGATAAGTATGCCGTAAGCAGCCCTCTACTCTGCTTTGTTTGTTGTTGGAAACAGATCTAGTACTGATGGATGGAGCCTTGCATAGGTGTGGAAAGAAAGACATGTCTCATAAATAAAGTAGTTTCGATGATTGATCATATGATAGCAAATGCTCAGGAAAGGAGGGTAGTGATCTTGTACATTTATTTTGAAAAATACATAAAGATTTACAGTAGGGTTGCAGTGTTCTTTTAGCCATGATGGTCCAAGAAATGTACAAGTGGGAAGGATTTTTTGTGCTATCATATATTGGAACAACTCTATGGCTGGGAGACTGGTGGAAGGAGATGCTCATAAACTACCTCAGTGAGTTCCCTATTAGAATTAATGAATGCCTAAGGACTCTTTGTCTTAAACTGGTGGGGAGCCAACATGCCATTGTCATCAGTGGGTATGCCCTTTTTCTTGATGCCACTGATGAAACCAAGGGGGAATTCTATGGTAACCTTGACCAAGTCTTTGTGATGTTCTGGAGGGAGACAGATTTATTATTCACAAATTTTAACACCACAGTCAGAAGAGACTCGAACCTCTGGAAAAGAACCATCAGCAAGGAAGGAGTAGGAAAGGTTAACTCCAGTAGCATCCTTGTCTTGACCAAATGCATGGAATATGGACTCACCATCACCAACACCCTGTTCTGTTAGAAAAACAGGCATAAGACATCATGGAAATGCCCACAATAGAGGGCATTGGCACCTGGTTGACTACATCATTGTTTGTGCCCAGGATCGCAAAAATGCCTGTATCACCCGAGCTATGCCAAGAGCTGATGACGGAATTTCATAGGTGCCCCAATGCAGGTATCACTGCTGTGGCTACCACCACCATGGCCAGGTGAAGCTACTCTGTGTGCCTCATGCACAGCTGGGTTGGGAAGTGGCCATAGGCAGAGGGAGAAAAAATTATTTGGGGGGTCTAAGCATGTGTGCTTTGCACGCACCCCCCACAGCAGGTAAGTCTGTGGGTAAAGGGGTGGCAGGAGGGGGAAGGGGCATGGGGGGTACAGATCAAGGGCCTCATGGTGAGGGAGGGAGTAGTACAGGCAGGGGCAGAGGCTGGGGTGAATGGGGCCTCAGCTGGGCCAGGTGATGGGACAGTCAGAGCCCGGGCGGCTTATCCAGGGGCATGGGGTGGGCGGGAGGTTCCTACTGCTGTGCACACCCTGGTGGAGGCCTGGGGGGCATGTGCTCCCTTATCTGTGCATGGGGTAAAGGCAGCTGCTACTGCACTTTGGGCTGTGCACCCCGCTGCCACTGCCTCGAGAGCCACGTGACACCATGTGTATCCTGCTGTCAGGCAGGTAGGGGGTACGGCGCATCCCAGTGATGAAAAGCACATGGTGTCACGTGGCTCTTGAGGCAGCAGCAGCGGGGTGCACAGCCCAGTGCACAACAGCAGCCACTGCTGTCCCCTGCACAGATTGGAGAGCATGTGCACCCTGAGCCTCCACCAGGGTGCACTCAGCAGCCAGAATCCCCCTGCATCCCTGGATGAGCCTCCCAAGCTCCTATTTTCCCACCACCCAGCCTGGACAGGCCCCATTCACCCCAACCCCTGTCCCTTCCCCATCCCAATCCCTCTCTCCAATGTGGGGGCCTTGATCTGCCTCTCAAGCCCTGTCCCCTTCACAGAGCAGACTGATACTTGCCTGCTGTGCTGGGCAGCCAGTGATCCATGCACTGGCCTGCGATCCTGATTGTGTGCATGCCCCTCCCCACCCCTGCTGCGGCTGCCCAGAGCCTGCTGCTGGGCTTCTTTGCAGCACTATCTGCTGCCCCGCATTTGGGAGGCAGGGGGCACTGAGCCCTGTTACTCCTAGCCTTTGGCCACCTATGGAAGTGGCTGTAGCTGTCCTGGAAACAGGTGCATGGGGACCTGGAGGCAACAGTGGCAGTGTAGAAGCCTGAAGAAATGCAGGAAACATAAATCTCCAGGCTGCTGTGCTATTGCCCCTGCCTCTAGGTGGAACTGCCCAGCTTGCCTCTGTTTCTAGGGGGAGCATGCAGGGCTAGACTGGGAAGACTGGGTCTAGCCATGTGGCTGTGGCAGGAGTGGTTGCTCGTATCTGCCAGACTGGGAAGATCCTGGCTGCAATTGGTTTAAAAAACCTAATCCCACAGCCACTTCTCTATCTCGCTACTAATGGTGCAGTTCCACTGTAGCCCCAGTGGGGTTGCCTGCACTAGGGCACCTCTCAAATGGTCTCATAGCACCTTGGTTAAGAACCAATGACGTAGACATTAAATATGAAAATTGGCACTCCTGTCTGCATTAGGTTTATCTGCTCCTGTTGCAGCTGCTTTCCAACCTGGATCCTCAGAAGGCATGTGGGACAGTCCCATCTGGCCATGGTAGAAGCAGCAGCCTCCTGGCTGAAAACTACTGAGGTAAGCTAAGGCAGTACAACAGTGGTTCTCACCCAGAGTGCTGCTAAATTCAGAAAAGTTAAGGAGTGGTGCTTTAAGTCTAACTGTTGAGAGCCACCGGTATAAGTATTTACACTGCTACCATGACTGTGATGGGGACCCCCATTTTGAATATATCTTACAACAATCTACTTACTTTGCAGGTAATGCTTAAAGATTGCCAACATAATGAAAGCAGTAAAGTTCCATGCAAAAAAAAATCAGAACAGTTTTCCATTTTGAAAATGCTGTTTCATCAACTGAGAATGTTGTGGGAATATGTCACTTTCAACCAAATTTGGTGGGGAGAGTAAAAAACAATTGTTTTAATTTTCTTGGATTCTTTGGATGATGTGGTGTTTTGACTAAAATTTTATAATAGGTCATATTTGTATATGTTGCATTATTTACCTTATCAAAACAAAATGTTTAGGAATTATTATTCCATGAGAAACTGCAAAATTGTTTTCATTCTGAATTGGAACAAAAACAAATTTTGAAGTCTTAATCTCCAGTAGAATGGAAAGTTTACCAGCTGACTAGCTGCAGGGAACAGGCTTTGAAACATGGATTTTTGGACATGGCTAATAGTTGAACCTGTGTCCACTCTATACATGCAGTTGTCTCATGATGGATTTGATAAATTTTGCCAAATGATCAAAATTGGCAGTTGTTGGCTTTGTATGTGCACTGATCTTAATGCACATGCCAATAGAAACATACTAACTTGTTTAAATAGTAGGGTCATGCCTTTGGTACTTACTCTAATCAACCAGTATGTAGACTGCAGAGAAGTAATCTGACTGACTTGAC
Organism: Alligator mississippiensis; assembly: GCF_030867095.1. Classification (NCBI taxonomy): domain Eukaryota; kingdom Metazoa; phylum Chordata; order Crocodylia; family Alligatoridae; genus Alligator; species Alligator mississippiensis. Next base: position 49,475,186 of record NC_081830.1, on the reverse strand, counting down.
TAAAGGCTACAGGCTTGCCCTGGAAAATAGTGAGGTAAATTCTGCCTCCACTTACATCAGTGGAAATGCAAGTTAATGGATTTGCCCCAGATTGACATGAGTATAATGTAGGGTTACCATATTTCCAGTTTGAAAAAAAGACACCTGTGGGGAGGGGGGGGGGAGGATTAATATGATTCGGGGGGTGGGAGGAAGCGATATCCCCATGCCCTGCCCTGCCCCGCCCCACCCCATGCCTCACACCCTACCCACAGTACCTAATCTCCCTGACCATTCTGGTGCCCCTTACTCCCAACCTACAGTCCCCTTCTCCCTGATGATACACCCAGAGGCAGAGGGAGAAAAATATGTTCTTGGGTGGGGAGGGGCTGAGTGCACGCATGCCCTCCCCCAGCAGGTAAGTCTGTTGGGGAAGAGGGGCAGGGTTAATATGATGGGGGGGGGCAGTGATATATCCATACCTTGCCTCTGCCCCTCACTCCCTACTCACAGTATCCAACCCCCCAACCATGCTGGTGCCACTCACTCCCATCCGCCAGTCCCCCTTTCCCTGCTGATACCCCCATAAGTGGAGGGAGAAAAAATTTGGTGGGGTGGAGGCTGAGTGTGTGTGTGCATGAATGTGTGCCCTCCCCCAGAAGATAAGTCTGTAGGGGAAGGGGGGGGGCAGATCAAGGCCCCGCCTTTCACATCTGGGGTGGGGCACAGGATGGAACTGCTAGCGGCTTCTCCTGGGGTGCCTGGTGTGGGGAGGGGGTGGCGGCTCCCACTACCGCATGCACTCTGGGAGGCATCTGCCCTTGGGTCTGTGCATGGCAGGACACACTGCAGCTGCAGGTTGAGGCCAGGGCAGCACTGGGCTTCCCAGCCGGGGGGAGCTGGGCCAGGCTGCACTGGGGGCAGGTGGTGGGAGCAGGGGATGCAGTGAATTTTGGGGTGGCTCCAGCCCCCAGCCCATAGCCCTACTCCCAGTGCCACCGCTGTGCACCCCAAGCACAGCCCAGCCCAGATCCCCCTGCCTGGAAGAGCCCAGCACCACCCAGGTCCAAGCCCACCCTGCCTCAGGCAGATCCAGGGCAAAATGCACCCCCTCCTATGCCTCCCAGGGTGTGCATAGCAGCAGGAGCCACACACCCCCAGACAAGCAGCTCATGGCTCAGTCCCACACCCTGCTAGCTCACTCCCCACCCCTATTGCAGCCACTGGAAGTCCACAGCTGGGCTGCTTTGCAGCCCTACTGCTGCCCCATATTTGTGGGGTCCAAGCCCTGTTAGCTGCCCCTTCCACTGCCTGTGGTTACCCTTCACTTCTGACCTGCAGCCCCCCTGGCCCTCTCTGTGCCCTGCACTCCCTACCTCCTCCGGCCATGCTGGTGCCCCTCACTCCCAACTTGGTGCTGCCAGTTCCCGGCACTCCCAACCCACATTTCCTTGTCCACCTGGTGCCCCTTGCTTCCAAGCCACAGCCCCCCCAGCCCTTCTGGTGCCCCTCACTCCTGCCCCCTAGCCCCCTGCCACCCCCCACTGCCCATGCAGTTCCTTACTGCCCCCAAAGAACCCCCTACCCCTTTCTCCTGATAGAGGGGCAGGCACCACCCCTACCTCCCTGTCCTGTTGCAGCCCTGGTGCTGCCAGGCACCTGCCCCCCTCGCATGTATGCTCAAGCACACACACTCCCCAAGCCCTGGCCTTACCAGCCTGTAGCTTCTGGGGCTTGCGAGCAGACACATGTGCTCCCCCCATCCCCAAGCAGCTACTTGCTGGGGTAAACCAGGAAATGCTGGGAAAGCAGAGGTAGAGCAAAATCCTGGATATTTGCTGAGATTTTAAATAACTGCCCAGACAGAGATGGGAGGATACATGAAAACCCAAATGTTTGGTAAGCCTAATGTAATCGAGAGTAGAATTTGACACTGCAAGCTTCAGAGTTTTCTCTAATAGTTCTTAACTGTTTCCAGAGGGTAGATTTAGTTAACTTTTAAATTTCTGCTCTATAAGTATCCTTTTACCCACAAAGGAAAACAAACAAACAAAAATCAGCCAAGCAAACAAAATTAGGCAGCCCATCTGCATTTACTTTGTGTGCCTTTCCAGAACTTACTATGAAGCTGCACTTTGACTTTCAAAACAGTGATGCTATAACTTATTCCTTATTTGTGGGGCTAATCAGCAGTTAAATTGTTTCAATGGCACCCTGAAAGGAAAGGAGATCGAGATCCTGTTTGCTGTGGACTGAACTCAACTGCATTTGTGTGAATAAGTAGTTTTCATCCCCAGACCAGTCACCAAGTTCTTCTTCAATTCATCCATCTGCAGTCTGTTCCCTCTGCCTCACATTGGTGATGAATTATACCCTGCTTCCTCAGTCTAATCCTTTTCATTTATTTATATTTTATGGAGGAAACATAAAAGACTCCTCATAAAAATCCAACTGTTTTTGATAAACCTTGTCATGTGCAAATAATGAAGCCTTGTCAAGCACAAGCCCCACTGGAAATTTATGCCTTCTAATAATAATAAAAAGAGAGAAAATCAGAAACAAATAAGGAATATATTGAATTTGATTCAAAGCATGCTTATGGTTTTAAATTGGTGGTAGCAAAGTATTTTTTATCCAAAATGTTTTTACATGTTAGTGTAACTAAATTGCCATGTTGTGCTTGAACTCTAGGATCGTTAACACAGTAGAACTATACAGACTTTTTTGTTTCCAAGAACTGGGGGTTGGGAGGGGAAAGAAACATCTGACTCTCTGTAAAGCAGCATTAATAGGAGATCAGACAATGGTGACGACCTGCTGAACATTTGAGATGCTCTCTGTAGCTTAGAAAAGCTTTGGAAGGAAGTTTTTCAAGTAGGAATTTGTTAAGGGTATTTTTAGTGTTTCAGTAGTAGCAAATATCACTTGTAAGAGACAAAAGGCAATTTGATACATTTGCCGGACTTGAGTCATCAGCGCACAGGTATTGGGTATGAAAATTAGATAACTAATGTGCAGCTAATAATAACATCCAAAGGCAAATGTTCTCCATTCTTTTTAAAATCTTCAGACATCTCCTGCCACAGTGCCATTTTATTTCTTGTTGCAGTTTTTGCTTTGAGAATTAGACAAAGCAGAATGTTAATGGCTCACTTAGGAACCACTTAACATTTTAGAGTACTTCACAAATGTCAGAGAATCAATGGGACCTTTCAGGGACCAAGGCTTTGAGTAAAAGTGTCAGAATCAGACCCCAGAAAACAAATCACGGAAACATCTCTGTGACAAAGGCCACAGGAGGCTTCTTAGTATCAACTAGGACTGCATTGCTTTCAGAGACCCACATACCCTTGGGAACACAATAACAGTTAAGGCTCTTCAGGAAATGTTCAGTAGTATCTTCTTTAGTTTTACAAATGAGATGACTAATCCCACCTGGAAGATGGCATAAGATGCATTAAGCCATTAGAATTTCTGGCTGTTACATTTTTAATTCTTTGGAAGTGTTGTTGTTTGGGGCCATGCTTCTGGGAGTTATGAACATGATAGTTATTAACTCACCCATTAGATCTCCCATTCTATCAGAAGAAGCTTCTGAATAACTAAGGATTCTAAGCAACACAAAACAGACTAAAATACCATTGTCCCATCCTGAAGATACCTCCCAGTAGTGTTAGTTTAGTTATCTGACTGCCAGGTCTGGGTGCTCTGTGTGACAGGAGCCATACCGATTTTTGTAAAGAGTCTTGAGGGGTGGTAAAAAGGAAGGGTCTTTTAAAGATTCCACATGTGTGTGTGCAAGAATTGTGTACTATGAGTTTGTAAATTGGACAAAAATATGCTTCTGCATATAGGCTAGGGACAGAAATTACACATAAACAGGTATAAGTGATTGGAAACCAGTTCAAATCTGTAACACAGCAGAAGTTCAGTGCATATAAACCACTTTCAGAATGGCTAAAACCAGTTTAAGATAAACCTGGATGGATGTAGTATCAACTAATTTAGGTTAAATTAGTTTATTGAATTCCTTTCCCAGATCCTCTCCAGAGTCAAGTTAATTCACACTCCCCTAGTATTCCAGGATGCTTTTCACCTCCCCTGAAAAGTCCCACCCCCTCCCTCCTTGCGGGGTGGGTGGGCTAGCCTTGGCCCGAGCTGTCTGCTCCAGCTGAGCAGGGAGATATGCTCTTGTGCCTTCCAGCCTGGGCCACTGCAGACATGTAGCTGCATTTCTGGAATCAAAAGTGAATATCTGTTTACTTGCTTCTTGGTTCAATCTATGTAGTTTACACTAACCTGCGAAGATTGAATTGATTCAGCCTTGGGCTTCTTGACTGTCTGTACGTAGCCATATACTAATTGCTTGTTCATATAAGAAATAGGACATTACTCTCATGTAGATAGATTACCTTGCTGATCTCGCTTTGGCCACAGAAATCTCATAATGTTCTCCTACACAAAAATGTCCTTGAATTGAAGAATCTCTGACTGCAATGTTACAGATGACATTGGGACATAAAACTGGAATAGACTGCACAGTTGCTGAGTACAGTGCTCTGTGATTATTGGCAACTATAAAATTAACCTTTGTTTGAAAGTGTCCACACCCTCTGCAGGCCCTTTAGCATCTGGCAAATAACCCATCGTACTTGGAATATACAAATAGCCTGAGAGAAGAGCGATGTACATTCATGACTAAATGGATCCCTAAAGTCCATATGACTGTGGGAAACTTGTGCTTTCCAGTTCATGGCAAGCTTTGTGGGCTGTTTAAAATCTGTGTCTTGTTATGATGGAGAGAACTAAAAGTTTAAGAATTTCCAATAAACAAAAATGAAATTTGATTTTTTAAAATATTGTTTTGGAATTCTGAGATTTGTGTTATTACAAACACAATACACAGTTATTAATGTAAACTAGGCACTTGGTCTGGAAATAAGGTATATTAAACAGTATTTCACTTTTGGGTGTATTAAACCTTATTTATATATAATATTATTTAATATAAGATATATTAAACCTTATTTCAATTTTATTTTTAAAATCATAAAATAAATCAACTTTTGACAACTTCTCAGTCACACTACTGAATAGTGCATAATAATGTAAGTGAGAAGTCATGAAATCATGTAAAAGAAATATAAAAAAATGAAGAAACTAAATGAAGATAAGGTAAGCTACAAAAACTTGAAGGTAAAAAAAAACATTCTAAATGCTGAAATGAAATGTTCCATTGAAATTTTGTCAGTATTTAGAATTTTGAATGACCGTTTTTTGGAAGATATTTAGACAGACTTCCACAGTGGTAATGGATTCTGTATTAAAGTGAATAGTAAATTCTATTCTTGTCTTACCCCTGCAAGATCATCTAGAAAACACTCTGTATTAGGCTGTAAAGTAAGCTAAGGATTTGGGCTGTTAACTTCCTGATCAGGTGTTCCCAATAAAGAGTTGCAGGACTCTCCAGCTCAAATCAAAGACCAAGTATTTTAAATAGTTTTCTAAATATAACTTTAAAGAGTTATATTTAAAGGTAGCTAGTCATATTAGTCTGAAGTCAGGTAGAAAACAGGCATCTGATGGAGAAGGCTGCTACCTAAAAAATGTATGCTTCTCTGAATGAGATAATCTCTAAGGCCCCTTCTACGCATTAAAGGTATTGCACAATTAACTGGTTAATTGCACAATTACCTTGATACCAGCTACACGTGCACATATCATGTCATAAAAAGCTCCAACCAGCTATAAAGTTAGACCTCAAAAATGTGTACAAGAATAAATCAGTGCGGGGCGAGGGCGGAGTGAAAAGAGAAGCCCCCAGGGCTGCTTGTTTTTCCCAGCCCCAGGGCTGCACAGGGGAAGTGGACAGAAGTTCCATGTATCAGTTTGACCTAAATTGAATAAGTCTAGTACTATACAGATACAGGTTTATCTTAAACCGGGTTCTGCAATTTTTGGACCAGTTTGTGTGTATGGAAATTCTGAACAGTTACAGCTTTAAACTGATTTCCGGTCACTGAGATCGGGTCTGTAAGTATAAGATTGGCACTGGGATGAGCTAAATTTAAATTGGGCGGCCATTTTGAACCCAATTTAACCTCCCCAAATGTCTGTACTTAGCCCAGGAGTGTGGCTGAGATTAAAGACAGCAGCCTCAGCCCTTCTTTTTCTGCAATTCTTTGTTCTAATAACTCACTGCTTTGTTACTCAGTCAGATATTTGACTTCAGTGTGTGTCTGGTCCTACCACTCCATAACATGACATGATGATCTAGCAAGTATATTTTATGCCACATAATGAATTTAAAAGCCTTATCATCTGTTGATACATGTATAACTGAAATGCAAAGTATGGATGTTGGTTAGAAGTGGACTGTATAGGTGTTGTTAGAATAACTTTAGATTACTTGGCATTTTTCCCATGGACATCTGTTCTTCTTTCCTTCCAAATGCTGTTAATAATTGTGTACTTATTACATGCTTTAGGTACCTGAATTTGCAGTTTTTATTGATTTTTTTTTTTCAATTCATTAGTAATTCAAAGAAAAAGTGTTACTGAGAACAGTTCAGAGTAATGAAACTATAGGTTTACTTAATAAACATTTGAGTTAGTTATAAGTAATTTTAATGATAATTAAAATGTTTGTTGTAAATGCATTATGTGCTGATGCACTGACAATTATGCCAGCTTTCTTAAAACAAAAACAAGTGAATTCTGATGCCTTGTGCTTACTATCCTATAGATTGTGTGTTTCTAAGCAGGTCCTAGTAATAGACCATAAAGTTAAAATTGCCTTCTAATGCAGTGATGTTGGGTGCAAGTGGTAGGGAGTGCAAGTGGCTGTAAGATCTTGCTTATCATTAGTTTTTCAAGTATTATGCTAAGTAATATAGCAATATTGAAGCAATAATCAGAATGTTGCTAAGGAATCGATTATAGAATAGAATTCAAGGGGCTCATCTACATGACGCTACTGCACAGTCATTACTCAGCATTCATTTAGTACTTTTATTAGCAAATACTAAATAAATGTGCAGTAATTGGAGTTACTGTGCAGTAGTGCCAGCACAATGTCTTTTAAGTGATGCTACTGTTCAATAGACTAGTAATACTGTGCAATAGCATGTTAACACTGTACATGCTGTGATGCACTACTGCGCAGTATTGTTTGGCTACTGTGCAGTCTGTCTCATGTAGATGTACCCAAGGTGTCCCAGAAAACACTGTATAGTTGTGAGTTTGTACTGCAGTAATTATAGGCTCATTTGCAAGCATGACAACCATCCTGCAGCAATAGCTCATGTTATAGACTTGGATCCTCATTTTGATCTCTCACTAGTACTGATCACAAGTCAGTTGCACAAATAGAAACTGAACATTTGGACACTAAAGTCCACTTAAGTATCATTCAAGACTTTTGTGAGAATGGGCATCAAGACTGTTAAATAGTGCATTAAGCAAATAGATTAATTTTAAAAGCTATGTAAAAAGAAGAACCAAAGGCTAGTGTCCGATCTGTTGTTGGGGTGTATTTCTGAGAAGCAATCATAGGTATTTTTTAAAACATGTCCCCTAAGAGATATTCTTGTCCAGATGGATCATCTAAGGCAGTGGTTTTCAAACTTTTTTCATTTATGGACCCCTAAAAAACTTTGAATGGAAGTGTGGACCCCTTTGAATTGTAAACATGGGTATTCTCATACTTTTGATTGATCATAGTAATTTTTGCAGACCCCTTAGACATAGTCTGCAGACTCCCAGGGGTCCACAGACCAGCATTCCCTCTAAGCTGCATGGCCGCGCAGGTGTGCCTGGCAGTGCAGCATGAGTGCACTTGCGTGGCTGCGCACACCGCATAGCTTAGAGAGAACGCTGCCACAGACCACAGGTTGAAAACCACTGAAATTAGCCTAAGATTCTCACAGACAAGTACTTATTTCCTTTTATTCTTCTGTCCTAAAAATTAAACATTTTTTGTTAAGTGCACTACTCTTAAGGGAAAGACTCGTTCTTTGTCCCATTGGCTAAAATCTACAGTATCATGTTTGTGTATTGAAAGATCCATCTATAAAGTACTTACATCACAGAAAATTAAGAGTACCTGAATTTGATATTAATCAGTAAAAACTCTGGACTTGGATGTAGAATTGAATTTTGACCAAACATTAAGATCCAGGGTGTGGTTTTGACTTAACATAGATACCTGGTGAGTCCAAGTTTTAGAAACTTCCCTAAAGGTGATTTAAAAAAAAAAAATGTTCTCCCCCTGCACCCTTTTTTTGAGCTGTGAGGTCTGTACTCCTTGAAATGTTCATCAACATTCAGTTCTGGATAAACATATTTGGTTAGATTTCCAAGATATTTTTTCACACATGCAGAAACTTTAAACAGCTCTGATCTGGAGCAGCTTCTGCTGTCTTTGTGCTGTCTTTCATATTGACTGGGAAAAACACATTTCTCCCCCCAAAACATGCTTGTCTCTTAAAACATTGTGTATATTAGTTCCTGCTTCTGGTAATATATTAATTACTCTCTTTCTAAACTGGAGCTGCTGACTATATTTCAAATATACCTTCACTAGGCTTTTTACAGTCATAGAATTATTCCCAGGAGATGGGTAATGTGCCTAAATTAATTAATTCTAGGCTCTCTCTCTCTCTCTCTCTCTCTCTCTCTTTATATATATATATATATATATATATTGCCATTAAGTACCATGTTGAAGACATGAAGAGGAATTTTATTCACCAGTCTAGGATTTTTTTGTAGTTTGTGTTTTGAAACAGAGCTCTGTCTTTTTCTTTTTCCTCCTTGTCTCACTCCATTACCTTTTTACATCTTAAATTGTAGTTACTTATCTGCCAGTGTTGCTAATCTGCCCAGCATGTGTTGAACTCTATTGTTGTCATTTTGTATTTACAACTTTATTTCCCCCTTCTGTCTGCATTTTGCATTGAAACCCATTATTTTGACTATCATTTTGCTTCAACGTTGATAGCATACAACATTTTTCATCCTGACGATTTTGTGATGATCTGCCTTGCTCAGTACATCCTAAACTGAATGTCCTCAGTTCAGAACACCAAGAGGGCAGCATAAAGAGCCCTGGAAAGCTAATGGAATGTCTTGGATACATTTCCTGCACAGTTCTTAGCTTTCTAACAACTTTTTTCCAACTAGTCAGTTGGTCTAATAAAAGATATCACATCTACTCAAAGAGCCAAAGGTTTGGTGACCCTTTTCTTGCCTGCAAGGGGCAGGGGGTCAGATTAGATGGCCCACTGAGGTCCCCTCCAAACCTAGAATCTATGAATCTAAAACTTTGCCTGTCTATGTCCTTAGACAAACATGACTACAACCAAAACCCTACACAGATGGGAAATTGAAGAGACTGAAGAATCTGCCTAGCTGTCTTTGTTTCTGCCTGTTCTCTGGCCTGTGTTATGGGAGATAGATAAGCAAAACAAGAATAGCTGGAGTTCTCTTAAACTAGTTATTTAAAGTAATGACTAAGATCCTTTCAGATCATAGCCACCAAAGCATAGCATGCAGCAGCCCTGAAGCCGCTCTAAACTTATTCAGACATCAGACTCCTTTGTGGTTTCTCTGCCAAACAGGTGTGCTCAGCAACTACTGGGTTCAGGTGAGATTAAGGGTTTGTGTCTTGAGTATTAAAGATCATTCTGTCATTTTGTTTAAAATGTTTTCAGTACAAATCTGATAGCACTGGTATATGCCTGATATCCTGCAGACAAGCAGTGTGCATCTTTTCCTCTGCAATCCTGCTAGTGTAAATGATTTGGGTATACAACTCCTAATATTGCTAGAATTGGCTGTGCAGTCATCTGCACAACACCCAATTTTTATACAGAAGGTAGACCTTCTTAGTATTAACTTATCTTTTAGCACTTTCCATTTCTCATTTTGTGTCCTCTCCCTCCATTGCTTTATCTCATTCAATTTCACCCAACACTTCCCACATTCTTATTGCAGGCAAGTAATATATGTAGCTCTTTATCTTTACAATGATGAAGCTTTTTGAGCAATCCTCTTCTCTGCAAGAAGAAACTCTAAAACTATATATATAACACTTGGGCAGGTAGACACTTCTCTTTATGGAACTGCATGGAACAAAGCACTCTTACTTGAGGAGGGGCTTCTATCTAGTAAGTTTTATTTCAGTCTACAAAGACTGGAGAAAAACAGATTTGTGTCTTTATACAATGAGTCAGCTGAATGTAAATATTGATGAAAAGTCTAGAAAAACAGAAGGATTTGTTCAGAAGAGATAGGAAATTCTTTATTCGCATCTCTGGTTTAATTTTCAGCTGTTTTTGTTGTGCTGTTTTTTGTTTGTTTGTTTTTTTGAGGGAGATGGGAAGGCAAAGAGTGAACCTGCTATGGTGGTCACTTTTCCTTTTGGTTCTTTAAGGGAATAATTTATTGAACTGGCAAAATTTCAGCTTGATTTAACTCCTCTGGAAGTGTAACCCATGGCATAAGCTGTCTGGCCACTTACCTCATGCTCATCATGTAATGGGCAGTTGTATTTGCTATTCCAGGCTTAAAAGTCCAGGAAGTTCTTTCTTTATTCCATGATCCAATCCCTTTGAAAGCTTTTTTAAGTTAGTACTGGGACACTGAATTCGATTCAACAGTAAATGGGTAGCAAATGTAATTATTGAGCATCTGAAATACATGCTTTTAGTTGGCTCTGCTCTGAAGAGAAGCAACTCTATTTACTCACTAGGTAAAGATTTTAATTAATATTTATTTAGACTGAAATAGAGTGAAAAGCAATAGATCACCTGCAAGCTAAGAAATGCATGTACTATGGATATATTTCTGTCTGGTAGGGATGGAGTGCTAGATGGTGTTAGAAAAATGACTGCCACTGAAAATTAGAACTAACACAGGCCTAGTTCTGAAACAGTTTCTTTTCTCAATTATTATTACAGTCTTTTCTGGATTTGGGCTGAGTCAGTTTTTCATCCATTTGGTCCCCCAGATAGCTATAATGGATGAACAAGATATAGCATTGCCATACACCAAACGCCACTCAGTGTTATACTGGAGTTTGTTTTCCCTTTGGATTTGTATGGAGACAGATATGAGTTTTGTAAGCCTTTAATAGATCCAAATTCCAGAGGAGAATAGTAGCTCCCTGTCAGTATTTTGGACTGGTTGGTTGGGAGGAAATGAACACATTTACAGTATAATTTTGTACTGATATATTACACATAGAGATGTGCATCCATTACTGATGTTACCCCCTTTGGCTAGGGACAGACAATACACATAAATCAGTTTCAGTGGTCAGAAACTGGTTTAAACCTGTATCAGAACAGATATTCAGTGCATATAAGCCAGTTTGAAAATGAGTAAAACTGATTTGAGATAAACTTGGTTGAATGGGTCAAAGCGGCTTATGCAATGTGTCCCAGACCCCTAAAGTTAAATCAGATTCCCCCAGCATCCCAGGATGCTCTCTGGGATGGGTGGGGCTTTCTGTTCCACAACTGGGCTGGGCCCTCCCCTCTGCTCCCTGGCTGCAGCTCTGGCAGAGACTGCAGGCATCTGTGTGGCTTCTTCCTGCTCCCTCCTCGTCCTCTCACCACTCCCTACTAAGGAAGAATTCCCCCCTCTCCTCTACCTTACACAGACACCTCTCAGCATTAGCTAGCATACCACAGGCTGGCTACAGTCTGTGCTGTGGGAGGCCGGACAAAGGCAGACTGGACTATGTCTGCTTAGGGCTTTTTGGAGCTAATCAACAGGTAACTGATAATGTGCCCCCCCCCCCCTTTCCTTCCTTGGAAAAAGTAATTTAAGAAAAGCTTGAACTAATGGAGAGAAGCTTTTGTTTTCTTTGTTTTCTTAATGAGCTGATAAACACTGTATTATCAACTGGCCACTGGGCTTCTCGGCAGGGGGGCGGAAAGAGTTCCCTAATCAGAGCATCCTGCTGGGGCCTGGCCACATCTCACTCAGCTCAGCACTGGGGAATGGAGGGCTGCTCTAGCACCCCCAGCTTCTAGCTTGAGCCACTGCAGGCATGTGCCTGCATTTCTGGGATGTCTGTGTAATTATAAACTGGTTTAGCCTAGCCAGGTTAAAAAACCTGCAAAGATTGGATCATTTCAGGCTCAGGCTTTTTGAATGTCTGTCCCTAGCCTTTGAATCCAGAAGGGCTAAATCTGACTTTTGTTGGATTTAAATGTTTTCTCATGATCTGGAGTTCAGTATGGATAAATAGTTGGTTGTTCCCTTTCAAACTTCAAAATTCAGTTAGGAGTGCTATGAGCAGAGCTGAGTTTGCAAGAATTTTTGGGTTAGCTTGTCTAATACATTTGTAAAACATCTAGTACATTTGGATTAGTACTGTATTATAAGAAGGCCAAAATCAAATCCTGCTTAGTTTTTGTTCTTAACCTATAGTGGTATGGAAATATTTCAAAATAGAAAAATGAGTTCAACAAAGGACAGTGTCTTCTTTATTTGGGTGTAAGAATTACCATAACTGACACACATACTGTCTCTGAATTCATGCACTGCCATCAGCTGGTGGCCACCTATGACCAATTAAGATTAATTTATGCACTTAACTGTCTTTTAACTGTCAGTCACTTCACTTAATATCCATTCTCCTGGTTCTTGTTGCATTTTGTTATAAACATAAATGATGAGCTCTCTGAGGTGGGACTGTTTTTGTTTTTTGCTCATTTTTATAGTGCTTTCAACAATAAGTTTCCTGTCTGGGGCCTCAAGGCCCTACAGCAGTATAAAATCCATAAGTCATCTTAATGTATGCTAGTATTCTTTCCATCAAAGAAAACAACATTTACAGGAGGCTAGCTATCAAGCAGCATTTAAGTATTTACCACTCAAAGGCAAAATGTAAAAATTGGAGTTAAAGCTCGGTGTTTGCTGTGATTTATAGCTATGGCATTGAAATATTCTAATAAAAAGTGTTAGTATTTCAAGTATTGCCTATGAACCAGTTGCTCTGATGATGTAATTCTGCATATCATTGTTGAGGTTTTTATCCCATCCCCCACTACCATTCCTCACCCCCACAGGATACAAGCACCAGTTATTCCAAATGAGATCAATTTTTTGAGTCCTATATCATTACTCTTTTTCCCCCCCTTCCTTTTAAAGATTTCATTCTGATAGGCAAGATGAACTGTTGCTTAGAATTTAAACACCAGAGTCCTGTACGGAAATCTAGTCTGGGTCTACCCTATACTTGGCTGTAAGTTATTGACAAATATTAAGTATGGAACCCAAATCTGTGATCTGACATCTCAGACTATTGTAGATCTTTCTATATCAGGGGTGCTTAACCCCCAGCTTGTGGGCCAGTTCCAGCCTGAAGTTTCATCTCATCCAGCCCATGGGAGCCTTGACAGCTCTGGCTTTGCATACTAGATTGGGTGCAAAGGGTGGTGCGGGACTTGATCCCAGCACATGGGATCAAGTAGAGGAGGTGTGAGGCCTTGGGGCCCAATCCCAATGATTTTGAGGGCTCTGGGGCCTGATCCTGGCACACAGGGTCCAATCCTGATGTGTGGGGCTGGATAGGGACAGTATGGGCCTGTGGGGTATGGGGGTGGCATGGGGCTTGATCCAGGCATTCAGGGCCAACAGAGGAAACACAGGCCTGACCTTGGTGTGCAGACCCAATCCAGCCCATGGACTGACCCTACACCATTCATCTGGTCCACAGGGCCAAAAAGTTGAGCTCTACGATGCTAGATGGATCTCACCTCATTTTGAAAAGATCAAGTCCTAACATGTACTCAGCATAAATAGCTAAATAAGGTATTGTGACAGCTGAAAATTATGTCTGTGTGATAAAGGAGCTTGCTAAAGGCTCTATGAAGATTAGGCCAAGTGTTTTTCTGTCATTTGTTCAGATATTAAGCTATATGTTATTGCTAAGAGCCTAATTAAAGCCTAAGATGTAGTGAGGCCTTGTATATAGTATGACGCCTAGTAAATTTACCAAAGCCTTATAGAAGTAGTGATAGTAGGCCCTGTGGCATAGTTAAAATTAACCTTATCAGAAGAATGAAAAGTTTGTACTGTGATTGGTCAGTCTAAGGCAAGTTGAAGTAAAAAGAATCTGAAAGGCTGTTAGTTATCAACATAGCTCAGAAGTTATAAATTGGCTGGCACATCCGGAAATCATTTAGAAGGAAGATACAGCTCTGTGAAAGGAACTACAGTTAGCTGCTGGCCTAGATTCAGTGGGCCCGTGGATCTTGAGGAGCCCAAAGACTGAATACCAGAGTCCTTCCCAGTACCTCTCGGACAGCGCTGATTGGGGACGCCTGACTTTGCTAAGCTTTGTGGAAAGAGAAACTTGTCATACATCAGGCATCAGAGGGGACTGTTGATAAGTTGCCAATGTGAATTATTATTGTCTGTCATTATCTGTCTTAGTATATTATGCATAGTTGTGTTTTTGTTAAGTCAATAAACCTTTGTTACCTTTCTACTCCCCAACCACACTCTCAATCCCGAACCCTCCGCAGGCGGCTGGAACAGGTATAGTGCTTTGAACAGTGGAGAAACAAACAAAAGAAATCTAAACAATGATGATTTGACACCTTAAGTTGATTTTGTACCTTGAGTATCTGTTTCATTCTTTCTCTCCCTTTCTGGTCTCACAGGCCTTGAGGGTATAACCACCTTAACTAAAGCCTTGCATCTCCTCTTATCTTGTGCAATCTTGTTCTACCTTGCTGCACCTTCACAAATCCCTTCCAGATCTGTTTTTATGTTATCTTCCTATTGTTACAATAATAGAAAATGAGGGTTGTAAGGGGCCTCAGGAGGTCATGTAGTGCAACTCCCTGCTTAAAGCAAGACCATTCCCAACTAGATCATTCTAGACAGAATTTTGTCAAGCTAGGCTTTCAAAACCTCTAAGGATGGAGATTCCATAACCTCTCTACATAACCCATTCCAGTGCTTCACCACCCTCCTAGTGAGAGAGGTTTTTTTTTTTTTTTCCCCTAGTATCCAACCTAAACTTTCCTTGCTGCAACTTAAGACCATTGCTCCTTATTTTATCATCGGCCACCACTGAGAAGGGTCTAGGTTCACCCTCTATGGAACCACCCTTCAGGTAGCTGAAGGCTGCTATCAAATGCCCCCTTAGTCTTCTCTTCTCCAGACTAAATAAGCCCAGTTCCCTTAACTTCTTTTCATAGATCATGTGCCCCATATCTCTGACCATTTTGGTTGCCCTTTGCTGGACTCTCTTCAGTTTGTTTACATCCTTTCTATAGTGGGAGGCTCAAAATAGAACAGAGGAGAATAATTACTTCCCTTGATCTGCTGGCAATGACCCTACTAATGCAGCCCAATATGCTGTTAGCTTTCTTGGTAACTAGGAAACACTATTGACTAATATTCAGTTTATAGCCCACTGTAGCCCCCAGGTCCTTTTCTATAGAGCTGCTACTTAGCCAGTTGGTCCCAAGCCTGAAGCGGTTCATGGGATTGTTTTGTCATAAGTGCAGGTGTTTGCACTTGCCCTTATTGAACTTCATGAGATTTCTTTTGGCCCAATCCTCCAATTTGTCTAGGTCACTCTGAATCCTAACCCTACCCTCCAGCATATCTACTACTTCCCCCAGCTTGATGTCAAATGCAAACTTGTTGCATGTGCAAATCCATCCCATCTTCCAGATCTTTAATGAAGATATTGAACAAAACCAGTCCCAGAAATGGTCCCTGCAACACTCTACTTGATTTCAGCTGCTAACTAGACCTCAAGGCATTGATCATCATCCATTGAACCCAATGATCCAACCACCTTTTAATCCAGCCACCTGTTTATCTACCTTACAGTTCTACCTTTATCCACCTTACAGTTCATTCATCCAATTCCTTGGCTTGCTTGGAAGAATGCTGTGGGAGACTGTGTATCAAAAACCTTGCTAAAGTTAAGGTATATCAAATTCACTGCTTTCCCTGCAGAGCTGCTTTCCCATAGAACCAGCCATCTCATCATAGAAAGAAATCAGGTTGGATAGGCATGACTTTCCCTTGGTGAATCCAGGATGACCATTTATGATTACTTCCTTCTCCTCCAAGTGCTAGAAATGGATTCCTTGAGGACCTGTTCCATGATTTTTCTGGGGACTGAGGTGAGGCTGACTGGTCTGTAGTTCCCTGGAACCTCCTCTTTCCCTTTCTTAAAGATGGACACTATATTTGCCCTTTTCCAATCATCAGGGATCTCCCCTGATAGCCATGAGTTTTCAAAGATGTGGTTGCACATCAGCAAACTCCCTCAGCAAACTTGGATACATTCAATTCAGCCCCATGGACTTGTACATGTCCAGCATTTCCAAATAGTCCTTTCACCATCAGGTGCTGCTCATCTTCTTTGCAAAATGTGCTGCCTGGTGTGTTAGCCCAGGAGCTAACTTAGCCTGTGAAGACCAAGGTAAAAAAGGTATTGAGTACTTCAGCCTTTTCCTCATCATCTGTCACTAGGTTGCCTCTCCCATTCAGTAAGTGACCCACACTTTCCCTGACTTTCCTTTTGTTGCTAACATACTTGTAGAAACCCTTTTTGTCCCTTGGTAGCTGCAATTTCAATTGCACTTTGGCTTTCTTGATTTCATCCCTGAGCAGCATTCTTCATCGAAGAATTCTTTCCTAAGCCAAGCTAGTCACCTGCCATATTTGCTATTTCTGCACATTGGGATGGTTTGTTCCTGCACTCTCAGTAAGGTCTCTTTAGAATACAACCAGCTGTCTTGGACTCCTTTCCCTCTCAGACTGGCCTCCTAGGGTATCCTGCGCATCAGTTACCTGAGGGAGTCAAAGTCTGTTTTTCTGAAGTCCAGGGTCCATACTCTGCTGCTCTCCATTCTTCCTTTTGTCAGGATCCTGAACTTGATTATCTCATGGTCACTGCTGCCCAAGTTGCCATCCACTTCTATCTCCCATGAATTCTTCCCTGTATGTGAGCAGCAAGTCAAGAAAAGCATGGCCTTTAATTGGTCTCTTCAACACTCTCCAAAAAACTTCCTAGATTGCCTGTTCACTGATATATTGCTCTCCCAGCATATGTCAGGGTGGTTGAAGACCCCTTGAGAACCAAGGCTTATCTGGAAACTTGCACTACTTGTCTGAAGAGAACCTCATCTACCCCATCCTCCTGGTTAGACCCCCACCACAACTTCACCCTTGTTGCTCTCCCCTTTTAACTTTAACCCAGAGACTTTCAACAGGCCTATCTTCAGTTTCATACAGGAGCTCTAAGCAGTCATGCAGCCTTCTTAGATAGAGCACAACTCCTCCTCCTCCTTTTCTCCCTTGCCTGTCCTTCCTGGCCAGTTTGTTCCCATCCATGACATTACTCCAGTCATACAAGCTATTCCATCAGGTCTTTGTTGTTCCTATCAGGTCATAGTTCCTTGACTGTGGGAGAACTTGCAATTTTTCCTTGTTTCTCAGGCTCTGTGTGTTCATGCGCTACAGGGATTTGGGAGCGGAGCTTAAGGGTCTGGGGGCACTGGTGGTGTTCTCGTTGATCCTCCCAGTCTCAGGCTATGGGCTGAGAAGGGACAGGAGGATCTATGTGGTCAACCAAAGACTGCGGCGCTGGTGTTGTCAGGAAGGCTTTGGCTTTCATGACCACAGCCCGCTCTTTGGCGAGAGAGGCAGCGAGCTGCTGGGAAGAGATGGTCTCCACCTCTCTCCCCTAGGGAGGAGGCTCTTCTCAGCCAGACTGGCTGACCTGCTCCACCGGGCTTTAAACTAAGCGTGTTGGGGGACGGGGGGACTACCGCCACTGCTGGCCCGCTGAGCAATCCTTGCAAAGCCAGCGGATCACGGCACTCAAGGGAGCCCACCCCGGCCCCAGCCCTGGTAAAATCTGTGGGCAAGGAAGGAGCCCCCCAGGAGGCACTTGCCTGCCTGTACACTAATGCCAGGAGCCTGGGGAATAAGCAGGAGGAACTCATTCTCCTGCTCAGTGCAAACAATTACGATGTCATAGGGATAACGGAGACCTGGTGGGACTCCACCCATGACTGGACCATGGGTATAGATGGCTATACCCTGTACAGGAGGGATCGTGTAGAGAAAAGGGGCAGGGGTGTAGCTCTTTATGTTAAGGAAAGCTATGCGTCCCTGCAAGCTGATATTGGTGACCAGGGTGGATGGCTGGAGACCCTCTGGGTTAAAATCTGTGGGGAACACGGCACAGGGGACACAATGGTGGGAGTCTATTACAGACCTCCCACCCAAAGTCCTGAGCTTGACCAGGAGTTTGCCCAGGAACTGGCTGAGGCAGCTTGCTCCAGGACCATGGTTGTCATGGGTGACTTCAGTTACCCAGACATCTCGTGGGAGGATCACTCAGCAAAATCTGAGCGGTTGCAGAGCTTCCTCTCGTGCGTGGATGACCTCTACCTAACTCAAGAAGTCTATGGGCCAACGAGAGGCAAAGTGCTGCTCGACCTGGTACTGGCTACTGGGGATGACCTAGTTGGCGACCTAGTAATCGATGGGAAGCTGGGTGACGGCGACCACGAGCTGATCACCTTCACCATCCGCCGAAAAGCTGGCAAGTCAGTCAGCAACACGGAAGTCCTTGACTTCAGGAAAGCCAACTTTGACAAGCTCAGGAGGCTTGTCAGTGAGGCCCTAAGGGACCATGACCACAGGGAGAGGGGAGTTCAAGAAGAGTGGTTGCTCCTCAAGGGAGCGATCCTCAATGCCCAAACTAAGTCTATTCCATCTCGGAGGAAAGGCAGCAAGAGGGCACAGCAGCCCCCCTGGCTCTCCAGGGACCTAGCAGACCTCCTGAGGCTAAAAAGAAAGGCCTACAAAGGATGGAGGATGGGAGTCACCTCCAAGGAGGATTATTCTGCACTGGTCCGGTCCTGTAGGGAGCAGACCAGGAAAGCCAAGGCTGCAACTGAACTCCAGCTAGCTTTGAGCATCAAGGACAATAAAAAGTCCTTTTTCAGATGCATGGGGAGCCGGAGGAAAAGCAGGGGCAATGTTGGACCCCTGCTGAACCAGATGGGGCAACTGACAACTGAAGCCCAGGAAAAAGCCAACCTATTAAATAGGTACTTTGAATCGGTCTTTCATCAGCCCCATGGGACGCCCATGTCCGCTACAGGGCCGGGAAGTCCGGGTGAGGGTGATCCCCTGCCCTCCATTAATGCTGACTTCGTGAAGGAACATCTTGAGAAGCTGGATACCTTCAAGTCAGCCAGCCCTGATAATCTTCACCCCAGGGTACTCAAGGAGCTGGCGAGCATCATAGCCCAGCCTTTAGCGCGGATCTTTGAAAACTCTTGGCGCTCTGGTGTAGTGCCTGAAGACTGGAAGAAGGCCAATGTGGTGCCTATCTTCAAGAAAGGGAGGAAAGTGGATCTGGCTAACTATAGGCCCATCAGCCTGACTTCTATCCCGGGGAAGATCTTAGAAAAGTTTAATAAAGAGGCCATCCTTAATGGACTGGCCGACGCCAACATCTTAAGGGATAGCCAGCACGGGTTTGTTGCGGGTAGGTCTTGCTTGACCAATCTCATTTCCTTCTACGACCAGGTGACCTATCACCTGGACAAGGGAGATGAGATTGATGTCATATATCTTGACTTCAGAAAAGCCTTCGATCTGGTGTCCCATGATCGTCTCTTGGAGAAACTGGCCAATTGTCGCCTTGGGTCCTCCACGATCCACTGGCTGGAAAATTGGCTCCGGGGTCGGACCCAGAGGGTAGTAATTGATGGAAGTCACTCATCGTGGTGTCCGGTGACCAGTGGGGTCCCCCAGGGCTCTGTCCTTGGACCCATACTGTTCAATATCTTCATTAATGATGTGGACACTGGAGTCAGAAGCGGACTGGCCAAGTTCGCAGATGACACCAAACTTTGGGGCAAAGCATCCACACCAGAAGACAGGCGGATGATCCAGGCTGACCTGGACAGGCTCAGCAAGTGGGCGGATGAGAATCTGATGGTGTTCAATGCCGATAAATGCAAGGTTCTCCACCTTGGGGAAAAAAAAACCTGCAGCATCCTTATAGGCTCGGCAGTGCTATGTTGGCTAGCACTATGGAAGAAAGAGACTTGGGGGTCATCATTAACCACAAGATGAATATGAGCCTGCAATGCGATGCTGCGGCTAGTAAAGTGACCAAAACGCTGGCTTGCATCCATAGATGCTTCTCAAGCAAATCCCGGGACGTCATTCTCCCCCTGTACTCGGCCTTAGTGAGGCCGCAGCTGGAGTACTGCGTCCAGTTTTGGGCTCCACAATTCAAAAAGGATGTGGAGAAGCTTGAGAGAGTCCAGAGAAGAGCCACGCACATGATCAGAGGTCAGGGAAGCAGACCCTACGATGACAGGCTGAGAGCCCTGGGGCTCTTTAGCCTGGAAAAGCACAGGCTCAGGGGTGATCTGATGGCCACCTACAAGTTTATCAGGGGTGACCACTAGTATCTGGGGGAATGTTTGTTCACCAGAGCGCCCCAAGGGATGACGAGGTCGAATGGTCACAAACTACTACAAGACCGTTTCAGGCTGGACATAAGGAAGAATTTCTTTACTGTCCGAGCCCCCAAGGTCTGGAACAGCCTGCCACCGGAGGTCGTTCAAGCGCCTTCATTGAACACCTTCAAGATGAAACTGGATGCTTATCTTGCTTGGATCCTACAACCCCAGCTGACTTCCTGCCCTTTGGGCGGGGGGCTGGACTCGATCTTCCGAGGTCCCTTCCAGCCCTAATGTCTATGAAATCTATGAAATGTACAGACACCTGTGGTAGCTAGCCAATTGCCATACTGTTGCCTTGGTTTATCTTTGAGGTGGACAAAATATGGCCCATGGGCCAGATCCGATCCACCAAGAGATTGTCTGACCTGTGGTGGGTCCCTTGGCCCTACCCAGCACAGGTGCGGGTGGAGGAGGGGGGCAGTGTGGTTCATGACATATGTGGCCCATTCTGCTTCCCCCAGGCATGCAGCAGGGTGGGGTTGATGCAGGAGCTGAATTCCATTTCCCAGTCACCCCTGCAGTGGAGGCTCCTTTTGGCTGTTTCTGTTACCATCTCTGCCACAGATGAACCTGGCCCTGGTATCTGGGCACCCTGGGTTATTCACCCCAAACTTACCACCAGGCCACTGGATGGAGTGGGAAGGCAGGGTCTCCATGGAGACTGGCCTGGAACCCCATGGGTAGGGTGCGTTTGGCCAGGTGAATGGAATCATGTTGCAGGTGGTCAGGGAGCAGTGTCCAGGAGTGGATGGATGGTTGGGGGCTGGAACTGGGGCTGGGATCTCAAGGCGGTGACAGCGTGGAGCCAAAGGCCAGGGCAGAGCTGTTATTTGCTTCCTAAAAGGCCCTGCACTGTTACTGCCCCATGGTCCTGGCCCCAGACCCTGCCTGCCCACTCCATCTGGCACCTGATGGTGGGTATGGGATGGACAGGTCAAAGCCAGATATGATCAAGTGCCCGTACCCCTTTCCTGCCCCACCCCTTGCTGCACCAGTACCCTCCTTTCCCCCAGCCCGTAGGATCTCACCAAAATTCCTGAAGTGGCCCTCCAGCCAATCCCTGGTTTATTCTGACGTCTGATATCCTCTACCTCAGCTTCCAAGTTCTGCATTATATCTCTTCTCTCATCGTACTCATGATGTGCCCCACCCATTTCATTTTCTGCACTCTTATCTGGCTCATCTGTTTCATTCAGCAACTGAAAACCATTGTTGTTCTATTTTGTTAGATGAATGAATGCATGCAGCATCTTTATTGTATATATTTTTGTAAGTTCAGTAGGACTAGTGAACTGCAGTACTGTGGTGTAAGAGTTACATAATGTGGCACTTCTTTAGTGAGTGCAAAGAGAGAGGGGAAGTGGGGAGCAGTGAAGGACCATTTACATTTTTTCCAAATGAGGTTTTTTTTAATTAACTGCTGCTAAATTTTCCAGACAAATAGCAAAAGCTGGGAAGTCATTTTTATTTTTGGCATTTCTTTGGGGAAATTTAGAAACCTTCTAGAAGGACCAGACACCACTTTTTACTAAGCCTAATCTTAGTAGAGATTGCTTGCAAAGAAATATCTTTTGAGAGGAAACAATAGAGGATTTTTTCTGTAAGAGGAGACCCTCAGAATACCACTATCTTCTTAGACTGTCTCACAAGCTGGTATAGAAATGTATTCCAAGGCTGCCAACAGTAGTTGACAGGAGTTAAGGTATTTTCTATTGCCTCAAATATATGCGGCTTAGAGTGAATCTCTCTAAAATGACTTGGATTGGAAAGGAATGGAGTAGAGCAGTGGAAATGAAAAGATAAATTATTGTGGTCAGGTTTCCCTCTCTTTTTAGTGACTGAACAGAAGAGATTTTTCCCCTCCCTTCCACTTTAACGGATGTTCTAGGTTGGGCTAATTAGAGGTATACAATTCAAATGCTTTTGATTTGGAAATATGTGAAACAGTATGTTATTGAAAATAAAGAGCTGATTTTGATTTATTTGTGTAAAAAGAATCTGTCAATTTTTGGTTTTTGCATTTTCCCCCCCTAAGCAATGAGTTCAAAAGCCTTTAAAATAGAAGGCCAGATCTTCATATATGCTCAAGAGGAAGCTGGATTGATGGGTTTCCTTCAATTTTCAGTATTTCTCATTCTAGGGAAAAATCCAGAAGCTATTTTCACCCCAAGGCAAGTTAAAGTAGTTGATCTGATTTAAGTAGACTGCATTGCCCTCTCCTGCATTGGGGGGAAGGGTATCTGTGTCCTGTTAGCTCTGGCATGCAGCCTTACCTCCACCTACTTTGCAGGCTCTGCATCCTTAACAGTATCCTTATGTAAAAGGAATTCCCAAAAGTGCCGTTTGTACAGCTTTCCATCCTAAGGATCTGGCTCATCATGTTTAGATATTCCACTAATTAAAGGCAGACATCATAGGTGACATAAAGCAATCTATAGGATTTGCATATCTTCATAGAGATACACTTTTATCGCAGTTGTACAAATGCTATAAAATACAATCAGTTATTTTTTCTAGAGGAAGAAAATCAACTTTACATTTTAATTCAGATTATGATGGCCCTTCTCATTCTTACTGCTGAATATGAGGCATTTTCTATGAAACAACTGTGCCTTGATTGTATCCTGAATTGGGAAAATTGGGCCTTTGCTTAGTTCATTTGAGGTCAGTGAAATGTAGCAAAAGAATGTTGAGCAAGATGTACCAATTGCCATCAACATGCACTTGTGAAATCAAAACAATGTTTTACAGTTGGAGAGAATTAGTTATGACTTCATTATAAACCAGACAGTTGTTAAAATGTAGTTCACATCACTACTTGCTATAAATACAAGTTGTTTTTTTTTAAACTAAAGTCTTTCCTTCACAGGACCGTTCAAATAATCTCCTCCCCCTACTCTTTTAAGGCACTTGTACACGTGATGGGGGATAGTCCCCTAAATTGAAATGGTGGGTTTTCAACTGCAATGATTAAAAACCTACCACTTCAATTTAGGGTCTTCTGTTATTGTTACAGCAAGAAGCCTGATCCTTTTTGAGGACCCTGCCCATGTCTCCCACAGCTAGGGACCAAGCTGCTGGCAGACTGAGTGACCTCTGAATTGTGGGGGTCACTGGCCCTTCCTTCCAGGGACTTTTGAGAAATACAGAGAATATTAACAACTGCACTTGTTTAAAAACTACTAAGGATCATATTAAAAAAAAAAAAATCAAGGAACACCAAACTAACATTTGACACTTCCAATATATGTGTGTAAAATCTAAGGAATGTGCAACAAGGGACCATTATCAGGCTGAAGCAGGACATAAAAATATACAAGTCTATCTGAGCTGTGTCGATAACTGAGCTTATGGAACGTGCATTATGTCATGAACGCTGACAGCTTTAACTAGGCAGGAAAACACAAGCACCTTTTTGTGATAACGGTGGGTGCCTTGATAGTCTTTACTGACCTTATCCAAAGAATAATAAATGTTTCAATTTCTCATTTTGTTCTTATAACTATTTTTGTTAGCTTTTTGTCTTTGACTGATTGCTAACCCCCAAGACAATTAAGAAAAACTCTGACATATGAACTGTGCCAAGGTGTTGACTCAAGCAACCTGCAATTTGACTCCTTTGAATGTGATTTAAAATGTAGGTTGAGCAACACTGACTTTTTTTGGCATTCAACAGCTTTCTAATTTAAACTGCTTTATCTATGGGGCTCTGCTATTTTAACTATACCTGTATAATGTGGAAGCAGCTACCCTGCTACAAAGAGAGCTTTTTTACCCTGTAAATATTGAAGTAAAATAATCTGACCCTAAATGGCATAGTCCTACCCTTAAAACTTTTGAAGTGTAGAGGAGACCTAAACAAGAGGCTGTGAATGAGTTCCATATCCTGTCTCTCTGTTCAGATATTTAAAAAAAATAGTGAGAATCTCAAACTATGACAGTGCTGTTTCAAGCACACAGGCAGCATTTCAAAACAGCTATAAGGTTTTGCATCATGTCTCCAAAGTCAGTTTAGCACAGTAACTTTGGATAGCTTACAAGGCAAAATCTTGCAAAACTAAAAAAGGATGTTCTTAACTGGACTTGCATTACCAAGTTACCTAGCTTGGGTTGGTATAGGAGTGAACACAAAAATAACCTGGGTCCAGTGGAAGATTTATTATGAAAAATGAGCTGCCTAAACCCAAAGTAGTGATCATGAAAACCTCTACTTTAAATTTCCTGAGGTTTGTTAATTGCATTTCTCTGAATACCCAGAACTACCCCAGGGCTTGATAGGGCTGAGTATTTTTGTGCCTATTGTGCAACTATCTCCAAGCAGGATTTAGAAAATAAACATTTCTCTGCTTGAAGTGGTTGATTCAAGAAGTAACTCTCAGAGCATGGCAGGAGTGAACTTCCTACAAAAGGCAGGGGTGACCATTATTTTACTTTTCAATGCAGGAGGCAGTGGTTGTGATTCTGTTTCTGTATCCTTACGTTAACTTAGTAGTTTTTAAACAAGTGCAATTGTTAACATTCTCTGTATTTCTCAAAAAGAAAGTGGAAGTTTAATGGCACATGCCTCCTAATTTAAATTCACTACCTCTGGAATTAACATGGGTCATTTTCCTATGGACTAGCTGTAGACAACATTTTTGTTCATTGTGCTGGCTATTTTGGATCCTATTCTACAGCCCGTGTGTCCTGGGTATGGATGATACATGCTTAACTCAGGGTTCTGGATTGATGTTTTGTGGAACTGAAGTTTTAGGCACCAAAGTCCGTTCTTAATTCTAGTCCTTGGTTATTTTCACTTCAAGTAACCTAAGTTAACTTCCCCTCCCCACTTTTTAATATTATAGTGTGGAGATACTTTTTAGCTTTTCTTGTACCTTAGAACTTGGGTGCTCAACTCTTGACCCACAGGCCAGATCTGGCCTACAGCCCCATGTCATCCATATTGCATGTTCTCCATGGCTAGGGACAGCCATTCAAAAAGCTTGAGCCTGAGTTGATTCAATCTTTGCAGGTTAGTCTAACCAGCCTAGGATGAACTAGTTTGCAACTGCTCAGACATTCCCTCTGGACTGAAGAAATGCTGGAACATGCCTGCAGTGGCTCAGGGTAGACGATGGGAGGTGCTAGAGCAGACCTCCCTTCCCTTCCATAGTGCTGAGCTGAGGGGAGCATGGCCAGGCCCCAGCAGGATGCTCTGATTAGAAAGGGGTGTTAAACTCCCACCCTGCCTGCACCATTTCAGGCTTTTTCCCCCCTTGCTGTTAAAGGGGGTGGGAGTGTTGCCAGACCCCAGCACCAGCTAGAACTCTGAGGCAAAGGGTGTGTGTGCAGTGCATGCATCTGTTGATGATACTGAGTTTTTCAATCTCCTACTTCTTGCTTCTTCATACTGTCTGCAAACCTGACATGTTCTGTTATAGATATAAACTAGTTTCTGATTACTTAAATCAGTTTATGCGTAATGTCTGTCCCTAGCCCAGGACTCCAGACATTTGATATCAGGAGAACAACGGCATTTGATATCAGGAGAACATTGGCAACATTCCCCTCCTGTGAAATTTCCAGATGCTGGAGGAGCCCCAGGCCTCATGTGCTGGATTGGGTGCCGGGTTGTGGCATGCAGAATAATCTGCCAGGTGGGGCCAGGCCCCAGAGGCCAATCCTAACACGTGGGGAGCTGGTAGGGGGTGGCATTGGGGGCCAGGAGGGGTTGGTGCCAGGCCCTGGGACCCAATCCCAGCATGCTGGATGGGAGAGGGTGACACCAGGCCCACAACAGTCAATCCAGTATCAATGGGCAGTGCCATGCTGGTGCACGTGTCTCAGTCCAGTTCATTTACTGGGCCTCTCTCACTCAACTACTAAATCCATTTTCTGTTTGTTCACCCACCCACACACATACACACTTTAAATCAAAAAAGTTGCTTGGGTAAAGTACTCTTACTGTAATTTATAGTCAGATTAAATTCTCTGCAACAATTTCCAGGGTAAATCCCATATTAAAAGGGTACAGTTAAAAACCTCACTCTTAAACTAGTTCATAAATTCATAGATGCTAGGGGACCTCAATAGATCGAGTCCGACCCCTGCACTGGCAGGAAAGAGTGCTGGGTTCAGATGACCCCAGCTAGATGCTTATCTAATCTCCTCTTGAAGACCCTCAGGGTAGGGGAGAGCACCACCTCCCTTGGGAGCCCATTCCAGACCTTGGCCGCTCTAACTGTGAAGAAGTTCTTCCTAATGTCTAGTCTAAATCTGCTCTCTGCTAGCTTGTGGCCATTATTTCTTGTAACCCCCAGGGGTGCCTTGGTGAATAAAACCTCACTAATTTCCTCCTGTGCCCCCGTGATGAATTTATAGGCAGCCACAAGGTCGCCTCTCAACCTTCTCTTGTGGAAGCTTAAGAGGTCCAGGTGCCCCAGTCTCTCCTCATAGGACTTGGCCTGCAAGCCCTTAACCATATGAGTGGCCCTTCTCTGGACCCTCTCCAGGTTATCCGCATCCCTCTTGAAGTGCGGTGCCCAAAACTGCATGCAGTATTCCAACTGCGGTCTGACCAGTGCCCGATAGAGGGGAAGTATCACCTCCTTGGGTCTGCTTGTAGTTGTTCCCTGCCCTCCAGCGTGTCCACTTCTCCCCACAGTTTTGTCATCCACAAACTTGGACAGAGTACACTTCACTCCCTTGTCCAAGTTGCTGATGAAGATATTGAAGAGTATCAGTCCAAGGACCAAGCCCTGCGGGACCCCACTGCCCACACCCTTCCAGGTCAATACTCGCCCATCCACTATGACTCTCTGGGTACAACCCTCTAGCCAATTTGCCACCCACCGGACTATGTAGTCATCTAAGTCACAGCCTCTTAACTTGTTCACCAGTATGGTGTGGGATACCGTATCGAAGGCCTTCCTGAAGTCTAAGTATACGACATGAACCCCTAGTCCCGCGTCCAGGCGTTTTGTAATCTGGTCATAAAAAGAGACTAGATTAGCCAGGCATGATCTACCTGCTACGAACCTGTGCTGGTTTCCCCTCAGCATAATTTGTCCTGCTGGGCTCTTGCAAATGTAGTTGGGGTAGGGCATACTGAACACCACTTAGCTATTGGCCTAAAGCTTTCCACAAGGGCTTGATTTTGATTTGTTGTGCCTTCTAAGATAGTCTCTGAGGGCACTTTTACATATGCTCTAGGGTAGGTGGGGGGAAGGAGTGGTGCTTTAACTAAAGCGGTTCCGAGAGCCACTCTAAAGTTTCACAGCATCTTGCATGTCACCATCCCCACTCATTTAGTGAGTTTTAGTTCAGGTGCCCCTGCTGCCATTTTGAAGCATGGGGACACTGATAAATAAGACATGGGATGCTGCTGGAGCACCATAATTACCATGCTTCAGTAGACTCTATTAATCAAGTCTGCTCCAACATTCTCTAATTACAGCATGTTGGAGTAGTCTCCATGCTCGTGTACAGGCTCCCTGAAATGTCTAGTCATTTAATCGTCATATATGATGTCTGTTGAAAAATGTTTTCCTTGACAAAAAAAATCCAACCAAACTTCTCAAATGCTTATGTATTTTGTACACATAATTGGGAATGTTCAGTAGATTGTTGTCTCACTCAGAAGAGCAGTGTTGGTATTGTAACAGAATTCACAAGAACATGGTTTTGTAGTAGATTCAATTTTTGCCAATGGTATTTACCAGTAGTGTAGTCATTTCCCTGTAAAGGTTTCTGATGTGGGTTCTGTGCTTTCAAACTATGTCCCTGAAGAAGCAGAACTGCATACTCTTTGATCTTGATACTGACCCTTTCTTTTCCTGCCGAGTCCTCCTAAGACCTGTCTCCAGCACTTTGTCCTGATGTAAGTCCAAGTATCCTTGAGATGGAAGCATTAGAGCAACACACAGTAACCTACTCATAGATTTCATAGATTTCTAGATTCGGAAGGGACCTGGTAGATCATTGGGTCCGACTCCCTGCTTCAGGCAGGAAAGAGTGCTGGGGTTAGGTAACTCCAGCCAGATGCCTATCTAATCTCCTCTTGAACACCTCCAGGGTAGGGGAAAGTACCACCTCCCTTGGAAGCCCATTCCATATTTTGGCAACCCTCACCGTAAAGAATTTCTTCCTTATATCTAATCTAAATCTAGTTTGTGGCCATTATTCCTGGTAACCCCAAGTGGTGCCCTGGTAAACAGAGTGTCCCTTATTCCCTGGTAGCCCCCCCCCCCCCCCCCGATGAGTTTGTAGGCAGCCACAAGGTCACGTCTCAGCTTTCTCTTGCGGAGGCTGAAGAGATTCAGATCCCTCAGTTTGTCTTCATAGGGTCTTACCTGCAGGCCCTCAACCATATGAGTAGCCCTCCTCTGAATACTCTTAAGGTTATCCACATCCCTCTTGAAGTGCGGCTTCCAAAATGCAGTACTCCATCTGCAGCCTCACCAATGCTGCATAGAGGGAATTATCACTTCCCTCAACCTGCTTGTGATACTCCTGCTGATGCATGAAAGAGTGAGATTAGCCTTGCTTATTACCTCATCACACTGGTGACTTATGTTCATTTTTGCATCAACCAGGACTCTGAGATCTCTTTCTGCTGTTGTGGTACTCAGAATAGTACCCCCAAGTCTATAGGTGTGTTGGACAGTCTTTCTCCCCAGGTGCAACACCTTGGATTTATCCTTGTTGAATTGCATCCTGTTCTGATCTGCCTGCTTCCTCAGTCTGTCCAAATCTACCTGAATTCACACCTTGCCCTCCAGTGTGTTTACTGTGCCCCATGGTTTAGTGTCATCTGTGAATGTGGACAAGGTACTTTCAACACCTTCATCCAAATCACTGATGAAGTTAGGAAACAGTACTGGTCCCAGGACAGAGCCTTGGGGGACACCACTGCCCACATCCCTCCAGGGAGAAACTAACCCATCCACCACCACTCTCTGGGTGCGTCCCATAAGCCAGTTTTTCACCCGCCTTACTGTGAACAAATCCACATCACAGCTACTCAGTTTGCTCATAAGAATTGGGTGCAACACTGTGTCAAAGGCCTTTTAAAAATCCAGGTAAATAATATCTACTTCCTTCCCTGCATCTAAGCACTTTGTGAACTGGTCATAAAAAAAGACCAGGTTAGTTAGGCAGGATCTGCCTGCTATAAACCCATGCTGGTTGCCCCTTACCATTGTGTTACCCGCTGGCCCCCTGCAAATGTGGTCCTTTATGATTTTTTCTAAGGTCTTGCAGAGAATAGAGGTCAGGCTAACTGGCCTATAATTACCTGAGTCCTCTTTCCTCCCCTTCTTGAAGATAGGGACTACATTGGCCCCTTTCCAGTCCTCTGGGACCTATCCCAAGTGCCATGAGCACGCAAAGAGCTGTCAGTAGTTCTGCTATGTCATTGGCCAATTCCTTTAGTACCCTTCAGTGTAGATCGTTGAGGCCTGCTGACTTAAATACGTCCAACCCACCCAAGGGCCCCTTCACTAGGTTAGTGCTGACCATTGGTGGATTGGTATTACTCTCACTCCAGGCTGAAGACTCATTAGGAGGTGCAATTGTATTCATGTCCAGGAAAACAGAGGCAAAGAAATTAGAGCTCTGCTTTTTCCATCCTTTCAGTTATGAGTTGCCCTAGTCCATTCTGTAATTGTCCTAGGTTACCCTGCCCCTTCTTCCTGCTCCCTATGTACTTAAAGAAGGCCTTTTTGTTATCCTTAATCCTTGTTGCCAACTTGAGTTCTGTATCTGCTTTGGCCTTTCTCACTGCTTCCCTGCAAGCGCAAGCAAAGTAGGTATACTCTTCCTTGGTGGCTGCCCCCTGCTTCCACAGCCTGTAGGCCTTTTTTTCCTCTGAAGGCTCTCCTGGATTTCCCTGCTCAGCCAAGAAGGTTTTCTGGCTCTTTTGCCTCCCTTTGCATGTACTGGAATGGTGTCCCCCTGTGCCTGTAGGATCAGTCCCTTGAGGAACTCCTATCCTTCTTGGACCCCCATCTCACAGATGTGATTACCCCTCAGTCCCACCCTAACCAATCTCCTGAGTTCATTGAAGTTGGCCTTCCAGAAGTCTAGCATTACTGCCCTACTTCCTTCTCACCTTACGCGGGATAGTGAATCCTATCAACTGGTGGTCACTATCCCCTAGGTTGCCTTGTACCTGTAGCTCCCCCACCAAGTCCTCCCCTGAGGCCAGCACCAAGTCGAGTAAGGCATCTCCCCTAGTGGGACTGCATACCTCCTGTGTTAGATGAAGGTCCTGTATGCAGGTTAAGAACCTACGTGAGCGGGCAGATCTGGCCAACTGCTCCTCCCAGCAGATGTCTGAGTAATTTAGGTCACCCATGACAACTAGGTCTTTTGAGCATGCTGCCTTTGAGAGTTGTTTTGAGAATTCTAGGTCTAACCCTTCCCCCGGTGTTGGGGGTCTGTAGTAGACCCCCACTATCAAGTCCCTTTCCCCCCTAACCCCTTCTAATCTGACCCATAAGACTTTGATTTGCCTATCCTCTATCCCCATTTTTATTACAGAGGATATATAATGTTCCCTGACATATAGAGCCATGTCCCCCCTTTTTTCCCCAATCTATCCTGCCTATATAGCCTGTAGCCTTCAATGCCCACTAGCCAGTCACACACAGATTCCCACCAGGTTTATGTTAGACCAACCAGGTCCAAGTCTTTGTCTGCAAGCAGGAGGGCAAGTTCCTCTTGCTTGTTTCCCATACTTCTAGCATTAGTATAGAGACACCTAAGCCCCCTGATAGGTGCCCTTAGTATTCCCATATCCTGATTCTTAGTGGGCCCCTTAGTACATACCATATCATTTCCAGTGTGCAGTTTGTGGCTTGTCCTACCCGATTTCATCCTGACCTTGGCATCCCTGTCCCCCGGTGAAGCTAGTTTAAAGCTGTATGTAGGAGGTCTGCCAGCCTGTAAGAGAACAGACTCTTACCTTTTGGACTCCTGAAGACAAAACATCCTTGAAATAGAGCTTGCACCCTAGCTACCCAATGTGAATTATATTCCACCCACATTGATGATGGAAACTCTACATGGCCCAACTGGAAGGTTTTCTTTGATCCTTTCTTTGATCCTGTTATGAAGGTGCCAAGTGCTTAGTGAAAATCATGCTGTCTCAAGGGAAGCCACATACTTGTTTGTCAATTTGTTTCCTCTATTGCATATAAAAATGTAAAGGAGTGGATGTTCTTCCTAGTATGTACTCATATTTTTTATTTAAAAATTAATCTAGTCCACCAAACAAACACGAATACTTAGATGTAATTTTAAAGATGTTATGTATTATTTAATATTCCTTTGAATCAATTGCAGAGAAGGCCACAGCATGAAACATTCAGATATTAAAAGTCATCATAGACTTCATGTGTTATCCTAATTTGGTTCTTTATTTATAATATAAACATCGATATTAATATTTAATACAATAACTGCAGTGAAAAAAGACATGACTATCTTTGCTGTGAGAATGCTGAGCACAATGAAAACTTTTAAATTATACAGGATTTTTTCTTATATTTAGTTAGGGTCTGTGGAAGGAGAGTCCCCAGCAATGGAGGGAAGCCCAAGGGTGTGACTTTTTTCTCCCACTTACCTCGGATGGAACGGAACACTTTTTGGGACAGGTGCACCACACTGCACTTCTGTAGCCAGTGCTGGGTCCAGATTGGTGGTGGCAAAGCCCAGGGAGGTACTTCCTGCCCCAGAAAGAGGTAGCATAGGAGAGACTGTGGCATCATTGAAGAAGAGATACTGGAGAAGTCTCTTGCCTGAGCCTGCCTGCAGCCAGTTGTGGTGAGAGGGAGTTCAGCAGTAGACAAGGGTGCTTGGAGGACCACCAACCAGCTGGAGGACTACTTACAGAAAGTTGGGGGCAGCAAGACAGACAAAATTGAAGCCCTGGATTGAAGCAGATGCCTGGGGAGATGAGTAGTATGTGGCTCAAGCTCACGAGCCTGCTATAAGAGGGGCAATCAAGCTGGCTGGCAAGAATTTTCCTTTTTGTTTTTTTTTTTTTTTTTTAAATTAATTTTCTCATTTTGGGACTGTAAGGTAAAATGAGGGGATCCACCCCAGAAAAAAATGAAGAGACTTGAGTTGATGTGTGATTTTGGTTCTCTGGTTCTCTGTGGGTTTGTTAAAGAAGAGAATTGACCGGGGGGAGGGGGAGGGGGGGAAGGAATTGACCTCAAAGACAATGCATGCCCATTGAATTGATTCTTGTTCAGTCCAGGTCTGTTCAAATTAATTGATCGGAGTTCACATTGGCACCCTGTCAGTTGACTCAAGATAGGGGATGTACCCTTGTTGAACTACTATTTGTAAAAATTTGGATTGCTCCACTGAGGGGCTTTGTTAAGGCCCAGCATAAGGGTCTGACATAGATTCCAAGATGGCCAAATTGGTCTGTTGGACATGACTTGAGGGGGTTCTGTCCAGGGTAAGAGTGCTCAGTAATATTAAGGAAGTGGTAAGGGTGATGTGTAGAGGAGGAGGAGCCCCATGAAGAAATACTTCTGACAGGCCCTGATGTGTCACCCAGTGGAACCAGCTCCCTAACTGAAGTAAGATAAAAGTCATGGCAGGTAAGAAAACAATATCAGAGCATGGCCAGAGGATGGGGTCACCCCTTCCACATCCTGATGTCATTCGTTGGGAAGATGTGAGGCATGAGGGGATCTAGGCCTTACAGCACCTCTCCCCAGCAGGGTCTTTTTTTCCAACATGGAACAAAATGATAGAGAGTTATGAGTTAATGGAAAATATTTCTTAGGAAAAAGGTCTGTTTACGAATGAAGCCCAGTGAAGTATATTTCATTGTGCTATTGTGATCCCTGAAAATAATGGTAAATATTAAATTGTGTGTGTGTATAAATAGTCTAGGAGTTATACTTGATTATATCTCAAAAACTATTGGTGCATATATTTATCTAACATTTAAATTAAACAGAGATGTAAGTCATGATATAAACTGTATCACAACTCCATGAAAATACAGGGGTTCAACCTCATGTGACAACTTGCAATGATACTGTTAGTTGGCATATTTTGAGCTTCTAACCTTCTTAATTCTTCCAGAAAGTCTATCTTTACTCCATTCTTTCTGATCTAGCTTCTCACACACACATTCACTTAAAACATGCTTTTACCAAAATATCATGTGCAGTCATAACCATACAAAACTTTTCTCGTTTTACACTGAACCTTCCCCTGTCTACTCCTGCAGTGAGGGTGAAGTTGCATGTTACACTTAGACCATACTAACTAAACACATAAGCATCTACATGTTAAACCTTGTTAACTCATGCTAAGTGCCCTGTGAGAATCTCCAAGTTATGCCAGTTCAGGTACGGGCTACCCGGCTCATGTTAGGGTGACTTCAGTCTGCTCCGTGGAGATAAAATGAGCAATTTGCAATCCTCCAAGATGCTAGGATACATCTCTTTCCATCCCTTTTCCCCGCCTCCCTCCTAACCAAGAACAGGGATAGAACTCAGATACCTTGGATTCTAACCACATCCTTTCTCACCAGCCCTCCAGTGGCAAGTCAGAGCTGGATAGGCAAGAGATGGATCCTTACTAATGGATTGCTCACAGCATGTTCTAACTTTACCATCACTTAACATTCCACAGTTTTAGTCTGGTCTGAGACCAAAGTATAATTTCACCCTAAGATGATGGCTTCAGAAAACCTAAGAATCAGATTAAATGTATGACAGGGGGTTATTGTATTGTTGCATTGCTGTGAACAGAAGTCTCATTTTGGATTTTTCCATACTCTGAGTATAATGGCTCCTTGTCACAGGTTGCAGTAGGTGTGAGAAAACACAAACATACTTAGCCCATCTGTGCCCCTGGGCCTGCTGCCAGCCTGGGGCTGCTCTGTCCTGGCTCAAAGTGTTGATGTCCCAGGTGAATGTGTAGCCTGGGAGCAGTTGACTGCAGCTCAGAGTGCTCCAGAGTTTATCGCATCACATTAATTGAATGTGTAACTGCACCCACTTTGAGTTAAATTTTTAAGAGCTGTGAGTAAATCCTGCAGCAGTTTGTTTAATCTGAAATATCCCAATTCCTGCATGGAAAGCAGATAGCTCTTCTCTGCATGCATGTAGTATAGGGAGGATTTTTCTTTAAAAGCAAAACAAAACAAAACAAAATGGGGTGGTGAGTAGGCTTTATCAGCTTATGTATGTATAATGTTAGTTTTTGGAAAATAGGTCTTCCATTCCTATTGCCTGTACTTATTTTCACATTTCTAATTTTTTCTCCCTTTAGGAAGCTTATATATTTGAAACTTAGAGGTGAATTCCATTTCTTTTCCCACTCCCTTGTATCTTTAAAAAACAAATAATGGAGGAAGAGCTTTTCTTAAGTCACTAGTTTAAGACTTTGTGGGTGTGTCTACATGAGACGCTAACTGCACAGTAGCCTAATACTGCACAGGAGCGTGCTGGGAAAAATCTGTGTTAATATGCTACTGCATAGTAATATTAGGCTACTGCACAGTTAGCATTCGAAAAAACCCATGTGCCAGTGCTGCTGCACAGTAATGCAAGTTACTGTGCATTGATTTAGTACTTGGTTATGCAAGTACTAAACTTAATGTGTAGTAACTATGGTGTATTAATGAATGTGTACACGCACCCTGTCTGTGTTCCATTCCTGGCTTTACTACATTCAGCTTCTATTGCACTAAGCAAGTCATTTTGTCTCTTGCGCTTTATTTTTAAGCTGGAACTAAACTCTATCCTTCTACCATTTAGTTTGTTATTTTTATAAGCTCTTTAGAGCAGGACTGCCCCTTTCCCTGTGTTCAGACAAACCCTAACACAATTATTCTCAGCCAGGGTGTTACAGGATCCTTTTAAGAGTGATGCTGGGTACCATGCAATATTAGCCTTAGCTGGTGTGCAAACAAGATAAACCCAGAGATTTCACATAGAAATCCATAGTGTGAAAACATTTTGACCTGTTGTCGTCTTTATTGAGCTCTTTGCAACAATAGAGTTGCAGTAAAAAGGAGTGAAAGCTAATAGCTGGCATTGCTGAGGGGTGCCTTGAGTCAAAAATGTTGCGAATCACTACCCTAGCACATGGGTATTGAATCATTTGGGTCCTAAATTTTGATCCTAAATTTTAAGTCCTGTTTATAGAGTCTTGGAATCAAACTTTTAAGCATGTTATCTTTTGGCCATCAACTGATACCATTTAAATGAGTAGGTTATGTTATTTCTCTACATTTGGCTTAGCATTCATTACTTTCAAATACTTAAACTCAATTATTTGCTTCTTTTCTAGAGAAAAAAAAAATAACTAGAGCCTTATGAGAGTTCTGCAACCTCTCATTCTTTTATACTTTATACAGTACAGCTTTAAAAAAAAAATAGTATTCATTGTACCTGCACATCAAGGCAAAGAGAAAACAGACATTTTTCCTGTTACTTTAATTAGGGTTATTACTGAAACAGAACATGCATTGCTGTGAGTATCACGTTAGTAAGGTATACTTTGCTTGCTCCTCCATGTCACTAATTATGTAGTAATCTTTTACCATAAATTACCTCTCTTCTTTGTCCTGTTTGGAATCATGTTCAATGTAAAAAGACAGTTGTTTGGAAGTGTGTGTTGGGGGTGGGAAGTGGAAGGAACCAGTGATTAGTTCTGCAGTTTCATTCCGTCTTCTCCCTCCCCAGAGAGATCTGTAACTTCCTTTTCTACTTCTATTTTTGTATAACCAGATATGAAAACATGTAAAAATGGGAAGTGTAATTCACAATGGACTAAAATAAAGATTGCCTTATGACTTCAAACATTCCACAAAAAACTACTTTCTTTAAGCCTCCTGCTCTATTTGATTAGCATGGCATTTGCAATAAGTTTGATTCTTTTGTTTTGTTTTTTGTTTGTTTTCAATGCCAGTGGTGTTATGCCGTACATGGGTGTTAGTGAGTAAAGAATTACATATCTAAATGTAAATGAACTCTACCTTGAAAACTTGGTTTCAAACTTTATGTAAATGTTGCCTGACTTGATTCCCACAAACACAACTGGAGGCATATACATATGGTCAAATAATTCAGGAGACTTGGTCAAACATTACATTAAAAATACTGACTGAACAGACTTGATTAATTTTTCCCATATTTGTTCAATAGTGTACTTGCTGCTTTTATGAGGCTCTCACCAGCCCCAGCTACCCACATCTCTGACTTTAAATTACCCCATGTACAGACCAACTCTCAGAGCCTCAAGTCTGGAAGTCTTGCCATTGCAGCGCAGATGCCTCCTGAACCCAGAATTCCTCAAGGTCAAAATCATGGAGTACATTTGGCAGGAAACCATTCTCCCTGATGGGGAGAATGGTTTCCTGGGGCTTCTGGAGGGTTCAAGGCCCCCACTCTCACCAGTCAACTGACTGGCCAGTGGTGGGGAGGGAATTTTCCAAGGTAGGGTTCCCACAGGGCTCCCAAACAACTTGTCCCTGGGTGGTCTATCAGATCTATCCAGTGCATAGATGGCAGAAGGCTGGGGATAAGGGGCCTTAGCCCCTGCTAATGCAGGCAGCCTGGGTGTGGGCTCTGGGTGGCTGCAGTTGGAGGAAGGAGAGGGGTAAAACACAGAATCAAGTATCTGGAGCCTGCAGGTGGCTGGGAACTCACCCTGGCCCGGCCATATGTGGAGCAGTGCCCAGCTGAGCAGATAAACATGTGGATGGGAAGGGGTGTGTGGAGGGGAAGATCTATCCCACTCCCTCTCTCATCATGGGGGCCTCAATCTGCCCCCTCCATGCCCTTTCCCCACAACAGACTTACTTGCTTGGGGGGGAGGTGCACGTGTGCACTTGTGCGCGCATGCAATCAGCCCTCCCAGATCATTTTCTTCCTCTGCCTATGATTAGGTGTTCACTTTTCCTCCTTCCTTCTCATGTGGAGGGAGGGACAGTGATCCCACCCCATTGGGTATCTTTCCTGAGAGAAATGTACCGCCATTCAAGCTAGATCAGGAGGAGAGAGCTCTTCCTTGTGGGAACTGATCTAGTTTTCTTGCAGAAGAGACAGTTTTCTTCTGCAAGAAATACCTTGAATGCCTGTTGGAATGAGAGAAGCTTTTCTCTCAGCACAAATGTGATGTCTTTAGGCTTAGGTAGATGGGCTTGATCATGGGCCTTTATGAATAACTCTGAACAATCATAATTGCAATGAGTTTAATTAAATTCTCCTATTTGTAAAGTTGTATTTGTTGTGTTGGGTCTAAATAATTTACAATCCTAATAAATTTTCAGTTTACTTCAATGGTTTGAGATAAGTCTCTAGAAGTTCGTAAATAAAAATGAAAAAGTGTCAGTATGGTGAGGAGAAGGATGACTAACAAATAATGGAATGATTTCAGAGCATCTATTCATAACTCCATCATCAGTAGCTATCGTACATCATGAGTTATCAGAACTCCTTTGGAAAACATACCCTGAAAGGCCTTTTGAAATAGGGATCTGGGTTTTCTGTTTCATAGAATCATAAAAAATTAGGGTTCGTAGGGACTTCAGGAGATCATTTAGTCCAGCCCCCTGTTTGAAGCAGGACCATCCCCAACTAGATCATCTTTGTCTAGCTTGCTCTTAAAATATTCCAAGGATGGAGATTACACTATCTCTCTGGGTAACCTGTTCCAGTGTTTACTACCCTTCTGGTGAGAATTGTTTTCCTAATATCCAACCTAAACTTCCTTTGCTGCAACTTGAGACCCGTTGCTCCTTGTTCTGTCATCTGTCAACACACAGAACACACTGGCTCCATCCTCTTTCAAACTCCCCTTCAGGTAGGTGAAGGCTGCTATAAATCCCCTCTTAGTCTCCTGTTCTCTAGCCTAAATCAATCCAGTTTTCACGATCATTTCTCATAAATCATGTGCCCTAGCTCCCACACCATTTTTGTTGCCCTTACCAGTGCTGAATAGAAGGGAATAATTACTAATCTCAATCTGTTTACAACACTTCTATTAATGTAGCCCAATATGCAGGTAACCTTCTCAGCAATAAGGCCAGGCTGTTGGCTCATATTCAGCTTATTGTCCACTGTAACCCCCAGGTCCTTTTCTGCAGAGCTGCACCCCAGCCAGTCAACCCCCAGGCTATACTAATGCATGGGATTATTCTGTCCTAAGAGCAGAATTTTGCACTTGTCCTTGTTGAACCTCATGAGATTTCTTTTGGACCAATCCTCCAATTTATCTAGGTCACTCTGAATTATAGCCTTACCCGCTGGCATCTATTACTCCTCCCAGTTCCATGTCATATACAGACTTTCTGAGGGTGCATTCTGTGCCATTTTCCAGGTTGTTAATGAGGACATTGAACAAAACCAGCCACGGAACTAACCCCTGGGGCACTCCACTTGATACTGGCTGCCAACTAGACATTGAGCCATTAATTGCTACTCTCAGAGCCCACAGCTCCAGCCAGTTTTTTATCCATCTCACAGTCCATTCATCCAGCCTGCAACTCCTTAGCTTGCCTGCAAGAATGTTGCAAGAGACTGTAACAAAAACCTTGCTTGTGTACCTTGTAACAAAATCAAGGTACACCACATCCACTTGTCTCCCTGCATCCACAGAGCCAGTCACCTCATCATACAAGGCAATCAGGTTGGTCAGGCATGACTTGCCCCTGGTGAATCCAAGCTGACTCTTCCTAATCACCTTGTTCTCCTCCAAGTGTTTAGAATTGGATTCCTTGTGGATCTGCTATATGATTTTTCCAGGTATTGAGGTGAGGCTGACTGGTCTGTAGTTCCCTGGATCCTCTGGTTTCCTTTTCTTAAACATGGGCACTGTATTTGCCCTTTGTCAGTCATCTATGACCTCTCCTGATTGCTATGAGTTTTCAAAGATGATGATCAGTGGCTCTACAATCTCAGCTAACTCCATTAGCACCTTCGGGTGCATCCCGACTGGCCCCATGGACTTTTATGCGTCCAGCTTTTCTACATTTTTCTTAACGTGCTCTTTCACCACTGTTGTCTGCTCACCTCCTCCCCAGATGTGGTGCCTGGTGCAGTAGCCTGGGAGCTGACCTTACTTTTGAAGACTGAGGCAAAGAAGGCATTGAACACTTAGCCTTTTCTGCATCCTCTGTCAGAAGATTACCTCCTCTATTTAGTAAGGGACCCACATTTTTCCTGATTCTCCTCTTGCTATTCACATACTTGTAGAAACCCTTCTTGTTACCTTTCACATCCCTTGCTAGCTGCAACTCCAATTGCACTTTGGCCTTCTTGACTTAATCCCTGCATGCCCAAGCAATGCTTGCTTTTATACTCCTCCCTAGTTATTTGTCCAAGTTTCCACCTCTTGTAAGCTTTGTTTTTGTGATTTAGTTTACTGAAGAGTTTCCTGCTAAGCCAAACTGGTTTTCTGTAATACTTGCTAGTCTCCATGCAAATCAGGATTGTTTGTTCCTGCACTCTCAGTAAGGCTTCTTTGAAGTACAGCCAGCTTTCATGGACTCCTCTCCCCTTCAGTCTGGCTTCCCAGGGGATCCTACCCATGAGTTCCTTGAGCAAGTCCAAGTCAGCTTTTCTGAAGTCCAGGGTCCTTATTCTGCTTCTCTCCATCCTTCCTTTCTTCAAGATCCTGAATTCAATCATCCCATGGTCACCGCTGCCCAAGTTGCCATCCACTATCCCCACCAATTCAACCCTGTTTGTGAGCAGCTGGTCAAGAATATCATGGCCCCTAGTTGGCCGCTCCAGTACTTAGATTTCATAGACATTCGGGCTGGAAGGGACCCCGGAGGATCATTGAATCTAGCTCCCTGCCCCATGCAGGAAGTCAACAGGGATCATAGGATCTCAGCAAGATAAGCATCCAAATGTGTCTTGAAGGCATTCAGAGTGGGTGCTTGAACTCCCTCTGGTGGCAGTATATTCCAAACCTTGGGGACTTGGACAGTAAAGAAGTTCTTCCTTATGTTCAGCCTGAATTGGTCATGGCAGAGTTTGTGACCGTTTGATCTTGTCATCCCTTGGGGAGCTCTGGTGAACAGACGTTCCCCCAGATCCTGATAAACTTATAGATGGCCATCAGATCACCCCTGAGCCTGCGCTTTTCTAGGCTGAAGAGTCCCATGGCTCTCAGCTTCTCATCATAAGGTCTGTTTTTCTGACCTCTGATCATGTGCATGGCTCTCCTCTGCATTCTCTCAAGCTTCTTCACATCCTTTTTGAATTGTGGAGCCCCAAACTGTATGCAGTACTCCAGCTGCAGCCTCACCAGGGCTGAGTACAACGGGAAAATGAAGTCCCGGGATTTTCTTGAGAAGCATCTATGAATGCAAGCCAGTGGCTTGCTCACTGCAGCATCATGTTGAAGGCTCATGTTCATCTTGTGGTCAAACATGACCCCCAAGTCCCTTTCATCTGTAGTGCAAACCAGCAAAGCATTGCCGAACCTATAAGCATGCTGCAGGTTTTTCCTTCCAAGGTGGAGAACCTTGCATTTTTCGGTGTTGAACACCATCAGGTTCTCATCCACCCATTTCCTGAGCCTGTCAAGTTCTTCCTGGATCACCCTCCTATCCTCAGGTGTGGATGCTTTACCCCAGAGTTTGGTGTCATTGGCATACTTGGCCAGCCCACTTCTAACACCAATGTCCACATAATTGATGAAGATGTTAAATAGTATAGGCTCCAGGACAGAGCCTTGAGGGACCCCACTGGTGACTCCGCACAAAGACGATTGGCTTCCGTCAACCACCACCCTCTGTATCCTACCATGGAGCCAATTCCCCAGCCAGTGGATCGTGGTGAGGTTGAGGCTGCAGTTAGCCAGTTTTGTCAAGAGGTGTTCATGGGATACCAGAAGTATTGAAGTCTTTTTTGAAGTCACAATATACAACATCAATCTCTCCCCCCTTGTCCAGGTGATAGGTCACCTGTTTGGAAAAGGAAATAAGATTGGTCATCAAGACCTACCCTCAGCAAACCCATGCTGGGTATCCCTCAGGATATTGCTGTCAGCTAGTCTGTTAAGGATGGCCTCTTTGATAATCTTTTCTAAGACCTTCCCCAGGATAAAGGTCAGGCTGATGGGCCTGTAGTTTGCTGGATCTACTTTCCTCCCTTTCTTGGAGATAGACACAACATTGGCCTTCTTGCAATCTTTGGGCACTTCACCTGAGCACCAGGAGTTCTCAAAGATCCATGTCAGGGGCTGAGCTATGATGCTTGCCAGCTTCTTGATTACCCTTGGGTGTAAACTGTCAGGGCCAGCTGACTTGCACCAGGAAGTTGTCCCTAACACTCTCAAAAAACTTCCTGAATTGCTTGCGCACCACTGTATTGCCCTCCAAACAGATGTCAGGGTGATTCAAGTCCCCTGTGAAAAACAGGGCTTATGATTGGGAAACTTTTGCTTTCTGTTTGAAGAAAGCCTCATCTACCTCTTCCTCCTGGTGTGTGGCAGACTCCGACCATGACATCACCTTTGTTGCTTTCCCTCCTAATCTTAACCCAAAGTCTTTCAACAGGCATATCCTCAGTAGCATACTGGAGCTCTGAGCAGTCATATGGCTCTTTTGCATAAAGTGCAACTCCTCCTCTTCTCCCCTGCCTATCCTTCCTGAACAGTATGTACCCATTCATGACAGTGCTGCAGTCATGTGACCTCCCACCATGTCTCTGTTATTCCAATAATGTCATAGTTCCATGACTGTGCAAGGACTTCCAATTCTTCCTGCTTTTTTCCAAGGCTCTGTGCACTTGTGTACAGGCACCTGAAGTGTAACTAGTCAATTGCCCTGATTTCTCAGGAAGTATGAGAACACATCCCCCATTGCTCCCTCCTGGTTGCTCTTCCTCCAGGTCTCCTGCTTCCACATTTAACTCAGGGCTTTGGTATCCGTCCCCCAGTGAACCTTGTTAGCCATGGAAAAATGCGTATTTTCTCCTTTAAAGAAGAAAAACATGGATTTTATCTTTTAAAGAAGAAAACCACAGGAAACCACAGGTTTTTCCTTGAAGGCTGTCAGAGATCCAGCCTGCTTGTGCTAAGGGGAGTGGGAGGAGGGTGAACAGAGGCAGGGGACACCATGTTCATGTACACATGTGCACACATGGATGTGGCAGCAGTACAGCCCCAAGCAGCTCAAAGCTCCCTGCAGGTAAGTCTGTTGGGGGAGCATAGGTGACACATGGGAGGGCAGGGGACCCGACTTCTAGGGAGACTGAGGCAGTGGCTCGCGCTGAGTCCGCATGGTGAGGGAGGGACTGGGGCAAGGTTTCTGGCTGATGCTGGGGGCACTGCCCAGCTTGGGTGGTGTGCAGTGCCCAAGGTCAGGCAGGAATGCCAAGCCATGGGACCTATCTGGAGAGCAGGATGGAGCCACAGGTGGCTCGTCCAGTGGCAGGGGTGGCTCCCCACCACTGTGTGCACTCCTAGGGAGGGGTTGGGCTCCATAAGCAATTCATTCGAGGTGGTATAGGGGACATATGCCCTCCCCCCCAAATTTTCTGTGCCCACAGCAAGTCATGGCGATGCAGCCTGGGTGAACTGGCACCAGGCAGGAACCACCTCCATGGCCCAGAATGCAGGACACATCATGGGATGGTGAATCAGGACAGTGATACTTGTTGCTGCCACCGTTGCAAACCCTGCACCACCTGCATCACCATAATGCAGTGGCATCAGGCAGGGGGCACCTCACCTTGGCAGCCATGGCTGTATGGTTGGTTCAGGGCTTAGTGGTGGCAGTGGGAGCAATGAGTTTTGCTGCCATGCTTCACCCTCCCACTCCAGGTACTGCCCATTGTGCTGCAGAGGCAGCTTCTGCCCAGTGCTAGTCTGGCCAGGCTGCATCCCAGTGCCCCACTGGGTGTAAAAATGGGGGCGGGGCATGTGTCCTCTTTATACCCCCCAATGCATTGCCTATGGTTGGGTATTCCCCTGCCCCACACACACCTCCCTGGGCCACATACTTGCTGGGCTGTGGCCTGGGGGCAGGGGGAGCAGGGGGAATGAGGGACACCAGCAAGGCTGTGGTGAGTGGAGGGCTGTGGGCTGAGAATGAGGGGCACCAGCATATCAGGGCTTCTCAGTACCACAAAGCAGCAGTGAGGGGACAGCTGCAGCTGGACCTATTTCCTAGTTAGTGAAGGGGACAGGAGGAGATCTCATTTTTCATGATTAAAAAGACAAAATCAATCACCAAAATATATAAGTACTTAGAATTTATTTTATCATAATGAGCAAGGCATAGGTAGGCTTCCAAATTGACTTAAAATTAAAAAAAAAAATCAATATTTTCAAATTAACTTTAGTTAAAGTGCTCCTCCTGCCATTTTGATGCATGGAACATTGAATATACATAATACTTGCAGGCACTTTACTTAGGGCAGCTCTTGAAGCCACTCTAAAGCTGCCCTTCTCCACCCCAGACCACAGGTAAAGATGTCCTTTGTTACAAGACAGAAACAGTTACAAGTTAGTTAAAAAAAAAGATGAAGTGGGATGTTTTGGAAAACTGAAGAAGTAATGGTAATCATTGCTTGCTATATGTCTAGCTATTACCAATGGGCTGTGTAGTCAAAATCAATATGACATGTGTAGAAATTGTACCATTTAACTTGTAATTAAGTGTACTTATAAATACATGCAGATAAGGGCTGTGCAAAATGGCTATGTTTTGATTTGATTTTGGATCTCCCCATTTTGGAGGGACAGTGATTCATTTCAGCATTTCAGAATACTGTTCCATTTCAATTCAGCCTAATCTGTGTCAGAGTTTTGACACTGTTTTGGTGATTCGGCCATAGGCTATAATGGGGAAGCACTAAAATGCCTATAACATTGTCATTTC
Source organism: Alligator mississippiensis (assembly GCF_030867095.1). Classification (NCBI taxonomy): domain Eukaryota; kingdom Metazoa; phylum Chordata; order Crocodylia; family Alligatoridae; genus Alligator; species Alligator mississippiensis. The sequence goes on along the minus strand of NC_081830.1, from coordinate 49,430,801 downwards.
CTGTCTGGTTCAGGTGAAAATTTCAGGAATGGTAGCCCTTTCTGAGAGCATGAAGCCTGCTACATTTCAAGGAGCTAGATGCAGGGGTTTTTGTGAAACTGCATCTAAAACTGTTAAAAGCAAAACTTGTGTCGTGTGTGTGTGTGTGTGTGTGTGTGTGTGTGTGTTAAAGCAGAGTAGGATGGAAACAGGAGGGATGGTAGCCCCTTCTCAGGAAATGAAGCCTGCCAGGTTTCAAGGAGATAGGTGCAGGGGTTTCTGTGAAGCTGCACCTCAAATTGTTCAGTGAAACGTGTGTATGCGTGTGTATAGGCAAAGCAGGATAAAACCAGCAGGGATAGTAGCTTGTAACTGGGGGCTTTCCCTATGCTGTTTAGATCTCCGCCCACCCACCTGTTTCCAGGCCAACCACCTGCCCCTCTTTTCTGCCACGCCTTGATGGAAAACTGATTCAGATGTTTCCCAGGTGGGGGGCTGCTCATTTAGGTGTCTTGGGGTGACATCCATTCCACAGCTTTGTACCTCACTTGCACTGTGGCCCATGCCTTGCACATTATATCCTTCACCCCCTCCAGCTATGGTCCCCTCTCTGAGACCTTTGGCTCCCCCTTAGGCCCTGGCCCTAAGGCCTTCAGGTCTGTTGAAATCCCAAGTCTCTTGCTGTGGGTATTCCTCATGGTGGGCCCCTGGCTCTTTGCCCCCGCCCCCCCCCTCCCCGCTTGGGTCCTGGTGCCAGCACGGACCAGTTGAGGGTACCTCTGATATCTTTTTTAAAACCAACTGGATAGTTGGAGAAAGATATCTTAGCAAGCTTTTGGGTTTAAAAACCCTTGATTAGGCTGAGGAAGCATCTGCAGCTGATGTGTGCTCTTCCTGGGTGGAATGAATAGTAAAGAAGCCAGAGGCTGGGCTACAGGTGAGAAAGCCAGCCAGTGAAAATCTAAATTGAAGCATCAGGGGGTGAGAGACAGGATGGAAGAGGGGTGGGGGACGATGATGAAGGGGGATGTAGCAGCCAGGTAAAAGTGAAGAGGTACCTGGGGAATCAGATGTCAGGCAGGTTATAGTGTGGTATAAATCCAATGTCTGTATTGAGTCCATGAGTTTTGGTATCCAGGAGGTTGATAAAGCTGCAGATTCTGCCTTATCCCCTTCCTCAGCAGGCAGAGGCACAACAACTGGAGGAACGGACTAAGCTGAGCCACTTGCTTCCAAAACCTTAACCTCATCTGAGGTGCTTTCCAGAGAAGGAGACCTGGGACTAGGGGAACTTTGAGGGGTGTGGAGCACAAACTCAGATTCCCCCTCCTTCCCCAGAACTTCTCTAGCTATAGCACTGAGCTTCTTTGGTTCCAGATCCAGCTCCTCCTCTGGCACTGGAAGGGTCAGGCTGGGAACTGAAATTGGGTTGGAGGAGACTGTCATGCTGGTGCTTGTTGTCATGCTGGTAGTTCTGAGGGTTATTAATATTGCTGGTGTTAGTGGGCGTAGGGCAGGTGCAGACATTGCTCCCACCTCCTTGCTGCCACTAGCAGCAGAAGCCTCATGCCTGCTAGGTAAGAGGGTGCATCTAAATTTGGAGAGAGGGGGAACTTGCAGCTCTCCCTCTGCCCCCTTGCTCTCCTGGCAAAAGACCTGGCACCTGCCTTTCCATCACACTTAATGTTTGGTGTGCTGGAAAGTGTATGTATAATTTATGTGCTGTGCTTTCCTACACAGTGATGGATGACATACTATCAGGAAAAGCACAGCTTTCTTTTTGATTGGGGTGAAAAAAAAATAACAAGAATAAATAAGAGGATTTGGGGAGCAGAAATATTTGAAAGGGATTAACAATAAGGATGGTAAGCAAGGGTAAGTGGGAAAAGATTGGCTAATGGCTGGCTACAACTTGGTAGCAACACACTACCTACTGCTACCAGCCTAGATCCTTCAGATGCTGTGCTCTGCTGCTCATGCTGCAAGAGACAGATCTCACAAAAGGCAGTGAAAGGCTTCACACAGAGGCTTATATGCTGTTTCTCCGTCCCTCCCCCAGAGCACTGGCATTGGAAGGGACCTCAGGGACAGCTCACAGACGCTAGTCAGCTATAGTTGTCAATATCAGAGCAGTCTTCCCCAACCCGCCCTTTACTCCTCCCTCTTCTGAGTTTCTGTTTCCCTGCAAGCCCACCTCTGAAATATCTGAACCATTCTGAAACATTTCAAATGGTTTTGATTCATTTCAGAGATGTTTTGGAGCCTTTTGTTTCATTTCAGATTTGGTGTTTCGGGCACTGAAATGAGATGAAACACCTCCAAAACAAAATGGCTGCTGAAGTTTCACACTGCCCTAATGCAGACACAAAATTATAGGACAGTGTGATTTTTTTTTTTTAAAGGAGCAGGTCTTATTCTCATTAAAGTTGAGGGGAATTTCCAAATGATTTCAATATGATGAAGTACAGTCAAATAGTGGGGAAAGATCATTGCCAGTGGAGAGAGCAAAATTTCCCCTGGCATTTCTTTATATAAAGAAACTTTGTACTTCTGGCTTATGCCACTCCCTGTTTTTCTATGTAATCTGCATTGACAGATACCTAAAGCAACAAAGCCACCTTCCATCTAGTGACAATGTTCAGGCATCCTCCTCCCCAAGGACTATTCACAGTAATTGACTTCTCAATCTGCACCCATTTATTTGCCCTTCTGAAAATCTTCAGCAGGTGCACACTGCAACTAAAAGGCTGTGTGGCTAAGCTTCTCTGGGTATTTGATAGGAAGCTCTTAAATAAGAGCTATGCAGTAGTCCAGTGGTGTGTACTTCATAAAGAATCAAATATTTATCAGGTCAGCATAACTTTACAAAAGATTTCAGTCTCGGCTTGAGAAACGTGATGACTGCTTATATTTTAAATTTTAAAATAAAAAGTTCTTTAGTTTAGGACATTACCTGATCCATGCTGGGCTCTATATTACCTATGTTTGGATTATTTTGATGAAAACCTCCATTTATTTAAAATTGTATATTATTTGACATGACAGCATGGCATACCAATTTAAAATGACACTATCAAACTAATACTTTTTAAAGACTGCTTTTACTCATTGTATATAAAATATTTAAAAATGACAGCACTTGTAATAGTGAAATAGATTTTTAAAATGTTTCAGGGGTTCAGGTTGTAGCCGTGTTGGTCTAAGGACATAGGCAGACAAGGTTCCTTGGGTGAATTTGATATCTTTTATTAGACCAACCCAAATGGTTGGAGAATAGTTATTAAGCAAGCTTTCGGGTTCAAAAACCCTTCGTCAGGCTAAGGACGCTGCAGCAGTTGCTGCGTGCTCTTCCTGGATGGAATGAAAAGTAAACAAGCCAGGGGCTGGGCTGGGCTGGGGAGTCAGTTGCCAGGCAGATTGTAATGTATCAAAAATCCAATGTCTATGTTTAGTCCATGATCTCTGGGATGTGTTGTGTAAATTTCCCTTGAGGATCAGGACTGAGAGATTGGAGAGAGAGTGGCCCTCGTGTGAGAAATGTGCCCCCACCGGTAATTGGGTGTTTCTGTCTTTGATGGATTTCCGGTGTGCATTCATTCTGGCGCGCAGTGGTTGTCTGGTCTCTCCTACATATCTTCCACCAGGGCATTTGGTGCATTGGATGAGGTATACTACATTCCTGAAGGTGCAGCTGTAAGATCCTGGGATGCTGATGGCTCTGTTGTGGGGTGTAGTAATTGTGGGGGTGGTGGAGATGTGGGGGCAGGTTTTGCATTTCTTGTCATGGCACGGTCTGGATCCTTTTGGTGTGTTCTGGGATTGAGGAAGTTTGCTTCTGGTGATGAGGTTGGCGAGGTTCGGTGCTTGTCTGAAGGCTAGGATGGGTGGCTCTGGGAAGATCTTTTTAAGAATAGGGTCTTTTTCTAATATGGGTTGCAATTTTTTGAGGATTTTCCGTACAGGTTCAAGGGATGAGTGATAGGTAATAACCAGCGGTGTGCGATTTGTGGGTGTTTTTCTTCTGTACTGCAGCAGTTCTTCACGTGGTATCCAGGTGGCTCTTTCAAACGTGTGATCTACCTCTCTGAAGGAGTGTCCTTGTTGGGTGAAAGCCTTTTTAAGATTGGTGAGGTGGCAATCCCGGGTGTTCTCTTCAGTACAGATGCAGTGGTATCTGAGGGCTTGGCTGTATATCACAGCTTTTTTGGTGTGTTTCGGGTGATTGCTGGTTCTGTGCAGATATGTATGTTGGTCTGTGGGTTTCTTGTATACTGTGGTCTGTATTCGCCAACCTCATCACCAGAAGCAAACTTCCTCAACCCCAGAACACACCAAAAGGATCCTGACCGTGCCATGACAAGAAATGCAAAACCTGCCCCCACATCTCCACCACCCCCACTATTACTATACCCCACAACAGAGCCATCAGCATCCCAGGATCTTACAGCTGCACCTCCAGGAATGTAGTATACCTCATCCAATGCACCAAATGCCCTGGTGGAAGATATGTAGGAGAGACCAGACAACAACTGCGCACCAGAATGAATGCACACCGGAAATCCATCAAAGACAGAAACACCCAATTACCGGTGGGGGCACATTTCTCACAGGAGGGCCACTCTCTCCAATCTCTCAGTCCTGATCCTCAAGGGAAATTTACACAACACTTCCCAGAGACGAGCCTATGAGCTCCATTTCATCAACCTGCTGGATACTAGAGATCATAGACTAAACATAGACATTGGATTTTTGATACATTACAATCTGCCTGGCAACTGACTCCCCAGCCCAGCCCAGCCCCTGGCTTGTTTACTTTTCATTCCATCCAGGAAGAGCACGCAGCAACTGCTGCAGCGTCCTTAGCCTGACGAAGGGTTTTTGAACCCGAAAGCTTGCTTAATAACTATTCTCCAACCATTTGGGTTGGTCTAATAAAAGATATCAAATTCACCCAAGGAACCTTGTCTGCCTAAAATGTTTCAGATTTTCTCTGCTGTTTCCTACTGGTTCATGGCTGTAAGTGTTGCTTATGAATGGTAGTCTAGCACACAACTATCTGTAGACCTGGCTTTCTTCACTGGCATGATTTTTAGCTGGCACATTATGCAAATGGAGTACAGTCTCTGCCAGTTCCCTTCCACCTTAACCTATTTCCCCGGTGTTCAAATAATAAAGGGTATAGCGGTTTGTAATTCTCCTCCTTTCTATGTTCAGAATAGTGATCATGGGCAGTTTGTACAATGAGGCAACTGACAGTCTCTTGGCACCCCAAAGTTGATACTATGTGAAAATCAGAATTTTGTACTTTGGTAATATGGAGAAGATGACTGTGAAGATCACTTAGAACATTTCATAGAATCATAGAAAATTGGAGTTGGAAGGGACCTCAGGAGGTCATCTAGTCCAATCTCCTGTTCAAAGCAGGAAAATCCCCGATTAGATCATCCCAGACAAGACTTTGTCTAGCTGGGTCTTAAAAACCTCCAAGGATGGAGACTCTGCAACCTTTCTGGGTAACCTGTTCCAGTGTTTTGCTACCCTTCCAGCATGAAAGTTTTTTCCAAATATCTAACCTAAACTTCCCTTGCTGCAACTTGAGACCATTGCTCCTTTTCTGTCATCTGTCACCACTGAGAACAGTCTAGCTCCATCCTCTTTTAAATCATCCTTCAAGTAGTTGAAGGCTGGTATCGGATCCCCTCTCAGTCTTCTTTTCTGCAGACTAAATAAGCCTAGTTCCCTCAGTGTCTCTTCAGAAGTCATGTGCTTCAGTCACTTAACCATTTTTGTTGACCTCTGCTGGACTTTCTCCAATTTGTCCACATCCTTTCTGTATCTGGGGGCCCAAAACTGGACACAATACTCCAGATGTGGATTTCATAAAACACATGCTAGCAAACAGTGATTAGTTTAAACAAGTTTCCTCTAGTCCACTGTAGAACTCAAACTACATTTTAGCAAAATCAGTTTGTAAAGACCTGTATGAACCCAATATATGGCTCAGGCTGGAGACAAACATGTGGCATAGATAGAGGGATGGCATGTGTCCACACATGAGTCACACTCATTGTGAACTTAGTGTTAGGGCACTATGCATTTTCATATTTCCACAAGGCCCAGATGCTAAGGTCTGGCTTGGCAGGGGTGCATTAGGAGATGCAGGGGCAGATGCAGTCAGTTTTGCCTGTGATTTCCTCTTCAGAAGTGTCAGCAGGTAAGTCTATACATGCATGCTTTAATCTCAATAAGAACAGCTTGGTGTGGAGCTCTTTTGAAAACTGAGTACCACTATATTTAGAGTCAAAATGGGAGCTAGCCTGGAAAATCAGACCTCATTTAAGAGAGCTGAGTACACTCAAAAACACAAAAGAGAGAATTTATTTTCTTTCATTTTCATTTTATTTATATCTAAAATATGACCAGTAGAGCACCATGAGGTACTCATGTACTAGTTCACATAACACCTGATATCTTTACAATTGGCAAGCCAGGCCTGGAGAAGGACACTTTGGATTGGTGAAACATTTCCACCAATCAGGTAACAGCAGGGAGGGGTGAGGAGGCCCTGGACCTGATTGAAGACTGTGCTTTGCAGGTCCAGTGGACTTCGGGGCAGGGCCTCTGCTGTAAATAAAAGCCCAGTGTGCTGAGCAGACACTGGGCAGACATGGCAAGGGATGGTGAGCAGAGAGGAGCTCCAGAGAACACCATGATCGGGACCCTGCCTGAGCCTTGACAGTGTGCAGATCAGCACATGGTGCTCAAACTCTAGAAGCTGCTCAAGGTGGCTTGAGGCTGCGAACCCAGCAAGTGGCTGGGTGGGGCAGTGCATGGATCGTACGCTAAATGCATACCATTGACAGGTTGTCTACGTACCACTGGTTGTACCTGTACCACAGATTGGGAACTGCTGGGATAGAGGGTTTTAGTTGGTTGGTTCTGTTTATTGTGAATGCAAGGTTGTTCTGAGTAGAATAAACTGGTCCGATAACCTGAAATCAGAGGTGACTCGGCTATCTAAGGCAGCAGGGTAAGTGACCCACTTAGAGCCTTCCTCATGCTGTAAAGGTTGACAAATGTAAACCTTTGTGGACCAGTGGGAAAAGTGCATTCTGATGTCAATAGCCCACCAGAGAAAATATCTTCAGAGATACTGGAAAAGCTGTAGTTTAGGCATTGGAGATGACTTTACTTCAGATCAATCCATGAGGAGAAAACCCTATGTGGTTTTTGTGTATGTTGTGTAGTGTAAAAGCAATATTGACATCCTGTCTTACTTCAGAAATCAATGGAATACTTGTGCCTACTGGTCATGATCTGGTGTAACATGTTTTAATAATATCAAATGTAGCACATGCTGCTAAATTTGGAATAAGCCACTCAACTTCCAAATTATTTATAAGTATAGACCTATATGTGGGGCTTTGCTGTAATCCAGTCCACAAGTTTGAGGTCAGAAAGGATTCTAAGTGACATCTACACATGTTGCTATGGCATCATTGTTCCTGCACCATACATGTGGAGCATGGTTATTTTTAGCAGCTACTTTGCCGTAGTGGCACACTATACTGGGGGAGCATGTCACTATGGCCAAGTAGCTGCTGGTCTCATGTAGACACCCATGGATGCTATGTCGCCGTAGCGTGTTGCTATGGCAGCCTAGCATCACATGTAGATACATCCTAAAAGAACTAACATGAAATCTAGACCTGCAAAAGGGCTTATTTTATTTGTTTATTTTTACTAGAGGTAGACGAAGTGTTAAGTCATCATCTTCTATCTAATTAGTGCTTATACATTCTGTTTCCTTATAAATAGTAAACTAGATGAACAAGAAAGTGATTTTGGATTACTTGATCCAGAATATGCAACTAACTCCTAGGACAAAAGTGAAAAGATTGTCTCCCATGAATTAATTTCTTTCAGCATTAAATGAAAAACTATATGGGTGCATCCAGACAAAGCCGCACGTGCCTCTTGTAGTGTCCAAACCCCTTTGACACAAGAAGCATGCACGCACAGGAATGGGAAATGGTTCCCTGCACTGCAAGTTTGCAGCGTGGGGGCAAAATTAGACCCCTGGATATCCAGGGGTCAAAAAAAAATGAAGTGAAAAAAAGCTGGGAAGGGCACCATCCTGGACCATGCCCTGAGGCAACTAGAGGATGGGTCCTCCACAGAGATGGCTGCCAGAGTGTCTCTGTGGTTGGGCTGCACCCTGGTGCCAAAGCACGCTGCCTGCTTGTGCAGGGCAGGGAGTATGCAAGCTGCAGGGAGCTGGACCCGGGCTCCAGTGCTGGTAAGTAGGGGGTCTGGGTGGGCTGGAGGAGCGGGGAGGGGATCATGGAGGGGACCCTTGCTGGCCCCACCTGCTCCCCCAGCCCCCCGATCCCTGCCCCACTTGGCCCCATGCCATGCATGGCCCCACCCCCTACCTATCCCCCCAACCCCTGGATCCTTGCCTCACCTGGCCCCACCCCCCACCTGCCTCCCGAGCCGCCCCAATCCCTGTCCCACCTGGTCCCACTCCCTGCCTGCCCCCCTGAACTCCCTGATCCCTGCCCCACCCAGTCTCACCCCCCAGCCCCCAAGATCCCCTGATCACTGCTCCCCCCACCCCAGCATCTCCACACTTAAAAACAAAACAAACAACTCCCCCCGCTGGCACTCACTGGCAGTATAGCTGCTAGTTGGGGTTGCTGGGGCCCCAGCCCAGGGTGACAGCCCCAGCCCAGGCCCCACTTCCCCCCACTGCCCTGTGCTGGCCAGGGGGCTCTGCCAGGAGGCCCCAGAGCCCCCACTGCCCCTGCTCCTGCTGTGAGTAGAGTTTGGGGTTTTTTTTTAAGTGGCAGAGGCTGGGGTGGGGGGCACAGCCATCGGGGGCTGGGGATACAAGTGCAGGATGGGGCCGGGCAGGACAGCCATTGGGGTGTCTGGGGAAAGGGGTGGGGCTGGGTGAGGCAGCTATTGGGGGGGCTGCAGGAGCTGGTGGGGGATGAAGCCAGGTGGGCAGCAATCTGAGAGATGGGGGGAGCAAGCGGGGGTGGGGCATGTGGCCCCTGCAGAGGTGGTAACCTCTAAAGGGTCCGTTTCGACCCTGTTGGGGGGGGGCTGTGGCTCCTGTGGGGGGCAGCAAATCATAAAAATTATTTAGAATTCATTTTATTATGATGATACAGACACTGCTAGGCTTCCAAATTGCTTTAACATTCTAGATATATCAATGAAACATTGCCCAACTGATCACTGTCTCTCTGTCTCTCTCTGTATAATGGTCTTTTGTTTTAATTGTGGAGGAACATGGATTTTGGGGTATTTTACAGAGTGACTTTGGGATTTTTTTTTATCAGTGATTTTTCAGTTTTCAATGGGGAACACCAGAATTCCTGCTAGGGAGGCCAGTGGCAGGACCCTGCCTACTCAGAGCTGGCACCTTGGACCCACCTGGAGGTGGCTGACCTCCTGGCCAATTGGGGCCAGGAGGACATGCTTTGATGGTTCAAAACAGGCCACCGCACTGGAAACATCTTCTAGGTGATAGATGCCCAGATAGCCGGGCAGGGGCACACATGGCAGCAGTGCCACACAAAGGCCAACCCTGCAGCCACAGCGTGCTGGCACCTGGCCCAGTGCCTGCTGGCACCAGGCCCAGAGCCTGGTGCCAGTAGAGTCCAAAGCCTCTACTGGCTTTGCAGTCCCCATCTGGGTCCGGCAGGTGCATAGCAGGTCACAGCCAGGCAGCAGCCCCAACTGCCAGACTGCTGCAGTGGGTAGAGGGTGCAGGGAACTCTCAGGGCTGCTTCAGTAGTCCAGCTGGCACTAGGGGTAGTGTCCCCAGGTACCAACTGGCCAGGCCTCAGAAGCTCCTGAGAGTGAGTAGCCCTGAGCTACTTGCCAGGGCAGCTTTTTGTACTGATGGGGCCAGGACAGGCCAGCATTTTATACTGCTGGGAACAGCACAGGTGCTGGCCCCGGGCTCTAGCTCCCCCTGGCTGCAGATCTGGGAGGAGCCAGGCAGGGTTATTTTGCCCCAAGTGGCACAATTTGCTGCACAACAAAGTGTGTGTCTGAGCACATGCACTGAGGCAAAAAGCCCCGGCTCAAATTTGTACCGCTTCTGTTTGAGCTGCTGCAAGTGCGCATGCTTGCATGTGTACGTGTGCCCTATGGTGTATTTGGGCTCATCCCTGACTGCTGAATAGTTTTATTGTCCATGGAGAATGGAAATGTCATGAAGTTCATAGTAATTTATTTTGATAGGACAACTCCTATAGAGAGAATAGAGGACATAAACTTTTAACTAGATTAATTTTATAGGGAGCCATTGTGCTGGGGTGATAGGTCCATAAGCTTGGGTTACTAAATGAGATGGCATTACATTCTTGTGCCACCTGCATCTATTTGAGAGTGTGCAGCTCCATTTCTTTATCCCAGCTTCTGCTTAGGGACCTTGGAGCAAATTGAGCAAAGCAGCAGTTCAAGTATAATACTGGTGAAGTATCTCTCACAGTCACCCCAGTTAAAAAAAAGTAAACTGTAGGTGCAGACAGAAGTGACAGTTTCTGCTGTCTGGCCACAGAAAAAAGTTTATAGTTGTGACCAAACACAAGTGCATGGCTGCAGACAGCTTCAAAAATGGCCAGCCGGGTCAAAATCTGACCCCGCATTACATGAGGTATCAGATTAAGATGTTTCAAAATGTAGTGTCTTCTGTAACTTGTGTCTGTGGAGCTCCCAGCCTGTCACTGTTTTCAGCATGGGAGGGGAGAAAGGGAGTGAAGGGAGTTCAGTATTGGGTTTTATCAGGTTCCCCTTCCCTCCTCCCTGCCACTGCAGAGTGTGGGGGTGGGTATATTGGAGCCCCACTAATAAGGAGGAGCCAAGGACCTTATAAGCCTAGGTGGCAGAGTGGCCCTTGCTAGGCACATGGAAAGAGCTTTGCAGAGCGTGGCGTTAACAAATCCCTGCAGGAAGTTGTACACTGAAGAGAAGAAATTGGTATTGGCTGTCCATGAGGCCTGGGAGAGTCTGAAGGGATGGAAGGACACCACTGAGGATGCCTACAGGTGGTGCAATAGATTCCTTTATAAGACTGGCGAGGACTGCAAACTGAAAGAGATACCTGAACTCTGTGAGCTGTTGCCAAGCAAAACTATGGAGCTGCTGAAGCTCCAAGAAAGCTGTGGGGGCTTGAGTGGCCAGAGAACTGTAAGAAGGGTGGTGGCTAGGCCTACGAACTTTTTAGGGGCTGTTGTCATGCCCAAAGCAAATGAGAGCGAGAGAGAGGAAGAGAGGAACAGAGGGCTCTCCAACAGAAAAGGAGTTCCAGCTCAGGACCTGGCTATTTAAGGACAGTCTTCGAAATGTATCTTTGAGAATATCAGGATGTGGCAGGCAACAAGAGAGAAGGTGCCAGAGAATCCAGCAATTGAGGTAGGTCACCAAGGGGTAGCAGACTGCCTGAGATACCCTAGGCTTGCTACAAATATTAGTGTTTGTAAGGCAAGAAAATTATAAGGATTTATTCTTGATTACAGTTCTAATGACCATAGATGAGTGATCTCATAGCTTTTCTTCAACAGAACACAACTTTTAAATTAATGCACAAGCATTAAGTGGCATAAAGAATAAAGTGACTGTGCACTGTTTTGTGTTTTTTACTCAAAATATAACCACATTACAGACAATCATTTGGACACCCCTACATTTACAAAGGTTTTAGATTTAGATTTTAATTGATCATGGGAATGTGTAACTCAGGCTTATCTACAGTTTCAGGAACTGATTCAGAGGGACTACTTTTCATCAGACTTCACAAACATAGAGTGCTTACATTTTTTTACAAACCCATAGTTTATGCAGAGGTTATTTTATGTTACGATACCACCCTCTAGCAACTGGGGACTAGCCAGACACAGATATATATGAACAACAGATTTTACACATTAGATAGTTCTTATGATGGTAGTTTTACTGCAAAATGTAGTGTAAATCTACTAGTTGAGATCTACGCCATCCAATGCCATTTTTTTTTTGCCAAGAAAAGCAATAAGACAACATTTAAACCAAAAAAGTACTGAAATCAGACCAGACGTGTACTATAAACGAAGGGTTCCTGGTACTGTAAATCGCTGCCAGATGTCAAGCAGGAAAATGCTTATTCTTACACAAAAATAATAGTTGACCAAGAATGTATTTTTTATGCTTTGGTGTCCAGATCTTTGACAAAAAGGATGCAACTGCAATTTTAAAAAATGATGTAGGTGGAAAATCTAAACAAATTTTCACACAGTATTGATTATCGTACATCAAAGTGGAGAAAAACTGTTTTCATCTTGGAGTATTGGGTCTCCATTTAATAAGTATTGGGAACAACTGCCAACTGCAGCTTTCCGTTCTTTGGGCAGAAAATAAACAGTAGCTTATAATATTGGTGAACAAATCTGAACCAGTTCATGTTCAGTCTGTCAGTGTCTCTTTGCCTTTAATATTTATTTATGTTCCAAGAGGAAACCATGCAGAATACTCATGTATGCACACATATGCTTGCACACACACACACACACACACACACACACACAACTTTATTTTTAATTAAAATTTATCAATAATTATGCATGATGGTACCTATGTGCTGATAACTAGTCAAGTACAAGCAGTCCTCGATTTAAGATGTTTTGAGTTACAATGAATGGCACTTACAACGTTTATAAATTGACAACCTGTTTTGACTTTCTGACATAGGTTTTGACTTTACAACACTTGATCTGATGCAATGTGACACCAGTTAACAAATTCACTGTGTCACCCATCTCCCTGGAGAATTTTTCTTTAAGAAAGCAGACAGGACTCCAGAAAAACCTGCAGCCAAGACTCCTTAGAAGACTCCAGCCAAGAACCCGTATCATAGTCTCATAGTTTCATAGTGCTTAGGGTCAGAAGGGACCTAAACAAATCATCAGGTCTGACCCCCTGCCCCGGGCAGGAATGGGTGCTGTGGTCATATCACCACAGCCAAATATCTGTCCAGCCTCCTCTTGAAGACCCCCAAGGTAGGAGAGAGTACCGCCTCACTTGGGAGCCCATTCCAGAGCCTGGCAGCCCTAACTGTAAAGTAATGTCTCCTGATGTCCAGCCTGAGCCTTCTCTCTAACAATTTGTGGCCGTTATTCCTAGTAAACCCGGGCAGTGCCCGGGGGAACAGAGCCTCCCCCAGTTCTTGATGGTCCCCCTTGGTGAGTTTGTAAATGGCCACAAGATCTCCTCTCAGCCTTCTCTTGTGGGGGCTGAATAGGTTCAGGCCCTTTAGCCTCTCCTTGTAGGGCCTGCCATGCTGCCCCTTGACCATGTGAGTGGCCCTCCTCTGGTCCCTCTCAATGCTAGCCACATTCCTCTTGAAGTGCAGCGCCCATAACTGGACATGGTACTTCAACTGTGTCCTGACCAATGCTGCATATAGGGGAAGGATCACCTACCTAGACCTGCTTGTGATGCATCTGTAGATGCATGACAAGGTGCGGTTAGCCTTACTGACCTCTTCCTCACATTGGCGGCTCATGTTCATCCTGGAGTCAACAATGACTCCAAAATCCCTTTCTGTCACTGTGTTGACAAGAAGGGTGTTCCCCAGCCTATAGGTGTTTTGCTGGTTCCTTCTCCCTAGATGCAGTATCTTGCACTTGTCTGCCCAGAAAGCCCAACCAAGAGTCCTTAAAAAAGTCCAGTAAAGTCACCTCAAAGAAGTCCTTGCAAATCAATATGATTGCTATTTACAATATAAATACATTAATGTAACTATATTACTCATCTATAATTGATTGAGTACAAAATTCTAGGTTATTTTTGGTGAAAATAGTGTATCAGGCCTTGGTTCAGGAACTAATCCTCCCTTTATAACATTGTTCCTATGGGAAAATTGGGTCTGAATTATGTTTCAACTTAAGGCATAGTTTTCAGGAACCAATTGTCACAAGTCTGAGGACTGCTTGTACTTCCATACTTTTCAGGTGAACCATATATCAAAAGAAAAAAATGACTAAGATGTTATGCATACCAGAGGGTAAAACAAGCACATAAAAATAGGACAAATGAAACCTAAAAAGCAGAATCTAGTAATGTCTAATCAACAGCTTCTACTAATGAAAGCCATGTTTAACTATCTTTTAGCACCTTCAGTGAACCCATAAGTAGTGGACATAGAAGAATCAGCTATACAACTTAATTGGACTTTGAAAAGACCCATCACAAGGGACTACAGAAGAAACTAAATATTCATGAAATGAGAGACAAAGTATTCCCATTGATCAAAACTTCTCTGTGTAACAGAAAAAAATAAGAGTAGCCAAAATAAATTGTTCATTTTAAACCTGAAAACATGTTAAGAGCTGGGTGCCATAAAGTTCTGTGTTACAACTGGAACTATTTAATGATTTGGAAAAGAAGTTGAGTAAAATCTGAAGAATTTCAGAAGCATCTAACTGAACCAGGGTTCAGAGGCTGGGAGTGGGTATGGAAAATGCCTACAAATATATATTAGACAAACATCAGAAAATATGGAAAATAATAAATGCTATAGACTGGAACACTATATCAGAGGGTATATGCAGATGCTTGCTGCACCTGATCTATGAACACGTGGCTTACTTTAAACTGTGTGATTTTAGATTGGGAGTGGCTTGTGCATATGTTTGCTAGTGCCAGGAGCTGTGTCAAGAACCCAATATAAGTAAGTCAGGGTGGGCAGGGTTGGAGGAGGACTAGCAAGTCTGTAGTGGGGTGATGGGGGGGTGGGGCTGGCAGGTCTGTGGAGGGTGGGGCTAACCCATTGATGATCTAACTTTGTTCACTTCCTCAGCTGAGCTAATTTAAATCAGGCTATCTTTTGCCTAATTTAACTTCTCCAAACACCTGCACAGGTTGGCACTTAGATCAACTAAATGCTAGTTAGTTCAATCTAAATGTAATGTCTGCACATACCCAGAAACTGCTTAATTGTCTTGCAAAGCAAAACGAACAAAATAACTTTTGGTGTAACAAATGCAAGGCTATTAAGCAGACAACTTAACTCATAGCCACAGCGTGTCAATGATGCCAAGAATTTCCCAGGATTTAAAGCAGGATTGTGAATTTATATGTATCGAAAAAAATATAGAATATACAGAATTACAATATTAAACAAGAGATGGGCAGAATATTTGGAATAAAAAAAAAATCATGATTTGGGGTTTAAACATGTTTCTATCTATTACAGGTTAAGGGCTGGACTAGGCTAGATCTCTTTTCTGTGAGAGTTCTTACACCTTCCTTGATATGTCTGGTCCTAGGCACCATCAGAAACAGAACAGTATGCTAGATATGAACCAATATAGCACTTTCCATATACATTTTCCTATTCTGTCATGCCTGGGATTGAACAGGGAAGGTGTTTGAGATATTATAATAATGATGCTCTATAACTGTTGGCAGAAATGTAGGTGAATTCATATGATACTTCAAGATTCACAAATATTTCTACAACACTCAAATATACAGAAGCCTCGCAGTTCTCCATGTATTCCAAAACAACAATAGATTCAGCCCTGAAAGCCTAAAAATGACTGATATTTCCTTCTCTAAGACTATCATTAAAAAATGCATTAGAACTCTTTAGAGAGAATGTGGTTGTATATAATCTAATATCGTACTTGCTATGGTTATTGATACCTTAGCTATTGCAATTCATTTTCAGTAGCAGTCACTCACAAGAAAATAGATTGCATACCTACCTGAAAAAAGGTGTATACCTACTTTCTGACTGCCAGAACAGACGTAAATAGCTCTCATTCAAGCATAGATGTTTCTTTTCTCAACTCTACTTGCTTTAATTATTTACTGAGTCTAAATTACCAAACAGACTTTCTAGCTTTTTCCCAGCATCATGTAAGGGCTTTGTTACATGTAGCACTTTGAACTGCTCAAATGTTGATTGGTGTTAGTGCTAGCTTGAGTTTGGAGCAGTCACATTTTAAGGCTAAAAACCACTGCCCCCTGCCTGCACAGCTGTGACTTGCCACTAGAGGGCTGGTGAGGAAGGGCCTGACTAGGAGCTACAGCTCTGAGTTACCACTTCAGGACTAGTGAACCAGGACAGACTGCTATCCCTCCTCTAGGTGTGGGTGTGTAAGATATGGGTTAGAGGTGATGCAGGAACATGAAGCGGAGAGGTAAAGAGTTAATGTAATCGGTGTGGGTAATGAAATGGGAAATAGAAAGGAAATGGATGTGGAGAAGAGTGGTGAAATGAAGGAAGTCAACAAATGAAGGATTTAAAAAAGAAGTAAAAAAAGAGAGAGAAGACTTTAAATGTAATAAAGAGGAAGTAAATTAAAGAAGTTTTTATGTTTTAATAAATTGGGAATTGGAATTGGGGCGTGGGGGTGCTGGTCATGCTTCCCATGGTAGCTGGGAAGTAGGGGTGGTAAGGGAAGGCACTTTGGGGATAGCTATTTCCTCTGCCCCTTCCCTTATCCCAGGAAGGAAGCTTCAGCTCTTGGGGATCCCATCTGGCCCCAATCTTGTTTCCCCCCTTCCTCCCCCTGCAGATCCTATTCCTGGACCTGTCCATATCATGTGACCTGGCTATATGGCATGTGCCGTATAGAAATATCAGAAAATAAGAATAATTTTTTGATGTTCATATGAAAATATAAACAAATATGTGCTCTTCAGGCTGTTTGCACAGGGTTGCACCTCTGGGGGTGGGAAGGTCACATCCCCAGGGACAGAAGAGGAATTTGTTTTGGTGTCAGAACTGCCCCCCTGGGCAGTAAAGTTCATGGAGTGGGTAGCTTGTCCACACAGAAAAGGAGCAAAGGGGAGGGGATACTGTATCCTGGGATGCTAGAAGACTGCAACTTGGGTGCCATATCTTTGGGGAGTGACCAACAATGGAAAGCAAGCTGGGTAACATGGATCTGAGATAAACCTGCTCTGGAGTGGCAGAACTTTAAGTTGCCTAAAGTTGATTGAAATCAGTTTCAGGTGTTAACATGTGGACAATCCAGAGATTAAGAACCTGAGGAGCTGTCTAACATTAATTTTCTAAGTGGTCATAAGCCTCAGTGCCCCTTCTGCCATTTGTAAGGAGTTCATGCTACAATGATTAATGGATGCCTCCTCTGGACCCTTAAGGAACAGATCTTTTTTTGTGATGACTTCTGCTAAACTTGCCATAATTTCACAGAGGTCTTGGGCTTAGCTGTTTCTAGTTCAAGCATTACAATCAGGTGACAATAGTTGGCTCCCCATCTCCATCAGAGTTCTGCATATGGCTCAGCATGTGTAACAAAGGCAGTTCTGCTGAGAGTTTGAATATATGATAGCAGAGATTTTTATTAGTTTTGCAGGAATGTTTAGAAGCATCATCCATGTTACACTATGTATTACCTTCTCATACCAAAAGCTTGGGTAAGTAGTCTCTTGTCTACTCTGGGGACCATTGGCAAAGGTTACAGTTATTTCTAATTCTCATGTGGGAACAGGGGTGTGAGAAGAAGACTGTGAATTCCATAAACATCTGCATAGCTAGGCCAGGGATAAAAATCCCTTAAGATTTTAATTTTTATGTAGTTATCAGATATGATAAGATCACTTAAAAACATCATCTGCTGCTGAAAGTACCTGCAAGTTAAGTTGTATGTAACATATACAGGGATGTAATGTTATATGTGGTAAGAATCTGTCTCCTCTGGAGTCTGTAAGGAAAAAGTAACATGTGGAGGAATCATTTGTATATAAAAAGGACACTTTTATACCAATGCAGTGAGTTGGGTAAGAGATGAAAATCTGGAGGATAATTGCATAGTGGCAAAAATAAAACTCCCACTTACCTCTTTTTTCTGCAGAGAGCTGTGCATCTGGTTTCCATTTACACTTCAGCAACACTTCCATTGTATAGGCATTTGTTTCTTTTTATACCAATAACACGTTGATTAACAAGATACTGTCATGCTCCTTCCCTGTACAATAACAAAATTGAGTGATCTGAATATTTTATGTTTAGTTACACTCGCTTATTTAGTGTTCTATGTAAACAATTTTTGATTGACAAAGATTAAACTGCTCTTATATAATACCATTCTTCCAGGGATGTCAAAACAAATAAAACCAAATCCTATGACCTATGACTCAGCACAAGTAGAAAGATGTATGCTTCATATGCAGCCAGAATCGAGTGGAGCACCCCATACGTCAGTCTTGGGGTCAGTTTTGTTCAATATCTTCATCAACAACCTGAAATATGGGATGGAGTGCACCCTCAGCAAATTTACAGATGACACCACGCTGTGGGGAGTAGTAGGTAAGCTGGAGGGCAGAATTCAGAGAGACCTCCATGTATTGGAGGATTGGACCAAAAAAAAAATCTTATTAGGTTCAATAAGGACAAGTGCAAAGTCCTGCACTTAGGACAGAACAATCCCATGTCTAGTACAGGCTGAGGACTGACTGGTAAGCACCAGCTGTGCAGAAAAAGGACCTGGGGATTACAAGAGACCATAAGCTGAATATGAGCCAACAATGTGCCCTTGTTGCCAAGAAGTCTATTGGCATACTTGGCTGCATTGGTAGGAGTGTTTCCAGCACTTCGAGGGAAGTGATTCTTCCCCTCTATTCTGCACTGGTGAGGCCACATCTACAGTACTGTGTCCAGTTTTGGGTCCCCCCACTATAGAAAGGATGTGGTCAAATTGGAGAGACTCCAGTGGAAGGCAACAAAAATGGTTAGGGGGCTGGGTACAGGACTTACAAGCAGAAGTTGAGGCAACTGGGCTCACTCAGTTAGGACAAGAGAAGACTGAAATGGAACTTAATAGCAGCCTTCAATGACCTGAAGGGTGGTTCCAAAGAAGATGGAGCTGGGCAGTTCTCAGTGATAGCAGATGACAGAACAAGGAACAACGGTCTCAAGTTGCAGCAGGGGAAGCTTAGGAAAATCTTTCTCACCAGCAGAGTAGTAAAGCACTGGAAAAGGTTACCCAGAGACATGGTGGAATCTTTATCTTTGGAGGCTTTCAAGACCAGGCTAGACAAAGCCTTGGCTGAGATGATCTGGTTAGGGATGGTCCTGCTTGGAGCAGGGGGTTGGACTAGATGACCTCCTGAGCTCCCTTCCAACCCAAATTTTCTGTGATTATTATTATTTTATAAATCTCAAAAGGGAGCAATCCCTTTCTTTCCAAGTCACATGTTGTCTGGGGATCTTTTCCAGAGATGATACTTGAGCCCCTAATGGATGCTTTAGTTCTAAATTTTTCTTGATCTGGCCCTATGGGATCACTGAGCACTGAGACTACCACCATGGTGCTAGGTCCTGTGGGTTCCCTTGCTTTGTAGAACCATGCTGGTTCTCTTTTCTCAAGGCTTTTTTGTGGCTGTGGATTTTGAGTCTGCATTTGCTTTTCATGATGCCCCTGTGAGTAAGTTTATTGTCCAAACAATTTCACAAAGAGAGATGTTAACTGACTTGTCCAGAGTCATACAGAAAATAGTAGCAGAATTAGGAAAAGACCTCAGGAACCTTGACTTCCAGTTCCACGCTTTTTAATTAATAGACCATTATACTTGACACCTTTCTGCTTATGTGAAGAGATAATGGGAAGAGACAATTATAGAACACTTCAATATTTGCTCCTCAAATTCTAGCAATTACGCTAGTCTTCCATGTGTTCTAATTATCCAAAGATCTTTTTTATCCTGTATAAACTAAGACATGGCTCCTGAAAGAGGCTGTTGTTTTGGCAAAGCATTGCAGTGAATTTTTGTCATTCCAGTGTGCTTAATATATTACTAATCTTGATGAAAGTTCCAGCTTCTAAAGAAAGAGCATTTCTTTATGGTATATTGGAAAAGGCTGTTACTTGATCTGTTTTTAAATAAATTGTTCATTTATTTTTCCTCTAAATTTTTTAATTTCACTTTTCACTTTTTCAGTGAGGCTTTTTAATATGAACTATACTGTGCAATGCCCATAAAAGTGACCATAGTGTGAATAGTGTTTATCGTACTTGAAGAAAATATTTCAACTATAATACCCCAGACCATGAATCATGTAGTATTCTGGTAACTGAGTAGTACTGCATCAAGAAGTCAGTTACAAAATATGAGGGATTTTTCTTTAGTGATATAAGCTTACTGTGTTTATGGAAGTGTGAAACTTATGTAAGCCAGCTTCTAGCATTCATTTTAGAACCAATTTGTTTTTCATAAACAAGGCCATTTGGATGCAAACAAATAATTGTTTTCTCTATTTTTAAGTCTTTAATCCAGTTAATTTTGTATCAATTCAGAATTTGTCACTTACTCTTGTAAAGCCCAATCAATACATGTTATAAAAACAAGACCAAATGTAGCAATACTGAGTTACCTTCACTTGCAGGAAGATCAGTGGAAGAAAGTGGTACATTTTACAGCTGTGTCCTTTAAAAATATGTAAATAAAAAATTAAGGGGTATATTGCTTTTATTGATTATTTATTCTACTAGGTAAATACTATTCACTATGAATACCAGTTCAGTAGAGGACAGACACCCAAAATAACTATAATTATTATTCTATTATTTCCATTCAGAGTCGCAACCTGGTTTCGTATTATCTATTTAGTGGCTTACAGGCACTTTCTGGACTTGTGACTAATATGAATCCAGAATCCATAGATCTGGTTTTGATTTCTAGCTCTGCCAAAATATGTTGTATAACTAGGAGCAAAGCTTTCACATTCTCCCTGCCTTTGATACCCAATGCAAAATGTGGATAATATTGCTTCACTCTTGCCCTATTGCTTCCTTCTTGCCCTATACAAAATGTAGGCACTACAAAGATACAGGATCTCTCTAAAGGCTTTGTTACACCTTACACTGTGAGCCACTCAAATGTTGCTTGGTATTAATGCTAGCTTGAACTTGGAGCACTCACACTTCAGGCCAGTAGGGACCTGGAGCACTGAAAGGTAATAACTACCCCCTCCCCACCCTTTGCCCATTCCAAGCTTCCCCTCTGCCCCCCCCTCCCCCATTCCCCCCCCCCAATATCTGGCTGCCCCCTGCCCTTGCTAAACTTGTGTCTGTGTTGTCTGTCCCAAGGGAACAGGCAGGAAGGGTTAACCTGCTGCTGCTGTCACTGTGGCAGCCAGATTGTTGCTCTTCTCTGAGCTGAACCCACCCAAAAAGTGGTGGTGGTGACAGCCAGGAAAGCAGGTTATCCTTTCCCTAGTTGCGTGCCTAGGAGAAACAGTGTGGGCAGCCTCAAGTAAGGGAGGGAGGGTGCGGGAAAGTGAGTGGCTATCTGGGGTGTTGGGAAGGATGGGAGGTTAAGGGAGACAGTGGGCCTGACCAGAGTCAGTGGGGGTGGGGGGAGTGGGTGGGGTTTTTACACTAAGATGTAGCCTAGAGTGGCTACCCCTTAGTGTAAAGTGGGGTAGTTAACATGGATCCGAGGTAGTCCCACTCTGGAATGGCTTAACTTTGAGGTGCCTAACAAATGTTTAAAACTAGTTTCAAGTGTTAATGTGTGGACAATCCAGATGCTAAGACCTCTAGGAGCCACTGAAAATTACAGTGTAACAAGGCCCTAAGTGTTTATATAGGGCTCAACACAAAGACTGGAGGTCTTATTTGAAGAGATTTTTATTGAGAAAATATTCACTTTGCCCTTTATCAGAAATTTCTCAACAAGCTCTACAAGTAGTTGCTACTTCAATGGATAACAAATAGCTATAACCATCAGCTAAGCGGAAGTTGCCTATATCAAGTGTGATGATGACCTTTTAACTCACTTAAGAAAATGATATAATATTTTTTCGTACATATGTGTTACAGTTCTGGTATGTCCAATCCTTGTATCATATTCCATTGAGGCCCTAGGATATTTTACTGCTGTTATTTTCTATCATTGGTGTGTTTCCCAGGAATCATAAATTAACATACTTGAAAGATCATTTCTGACTATCTTTAAGCCGCCTTGATATTTTTAATTGTCAGAAGTTAATTGAACCCTAAATGTTAGGTTATGAGACAGGATAACATTACTTTTCTGACAGGACAATCAGTCCCTTTCATCACTTGCTTATTTTTAGTTGCTACATCAAAGAGAAAGAGGGTGTTTAGTTCCTCATGGATGCCTCAATCTTTCTTTTATTATTTTTGCCTAGTTTTGGTGCTGTTTAGTATAAATGCTGACCTGCTTCCATAAGCTATAACAGAATAGCAATAATGACTTTTCATTTGGGCAGAATCCCAGGAAATGTGGTTGGGTCTCCAAACTGTGATAAAGAGCATGTGTGAGGGAGAGACAGTATTTTAGGATGGCTGCCGAAGGTTAACATCATGCTGGTAGGAACATCTGGGACCCACATGAAAATTATTGTTTCTTTCTGCTTAAAGTCAAACCATTCAAAGGCTTCAACTATTCAGACATGAAACTTTTCAAACCTTCTTCCTTTTCCTATCCTGAAAAACTTATGATATGGATGCTCCCTATTCTTAGCTATGCTACTTTGTCATTTGGTAGTCTGCTTTTTCTCTCCCTTCCTAACTGTGAAGGGCTTAGATCCAGCTTCCATTTAAAATTCATTTTCAGACCAACTTCAGTGGGAATAAGGATGTTCCCAAATACATAGCTGCAGATAGTGAAACATACCCATTGTCAGACATGAGGTATTTTGGGAGGTGGAAATATCCCCCACAAAAATTGCTAGTGTCAGGTTTTCTACTGATAATTTACAGTGTTTAAAATCAGCAAAAAATCACAATATTTGTTTGCTCCTCTCCTTGTCCTTTTTTTCTCCATGGCAAAATAGGGAGAAAGAGTGGAAGTGAAAAAGGGAAGAAGCTAGATTTTTGAAGGGAAAGATTCTTTCTAAAATTAAAGAATACCCTGTAAAAGGGAATCATTTTGGGGTTCACTGTTTTTCAACAAAATGTTCTGACAGACAGGACTGAAAAAGCTACCTTTGTCACTTACTTCTGCTCCATTGCAGTCATAGGCAATTGTTAGGGACCTACCAAATTTACAGTGGGAGTGCGGTGTGCGGCAGCTCCTTTAATCTTGCAGGTTTCCCTGTGTGTCCCCTTACCATTGATTGCCATAGGGGCCCTGGTGCTTGCCGCTTGCTCCTGTTTGGTGGGGAGACAAAAACTGTGGTTTTTAATATGGTACCATAGTTGTTGCTTACTGCTGATTGGCCGAGGGGCCCTGGCAGCCATGCTGTCTGTTGCTGACTGGCCAGGAAGCAAAAACAGCACCATATTTAAAACCACAGTTTTTGCCTCACCGCTGATAAGGAGTTATGAGTGGGCTGCGTGGCAGCTCCTTTTATTTTGCAGGTTCCCCTGTATGTCCTCCCCTCCCCCAACTTTCGCTGCTCACTTCTGATCATTGGGGAGGCAAAAACCATGGTTTTAAATATGGTGATGTTTTTGCCTCCCGGCTGATCAGCAACAGACACACAGCAAGGCTGCCAGGGCCCTCTGGCTAATCAGCAGTGAGCAGCAAAAATGATGCCATATTTAAAACTGCCTCCCCACCCATGAGGAGCAAGCAGCAAACAGTGGGCCTCTCTGCCAATCAACGGTAGGGGATGTACAGGGAACCTGCAAGATTAAAGTGTAGCCCTGTGGGGTCAGGCCAACTCTCAGGATCTCAATATTGCACTGTTGACAGTAGGGTGTGACACAATTGCACATATACAAACACACAAATCAATTAGGTGCATACATACACATACTACCAGCTCTGGCACATACACATCCAAACAAGCCTAGGCACATGCATTCCTATCACCTATTCAAGCACATACACTATACACCTCAAAAGTTAGACACAGATCACTAATTCATATATCATGTACACAGTGACATATATACACACACACACTCACCAGTTCACACACATACAACCCACCTACAAATAGGTAAGTTCCTAACTTGGATGGCACAGTATATATGTGTGTGTTTGGGGTACCTGGGATACTTGGGGTAAGGTTAAAGTGAGAGAGAGAGAGTTAAAATGTAGGAAGTGAAAGTTGCCAGAACTGAGATTAGAACCAGTAGACTAGAGAGAAGCTGGCTGAGGAACTGAGGCTTGGGGTTACTTAAGGTAGATTGGGGCTGGAAACTGAGGCAGACAGCTGAGATATTGTGGGGGGAGCAGATAAGTGATGGCAAGGAGGAGACAGCCAGGAAAGAGAGAGAGAGAGGCAGAAACCTGGGAGCTTGGGGCTGGAATCAGGCTGACAACTTAGAGACTGGGGGACAGATAAGTGGTGGCAAGGAGGAAACAGTCAGGAAACAGACAAAAACCCATCTCAGGGTTTCAAAATAACAGGTTTACTAAACAGACAACACACTACACAGCCACATGAAGTTATTGGTTCCCACACACACACACATACACACAAGCACTCACAATGGCAGCAAGAGAAAGAGACTCAGTGGAAGGGTTGGAGTACAGGTGGGGAAGAGAAGCAGAGTCCAAGTCCTTGGGTTTAGAGGGGGTAGGGGGTGATAGCTACCTATCCAGTCTGGAAATGGGTCTTTGTCCAGTAGGTGTTGTCCAGAGGGGGTGGCCAGCAGGGCCTCTGGGTGGATAGGTGGTGTGGCATGGTGCTGGTCCAGATGGAGAGGGCATCCCAAGGAGTCAGTCTTCACTACCCCTTTCTATGGGGCAGACTACTTTTGATCTCCTATGGGGAGGGCCTGTCCAGGAAAGTTCAGACCTTTCCCAGAGGGCTCCAGCTGTTCTTACTGAGCATGTGCAGCCTGGGCACAATGGTGGGTTGCCTCATCTTTTGTTTCTTTAATACTGAGTGTGGTTCTAAGGGCTGGGTCATTGGTCAACATATTGGTGTTGATGGTTTGGTCATTCAGAGGGAGCTATTTTTAGACCTACTGCCATTGTCTCTCAAGCACCCATATTCATCCCCATTCATTCAAGAACCAAGTTACATAGGAGGGGTAGGTATGAGTCAGGTTCACAACCGGGCCTGGGGACAGGATGGAGACTTGACAAACAAAATGGAAACTTGACATGACTTATGCTAACTTACATATGTAGGCCTAAATCATATAGTACCAGTAAAACAGTAATATATAATAGTAAAATCAATATAAACATAATAATTATACAATATAAAGAAGGAGAAAAAACAAAACAAATACATCTTGCTACCAAAATAAAATGATGAAGCTTATCCTATGTCTTAGCTCACTTACACTTATCTATAGGGAATAGAGAGGGAAAGAAAAAATCAGAAATGGTTGGGGAAGGGGAGGGAATGCATTTTAAAAGAAAAAAAAAAAGAAAAACTGGGGCTTTTGCTACCAAAGAAGCCATCACACACCCCACTCCTACTGTGAATTTGGTAGCTCCATAGCAATTGTTTACTATCCAAGGTTCAAGAACATTTGACTAGCCTCTCCTACACTCTATAAGCCCCCAAACACTTGCTAATACTCTATAACAGTGGTTTGCACCCTGTGGTCTGCAGACCCCCTGGGGGTCCAGAGACTGTCTAAGGCAGGCTTGTCCAACATGTGGCCCTCCAAGCCATTTTCTGAGGCCCAAAGTGCTGTGACGGGAAACAAAAGTGAACACTGTACTTTTGGGGGTTTTTTGGCAGGGAGGTAATGTCATACTGCTTCCTGTGAGGTCTTTGAATATTGCTTGCAGGCCCACTGAGTGATTAAAAAGTTCATGATCCAGCCCCACATTCAAAAAGGTTAGGACACCCGTGGTCTAAGGGGTCTGTGAATGAGGAATTTGATCAATCAAAAGTATGTGAATACCCACACTTACAATTCAGAGGGGTCTGCACTTCCATTTGAAATTTCCAAAGGGGTCCAATCTTCCTTTTGAAATATTTTAGGAGTCCACAAATGAAAAAAAGTTCAAAACCACTTCTCTATAAGAAACTAGCATTTTTAGTTCAAAACTAGGAACATTAATGGAAACACACAACTAGAGTATTTAGTACAGTCAGATTGATGTGATCATCAGAGCCACGTAAGGAATTATTTTTATCAATTCCAAACCTTTTTGCAGATTCTTTCAGAGTTAATTTCTCTATTTGGTTTGACCTCTTTTTTAAGGTTGAGATTTTTGAAATTTTGAAACCAGGTCTTTAACCATTCTTGTAAAGAAACTACATCTGATTGTTTAGTTTTGAAAGGGAATTGATTATTATATCAAGGGGTGCTCAAAGTATAAAACCCCCAATGTTACACTCAGAATGATTTGCCTGTTTATCCAATTTGTCTTGGATGCTAAACAAGAAGATCTAATAAAGATACTCTTATATTGTCCAAAAGCGCCCACCTCTCTACATTACAAATTACGAATCTTTCAGGTTCCTGATATAAAAAAACAATTTAGCAAGACATTGTATTTTTTTCAACAAAATTATTTTAATTCTCATGTACCACTCTATTTTCTGTGTTATGTTTCAGAATTCTGTACATGACCCCTTGTAAATATAGTTTTCCAGCAATCTTTGAAATAAGCAAAAGTGACTCCAGTGAAAATTTTGAGAGCTGTGTTTTACTTATCAGTTAATCAGATAATTCAAATGATGAAAATATAGTGCTTTCAAAGACTTATTTTTTTCATAAAGTCTCAAAGGAGCAGAGATCTATACCATAATTTTACTCTTAGTTTATAAGCGTACAGTAACTTCACTATTAAGATTCTTGAATTGCGGAAAGCTTCACATTCCCTAGTTGCTTCAGTTACTCTTACGTTCTTTTCAAGATGTGTCACATTTGACCTTTGCCACAAAGATGAGGTCTGTCTAGAATTTAAAAAAAAAATAGGGTAAGGTCATGCAGGGATGTATAAATACTTGCTTTGCACAAAGCTCTTTTAACATCCTTCTGAAAATCATGGACCATAGAAAATAAGCTGAGGACAGGACCACTCAAGCCTAAACTGTCTGAAGGGCAGCTTTTAGGATGACCTTTTCCAATCCCTTATCAATTATCTCTGTTGTTGTAGTTGCTTGTCTATAGAAACCATCCTTGTGTAGCCAGGTGAGTACACAGTATTTCAATATTCAGCATTTTAGAATTATTTTTCCTGTACATAAATGATTCTGATACTCTTTTTAAGAATTTTGTTAAATTTTCCAAAGTTCCAATTTTTTTTCATTGAGAGTACAAATATTTAATGCCATGAATTAAGGAAAGTTTATTTTAAACCATTTTAATGGTAGAAATCCAGAACAATACCAAATGTAGAGTATATATTTGACTATTGCATCAGTATTTTCAAATAATTTTCTAATGCTCCTATGTCTACTAGATAAGGAAAGTATCATAAAAGTATAGCCAACAAAATCTTAGTGTTGCCATTCTATAGAAATCTGCAACACGTAAACATTATTTTTTTCTCCTGCAAATTAGGACAGGAAGTTGAAATTTTAGAATTTTCTTTGGAATGGAAATTTCAGATATTCCCAACAGTTTTGAAGTGTTTTATTTTGACATTTTTGATCAAAATGTAAATGCTTTCCCGTACTGGAAACGGAAATGTATTATCATCTAACAGCATATTGCCACATTATAAATAATTCTCGAGTCTGATTCACTCATGGTTCAGGCTTACTGACTGGGGCACATCTTCCACAGATCTAGCCCATCAGGCATCTCCCATGACACACCACACAGCTGCATGTCTACCAGTGCTAAGAATCTGGGTAATGAACCAGAGGAAATTGAAAATCTCATTGATAAAATAAATGTTGATACAACTGATTTACTGAAACTTGTTAGAAGTATTCATATGATGGAAATGCTAAAATCACTGTTTTATAACTTTTTAGGAGGAATAATAGTATTATATTCCGTAATAGAAATTAGAGGGCAGCATTTTATACAACATACTAGTTTTAAAGTTCTCAAAACTTCTGAACCACAAGATCTTGAATTCATTTGCTAATGAGCAGAGCCCATCAGGAGGTATGACTGACCACTGAACTGCATATTAGAAAACACAGTGTATTACCCCCTAAGCAGCTGTCCGTAATGTGTTTTAAAATGTTGGCATGGGAGACTTGCTGGAACTCTCCTATAGCCACTGATAAAGACATGGCCAAGACATCACATGGGTCAGGGGAATCACTGCCGATAGGTTGAGGTCCCTAGAAGCTGAAATAAAAAGGAAACATAAGTGAAAGAGGTAGTGGTCACTGTGGTAATGAAAAGTCACTGCTGGGGAAGGGTGAGCAGCACAAACTCTGCGTCAATTTTCTTTTTACCTTACTTTGGTTTCTACTGTTTACTTTTGCAAACTGACTTAAGGAAGGCTGGGCGGTGAGTCCAGAACCCTGCAGTTTTATGGGATACCTCATGGTGTGAGTTAAGTGAATGTATCCAGATGGGCTCCTGGAGAAGAATCCCACAGAGTTCACTGTATTATAGGTACTCAGTTAGAATCTCAAACTGGAGATCAGTGGTGGGAGTGTAGGGATGGATAAGCTCCCACAAGACTACTGCCACACAGAGATTGAAGGTTGGTTGAGGGCCCAGCGCTACAAGGTAAGCACAGATGATTGACAGAAGAGCTTGCCTCGTCACCTCTGTTGGACACTGCAAACATCAACACAGGGCGAGACAATGTGGTCAAGGCACCAGACCCCTCTTGAAGCCATCTACCATATAACAGCAAGTTGTGGTGGGTGTAGCTTAAAAGAGGGGAAGCTTCCTGTCCGATAAGGGTAATGGGTAAGCCAGTCAACCAAAAAGAGCCCACACCTACTGCACGTAAAATATATCAAAGAGGAGGGGGATCCACCATCCTTTGTATTAACAGTTTTTCAGGGACTTGAGCAGAATGGAATAGGCACCTGTTAGGCATACTTAAGTACTTAATAGGTGAAGTATGATCTAGCCCATAGAGAATTTTCTAAGGCACAAAGTCTTTCAACCAATAGGAAGTTACTCTGTATTTTGGACATCATTCCAATGGATAAATTATGATGAATGAATTAAATCACTGGGCTGTAAGTTAGTGGTTGCATAACCTGATAATAATCAATATGAGATAACAGAAGATGATCACACTGAATACCTGGGGCTTCAAAAGGGCTAAAACTGAGAGAAACTATACAGAAAACTAGAAGGAAAAATGTGAGTGAAAAATGAGTTCTTAAAGAATAATGTAGTAGATGGCCAAAAAGCAATAATTATAGGCTGGTTAGCATGATATCAATCTTAGGCAAATAATGAAAAACTGGTATAGAATTCAATTAATAAAGAATTAAAGGACGGGAACATAATTAATGCCAGTTAACATGGCCTTATGGAAAATGGGTTCCCTCAAATAAATCTGATTTTTTTCTTACAGGAAATTACATGCTTGCTCAATTAAAGTTAACTGAGCAGATGTATTATTTTTAGAATTTTGAAAGGTGTTTGATACAGTACCAGGTGACACTGATTAAATAACTACCATGATACAAAAACATTAAATTATATTCATATTTTTTAGAACTGAACAACTGGAGATTTCAAAGGAGGCCTTAATGGGGTATTCTCATCAAAGGAGGTGCTTCTAGTAGGGTTCTGCAGGAGTAGGCACAAAGCCTGACATAATTCAACATTTACTTACAGATTACTGATAGAAAAGATAAAATCATTTTTGATAATATATCTGGATGACACAGTGACAGAATGGTAAATAATAATGAGGATAGGGCAGTTGTCTAATATGATCTGGACTACTTGGCTAGTAGACCTGGTCAAGCAAAAAACACTGTTATACAGGTAAATTTAAACTTGCATATTTAAGAACAAAGAACCTAAGAACTACCAATGAGCATTCTGTATCTAGGAAAGCAGCAACTCTGAGAGACATTTGGGTTGAAGAGGACTGGTAGCTTCTAGTGAAATGTTGTGATAAACAGGGCTGGTATGATACTTGGATACATGAGTAGGGAAATAATGAGTATTCATAGGGAAAGGATCTGGCTTCTTTATATAACACTGGTGAAACATGTATTACAATATAGTATTTTCTTGCATACAGTAAAGCTAATGCACACAAAACCCATGTCTTTTTTTTTTGAAAGGCAGAAGGAAGAAAAAGGAGATTTCTAGAATTATGGATGCATAGAGCAGAGATAGAGAATCATCTCCAGGTGGCCTAACCCCCCTTTCAGCTGAGCCCTAACTGTTGTTGAAGACTAGTCTCTGTGGGTAGATCTATGATTTTGCAGAGTTAAAGGTCTTCAAGGCTGTGAAATAGAAGAGAAACTAGAAGCAGCCAGGAAAAATGCCCTAGGAAAGGTTAGCTTAATTAGTGCAATGTCAAAACCATGAAATAAAGGAGTTGATCGTTACACTTCTGGAGTTAAGAACAATGAGTCCGTTAAGTCAACTGATTCCCTCAGCTGATTGGACAGTATTTCAAAAGCTGCTTCACTGTGGAATAGGAATCAAAGCAGGCTGATTCTACCCCAGTGAGAAAATCAGCTTCCCTGTTTAATATATGCGCCCCATATAGGGTGAGGGGCCTGATTTGGGGGGAAAGGTGTGTTTTCTTTCTGCATGTGAGAAAATAAAGGATGTACCACAAACATTTTAAGGGGATGTTTGCAGTACTGTAAGGGGAGGGAGAACTAGAGTGTTTAAAAACAGGTGAGAAATTATTTGAGAGTTGGAGAAAAGGTCCTTGAGTGAGCATAGAAGCAATCTTTAGTTTATCAAAATAAGATTGTGAGATTATTCAATTACAGGATGTAAGTACCTTCATTGGGAGAACTACTAGGTGTTAGAGAACAGGCCAGTAGAACAGGGAGACAAAATAAAAGCCAACGACTGAAAGCTGAGAAATCCAAAATGGAAACAAGGCACAAATTTTATGTAAGGGGCAAGAATTTGACTCACCCAGGGAAGTGGTGGATTCTCTCTATCTTGATGTCTTTAAAATAAGGCTGTATGCCTCTGGAAGATGTACTTAAGCCAAACACAAATTATTTGGCTCAGTACACAGGTCAATGGATAAAACTGAATGATATATAGGAGATCAGACTTTATATAATGGTTCTTTACTACCTTAAATGTAGTTTAATTTGTGTACCACAATTGAAATGGAGCTCCCTGATTAGGGGTATGCTCTAGTTAAATCATAAAGATATCAAGGGTATGTGCAGACATTACACTTAGACCAATCTAATTAGGATCAGTTCAATCTAAATGCCAATCTGTATCGATGTTTGGGGAGATTAGATAGGGAAAAAAATGGGTGGCCCAATCTAAATTAGTTCACCTGAAGAGGTGAATTAAGTTATATGGGAAATGGGTTAGCCCGATGACTGAACATCTGAGCAGATTTGAAATGTAGCTCTGGGGCCGGGAAAGCACAAGCAACCCTCCCCATCACCAATGGGGCTGCATTCTTCATAGCTTCCGCACCCTGGCCAGGCTATTTTTAGCCCTTTCCCCAGCCTGCTACCCCCATGGTTGGACAGATAACACCCCTGCTCCTCCCTCCGCCCAGACCTGCCCACCTTTTCCTCCACCCCAGTTACTTAGATAGGTTTCTTGACATGGCTCCTGGCACAAGTGAACATGTGCACAAGCCAATTCTGGTCCACAATCACATAACTTAAAGTAAGCCATGTGATTGTAGATTGGGTACAGCAAACACCTGCACATACTCTTAGTTATAGATCTTGAAGCTAGCGGTCTACTTCCTTCATCTGGATAGTTTGCATGGAAACAATTTGATTATGAGGATTGTTTGTACTTAACAAATGCTTTTCTCTTGAGTTTTAACATGGTACATGTCTAAATTTTACTATTTACAGTAGCACATTACAACTATTTTTAATAGTGCACGTCATGCTTTACATCTTAGTGTGCTGAATTAATAGTAACTCCTATACTTATTGGAGGACTTTGTGATATAGCAAAAAGACAAAAATAGGGTTCTATTACAAAAAGAAGCATTTTGGTCATTACAAGAAAGACAGCCAAATTCTGATCTCTGGTAGATATATATGCAATATAGGCATGTACACGAAGTTTGTTTATAAAACGTTTCTGAAACAGGTTTCTTTTAACTATTAATTTCAAAGGCAAGTTGAACTTTCACCTTTCAAAATACATCCATACGTTTTTTAAAATTTGATGGAATTTAACAGGATTCCATTGACCAGGGTTGAGAACAGGGCATATAATATAAAATTATTCCCACAAATATTACTTCATTTTACATTAATCTGCTTCATCACCCTGCTCTGTCTTTTATGTTCACTGCTAGGATCACCTGAGGTTTGAAAGCAAACATATTCATAGAAAATGTATTTCATAGCCACATGGCTGTGAATTTGTGGGAATACTAAATGTGTGGATTGAAAAGTTCATGACTGAGGTCTTTGCTGAGTCATCCAGTTATGAAAGATACTATCTGATTTATTTGACTTTACCTGTGACAACTTGAATTTTGAGTATTTGATCACTTACCTTTTAATATAGATAAGGTTTTATTGTATAAACATGAATTATGAATGTTTTGGATAGCTATTTGCTTGTATTGATTTCATAGGATTAATTTTTTTGTAAGAAATTATACATTAAATCATTCCTATTTACCCACTGGGACTTTCATCCTACTAATATTTAGACTTATTTCTTACACAGCAAAGAATTTGATACGATAAATTATATCACCTGTCTCACTATAAGGAAAAATTCTGAAAGAATATAATGGTTCTAAACATATTATATTATAGCATATAGTTCATTCCCCTCTAATCTGCCATTTTAAGAGTTTGACTATTGATTTCAATGACAACGCAGTCAAATCCTGTAAGCAACAGTTTGGTACTTCTGGGCCAAGGAGTGGTTGGTATATGTAGTTCTGTTAGATTAGAAGCAGGGCAATGACTTTTCATCACAAAGAACCATTTGAATGAGCTGTGTATCTATTATCTGTGCAAAACATCCTCCCATGGCACTCAATATTCATAGGCCTTGAAGGCCATGTCCACATGAGTGTGGATGTTTGGTTCCCTGGGGACAAGCAGAGGCGGTGCACCTTGTGCTGCTGCTACTTGTCCCTGGGGAATGCTTGCGCCATGCACACTTTGGCATGTGGCAAGTTACACCAGCTCCAGCACAGCTCCAGGCGGCCCAGCTCTGCTTTTGATTGGTGTGCACTGCCCATGTGTGCACTGCTCTGCTTTTTTTTCCCCATGAGTTTTTTTGACCCCTGCATATTGTTGCAGCATGGAGAACATCTAAATGTGCAGGTGTATTTGTGGCACCACATACCACATGGTTGTGCTCATCTGGATGCAGCTGAAGTGGTCAAATGATTCATATCTCAATTGAAGATGATCCCTGAATGCCTGATTCCTCAGGAATATTCATTTGGAATCTTTGCACGTGGCTTTGATCCCTTCAGTAGATTGAATCAGCTCTGAACCCTGACATTCCTGAGTTTTAGGGAAGTTCACATCCTAGTATGAACTTTCCAGCTTAGGCATAGCTCTAATCTGAATCAGAGCTACTATCACCCCTTCAGTCCTTTAAAATAAAAGAGTCCTTTGAACATAAATATTTGATGATTTAGCTCCAATCCACTGATTTCCTTTTCCTTTTTCTGTGGAAAAGTGCTGTCTTCCTGGTTTAAGAAAGGAAGGAATTAAGGGGAACATCAATCAATTGAAACTACGTTGACAACAAATGCTCTTCTTGCTGCAGTATAATGATAACTATTTCAGATCAAACTCTCCTCTAAGACTTACCAAATCTCCAATTCTTAATCCATAGCAGCAGAAAAGTGTAGTATTCAATTATTAATGAATCCATATTTATAATTTTTCTAGTCCACTTTGTATAATTTATTTTCTTTCTACACCATTGAGCAGCATATTACAGAAAGGAAACCTTAATTGTATCATTTTCATAGAATCTAGCCAGCTGCATTATTACTGGTTTTACAAGCAATAAAAAGCTTTATACAATTAGGCCATATCACTGCTTTATTTTGAATATTTCATATTAAGCAGTTGGAAGACTTTTCCATTCTTGAAAAGCATCCAGAACGAATAGAGTTTTAAACGTTAGTTGTAGTTGGAACCAAAGCCAAACTGACTCTATTATCAAAATAACAGTTTTAGGCTTCTCTGACTTGTATTTGGGTTAACGTCAACTAGGCTACACTCCACATGCTCTGTCTTCTGGTAACTGCATCTTTTGAACATCCTGGGGGAAATGGAAGAAGTTTCCATATAGGTAACTCAGGAAACCTTAAAGATGAGCTGTTTTAAGATCAGAGTTCTTGTCAGTAATGTCAATAAATCAATTCAATTTATTCCTTGCTCACAGCTCCTTCAGCCATGGAAGCTACTATTCTGAGCTCATCATGGGATTGAAGACACTCCTTTAATTAGCTTAACTGAAGAAGTAAATATACTAATGACTGAATTAGTGACATTCTTCCAGAGAACCATGAAAAAGAATATGTAAATAGAATTAAGTACTGCCACTGAAATTTGTTTTGCCTTTTCAGATGGTTGCAAAATACACAGAATTAAATGTAAAAAGGATTATATATTGGGAATTGTTTTATATGATTAAGAAGAAGTTCAGGGCAAGGAGTCACTGTGCTGCCAAGAGAAGCTGTTCTGTTGGAATATTTACTGGAGGCCAATCTTTGAAATACAAACTATCGCTTTTTGACACATTAATTTTCTTAACAGGCAAAATTATTATTTTTGGATGCTAAATTACTCAGCCAGCTAAGATTGAACTTTGGCTTAGCTTCAGCTGAGTCTTTGCTTAAGAAGACTCAATGTTTTTAGAATTTTAGAAGAGACCATTCTTATTTGTTAAATGGGGTAAGCATTTTGATCAGCTGCTCAAAACCTATGTCCTTGTAAGCTCATCTGAGTGCTGGTATATTCCCATGTTTAATAACAGTATTGAAGGCAAAATCTGGCATACACTTATGAGTTCTAAATAAGAGATTCTACATGGACAGATTATTTAAAAAGTTATTTTACAATTAGTTTGAATCCAGATCTGTTATTTGAGGGAGCTGGAAAGCTGTCATGGGTCATTGGATGCAGACACTGTGCATATGGGGGGCAGGGGAATGAATTGATGATAGGATTTCCCTTGGCATTTGAGTGTTAACTTGCTTCACAAAGAACATGATTGTGATGGTCCTTTTGTGGATGCACAAAGGAATGAAGAGGACACAGGAAGCCTTTCACCTTGTAAGCAGGAGCCATCTAGGCATAGCAGCATTATTCTGCTCCATTGTGCAGTCAGGTGCTACTCATTGAAGAAAAGATAATCAGAATCAAGCTAGATGTGAACTGTGAATTATTAAAATAAAATGCATACAATCTGAGGGGTGGGGAAAGGGAGAGAGAGCAAAATTCTTGATGAGGGAATTTTTCCAAGTAACTTAAGTTTTAGAAAAACTCTAAGGCTAACTGAGAAACCCTATTTGTGGGATCTTTCAAGATTCTACGTGAGCCAAAAAAAAAAAAAAAACCACAAAAGTTGGTAGTGCTCAGTGGTTAGTGCTTCAAATCCTTCACCTATGTGTGAATGCATCCTAGGCTGATAGTCATTGAGAGAGTTGTGCTCTAGTGCTCTATTTTTAGCAAGGTGCAAATCAGTCCACTCTTTTAGTGTTGGCCACATTATTTCATTAAATGGTTTGGTTTAATAGACACAGACCTATTCATTAAAATATTTTTTTCTGGCATATTCAATGAAGACATTTTAAAAAATCATTGTACATAGTCCTTTTATTTCCTTTTCCTTGCCTTATGCTGCTTCTGCCTGCCTGCCTGCCTGCCTTATGAATAATTTGGCGAATTAACCCTATTTTGTCACATTCAACAATCTGTATTTGTTAAAATTACATTATTTTTCTGTGCTGTGTCTGTGTAGCGGGTGGATGTATAGACTTCTGTGGTCAGGGCCAGAGCAATCATGTAGAATTCAAGAGGGGTCAGAATTGAGGTGGGGGGAACAGGACTGGTGCATTGTGGGATTCATGGAGGACAAACTAGTCCGCTTATCCTGCAATATTATCCAGAATAAGATGTGCTAACATGGTCCGGTGCTATAGCAATGTTTTATCCTGCGAACATCTTTGGTGATGCGTCTTGCGACAAGGACATCCGAATGCTTGCACCTTGTCCCAGAAGAAAACAATTTATTCTTCAGCCAAGGTGATAGCTGTTCATAGCTTAATGAGAAACAAGGAAAATATCAGCATTCCTTGATAAAGGAATGAAGGAGCTAAAATGTATTGGAGGAATTGTTAGAAAAAGCCCTCTGCCAAGGCATAACTCTTTTTTTCATTTCAGACAAGCTCCCAAATCTAGTCAAAGAATTAAATGCTGCTGTCAAATATCTTGGCTATTAGTGTTTGACAAAACTATGGTATCTGCCATAGTCCAAAAACTTGGACGTACATAACTGAAATCAGTGGGAAGTTTTTGAGTTGAGTGCTGTAGAATCAGACCCTTCTTTCAGAAGATTCTGCAAGCCTGAAGGAGCCATTTAGCTTTGGCTTGCTTTGGGGTGGTTTAATTGTTCAAGACTCACCTTCATTACCCCATCTCAAATGAGCATTAGTCCCTTTGTCAAGTACAAACTTTAGCACTTTATATTACTGGAAATAATTCTCAAAGGGCTTATCTCCTGGAAATAGATGCACAGAGGAAGGAGAGCAAAAAGGAAAGTAACAGTCAGGAAAAATATTGTGAGTAAGAGAGGTACTTTTATCTTTACTTAAAATTAAGATCATTCCCTCTACTGTGGGTTTAAGGTCATAGGTGAACTTCCCTTACTCACCTACAGAATGTGCCTGGGCTGACTTGATTAGTTCATTGTAATTTAGTATGAATCATCCTTATTAATTCCAGTCTGCTTTGGGATACTGTGTGATAGGGAAGTAAAAAATGAAATGCAGGGTTTCTTAAACTGATTTTCTTCAACAATGTCAAAAAGAGGAAATTATGAATAACAAAATAAGGTGATATTCTTAGCAATTTAAACACTGGGATATAGAAATAGATTTGGAGACCACAGAAAACCTTTATTTATCCTTCTTTTGAAATTATAATAAAAATGATGACATGATATACAAATGATAACAAATTAAAAGTTTGCTTACCTGAACTGTGGTAACTTTATCATGTATCCACTACATTCTGTGTGAAGTAGAAGCTACATTGTAATAACTTAGTCTCTTTCTCTCAGGGGTAAATTGTCCTGGCCTAGCCTTCATTTAGCAAAGACTAGTGCCAGACACAAGAAACAAATATAGACAGGAAGTGATGCAACAAAATCCATCTCCTCCTTGCCCCATCCTTTTTAACTTTTGTGATTTATCTGTCCCTGATTTTCTCAATATGATACTCAAAGAAGAAAAAAAGTCAGTGAAAATGATCTGAGTGCATTTGATGTGTGCCAAAATTCTTCTCTGTAGGTATTGTGAACACATACAACACCAATTTAAGTGTCTGGCCCTCTTTTGTTATCCATGTACATACCAGCATAAATTAGACTTAACTCTTGACTTCTGTGAAATTGCGTTGGAATGCTGTTCAATAGAACTTTGCAATTTTGCACATCTTTCCAAGAGCAAAGTATAAAATCAGTGCAGTTCCCTCTTAAAGGCTAGGGACAGACATTACACATAAACCAGTTCAAGTGATCAGAAACTGGTTTAA
Organism: Alligator mississippiensis; assembly: GCF_030867095.1. Taxonomy (NCBI): domain Eukaryota; kingdom Metazoa; phylum Chordata; order Crocodylia; family Alligatoridae; genus Alligator; species Alligator mississippiensis. The sequence continues at coordinate 49,393,087 of NC_081830.1, read as the reverse complement.
ACCTGTAACAGAACAGACATTCAGTGCACATAAACCAGTTTCAAAATGGCCGAAACCGGTTTGCGATAAACCTGCTTGACTGTAGTATCAGACATAACTGATTTGGCTCAAACCAGTTTATGCAATGTCTGTTCCAGACCACTTCCTGGTTTAAATTAAATCATACCCCCCCAGAAACCCGGCATACTGTCTGGGCTGGGAGGGGCTCTGTTCTCTGCTACAGTGAGCTGGGTTGGCCCCTCCCCTCTGCTCGTCAGCCGGAGGAGGGGTAGGGTGTGGCCAGACACTGCCCTGCCATTCTGCCATGGCCCCTGAGACAAATTCCTCCCTCTGTTAGGGGGGCAAATCTTCTGCCCTTCACAAAGGCTGCTGTTTGTGCTGCAGCCTGGACTCCAGACGCCACTGGTTAGGAACATGGTATGTGATACTGTGTGTGGCTCTGTGGTACTGAGCTACATATGGTCTCAGAATTCATCTAAGAGCTCCAGAGTAGAAAAATCAATGTTTGGAAGGCTGTTACTTGAGCAAGCAACGTATGCTGGTTTAGGGCACTGCTGGGAGTGGAAAAAAAAGGTTGAGTGAGAGCTGTTGTAGATAAGGTCATAGAGCTTGTTTCTGTTTTATGTTCCACATTTTGTGAATATTTTTGATAACTCTCTTCCCTAATTGGACTTGTCTTTCAAATAAGGAAGAGCCTTTTTTCTTGCCACCTGTTATAGTACTAATGTTTTCCTGCTCTAGAACTTATAGTTTATTTATATATTTTTTACTAAGGCCTCAATTTTAAAGGTATTTAATGGCTTCTGCACTCAGCACTGCATAGCCTAAGTGATTTAAGTCCCATTTTCAAACATGGAAACTTAAGCAAACTCAACAGACCCATTTTTAAATAATTTTACAGGTCAGAGACTAACTCTCTAATACCATACTCAGAGTTGTAGGCACTGTTTACAACTATTTCTGTAAATCACAAGCACTGGATTATTCACTCCCTTGTACCTTCTACTTATGCCTGTTAAAAGTGTGAGAGATAGCATTTGAGATCAGAACAGTAGCATTTTGCATCTACTCTTCACAGTGTATATGATTCCAGAAGGTACATGGTAGAAGAATTTCCAAAATGGTGAGCTAATTGAGTAAAAAAAACAGCAAAAAAGAATGTAAGATTCATGTTGCCAATTAAAGTAAGTGGCTCTTGGTTTGTAACTGAACCACTGTTGACACAACCTCCTAAATTGCAAATAACACTTATGATTTGTTACCCATGTAAGAAATCTATGGGTTACATGGCTTCTGTAGTTGCAGGTTACAGTGTCGTTCCACTGCCCATGCTGGTGAAGTATACCCCTTTATTCCCTGCATCCTTGTTTCTTAGGGCTCCATCCATGCTAATGATAGAACAGAATGACATTTGTATAATTTCACTTTTTGGATGACTTATTTTTGTGAAAACTTCATTTTTATCTGAAGTCTTTTGGGGAAAAAACCTTACAAACAGCTGTTCCTTTTGACAACTCAGCTTGATAACTCATCTTAAAACAAAAGGTTGTTCTTGGTAGCATGATAGAAATAAAGACTGGAGACTCAATAGTTAATCTATCAGGCAAGCCTCTCAAACAGCTTTGCTAGCTACTGCTCACCTAAGGCTTTACCAGTGACTATGATTTAATGCTTCTGCTATTCCTCTACAGTCTAGTAGACTGGGAGGATTTTATTCCCTTTTCATTCCTGGTATCTTCCTTAGTGTACAGCTTAGTTGATCTGGCTCTGTACTCAGAAGAGGCTTTGTCCCTACATGTACATATTTCCTCCTTAAAATGGTGAATGATACATTCCAATAGAAGTGTTAATTAAATACCTGCAACCTGCAGCATTCTGGCATCACAATAATTTGGCACATCTCATATATCAACCTGAAAACTTTTTCAGCTCTGAGAATGAGTCAAGTCATAACTGGTAGAAAGGTAATATGAAGTATCTGGATGTCTATAATAGATTTCAGTTGAAACTTGCTACCTATCATTAACAGTCATGTTGAAATCATTCATTCCCAATGCACTAATGATGTTATGTTCTCTTCCCAAGCTTATTGCTTCATTAGGGTTACATTTAAGAAAGTTATGTAAATTATATGCCACAAGTTTAACCTTCAACAGATCTGCGTTTGATATATACATAATGTAAGAGTGGTGTTGTAGCCATGATGGTCCAGAAATTATGTGAGAATCAAGGATTTCTTAGGGTTATATCTTTTATTGGGCCAACTATATATTTGGGATAGAGTTAAACAAGCTTTCAAATGTTAATTAACTACCTTCTTCATCAGATCTAACCAGAACAACCAGAACTGTTGTTGAAGAGGAAGAGAGAAATTCCCAGGGTCTGTATAGATTAGGTGCTTCAGCAGGGCTTTTTGATGCTTTTGTTTGAAGCTGAGTCAATCGGCTATTAGATAAAAGTACCAAAAAGCCCCACCAACATGTCTGATCTATACAGATGCTGGGCTAGCCGGATCCGACAGTGTTGCTTCTTCTGGGCATCAACTGGGCTTGGTGCAGGAGCGTGTTGAGTTTAAAGCACTGTTTTGTTTTAGTTTTTTTAACATCTGCAAGATTCCATAATTAGTAGAAGCAAAGAAATGGATTACAGGGAGGTCAAGGTCTACTGAAAGGGAGGAGGGTCATCCTCACCTTCCATGCATGGAAAGAATTCAGGAGTCAGGTAGAATGTAATGTGCCATAAAACCAATATCAGTGTTTAGTCCCTGGTTCTTAGTGCCTAGCCAGCTTATGATTTTTTGGTCCCAAGTTTGCCTTTTAAAGATGGTATGTAGATTTCCCATAAGCAGTAGGATAGTGACATCAGAGAGGGAGTGGTTGTTCTTTGAGAAATGTGCTGCTAATCATGTCTCCATCCTTTATATTTTTTTCTGTGAGAGTTCATTCTGTTGTGTAGTTGCTGTTATCATAAGCAGCATATTTCAATATCTGGGTAGTGTAAGAGTTAGGCAGCTATGATAATTTTAAGTGGCGGATTTCAGTATCTTCCATGTTCTGGTTGTGTAAGAGAATGAACTCTCAACAAAAAAAAACAAAGGACACAAACACACACACATACACACCAAGTCAAGTCAGTCCTGAGGCCACTGTGACCATTGGGCACTTGTCATGCTATAAAAATTGTCCTACTTTAGTTGAGTTGCTTTGCATCATTGGTGATGCTTTGGGCAGAGTGACCTGGCGAGGCCCACCTCCTCTCCAGGTATGGATGGTCATTGGCTCTCGGGTAGCTTATTTACCAGGTCTTGTTTTTAGTTCTGCTGGGTGTCCACACACCATCCTCACCCAGGCTAGCCCAGGTGGGGGCATCGGTTTTAGTCTCTGACACCTGACCATGGAACAGGCCATACTGGTTTACATGGCACCAGAGAGTAGACCAAGAGATGCGTGGCCTGACATTAACACAAATACACATGCACCCCTCCTCACTTAAGGGGGCTGGGATGGCTGATGTTTTCTATACTGCAGCTTTTTATTCCCTTCCAGCTCTGTATTGCCTGCAAAAATCATCCATATCCCTTTAATTCTTTTCTGTTTTAAAAATGCATATTACTACCTCTGCAGGCAGGCCACTTGTCCCTTGCCACATTGAATTAGTGTTTCCACAAAGAGCACTTCCTCTGATCTTGGAACTGTCACAGATGGAGTAGAGGAGTTGCTTTTTGTTGATTCAGGGCAGCAGAGGACAGATGCTCCAGTGCAGCTGTAATGTGCAATTAAAATAGACTAAAAGAGCGTGAGAAAAAATAATAGATCTCAACGAAAAGCTGCAGGACCCTTACATGTAATTCAGAATATGGCCAGATGTACATTTGGAGCTGTTTCAAAAGGGGAGTTGCTGATTAGGAGCACTTAGCAGCTTTTACATTCTAACAGTTATGTGTGCATAAGCCGGGAGCAATACAAATGTATGAAAACTCCACCCGCCTTAACTCTGGATGAAGCAGGGCTAGAAAGAACAGTAGAATGTAACAGCTGCTGCTCAGTACAGAGTGAGACTCCTTCCCCCCTTTCCCCCTCTCCTCGCCTCCCCCCTTTGAAGTGGCTCCAAACGCACATTTGTCTTTACCATTACTCTTTACCTTTGTCCTTACCCTACTTCTAATTCCCAAAGAAGGCAATAGGCAAGTTCATGAAACATTATTCAACTGCTATATATTCAATCACCGTATATAGATATGTTGGGTTAAAATTAGCCAAAGTGAAATGGAGCCAGTCAAACTGTAAAATTTATATTTATGAGGTATTCTTTTTTTGCCTATTTCTAAGAAATAATTCCAAGATATGTAAAACCCTGACTGCCTTCACCAGTTTTGCAAGAAATATGATCTTTAGTGATTCTTTAGTGATTATTTGATAATGTGTAGATTGCAAAGTGAATTTCCTCATATTGCCAAACTAATCAATAGTTAAGACCGATCCTGTCAGGTGCACCACTCCATAGGAGAAGAAAGTGGACACCATTTCACAGAAGCTTCTCTCAGGGCTGAGTTTCATATTTAGAAATAAGTGGATCATTCCAGGCTGCTATGAGCATTGTACTTGCACAGCACCGTCTGCCTGAGCTTTACATCCATCCATCCATCCATCCATCCATCCATCCATCTCTCCCTCTCTTTCATGTTCTCTCTCTCTTCCTCTGTCTCTCCAGATTTCGTGCTGTCACCCATCACTATACAGTGTCCTTCACATAAATAGGTAGTAATAACAATGCACCTAAGAGTCTTCATAGAATCTTTGGCACTTCCATTTTGGAACTCGTATCTCTGTCTAAGGTAAGGTTTTTTGTTATTCCTGAGTTATTAATACTTAGCACTTTTTATCTGTAAGAATCAAAGGTAGGGCAATATTATTCCCTTAGTATGGATGAGGACATTGAGGTACAGAGAAGCCAAGTGACATGTCTAAAATCAAATTGGAAACCAACGGGAGAACCAGAAAAAGAACCTAAGGCTCCTAACTCATTCTGCTGCAGCACTGCTTAACATTCCTTTTTGTGCAATAGGGAATTATTATTAGTGTTGAGATTTAAGTCATACAAGAGGCAGGAAATTAAACTCTGTCATGCTGTGTGTTGATTGCAAAATAGGTCTTTTATTGAAACTGGCCTATGTTACCAGCTGTTCATCATAGTTGGAGAAAGAATCACTTATTAGTGATCTCATACAATGATATGCACATTTAAAAAACAAATCAATGGTGACACAGCACAATAAAACTGTACTTATTTTTAAAAAAACAATATTGAACAAGCCTTCTCCTTTTCCATTGTTTGATAGTGTACCAAAAATCAGAAACACAGTATTGTGAAAGAACTTACGAAAATATTGTGCATGCTAGAGAAATCTATGCCACTTTCAAGCTTCCTCCTTTGATATTATTGGTTCTGCTTCTCATATTGGACTTCTGGCAAAAAGCAAGCATCTTAAATATCTTAAATATCTCTTTATCAGGTCTTCTATAATCTTCCTAAGCATAGGACTAAGTTATTATTATTGCTTTCTAGCTCCAGCAAATGTAGAAGGAATCACGATCTCTTCCCTGAGAATTATGGCATCTAAAGAATGCATATCTTTGGGGAAACGATCAGTTTGGCCATGATTAATTGTAAAGATGCTTATGCAGAGTACAGAATGTTTTATTCAATAAAGATGTTCCCTCTTATCCAATATGAGTTTGACTCTCTAAAAGTATCTCTTGAATGTCTATTATAATTTTTGCTATGCTCTCAAAACACTTTGTTAAGACAGGTGCTTAAGATAAGAATCTCCTATTCAGGTAAGCACTCCAAAAACACTCATTGTGTAAGATGAAGCACTGAAGAAACACTCAGAACATTTTGAATAATTCCTTTCCCTCCCAGACATAATACTCTTCAGAATAATGTGCCATGCATTTCAGATACTAAACAGGGACATAATAGTCAGGATAATTTCAGCAAAATGTAAAGATAAAGACCTTTAATCTATGGATGAGTGGGAAAGAATGGGTTAGACTGTAGGGATACCCTACTTACCAGTTTAATTATTGAACTTAAGAAGTTCCTGAGAGCTTCTTAAATTGGAAACAAACTGTGAAGGACTTGCTTTTTAAGAGACTGCAGTTTAAGCTGAGGTTAAAAATGTTATTTTTACACTGTTTCTTTTGGCATGAGGCTCTCACTTTGGTATCTTTCATATTTGCATTGATCCTATCAATTATTTGATTGTCTTATTGTTTTCTTTTAATCTTGTGCTATAGCAGTACAAGATCATCTGTGATCATTTGTAAACTCCTAGTCATGAACTGGCATTAAGGCAGCAGTTATAAGAAGGTTGTCTAGCACTTGATTGAGGCAGGAGCTCCACTCAGCAGTGGTAACTGCTACTGAGCAGCCCTCTTCAATATCTGCTCTGCTCATACCACATGGGGAGGGAGCTAGAAAAGGTGCCCTAAGCATAGTCTACTTACCATTTTCCTGACTGGATAACTGCATCACCTTTACTGTAGTTGAAATCAATGAACATACACAATCAACTTCAGGACCTGGAACATCAGGATCCTCATGGATAATCCTAAGAATGAATGCCCAAAGCACCACCAGCAATCATGGCTGGAGAACTCAGGCAACACAATATTGACATTGTTTACTGAGCGAGACCGAGCAAGTGGGAGATGGGCAGCTCAAACAATGAAGCAACTACACCCTCTTCTGGAAGGGTAAATAGGACTGACTTCATGGAGTTAGTTTTGCCATTACAAATGAATTCATAAACCAACTTATTGAGTTCTGTATCAGAATTAATGAGTGCCTCATGACTCTGTCTTAAGCTGGTGGAGAGCCAATAGGCCACTATCATCAGTGCATATGCTGACTCTTGATGATACCTCTGAAACCAAGGAGGAATTCTGTGCCAACCTTGACTAAGTCCTTTCTGACATTCTGGAGTGAGACAGACTTATTCTGCTTGGCAATTTCAACACCAGAGTTGGAAAGGAGTTGAACTTCAGGTAGGAGTGGGAAAAATCAACTCCAGTGGCATCCTCCTTTTGACCAAATGCATAGAATATGGACTCGCCATCACCAGTATCCTGTTCCACCAGAAAAACAGGCACAGGACATCATGGCAACACTGATAATCTAAGCATTGGCTCTTGATTGACAATGTTGTTGTTCATGCCCAGGATTGCAAAGATGTCTGCATCACCCAGGCTATGCTAGCAAATGACAATTTCTGGGCTGATCACGAACTCATCTGTTTGATTATGCCACTCAAAATGGCTGCCAAATAATGGCTGCAGCAGAAGCAATGCTCATGGAAAATCCGCATTGAAGGACTCTAGGACCCAAACAAGTGAGACCTCTTCCACCAGTGCCTCAATGAAAAACTAGTAAATTCCAATCAACAACAATGGAAGAATGCTGGTAGCGCTTGGGGTGCCTTCAAATCCACCATCATCAGTGCCCCCAGAGAGACACTTGGATTCTTTACCAGTAAATGTCAAGACTAGTTTGGTGTGAATAATTGGGAGATCCAAGATTTGATCTGTTAGAACTGGATTTATGACCCAGATACCTTGTGGACTCAAACCCTCAGACCAATCATGACCTCTCCATTTGATAATAGGCAAATTTTATTGATACACAGTGATAGCAGATAAGAATAATTTAGGCAAGGCAGATAAAATAACCTCCCCAACTCTATATCTACCAGTTCTAGGGCTGTTACACAGGGAAGGCACATCTGTCCAGTATACAAGCTTCACCCTGAGGTTCTTTCTGGAATGTCAGATGTCAGAAGCCTGGAGATGGGCTGGTGGTGTGCTCTCTGTCCATGGTGGCCTCATGTTCCTCTTGGGAAACCTTTGCTGCTCTGAAATCCCTCTGTTTGTATTCTTTCTCCCCTCTGATGGCTCTTCATTCCCAGGTACCATTGATTGGTTTTTCTGTGGCGATCATACTGTCCACATTTTCAACTGTCAAAATATTACTTTGTTCCACAAACCCATCGCATGCATACAACTTCATTTTGTCATTTACCAGTCTCCTCATTTGGTCCATCCACCAAAACCAGAAATCCCAAGGGTTCTGCAGATGGGTGCTGTGACCTGATGCCAATGGTGCAGAGTCCCTTATCTCTGTTTAGGTAAACTGTTCATTTTATGGAACAGTGTGGTACATGTCTTCAATTTCCCAGCCTATGTGTCTGCTGGCTTCAGACACAGAGGACCTTGAAGAAAACTTTGTCACAAACAGGCTTTTTGAAACCAATTAACCCTTGTTGTTCTCCTGGACCATTGTTCTAATGCATATCTACTTTACCTACAAGCCAATTTCTGAAAGCAAACCTCTAAATATCATTTTCTAGCCATCAGATCAACTACAAGACTCTTGTGCTTGGTAAAATCACCAAGCAAAAGAAATTGAATCTCTAACAAGGCAAGGTAGAGGTCCAAAGGAGGACCCATGATATATAGGAAAGATGGTGGGAAGATGAGGCAAAGGAGATTCAACATCTCACTGATATCCACAATATGTGTAATTTTTTCAGTGTCACCAAAGCTATCTATGGTTTGAGGACTCTCTTGAGACCTAAAGATGGAGGGGGCCTGATCAAGGAGAGGGGAACCTCAATACCCACTGGAAGGACATTTTGAAGACTTTCTCAATTGAGTCAATGTTGATGAGAGTGTTCTCAACTCCATCCCACAACACCCAGAAACAATTTTGGAATCCACCACTTGGTGAGGTGAGGAAAGCCATCAAGCAGATGAATAAGAATAGGGTTACCATATGTCTGACTTTTCTTGGATATGTCCTCTTTTTGGATCCTCCAATCTCCTTCTGGGTGTTTTTTTTAAATATGAACCAATGTCTGGGATTTTGCTTCACTTATAAGTGGTGGAAGGCTAGAGCTAATGGGGCTAAGCCCTCCCAAACTGAGCTGTTGACAGTGGCTCCAGCACCACTGCTGCTGCTGTGTTACACCCAGCACCCCCCACTGCATGCTCCTCTGCCACTGCATGTACAGCACCAGCCTGTGCCAGCCCCAGAATGGCCCTGTGGGAGGGAGGGGCAAGGTCAAGTGGGCATGCTCCCCACTGCCTAGCCCCCTCCCCCAAATAATATTTTCTAGTGCTGCTTATGGCCTCACTCTTGTGGTGGGAGCAGGGGAGGGCAACTAGAGGCCATGGACACATGTGTGTCTGAATGTGCACACACATGGCCAGCATGCAGCCATGCAGGGTGGTGGGAGCTGCCTCAGCAGCTGGATGCAGGTAAGACTGTGGTGGGTGGGGGTTACAGGGCCAGGGCTTGGGACTGGCAGTGCCTGCTGGGGGAAGTTGTCTGGGTGCTGGGGCTTCAGCACAGCAGGGGGAGTGGTGGACAGGCACCTTCCCCTCCCACAGGGGGAGGGGGTGGGAGGGCCCTTTGACAGCAGCAGGGAGCTCTGTGGCCAGGGTGGTAGCACTGGGGCCAGTGCCCATACTCAAAGGGCCAGGCCAGCTGGGAAATGCTACCCAGGAGGGGTGTGGCCAGGTCCCCTGGATCAGCATTGGAGCCCCAACCCAGGGCGGGGGGTGGGGGTGGGAGAGGGACGTGCCACAGGCATCCCCTCTTCCTTCCTGCCTGCATCAGGGCCAGACTCATTCTCCTGCCAACTGCAGGAATTGGAGCTGATGTACTCCATATTGGTCAAGACAGAAGCAGCTGGGGGTCCCCACTTGCAGGGCTGCAGGAAGCAGGGCCTGTGGGCAGGTGTGAGGGGCACCAGGAGGTCCAGGTGTTGCCCTGAGGGGTCAAGCCAATGCTCAGGATCTCAATATTGTGCTGTATACAATTGCACATATACAGAAAACACACAAATCAATTAGGTGCATACACACGCACACTACCAGCTCAGGCACAAACACATCCAAACCAGCCTAGGCACATGCATACCTACCACCAATTCAAGCACATACACTATACACCCCAAAAGTTAGACACAGATCACTAATTTGTATATCATGCACACAATGCCATACACACACACACACACACACACACACACTAGCAACTCAGATACACACACGTTCAAAATAACTAGTCTAGGTTCATGAACACCTATCACCAGTTTAAGCCCATACACACTACACACAGCACATTTAGACAGAATCAGTTACCAGTTACTAACACCTGCATATCCAATACACATACATGGATTACTAATTCATATACCCCCCACCCCACACACACACTGGTATCTATGTATGTATATATATATTTGTGTGTGTGTGTGTATTCACTAATTTACACACATACAACCCACCTACACATACACACAGGTGAGTTCCTAAGTTGGGTGTTGTGATGTGTATATATGTATGTGTTTGGTGTACTTGGGATACCTGCGGAAAGGTTAAGGTAAGAAAGTAGAAGTGTAGGGAGTTAAAGTTACCAGGCCCAGGATTAGAACTGGTAGACTACAGGGGCCTGGGCTGAAGAACTGAGGCTCGGGGGTAACTTTAGGTTAATTGATCTTAATTGATTAAAAAACAATGTCCAAAGCCTGCAGAACAGGGAAGCATGCTGACACAGATTCTGGGACTGGAGGCAGAGCTATGGAGGAGCTGAAAAGGTAGGTGGAGAGAGGGGAAAATGGGACTAAGGGGAAGTGTGGGTGTTAAAGAGGGGCTCTGGGTGTGGGGAGCCAGAGGATGGCTCTGGAGCAGCTACAGAAGTTGCAGGGAGTGGCAGTAGGTGCTGGAAGCTGGAGAAAGGCTCGAGCTGCTGGAGAAAACTGCAGGACAGCCACAAGGAGCTGGGAAGCTGCAGGGGCGGGGGGGGGGTGGAGGATTACAGAAGGTGCGGGGGAAGCCTGAAAACAGAGAGACGGACAGCAGAAAATCACAGGAAAAGCAGCAGGTGGCAGGGCAGCAGGGAAGCAGAGAAAGGCAGCAGAAAGTCATAGGGAAAAGGCAGTAGGAATTGAGAGGAAATCAGGAAACTAGTGGAGAGGGGTGGGGGCTGGAATTGAGAGAGCGAGAGAGAGAGAGAGAGAGAGAGAGAGAGAGAGAATGAGGCTGGAATTTAAGATAAAGAAGGGACTGGGATTCAGTAAAACATTACCCAACTCAGGGTTGCAAATGACAGTGGTTTTATTGAACAGGGGAGATGGTGACACAATGTCAAATTGGTTCCCTTGCACCCACCCACACACACACACACACACACACAATGCCGGCAGGGGTTAAAGAGGCTTGGTGCAGGGCCTGAAGTCTACTGAGGTCCAGGAAGAGAGAGAGAGACAGAGAGAGAGACAGTCCAAATTATAGAAGGAGGTGTGCAGGTAATATCTACCCATCCAGGCTGGAAAGGGGTCCTTGTCCAGTAGGTGTTGTCCAGAAGGGGGTCACCGGCAGGGCCTCTTGGTGGATAGGTGGTGTGGCATGGTGCTGGTCCAGATGGAGAGGGCATCCCACTGGGTCTGTCTTTACTGCCCATTTTTATAGGGGCAGACCTTGTGTGACCCTAGTGACAGGAGGCATGCCCAGGCAAGGGTCAGCTTGTGGCATACTGAGCATGTGTGCTCCATGCAGGGATGTGCAGTTTCGGATGTAATGGTGAGAGTTGCTGGTTCTGCAGGGTCTTTTGTCTTTCAAATGCTGGTCTTGTCTCTGTTCCTGGGTGAGGTCCATGGTTCCTGGGTGAATCAATGTGAGGTGATGGCTCAGGCATTACAGGCCATTCAGTAGAGGCCTGCTACCATTGTATTTCAATTATTCCCAATCACACTCATTCATCCAGGAACCAATTTACATGGGAGGGATACATGACTCATACAGGGGATGCCCGAGCAGAGGACACAAGATGGACACTTGACATACAAAATCGAAACTTGACATGACTTTGGTTCATTTACAGACACAGGCCTAAACCATACAGTATCCATATGAAACAATAAAAATCAATACAAAAATGATAATAATACAATATACAACAGTAAAAATCAATACAAACCTAATAATAATACAATATAAAACAGTGGATATCCAAAACCAAAAACTTGCTACCAAAATAAAAATGTTTAAAGCTGATCCTACATCTTAGCTTACTTATACTTATCTATAGGGAATAGAGAGGGAGAGAAAAAGTCAGAAATGGTTGGGAAGGGGAACGAATGCAATAAAAAAAAAAAAGAAAAACTGGTGGTTTTGCTACGCAGGGGTCTGCATGTCAGGTGTATGGGTCAGCAGCAGGGATGGGGGGCTGTGGCTTGGGACTGATGGGCACCAGCATAGCCTGAGAGTTGAGGGACTATGCTTCAGGAGTGAGGGGCACTGGCAGGGCCAGGGGTTTGAGGGTCAGGAGTGAGGGGCAGCAGCAGGATGGGGGGGCGTGGCTGCAGGTTAGGAGTGAGGGGCACTTGCTGGGCCAGGAAGCTGTGGGTTGAGAGCGACATGTCCCCCCCTCTTCACTCCCTCCCCCCCCCCCCCGCTGTCCTCTTTTTTGGAACTGGAAGTTTGGTCACCCTAAACAAGAAGGCATCTGGAGCTGATGGAATCCCTGCTGAAATCCTCAAGAGGCATGGGGGAGGGGAAGTGGAGCTCACATCTTAAGTCCCTGCACTCACCTTAAAGATAAGGAATGATGAGGAAATCCCAGATGACCTTAGGGATACCATGATTGTGACAATCTTCAAGAAAGAAGAGAAGTTCAGCTGTGAAAATTACAGAGCGATTGTCTTGCTGTCCATCACAGGAAAGATCATTGCAAGAATATCGCCAGTGGTGTCCTCCAGGGATCGATGCTTGGACCCGTGTTCTTTAATATATTCATTAGCAACTTGCATGAGGGGGTGGGAAGTGCAATTATTAATTTTGCAGATGAGACCAAGCTGTGGGGAGATGTTGGCATACTAGAAGATAGGGTCAGGATCCAGAATGACCTGAACAGACTGGACTCATGGGCAACATGGAATCAGATGAGGTTTAACAGGGATGAATACAAAGTTCTTCATCTGGATAGGAAGAACCCTCACCACAACTACATGATGGGTGGTGGTCCACTGGCTGGCCAAGCATCTGAACGAGACCTGGGGGTTGCAGTCTACTTGAAGATGAATATGAGCCACCAGTGCGATGAGGTCACCTGGAAAGCAAATATAACTCTGACGTGCATCAGCCATTGTGTGTCCAATAGATCCAGGGAAGTGCTCCTCCCTCTCTATCAGGGACTGGTGAGGCCTCAGCTGGAATACTGTGTCCCGTTATGGGCACCACACTTCAAGAAGGGCATGGATAAACTTGAGAGGGTACAAAGCAAGGCCACCTGCATGGGCAAGGGCATGGAGGATAGGCCCTATAAGGATAGACTCCAGGAATTGGGCCGGTTCAGTCTGAGTAAGAGAAGGCCGAAAGGTGACTTGATAGCTGCCTGCAAGTACATTGGTGTGAACGCCAAGATCTAGGTGAGCAGCTCTTTAGGAAGGCACCTCAAGGGAGGACAAGGACCAATGGACATAAGCTTATTGAGAGTAAATTCAGGCCAGATATAAGGAAGAACTTCTTCTCTGTAAGGGTTTCCAGAATCTGGAACACATTCCCAGTAGAGGTGATGCAGTCATCATCCTTGGAGGTGTTCAAGAGGAGGCTGGACAGGCACCTGGTTGAGCTTATCTGAGTCCAATAACTTCCTGCCCATGGCAGGGGACCGGACTTGATGGTCTTACAGGTCGCTTCCAGTTCTATGATTTTATGAAGAATCCTTCTGAACTGTCTCCTTCCACTTGCTGGAGAGCTCCTCTCAGAATCTCAGTGTGCTATGGCATCAGGAGACACAACTAATATGATCTTCATTGCTTGTCAGCTGCAGGAAAAATGCCAGGAACAACATAAACCTCTCTACATGGCTGTTGTTGACCTCACAAAAGGCTTCATCTCTGTCAACTGAGAAGTGCTGTAGAGAATCCTTCTGATGCCCACCAAAATGTGCCACCATTTTTTGCCTTCTCCATGAAGGTATGTGAGCTGTGATTCTCAGTAATGGATTTATCACAGATCCCTTTGAGGAGTTAAGCAAGGCTGCATCATTGCATCAACATTCTTCTTAATGTTCCTTACTGTGATGCTATGTGTGACTACCAACAAGCTTCCAGTCAGAGTGGAGCTAATCTACCAAATAAATGGTAAACTGTTTAATCTCAAATGAGCCAAAACCAATACCATCCCACCCTCAATCATTGATCTCCAGTATGCTGATGATGCTGTAGTGTGTGCTTATTCAGAAGCAGACCTTAAGGGAATCATCAACGTCTTTACTGAGTCATATAAGAAAATGGGACTTTGATGCTTAATATTCAGAAGACTAAGGTCCTCTATCTACAATCTCTTACTAAGCAGTATCCAGATCTAGTAATTCAAAGAATCTGGAGAACATTGAATATTTCCTGAACCTTGGAAGCCATCTCTCACAGAAGGCTGACATCAGTGAAGAAATTCATCATTGCCTTAGAAGGGCAAGTGCAGCCCTCAGACACCTGAGGAAATGAGTGTTCAAAGAGTGCAACATCAGGTCCAAAACCAAGGTCATGATTTATCAAGCAGTCATGATCCCCACCTTTCTTGTATTGAGCTGAGACATGGACAACATACAAGAGATACTGCAAATCACTGGAGAAGTACTATCAGTGCTACCTGAGGAAGTTCCTTTGAATTCAGTGGGAAGATGCATGCAGCACCTAAGCAAACATGAGGATTGAGGCAATAATTGCCTGACATCATGAGTGACTGGTACATTCTGAATCTCGGGGGGCACCTGCAGAAGTCACCAACAGCAGTGGCCCTGTGGGGGGGGGGTGCACCAGCCCTACTAACAGCATTAGTGTTAGCCATCATGGGGGGCACCATCCCCATCAGGGGGGGCACATGCATCCCTGTACACCTCCTACCAGTCGCCTATGTCTGACATCAACTTTGCTGGGCTGGCCACATCATACAGATGTCTGACTCCACAAAGCAAGCTTTATTCTCCCAGGTCAGCCATGGTTTATGCTCAAGAGGAGGGCAGAGAAAGCATGTTCAAGGATGTCCTCAAGGCCAACTTGAAAAAATGAAACATGGACATTACTTTGTGAGAGATTATCACCCAGAACTGCCCCAAATGGAGGAAGGGTTTGGTGCAAGGATTACAATATTTTGAAACCTTACAACAACAAGAGATGGAAAAGTGAGAACAGCAGAAGAATGAATGACACATGCCCCTGGAGGCTGGGGGGGCATGGTGACCGTCCGCAGGTGGTGGCAGCGGTGAGTTGGAAGTTCTTGCAGGTAGCTGCAGTGGTGGCAGTGGTGGGGGGGGGGTGGCAAACACCAACTGATGGTCAGTGATCACCCGCAGACACTGCTGGTGGTGTCAGCAGCGAGGGCAGAGGGTGGTGAGCAGTGATCACTTGCAGATGCCACTGGCAGCATCACTGGCACTTCTTTCAGGGGCTGCACCGCCAATCTCAGGGGGTGCACGTACACCTGTGTGCACCCCCTACATGTCACCAATGAACAGAAGCAGCATGTCATGGACCTATCAAGAATCTGGAGTCACTAACCTGCATGGAAACACATGCCTGAGTTGCAACAGAGTCTGTTGATCCTGAACTGGCCTCATCAACCATGTTCAGACCCACAGATAAAGCAATCATGGAAAACAATTATCCTCAACTGTGAGGGAGAGGGATTACCAATGACTATAGCAGTATCATCACTGAAACTACTGTGTTACAAAAAGATTGTACTGTTATACATATTTTTTGAAAAATAATTACATAGATCAAGCAAGAAGTCTAAAAATGTGCTCTAATAGAAATGTACTGGTTGCTGAGAGAAGTCAGATTTACAGCTCTGGAAAATGAAATTGTCCTCTTTATCCACACAGCTCACTCATTGGCAACTTCTCAATTAAACTCTATCAATATGTCTCAACCCCAAATTATGAGAACCATCCTAGATCTAATGCTGTTCAAATTAACCTAGCTCCAGTTGCTTCAGTGGAGTGGCACCAGTTTATACTGGATGAGTGATAAGTCTCTGGGGCATATAGTCATTCTGAACCTGTTCTTTGCCCACAAGGATGGTCATTAATGCCACCTAGGAAAGATTTTTTAAACATTTGATACATTATAGTAAACTCCATATGCATACATTACGTCTATAAAGTAGGACTGTTCAAGTTCTAAGTGACTGGGGGCCAAATGCAGTGTGGGCTGCAACAGTGGGGGTCACACTTCTATGGGTTACACCAGGGCAAGCCACAGGACCCCTGTGCATCTTTGCCTGCTCCCATACTGCATCTGTGGGAGCCTCTACCACCATTGCACCACATCTGTATGTGGTGCCCAGCCCTACCATCACCCAAGTTCACTCTCAACTCCCCACACAATGCTGCACAGCCACATCCCCTGGGTGCGGTCAAGTAGTGTAAGCTGGAGAAAGAAAGGGGAGCTACTTCTGGCTGAAGTGATGGTGGAGGGGGGTGGCAAGGAGAACCTGGGGGTCACAATTTAGCCTTCAGTTGGAGATTTCTGTTACAAAACAAGGCAGAGATTTTGCTGTTAACAGTTTTCTGTGCTTTCTTTTTCTTCCTAAAACAGATGCACCTAGCTTCTCATTAAAAAACCCAAGCAATTTCCTATATCTATAAATAGTATAAATGAATTTTGAGGTCAAGTTTCTGAGGAAAGGAAGGATGGAGAGAAGCAGAGTTAGGACCCTGGACTTCAGAAAATCAGACTTTGACTTATTCAGGAAACTCATAGGCAGGATCCCCTGGGAAGCTAGATTGAGGTGGAGAGGTGTCCAGGAGAGCTGGCTGTACTTCAAAGAAGCCTCACTGAGAGTGCAGGAACAAACCATCCTGATGTGCAGGAAGACTAGCAACTATGGCAGAAGACCAGCTTGGCTTATCAGGGAACTCTTCAATAAACTAAATAGCAAAAAAAGGAAGCATATAAAAAGTGGAACCTGCCAAAGCACCGTTGCAGTTAGCAAGGGATATGAAGGGTAACAAGAAGGTAGCAGTATACTACAAGTATGTTGGTAGCAAGAGGAGGATCAGACAAAGGGTGGGTCCCTTACTGGCTGGGGGAGGCAGACAGAGGATTCAGAAAAGGCTGAAGTGCTCAATTCCTTTTTCACCTCAGTCTTCAGAGGCAAGGTCAGCTCCCAGACTGTTGAACTGGGCAGCCTTCAGTGGTGAAATAATAGGTTAGGGACTGTTTAGAAAAGATGGAAGTATAAAACTCCATGGGGCTGGATAAGATGCACCAGAGGGTGCTAAGGGAGCTGGCTGATGCAATTGCAGAACCATTGGCCATCATCTTTGAAAACTCATGGCGATCAGGAGAGATCCCAGATGATTGGAAAAAGGCAAACATAGTGCCCATCTTTAAGAAAGGGAATAAGGAAGATCCAGGGAACTATAGACCATTCAAACTCAACTCAGTCCCTGGAAAAATCATGGAGCAGATCCTGAAGGAATCTATTTCTAAGCACTTGGAGGAGAAAAGGGTGATTAGGAACAGAGAGCATGGATTCAACAGGGGCAAGTCATGCCTGACCAACTTGATTGCCTTCTATGTTGAGGTGACTGGCTCTGTGGATGTGGGGAGACCATTGGATGTTATGTATCTTGATTTTTAGTAAGGCTTTTGATATGGCCTCCCACAACATTCTTCCAGGCAAGCTAAGGAAGTATGGATGAATGGAATGTAAGGTGGATAGACAACTGGCTAAAGCATCGGGTTCAGAGAGTAGTAATCAATAGCTCAATGTCTGGCTGGCAGCTGATATCAAATGGAGTCCTCCAGGGGTCAGTCCTGGAGCTGGTTTTGTTTAATGTCTTCATCAATGACCTGGAAGATGGCACAGAGGGTACACTCAGCATGTTTTCAGATGACACCAAGCTAGGGGGAGTAGTAGATACACTGGAGGGTAGGGCTAAGATGCAGTGACCTAGAGAAATTGGAGGATTGAGCCAAAAGGAATCTCATGAGGTTCAACAAGGACAAACGCAAAGTCCTGCACTTAGGACGGAACAATCCCATACACCAGTACAGGCTGGGGGATGACTGACTGGACAGCAGCTCTTCAGAAAAGGACCTGGGGGTTACAGTGGACAATCCATTGAATATAAGCCAGCAGTGTACCCCTGTTGCCAAGAAGGCCAACAATGTACTGGGATGCATTGGTAAGTGTGATGCCAGTAGGTGAAGGGAAGTGATTATTCCCCTTTATTCAGAACTGGTGAGGCCACATCTGGAGTACTGTGTTCAGTTTTGGGGCCCCCCACTACAGAAAGAATGTGGACAAATTGGAAAGAGTCCAGCAGAGGGCAACAAAAATGATGAGGGGCCAGAGGACATGACTTATGAGGAAAAACTGAGGGAACTGGGCTTATTTAGTCTAGAGAAGAGAAGACTAAGAGGGGACTTAATATAGCCTTCAACTACCTGAAGTGGGGTTTGAAAGAGAATGGAGCCAGACTGTTCTTAGTGGTGGCAGATGACAGAACAAGGAGCAATGGTTGCAATTTGCAGCAGGGAAGTTTAGGTTAGTTATTAGGAAGAATTTTCTCACTAGGAGGGTAGTAGAACACTGGAGCATGTTACCTAGACAGGTGGTGAAAGCTCTATCCTCGGTGGTTTACAAAACCTGGCTAGACAAAGCTTTGGCTGGGATGATCTAATTGGGAATGATTTTATTTTGAGCAGGGGGGTTGGACTAGATGGCCTTGTGTGGTCCCTTCCAGTCCTAACTTTCTTTGACTCTATGAATGTACTAGTAGAGGGCATTAAAAAAGCTGCAGGCCAAATTCTGCTTTCTATCCTACAAGTTTCAGTTTAGAGCAAGTTCTTGGATTTGGAGATCCTCCAAACTTAAAGCAACGTAAACTAAGTAGAATTTGAAGATTCCCATTTGAAAGAATTAATATAAAATTTGAAAGGCACATTTTAATTACATTCTTTCAAAACCCAAGGGAAGTGCATAGTGTAAAAAATGTGTGAGTGCATTGGTAGAATACTTTTTGAGGATGCTCTGCTTATGCAGTACTTTGTTAAAATGCATCCCTAGACATGTGAAGACTAGTGCAGGGGCAGGCAAAGTCTGGCCTGCAGGCTGGATTGGGCCCATGGTGGATTCCATTTCCCAGAAGTCTCTGCCACATCTCTGTGGCTGATTTCCATGGAGACCCCAGGAGTAGTGGCACCATGACGGCAGAGGGCCAGGGTTTCTATGGAAGCTGGCCCCAGCAGTGCTGGTAGGGTGCACAGGTGGCAGGGAGCTGCTCTATGGCTTGAGATCTTGTGCAGGTGACAGCATTGTCTGGAGCTGGGGCAGAGCTGTGATCTGCTTCCCGCACACCCCAGATCAGCTCTCCGCCCAGTCACATGCATTTGCCAGCGCTGCTGGGGCTGGTCCCATGGAAAACCTGGCCCTATGCTATCAGAGTATTACTGCTACTGGGGTCTCCATTGAAACTATCTGAAGCAATGCAGGCAGAGGCTTCTGGGAAATGGAATCTGACTGCCAACTGGATCCACCATTTTGCCCATCCCTGCTCTAGTGGACTGAAGAGAGGCCAAAGATGGCTTTTTGAAACTTCTACTGTTAATGGTGAAGAACTCAGAAAAACATATTCAGAATAGGCCACAGGTTGGCCTTTTAGAGCTTAATTCTGGGTTTTGTATATGGAAGCTAATATTCCTAATCAAAGTACTATGCACAAAAAAACGTGGGAGAAGTGTAGATATATATTCAAGCATGCAAGTAGCAAGACTTCCTAGGGTTTAAGCAACAGTACAAAGCTACAAGATTTCTCCAGGGCCCAATAGCTAACATCCATCTAATAATATTTAGCACTTAGTACTTTGGATACATCTTCAGAGAGCTGATCTAATAGCAACTAATTTAATTTTCAAACCACCTGAGTGAACAAGCATTATCATCTCCATTTAACTGATGGCCAGAGCAGTGTAAAGTAGTTATGGAGAAACAGAAATGCAGTTGTATACTCAGCTACTTTAATTCTACCCCTTCACTAATATAACCTGCCTCTAGGATAACTTTGTAAAAGAAGGGAGAAAAATAATCAGAAGGGCCTGATCTTGTTTTCTTCCACCACTGCAAGTACCTTCATTCTATGGAGTCCCATTCACCCCAGTATACACAGTAATTGTGGCCAGCCCATCTGCAGCACTGCATTTCAGATGGGCCTACAAAGGATCACTGGTGTTTTGGTTGCTTCTCCCTTAGCTTTCTTACTGTGGCAGGCCTCAGGGCTCTTGGGGTGCCTGCTACTTTAATAGGTCAGACAGCCTACAAAGCCACTGGCAGGTTCAGGCCTGGAGTAATTGGGAATCAGCTGACCCAGGGATCCACAGGTGAGACTAAGCCTGATAGAGTCACTTGACTCAGGAGGAGGGCTGAGCTTAGATCAAGTATAAGCCCAGGCCCTGAGAGAATCTGGCAGTAGCTTCTTAGAGCTTGCTGGGAGAACACCACCTTGGCAGAATGGCTGTAGCTCCAGAAGATCAACATGGAGGATAATATCTAAAGTAGTCTGGAAGTTTTGAAAAGAACTAAGGGGAGAAGGAGGTTTCTCGGGACCCAGGAAGGGGTCCAGAGCTCAGTTTGAGGGTCTGAGAGTGTGGGACCAGCAAGGGTTCAGGAACCTATTGAGGGGCTGAGAGTGTGGGACCAGAGTGGGTCCAGAAACCCCAGAGGAGGGGCTAAGTGATAAAGAACATCAATTAGAATGCCATCTGTGAGGCATGGGGCATGGTGTAAGGGAGGAATGGAGCCATGTGATTAGCCCATAAGGCAGTGACTGTGGGTACCTGGTGGCCATTTTGAGAAATCAATTTGAGAAGCCCTGGGGCAAACTACCTGATTCCAAAGTAAGACATCAAGGCACGGTGGGTGAGTGAAGGGGTGATTGCCCAGAAAGTGAGGGCTACAGGTACTCCAGAGGCTTCATAGCCACCCCTGGAAGGACACCCTGCCACACTTACCTCTTCCAGAAGGATCTCTTGGGTGGGGGGGAAGAAGAATTGTAGCAAAATCAAACCTTCCTTTAGCAGCATGTCACAGTAGGACTTCAGGCTGCCTTAACTGGAAAAGTCAATGCAGAGTTGATGCCTGTGCCAGTAAGTAATGAGGGAATTACAGGTCCCAGCCACAATCCAATCTATAGCTATTACTATCAGTGGCTGTGACATCAATCCTTTGTGTTTGCTCTCAGTGGTGGATTAAAGCTAAGTGGGCCCCAGATCCACAAAAATTGTAAGGCATCCATTCTTCCCCAGTGCTTTTTCCTCTGAGAGGGCTGCCCATCTTTCTCCTGTTCCTGATTCCTTGATCTTCTTTCTAAGTGAGGTAATTCAGCCATTCCTAAAGCTTCCCTGTGGCTGGCTGGCTGACTAGCTGGCTACCTGCCAATTAGCGGTGTGCTGCGCCACCACCTGCTATTCTGCTTTTGACTTGCTGCTACCTTCATGTTCCCTGTGACTACAAGGACTGGATCCCAGTCCTCCAGCCTCAGTTCACCTCTTTACATATCCAGTTCTAATGATGCCAAACTTGATTTTTTTTTAATCTCCACACAGTTCTCTAACTTGTAATGCTTAAACCTGTGGACTCAGGGTTTCAACTTAATTAAACTCACTTCCTTCTGTTAAAGGCTGGAACTGGTGAAAGGAAAACTACAAATCACTACAAAATGCAGGGGGGGGGGGATACCAGAAAGAGATAGACTTGATAAGAATGTTGAAAGAATGAGAATGGCTTCTGAGTTTTTTCTTATGCCATCGAATTTTCTGCTCTAAGCAGAACTTCAAAACTCAAGCATTTTGTCTGGATTTGTTTTGGATTGTACAAATTGCTAAGTTCCATGCTTGCTGCATCTCTCATCCTTACTTTAGGGACAGGAATGGAGAAGATCATTAGGACCCCCATAAATCCTGTCAGACTAGAAATAAGGTCAAGGACCAGGTGCACTCTCCATTCTACATCTTGACAGGTTCCTCTATTTACTGGCTATCCCATACTACTCTGACAAGTCACTATAATTATATATATTAGAAAAGTTGTGAGAACAACTGTTTATTTGTTTCCTTGCAATAAAAATAGTTTGGAGTTAAAGTGAACATTTTGATATCTTGAAGAGAAACATTTTAGGGCTTTTCCCACAAATGTAAGTTTCATTTTGACCTAAATAGAAAGTTTTGTTTATGA
The DNA here is from genome assembly GCF_030867095.1 of Alligator mississippiensis. Taxonomy (NCBI): domain Eukaryota; kingdom Metazoa; phylum Chordata; order Crocodylia; family Alligatoridae; genus Alligator; species Alligator mississippiensis. The sequence continues at coordinate 49,370,780 of NC_081830.1, read as the reverse complement.
TTGAACCTTTTAAAGAGTTTAGTTACAAACAAACAAACACAAAAACTGAAGGAAACTTTGTAAGAAAAACTTGTTTTTAGTTGCAAGATTGAAATGTCTGGAAAGTATCAAAATGGAATGTTTTGCCAATTGTTTTTATTTACATTTACAAGAACAATTCCATGACATGACTTAGTATGACCAAACCTGCAGTATATACCAAAACAAAAATTTTTTTTGGCTGAAAAACTTCAGTTGCTCTATTGAGTAATGTAAACCTGGCTGTGGGGCTACCAGCAAAGCCACAACCCAACTCCAGATCCCTGGAGATGCCCACAGCTGGGGATCATCTGCTCTCCTGGGGTGAGGGAGGTTTGCTTCACAGGAAGGCACCTAGTGTCCCTGGACCTTCAATTAGATACCACACAACTTACAACTATGTACACTTTATTTACAAAAGGTTAAAGAAAAGGAAACTAATTAATACACAACTGATAAACTGTCAGAAATTTATTCACACCCTCAGTCAATAACACTGTACACAATGATGGCCTAGGATGATAGTGTATACGGGTAGCCTGGACCAGATGCCCGGGAAGATGGAACTGCTTCCGTGCCCCACCCACAGGAAGTGTGGGCTGGTTCTTGCTATGAGGATTTCATGAGGCATGCCCAAGGGTTGCAGGTGCTCCCTCACCAAAATTCCTGTCAGATAGCTTACCCTGCCCAGACCCTCATCCCCAACACAACCAGGAGCAGGGTCTGGGCTGGAACACTGGCAATCTCCCCTGCCCAACCCCACACCTACCTGCTTGCCAGGTAGTCAGAGTTCACCCCCTCCCTTGGGTCTTAACTCTTCTCACAGGGGCCCTGCCCACTATGATGAGGGCTCATGTCCCCTAGCTCTGCCTCCCACCCAGAGCTCATGGTGATCTGGATCAATCTCTCTCACGTCCCCACCCACCCCGCACCTCCTGCCACACAGGGGCTGGGAGAAGAGTTGGGGGGTCTTGTTGGGGGGGGTCTCCAGAAGGGCTGGGTGCTTCTCTGAGCAGCTCGGGCAGGGCTACCAGGGGAAAGGAGCAAAAGGTGCTGCAGCTGGGCTTCCCAACCCTCCAGCCTGCAGCGAAGCCCGCACTTTCCTCAAGCTCTGGTAGCTCTGGGGACAGGATGCCATGCCCAAACTTTCCCTCAGCCTCCGGGCTTCTCTCATCATGACTATCCCTTTCCCCAAGAAGGCTGCTTCCAGAGCAGGCTTCATTTGCCGTAATCACATGATCTCCAGGGAACCATTTTCCCCTTTCCACAATGTCTGTCTCCAGAGAGGGATTCATTTGCTTGTGTCACATGATCTCTGAGGAGCCATGCTGTCCCACACTGCTGCCTGGCTGAGTTCACCCTGGGACCTTGTTCTCTCAGGTAAAGTGATGTCATTGTTCATTACAGTAACTGGTGTCCAAAATTGTTCATGGCATTTCTAGTTAAGATGTTCAAGTGTCGAAAGGCATTATCCATCATGATGCCTATTGGCCAGAACAAAAATTGTAGATCCAAGTGTTTATTTCCACCAATCCTACAACAGGTGGGCTGACAGATGCATGACTACCCTTCCTCCTGCAGCTTGCTGCAGATTATCTATTTTGTCACTCTTTATCCCACTCACCCCTCCTCTTGCAATCTTTTTCCATCTGGTTGAACCTCTGAACTTTGAGGTGCTTGAAATGTAGATCTCCATCAGGATCTATATCTGTATAGCTTGAGGCAGGAAGGCAGGACATCCTACCTGCAGCCACGTTCTCTCCATTCTTTCCCTCTCAGACCTCTCCCCCACCACACACAGACTTATGGTCTGGTTTCAGAAGTACTGTGTAAAGCGTACAAGGTGGTGCTTAGCTGATATTGCTTGGGGAACCTGCATTAGCTAATGCTATAAATTCACTCCTATTACACATCCTAATTTCAGGTAATCAAAACTGTGCACCTCAAATCAAGTCTGCGCTTGAAGGTTGTTTGTGGTTAGAACTTTTACCTTTCTTATCTCGTTCTTGCTTATCCTTCCATAACATTAATCTACTAATGAAATAGCAGTGATATCCACTTACAGGGCCACAAGAAACCTTTTAAGGTGAAGATGTGTAACATGATCATGAACTGCTCAGAAATGTATTCATTGCTATAGTTTTCTTAGTAAATCTCTTCAACATCCTGCAGGACAGCCATGCTGTGGCTGCTAGTTATTACGGCTACACACTGCTTTTCAGATTTACAGCTGTGTGCTTGTCATTTCCAGATGCAGTTTTACTGAGACAGTCACTCAGGAAACATTGTGAGAAGCAGCAGGTTTCCAGTAAAACATGCCCATAAACACCATGGTTGCTGGCAAAAAAGTCTTACACCCAGATGCTTTAGGAAAAATACAGTCTATTCTTTGTTCACTTTTACCCTAAGGGTTTCACTCAGATCCATAACTATATACAATGCAACAACCCATCCAGCTCAGCTGATGGGATACATAATGTCCCAGTGGCAGACATTTTTACTGTTTCTCTGCATATTTTGTTCATGGGCTCAGATTTATTGTTGAGTTGAGCTCAGAAAGACTGTCCAGTTGAAATTCGTAGTAATTGGCAGAGGAAGTGTTATATCACTATGTCTGTTAGATACAGCTAACTTAAAATTGATCCCGAAGAACTGAACTAATACTCAGGTAACCCTTTTGCCAGGCATTGGTCAGCAGCTACAAGGGCTGGTTTCAAATTTGGGGCCTAAATATATTTTACCTTGGCTTGAACCCCCACTCAGACCACCTGGGAAACACTAAATAAATTAGTAGGGTGTCCTGTATAAACAAGCCCTCTCCTTGCAAGCAGTGTAAACACAGAGGATAAATTTATTACAAAAAAACAAGGGCAAAGAAAACAAAGACAAACAATAAATACAATTTAAAACACTACCTACTACAAGCCATAGTTCATAAATTGCACCCTCTTGGGGTGGTTTCACCCGTGCCCAGGCAGTCTGGGACTTGGGATGCCCACAAAAGGCAGTTCCAAGGGCTTGCAGCCTCATACCTGCTGTTCAGCAATGGGCTGGAGAGGGGGCTTCACTGGAGAGTCCTTTGAGCTGCTCCTTGTGTTTGCTGAGCCGTGGGAAGCTGCTAGAGAGCTTGGGTCCTTCTGTGTTGCAAGGGGCCCCTTGTTGCTCCCTGCAATGCCCACTTCCATGTGGTGGCCATTCCCACTTCCATGTGGTGGCTTTGAGGGGTTAACTACATCTTTTGTCCATATGCCATACTCCTGGAGTCCTACTCTCAATCCCAGAATAAGGGGAAATGCATAAATGTGTTGCCCATATGAGCAAGGCAGGGACTGAGTTCTGACTTGGAATCACAAGTAGGCCTTTGCTTCTCCTTGCTTAAGCAGTTTATTTCCTTATTTTAATTTTTCTGGCCAGCCCTTATGGGGCAGAATCAAGGCTCGGGTCACTCCCCGGCCTAATGGTGCAGAAGGAAGAGTATCAATCCCCCATGGCAATTGCTTTCCCCATACATTAATGCTGTGGGCAATATATTCAAGAAGGTAAGGAGTATCTTAAATCCTTTACTTTCCTGACCTGGACAATTCAGCAAGGCCCTGAATGCTGAATGCTTGGGTAAATTTCCATTCAGACTTGATTCTGGAAGCTAAACTCATCTGTTGGCTTATTTCTAGCTAACAAACGTTTTAAAAGCCATTTTAGATCAAGTTCCTCATTCCTTTTTTTCGTAATGAAAATGCTTTGGCAATGTGTCAGATGCATCATTTTTAGTCTACTTATTTTTCATGTCCTTTTGCTTAAAACAAAAAGTGGAAGAATTTCACAAAATCTTTGTTGACGCATACTTTCCCTTTTAATGAAGTATAACTCATCTCAAAGGAGTAAAGCTTGCATATTTTATGTCTGTGGACATTTTTTACCGCACCTTGTTTGGAGTTGGAGTGGTATAGTCTTTTTGAACTCAAATAGCAGAGCATAAATTGCGTATTTTATCTTTCTTCATCATCTTTATACTTGAATAGGACATTATGATTCCTAGCAAATTTTGCTTTTTTCCTTTTTAGCCTGCATCCCTTCTGTAGCATAGTAATCATATCCTCAAAGCGGCTTTTGCAGAGTAGGGTAAAACCAGATGTATTCATTACTAGGGCTCCCCAGGCATTTTACTGCAATGTATAGAGATGTACTGAATGAAAGATACCTAGTGCTAGCCTGTCAGCTAGAATACAGGAATGTGTATCCCTTTTTAGAAAGTGCCTTGTCTCTTGTGTCATGGACCCTGCCTGCTCTCCAGCAATTTAAAAAGCAGTGGGCTGGCAATGCAAAACAATAGTGACAAATTGAAATATAGGAGTGGTACTTCAGAATACCTCCCACCCACACACACACGCATGGTGTTGTGTGATTTTTGGCTCTGGGGATTACAGCTCATTTTGCAAAAGGATATCTATCCTTCAAAGTTAATTAGAAAAGGAATAGCATTAGCAACACATCAATAATTCTATAATACAAAAATAACGCACCTACTGTATGTTGACTGGAGTAGACAGTTATTATGGAAAAATATTTTCCTGTAGACTAAAAAATGGTTTGTTGATATAAAATGTTCAGAATTGTACACCGAGGACACTGTTTCCCTGTAGATGTCATATTTTCTATTGAAAGGACAAAACTATTTATTACAAACTAAAATCTTCATTATCTCAGTAGCTTCCTTCCCAATCCAACATCCCTTGCTCCCTCCATATACACACTTTCCCTTGTAAATCCCTTTTCTTTTCTCTTCCATTCTCTTTATTATTTTGAATTATTCAGTTAGGTTGATAAAAAACAAATAATCATAGAATCATAAGAAAATAGAGGTGGATGAGTCTTCATGGAATTGTCACTAGTGCTGTAGAAGCTGGACCTAGTGAAGGCAGGACAAAGGAAGTCTTGTCCATGTGAGTCTGACACTTTCCAAACTAAAACCAGTAATACTTCTCTAGGCTTGTCCCTAATGGCTATTCTCAGGCCTGGTACAAACTAAGGACTTGAGTGCAGGTGCTGAGGATGAGCCTAGAGTAGCCTTACTGGTGAACTTCTGAGTCCAGTGTGCCTCTTAACACAGATAAATAGTATATAGTTGGCCCTGTCATTTCTGGTGCATGTGGTTGCTGTGATATAGACAAACTTCAATAGATCCTATAGTTCAGTGGTTCTCAATCTTCTTGTACCAGGACCCATTTCTAGTTCAAGTAGAAAACACATAAGTATTTTGGCCCTAAAATACTTATTGCACAACAAATTAAAGCAGCTCAACAGTCTTAATTTTAAGGACAGAAATCAACTTAAATAGGAAAACATTAACAACAATGTCAACATGTGACCCTCCATTACTCCCAAGTGACATTCATCATTGTGCAATTTGCACAACTCAAATCACCGGAGCCCCTCACTCCTGACTTGCAGCCCCCTGGCCCTGCCAGTGCCTCTCAGTTCCAATGCACAACTCCACCCCTCCCCCCAGCCATGCTGGTGTTCCTCACACCTGACCTGCTGCCCCTAAGCCCCAGCCTCCTTGTGTATGGGAGAGGGGGTGGGTGGGTGTGTAGGGCAGGCCAGGATGTATATAGGATTGGGGGGGCAGCCCCCAGATTTGTGCATCCACAGCAGACATGGGACTGTAGCCTGGCCAGACTGGCATGGGCAGGAGGTGCCTCTGCGGCCCAGCGGGTAGGACCCAGCATGGGAGGGTGAAGCACAGCAGGGCACTAAGGCTGGTGCTGCTGCCACCAGGACCCCTGTGCCAGCTATGCCATCAGCATCATGAGAAGTAATGGGGAGGAGGGGAGGGTGCTGCAATGCCCTCACCTCTTCCCACCTCCAGCTCCTTGCGTACCAGGCCACTGCTGTACCATACCACCATGGCCCAGCCACCACTGCTTCCACTCTCCTCAGGCCGCCCATGCTGCCTGCCACCTCTCCTTACCTCTGGGGTACAGCCACGGCCTGAGAGTGAGTAGTGATGGTGGCTGGGCCATGGTGGCAGGGTACAGCCATGGCCCCGTGTGTGAAAAGATGGTGGTGGGAGGAGGTGAGGTCAGTACAGCTTCCCCCAGTCTATTACACCTCATACTGCTGGCAATGCAGCTGGCATGGGGGTCTTGACAGTGGTGGTGGCAGCAACAAATCTCACCTGCCCTGCTCTGCCCTTCTGCACTGTGTCCCACCCACTGGGCTATGGAGGCAGCTCCTGCCCATGCCTGTCTGGCCAGGCTGCATCCTCATGTCCACTGTGGGTGCACAAATCTGGGGGGGGCACATACCTGCTCCATGTCCCTCTCATGAATTGCGCTGCCAAGCACCAAGCTAGGGTGTGCCAGCCAAGTGCCAAGCCCAGCACCCCTCGCAGGGGACTGGGCTGGGCTTAGTGCTTGGCAGCACCACTCACAGCAGACAGGACCTGGCTTGGTGCTCAACTAGCGCAGCCCCATCCCTTGCGAGTGGCGTTGGACTCAGTGTTCAGCTGGTATGGCCCAGGCAGTGCCACTTGCAGGGGATGGTACTGTGCTAGCTGAACGCTGAGCCCAGTTCCATCTCCTCTGAGCAGCAGTGCGGCATGTACCCACCCGCTGGTGCAGTGAGGGCATGCAGGAACCGGTGTAAGTTGACCCCATATTTCTGATTCCAAAAGTTAGGTTGATTTATACATTGGATCTACAAAATTCCTAACTTTTTGGATCGGAAAAATGCAGTCAACTTACATACCATGTCAACCTATACACCATGAAATATGGCATTGGTAAAGATGAACTAGAAATCCAGTTCTACACCAGTTTCATAGTTTCATAGTATTCTAAAGTTGTGTATATCTCAGGTCCTGATTTGGACCCATATCTAACTTTTAGTCAGATAATCCGGTCTCAACAGGTTGTCTTAGTTTTTGCCATTCCTGGTATATGTTTGTAAGTGTGCCTATTTGCATACATAAATAAGGAGCTATACATATGAAAAAGGAAGCATATTTCAGAGTTGGGATGATGGCATTATTCAGGGGGGACATGGTGAAGCATATAAATTAGGTGGTAGGTCACCCTAATGAGGGCACATAAGACAGATTTCTTTCAAAGAGGTGGAGACCCATTTTTAATTATGCATCTGTAGGAGGCTGTTATTTTTTTCCTCAGTTTTTATGGGGGTTGTTTTTCTGTCATTCAGCATTTATAGTGGACATTTTGTTCCTTGCACTTTGGTATCGTGTGTGGATGCAGCATAACCATTAATAGATTCAATAGATTTCATAGACATTAGGGTTGGAAGGGACCTCACAAGATCATCAGGTTCAGGCCCCTGCCCAAGGGGCAGGAAGTCAGCTGGGATCAAATGATCCCAGCAAGACAGGCATCCAAGTGTGTTTTGAAAGTGTCCAGAGCAGGTGCTTGCACCACCTCTGGGGGGAGTCTATTCCAGGCTCTGGGGACTAAGATGGTAAAGCCTTATGTCCAGCCTCAAACGGTCTTCCCAGAGTTTGTGTCCATTAGACCTTGTCTTCCCTTGCGGTGCCCTAATGAACAGATGTTCTCCCAGTTCCTGATGCACACTCCTTATATGCTTGTAGGCTGCCACCAATTCCCCTGAGCCTTCACTTCTCCAGACTGAAAAGTCTCATGCCTCTCAGCTTCTCCTCATAAAGCCTGTACTCCTGTCCTCTAATCATGCGTGTGGCTCTCCTCTGGATTTTCTCAAGCTTCTCCGCATCCTTTCTAAGGTGTGGAGCCCAAAAACTCCAGCTGCAGCCTCACCAAGGCTGAGTAAAGCGGGATGATGACTTCCTGGGTCTTGCTTGGGATGCATCGTAGATGCAAGCCAGGGTTTTGTTTGCTTTGCTGGCTGTGGCATCGTATTGGTGGCTCATGTTAATCTTGTGGTCAATCATGACTCCCAGGTCTCTTTTGGTCATGGTGCTAGTGAGTGTAGCACTGCTGAGCCTGTAAGTATGATGCATACTTTTTTTCCTTAGGTGGAGCACCTTGCATTTCTCCATGTTGAATACCATCAGGTTTTGATCTCCCCACCTTGTGAGCCTGTCCATGTTGGCCTGAATCACCACCCTATCCTCTTGTGTGACCACATGTCTCCATAATTTGGTGTCATCAGCAATTGAGCCAGTCCAGTTCTGATGCCTGAATCCAGATAATTTATAAATATATTAAAGAGTACTGGTCCAAGTATGGAGCCCTGGGGGGGGGGGGATGCCACTGGTCACCATGCACCATGTTGACTCAGTTTCATCGACTATCACTCGCTGGGTCCAACCATGGAGCCAGTTTCTGAGCCATTGGACCATAAGGCTGTCGAGGCTGCAGTTCCCCAGTTTAACCATGAGGACTTCATAGGAGACCAAGTCAAAGGCTTTTTTGAAGTCCAAATAAATTATATCAACCTCTTCTCCTTTGTCTAGGTCATGTATCACCTGGTCATAGAAGGAAATGAGGTTCATCAGGAAAGACCTACCCACAATGAAGTCATGTTCAGCAAGGCCTTTGACACTGTCTCCCACCCCATCCTCATTAAAAAACTAGGCGACTGTGGCATTGATGCCTACACAGTCAGATGGATTGCTAATTGGCTGAAGGGTCGTACTCAGAGGGTGGTGGTGGACGGGTCATATTCGACCTGGGGGGAAGTGGGCAGCGGAGTCCCCCAGGGCTCGGTCCTTGGGCCCACACTGTTCAATTTCTTTATCAGCGATTTGGACAACGGAGTGAAAAGTAACCTGTTCAAATTTGCTGATAATACCAAAATATGGGGAGAGGTGGGCACGCTAGTAGGGAGGGAAAGACTGCAGAAAGACCTGGATAGGTTGCAAGGGTGGGCTAACAAAAACAGGATGCATTTCAATACGAACAAGAGCAGGGTGCTGCACTTGGGCAGTAGTAACCAGCAGCACACTTATAAGATGGGAAACTCCCTTCTTGAGCGCACGGAGGCAGAAAGGGATCTTGGAGTCATCATTGACTCCAAGATGAACATGGGCTGATAATGCAAGGTCACGGTCGGCAGGGCTAACTGGACCCTATCGTGCATCCACAGGTGCATCTCAAGTAGGGTCAAGGAGGTGATCCTCCCCCTCTACACGACTGTGGTCAGGCCACAGCTGGAGTACTGTGTCCAGTTCTGGGCACCCCACTTCAAGAGGCATGTGGACAACATTGAGAGGGTCCAGAGGAGGGCCACCCGCATGATCCGGGGACAGCAGGGCAGACCCTACAATGAGAGGCTACGGGACCTGAACCTGTTCAGCCTTCACAAGAGAAGGATGAGGGGGGACCTTGTGACCATCTATAAACTCACTAGGGGAGACCAGAGCGTTTGGGGGAGACCTTGTTTCCCCTAGCATCCCCCGGGATAACAAGGAATAACGGCCACAAATTGTTGGAGAGTAGGTTCAGATTAGACATCCGTAGGAACTACTTCACAGTTAGGGCGGCTAGGATCTGGAACCAACTTCCAAGGGAAGTGGTGCTGGCTCCTACCCTGGGGGTCTTTAAGAAGCGGCTTGATGCCTACCTGGCTGGGGTCACTTGAGCCCAGTTTCCCTCCTGCCCAGGCAGGGGGTCGGACTTGAAGATCTACAAGGTCCCTTCTGACCCTACTTCTATGATTCTATGATTCTATGTTGGCTATCTTTCAGAATGTTGCATTCCATTAGCCTGTTGTTAATGGTTTCATTGATGATTTTTTTCCAATAACTTACAAAGGATTGAAATCAAACTGATTGGCCTGTAGTTCCCTTTCTCCCTTTAATGATTGTTTAAGTCTAGGATATAAGTGTAGGATGTGTGTATATGCATGCACACATGCTTATACACACATGCATGTAATTTATTCAATATTTTTCTTATTTGGAAATTGGTGTCTTAGTTTGTATCACCTATAATGTTAAAAATAATGAGTTTCTTATATATAGCATCTCACATAATGGACATACATCATCATTTCTTGGGGTTCTGTTTGATTGTGCACTGTATTTTTATAGCCCTAAAACTCTGAAGTGAAGAGTTCTATTAATACTGCTCTATTAATACTGCTTTATTAATTTTAATGGATCTGTATTTTTTGTGAAAACCATCAAACTGTCTAAAACAAGAAAGCTTCAAGAGAATGACATTTTACTGTTTTTGAATACCTATGATATTATACAATTTAATAAACCTTTCAGATTCTGGGATCTTGTGATTAAATAAAAAGCTTAAAGGCTTGATCCATACATGGACTTAGCCTTTGTGTTGCAGCACTTGATGTTTAGGTACCTAACTCTACTTTATGGAATTAACATCCAAGTTAGGTGCCTAAACCAGCTATTAGATGCATGGGGAATATTAACCACCTGAGAATGAAATACAGTAGTCAGCAAGGTGAGTGAACAGCTGCCCAAGCTAGCAATAGGAAATACTGAGGACAAGGGGCTATTTTAAATGCCATTCTTCACTAGGATATATGTGCCTTATCCTAGTCTATTAGCTGGCACTTCCCTCTGTTTGAGGTTCGTACCCCAAGCCCTTCTTTCAGAGTTTGGCATTTAGACCTTGGCAGATCTGAGCAGAGAAGGAGAGGGAATTATTTTAAAAACTGACTTTGTGGCCTAGGGGTTATGACACTCGCCTAGAGAAAAGAGGTTGCAGCTCTTGCTCCATTGAATACTTAATAGAAAATAGTGAAATCTGTGGTTAAATAGGAACTGCAAACTAGGTTTCCCCTTTAGCAAGCACTATTTCTACTAAGCCAGGTGTCAGCAAGATTCTTCAGCAGGGGGTTGCAATGACCCAGTGTGGGTCTGAGAAGGGTTGGCACTAGCACCTGACTTTCCACATTGCAACTGGGTGAGGTGTGGTTTAGGGAGAGCCCCCCTCCACCAGAGCCTTCCTTCAACCAGAGTCTCCTTTCCATGCCACATAACTGTAGTGGAGGAAGAACTCATATTCTGCTGAAGCCCTGGACATCCAACTGCAGCATTGTACAGGCAGAGCCCCCACAAAGCCATACTGTTAAAGCCATAGCTTCACAGGTCAGCTCCAAAGTTTTCACAAGCTGCCAACCCCTGTAGTAAGCTATTACTGCTTGGTCTTTCTCTCTCTCTGGCCCAGTTATTCAGAATCAGTGCAATGTGGAGCAGATTTAATGGAAGAGGAAGAGAGTTTTTTTTGTCTGTCATTATAGCTTGGTATTTTAAGTTACTCCACTGAAAGATGGGAAATGTAGCCTCAAATCCTCACAGGTAGCAGAGGAAATTGAACTTGAGTATCCCTTGCCCTGGGTAAGTGCACTGATTACTGAGCTCTTGGGTTAAAGAGGTATTTCCCCCTCAGGCTATTTTCTGGATGGTCCATGATCTGAAAATATCTACAAGATCAAACTTTTTAGATTAGATGGATGGAGGAATATTAATTTGTAAAATGCAGTGAGCCTAAGCCACTCTGTGTGCCCAGAATGGGAACTTAATGTACCCACTGTTAGAATCTTTTGGATCTCCAGGATTAATACAGCTAAGCAGCCATTTTGAGAACTGCCATTTTGGACTCAAGCACCCATTTGGGACCCAGAAACCTAAATTGGGAGATAGGCACTAGTATAGTCCCACCCAAGTCATTTTGATTTCACAAGTTAAAGAAAGAAAGGTTAGAATTTCCTGTTCCAGTCAGTCCAGGTGTAGGGTAATACTATGGTTAGCTGACTGCATGGTTGTCTTGTATTCCAACTTGCTGTTATATCATTACATTTTATTTGTCACTGAATTATTTTCAATCCTAGTACCACTACACTTCTGAAACTGAAAGTGGACAAGTGTAGGTCAAGGGGAAGGAAAATTAAGGGTCATCTTAAGTTTATACAGTGGTGTCTTTTCATTTTCTATAAAACTAACTACATTTAGGCTCCCTGTTGGGTAAGCTTTTTCCTGTCTATTATTTTCAAACAAGAGAGTGCATATGACAGTCTGAGAATCACACCAGCCTGAACACAGATGGTAGGGATTACAGCACACTGAGCCTTGACCTTCAAGAGCCTGCCGTTTCTTTTCAAGGTTTCTCTTTGACAGCTAGACTGGCTTTTGTCAATTAATTTCATTAATATATCCCACCCCCTATGATCAATTACCTGTGCTTTAGAACGTGCCTCAAAATTATAGCAATATTCAAAGCTGATTCCAAATTGAAAAAAATGAGAAAAGTCACAATGAAATACTGGAACATTTAACTAATCATGATGAAACACAGTCCAACTTCTTCTCAACTTTTTAACCAACTACCTGTACTGATAGATTTTGACCACAGTGCAAGAGGAGGAATGAACTCTATTATATGTATTCATGAATCTTCTACTGAATTTAATTTAAATACAGATGATGAGAAAAATTTTTATGAGATGGCCACAAATTGTTATAGATGTCAGTACAGAACCTACATTTTGATTTTATAGCAAGGAAGGTAAGTGTATGTGGGACCAGTTACAGAAGCTGCCATTTTTTCAGAAACCCCACTGAAATCAGAGAATTTGGTAGAATAGTAAGGAGATATTCAGTAGGGCTATGCAAAGCTCCAGTTCCTGATTCCATTCAGCAGATATTTGGCCCAATTTGGTGGCTAAATCTCTGAATCTGAATCAAATCAGGGGAATCTTTAATCTCTCTGAATTGAATCGGAACCTTCCAAATCAATTCAGAGAGATTCGGAAAGATTTGGTGATTCAGACACAGGCACACCTTAAAATGTTTTTTCTATATACCTCAAGGTACCAAGTGGCTTGTGAATGCTGAAATGGTGGGGTGGATGGAGTGTCCCACAGGAGCGCAGGCGGGTCCCCAACGCCCTCAGCAGCAGACCTGGAAGTGGACCAGAAGCACTTCGGGGTCTGCTAGAGAGCATGTGGGGGCCCCCCCATGGCCCTCTGGCTCAGCAACTGGTGCTTCCTGGGTCTGGGGTAGGACCCGGCATCCTCTCACAGCTGATTGCTGAGGCATGGGTGTGTGTGTGTGGAGGGGTGCCCTGCGCACTCCCTGGCAGACCTGGAAGCAGACTGGAAATACTTTCAGTTCACTTCTGGGTTTGCTGCTGAGCACTCCCGCCCCCCCCCCCCCCATGCTCCTGTGAGATGCTCCATCTGCCCCAGCATCGCAGCTTTCATGAGCTGTGCCTGATACCTCGAGGTATGTACAAAAGACATTTAAAGCTGTGTCTATGGCTGAATCAGCATCGAATTGTCAATTTGGATTTGGCCGAATCGAATTGGGGACAGTGAATCCAAATCAACGAATTGAATCACTGTCCCTGATTTGCGTCAAATCTGAATCCAAATTGAATACTACCCATTTTGCATACACCTAGTATTCAGACCAAACAAGGCTGGCAGAATTTGTCCAAATAGAAATTAATGCTCCTGATTTTTGTGTTTTGTTAAATGGTGAATCCAAACAGTCTCCTAATATAGTGAAAATATCATATTAAGTGAAATGCAGTGCTTGCCCTTGACAAACACATGAGAAAGCCACATGTAAAGAGAGGAACAGCTCTTCTTTAGTCCCAGGTGTTGACTTGGATCAGTTAGAACCACTCCAAATGTGATGCTTGTTTTTAGCCTGACTTAAAAGCTAGACTGTAGGCATGTCTACATGAGGCATTTACTGAGAAGCTGACTAATTCCAGTAAGTAAACACCTTAGTGTCTACATGTGCACCCTTATTAGGGTGCAGGAAACTAATAAACTCTGCAGCAGGCTAGTACTTGTATTTACTTGTATAGCATTTACAAGTACTACTCTGCTGAGTAGGTTTTTTTTGTGTTCAGCAGTGCACATGTAGACACTGACCTGGCTGGCTGGGGAAAAAGGGTGCTCACCTCTGGGGCCCCCTGCCAGCTGGGGCTACTCCGCCCCAGTTTAATGTGCTATAGTTTAGGTGCATAGGGAAACGGCATGTCTGGGAGCTTTCCAGAGCAGTAAGTTCCAGAGTTTATTGCTGCACGTTAATGGCATTTATAGATGCACCCAGTAAGAAGTAAGTTATTTCTGTTTCTGGGATTAATTGGACACACAGTAACTTTTTTTCACAGTACTCCAGCATTTCTGTTAATTTTCACAGCATAGGGAATGCAGAATTATTTAATAGGGTATGGAAAGTTGTCCCAGCAGTCTAGAACCTCAGAAAAAGGTCTGATATGAATTTGTTCCTAAAAGTGATTGTTTGTGGCCTTTATTGTTTTATTTGAAATATTTTATCTACTCCTAACCACAGAACTATGAGGTGAAAACTCTTTAAATAGGATAACTGCCATATCGTCATGCATATACCCATACCTTTTCCTCAAAACCAGCTGAGGAAAACTGGAAATATAATTTGAGGAAATGACCTCTCCATTGGTCCAGAAATTTGGCAAGAGTGAAAGGGGAGGTGGAGCAGTGCAACATTAATTGCTATGGCTCTGGAAGCCATGGCAATTAACATTTCCACAACTCATTCCTTCCATCACCAAATTTCAGGACCCGTGGGGAGGCCGCTTCCCCAACTGCATGTTGGGTTGGTATGCAGGGTTGACCTGTGGCTAGACCTGGAAGCCAGGTCTGACCTGTCATATGGCCCCAGACCCAGTGCCCTAAGTCAGATCCTATGAACTAGCTCCAGAGCTACATGCTTGGTTGGATCCAGTGTGCTGAGTCTGGGGCCACATGCAGGCTCCAGGGCTGTGTGCCAGGTCATGCCTGGTATGTGGTTCTGGAACCAGCACTGGTATGGCTAAGTCAGACATAGCCATGAGGTTTCAGGCTCTGTGCCTGCACAACAGCAGGGCCTGCACACACTCCCCAACCCCAGATCATGGCTCCTAGCCTGCAAGCTCCTGTGCATGGTAGCCACTTAGTCCCAGTGATCCCAGACCTCAGATACTCTAAGGTAGGGTTACCATATTTTCAGTTTAAAAAAAAGAGGACACCTGGCAGGGATGGGGAGGGTAATATGATTGTGGAGAGGGTGGGGGGAAGGGGACAGTGATATGCCTGTGCCCTGCCCCTGCCCCTCACTCTCAAGCCAGAGCTCCCCCAGCCCTACTGCTGCCCCTAACACCTGGCCCACAGTGCCTGGCCCCTCCTCAGGCCATGCTGATGCCCCTCACTCCTGACCTGCAGCCCCCTGGGACTGTCTGTTCCCTGCGCTCCCAACACAGTTCCCTGCCATTCCTGGTGCCCCTAACTCCCAAACTGCAGCCCCCCCCCCAGCCCTCTCCCAGTACCCTTCACTCCTGATCTGTAGCCCCTTATCCCCCAGCCTTGCTGGTGACCCTTACTTGTGACTCACAGTCCCTTCTCCTCCCCCCACCCCCCCCCAAGTCCTGCCAGTGCTCTCACTCCCAATCTGCAGCCCCCTGCCCCTCACCCAGTTGTGCAAACATCTCCTGGCTGCCCCGCCACTGTGAGCACAGACATCCGTGTGGCCCAGCCATGCAGCTCCCTTCTGCCCTTCCCCCGCTAGAGGAGCAGCCACCTCCCCAACTCTGCTCCAGCCCAGTGCTGAGGAAAACTTCAATGATGAGCAGAGCAAAATCCTAAATCCTGGACATTTGTTGATAGTAAAAAAAAAAAAAAGAAGGAGATGGAAGGACCCAAAAAAAGGACATGTCTGGAAAACAACCCAGACATATGGCAAGCCTACTCTAAGGTAAGATCTTTTATTCTTCTTGGGGCTGGCTTAAAATGGGATGTGTATTGAATTTGGGGATGTGTTATATGAGATAAAATACAGTAGTAGCAATAACTTGGTTACAGGCTAGACCACAGCCTGTACCTAATTGGCAATACAGGGGAAATAAGGCCTCCTCCAGTAGAAGAATTGAGAACTCCTCTGTATGCAGAATACTAACAGCTCTGGTACAGGCATAGATGGGAGTGGAAACATAATCTGTATATCCAGTATTTCCCTTCTCAATTGCACAGAAGGATAAGGAAGTTAGCAGAGCATTTCTTTACCTAGCTTCATCCATCTGTCTACCCCAGGGTAGTAATTTGCTCCTGGTACAGGCCAACGGCAGATTAGTTCCCAAAAGCGATGGAGTAGAAAGGGAGCAATTATTAGTCACTGAAATGCCCTTCTGGGGCAATATAACTTTATACCTTCCCTTACAGTGAGCTGTATCTAAAGCCACAATCTGACCTTGAATAAAAACTGTAGGAGTGCTAACATAGAAGACAACTGTAGAGATAAAACTCATTGGTAATAAACAGGGCAGCTGCACATTAATTCTCATTAACATTAAATAGGAGTTACCAGTGTTAATCCTGTGTTTCCTGGACCAAACAGACCAAAGTTTAAAACTATAATATATCTGTCTCAAATATAGTAATATTTATTCAAACTGCAGTATAATAACTATAACAACATTTGGGTGCTATAAAACATGTTGAAATGTAGTGTTATGTCACCATCTATATTGTTATTTCTTACTATAATTTATTGTAGCAAAATTATAGTCCAACCACTGGTTTAGGATAAAAATTACAGTTTTAATATGGCATTTTTTAGTTTGCATAATTTTCAGAATCCAGTACAGTAAGGCTTTTGATCCAAAATGAAGAGGTGCTAAAAATGCCATGCAAGATTTGCTTATATTTTAAAACTTAATTAAAAAGGGATTTATGATTAGTAGAAAATATGACGGGGGGGGGGAACTAATTAAAAACTGGGGCCCTCCATAAATTTACTTTGCTTTTGCCACTTTAGTTATGTAATGTTTTGCAAAATCCAGAACAATAGGTCTGCAACTCAGCTCCCAGAGCAAAAACAAATGTTGCATATTTTCAAAAGAAATAGTGATAGATTGTAAAAAGCATGCTATTCACTCTGAAAGCTGACAAGCCACAAATATGACTTCTTGTTTTCTCCCCAACCCCACTGACAACAATAGCAAGCTTATTTTTAACCTAGATGCCTAGCATGGAAATAAATTTTACCTCCCGCATGGACTGATCATACCCTGATGAAATAAATAAGAGTTTGGCTACAGATACTGATGGAAGTAAGGTATGCCTTTAATAGAGTCACTGAAGTTGAAGGCTTGGACTAGTTAAACAGAGCTTATCCAAGAATATGAATTTCTAACAATTTGGTGAAAAAGCAGGAGCATATTACAGGGTTTCAATATTTAGATTCTTGGGCAGGTTTTCTCTGGGGCAATCTTCCCTGAACTTAATTTATCTTTCTCCGTTAGTCCTTACTTTATAGGTGTAGTACCTGTTCTGTATTTTTTAGCGTAAGGCACATGTTATAAAACTACACTTGCCATATCTTGGGGGACACTATTATATGTATAGCCTCTTGCTGCTGATATCCTTTGCCAGTGTTCGTTTGAAGATCTTTGTAGATTAAAAAGTTATGCCAATAACGTAATTCCTGTAATGGTTGTACGTTACTTCTGAATTAGTAGGGTTCTATTTTGTGCAAAGGTTAGTATCATGACTTTGTCTTTTCCTCTTTAACAATAACCACACATGGACCACAATGGCACCGTTGAGACCAAATAACCACTGCTTGTCTCATTAGCTTAGGGGAAGTCCTAAGGCATAGAATACAGAGGGTATGCACATAACAATCCTAAAACTGCTATGTTCAATCCCAGTTCACACAGACAGAAAGCTGATAAAATGTGCCATCTGGGAGCACCTTGTGCTGTCCACAGGTGTGTATCTAATTCAAGATTCTAAAAGTGTTTCTGGAAATGCTCCAGAAAGTGATGTTTTTGCAAGGAGTGTGTGAGGAACTTATTTTTCAGTGGTAGTGGCAGTAGTAGTCTCTGAACTGCTCTGGAGACTGAATTGATGTAACCAGTGATTGCTAATAGAGGTCTCTCAAAGTATATAAAGGGATACTATCTTATTCCTATACATATATAATTAAAGCTTCTGTTAAAGTATTTGCAGTGCAATAGTGATAAAATATAAACCTAATGGAGTTCATTAAAGTATTGTATTTTATATTTCATTTTGCCTGCCAGCAAATGTTTACAGGGATTGCCAGATATCAATAAACAGTTTTTGCCTTTTTTCCCCTCAAAGGGCATTTTACATGATGACCTGATTGTTGACATTTTTCTATAAAATAAGATAAAAAACTCATCAAAGCAAAAATGTACAATGCAGCAACAAACTACCTAAAACAATCAAAAGTTTAGCTTTTACTTCACAAGGACTGCATCTATACCAGATGCTGACTGCACAGTCACTGCTGCACAGTTATTTAATACAAGTATAAACAATACTAAATGACTGCCTGGTAATCTGAGTTACTTCATAGTACCGTCGATGAATGCCTAATGCTACTGCTCAATAAAGTAATGTCATGTTTTTTGTCACGCAGTGCTACTGTGCAAAAGTATTGGGTTGCTGCACAGTCAGCATCTAGTGTAGACATGGACAAGGTTCTTTTTTTTTTTATGCTCATTATTCATAATTGTAGTAAGCCTAGTTGGGAAATGTGTTTTGTACAGAAAGAAAGATTTCAGAAATACTTTTTTTATTTCTTCATAAGTTTGAGGGGTTTGGTCAAATACCAAGAACTCAAATTTATGGGGTTTAGATGATAACCTGAAATTTATATAAGACCTTTGACATTTTCTACACAAATTTCTAGTTGGTCAGAAACAATTTCCCAATGCAAAATGTTTCAAACTAAAAGAAACTGTACAGCTGCACAAAATTTTCTTTGTTAACTGATGCTTCAACTGTGGAAAACTTACATTTTACAATACTTCACTGTAATACAGCCTCACAACAGAGGCATTTGTTTAATGCTAACCAGTTGCTTAAGTTGTTTGCTGAACTGGTCTAAATGACTGAAACTTTTGTGAACAGGAGAATATAGACAGTGAAATACAAATATTTAAATAACAAATATTTTTTTTTTATCATATGTTGTTGTTGTTGTTTGTTCTTTGAATTCGAAGATGACCGTATGAGCCCGTGACTGGCTGATCAGGCCAATTTGTGCTTTGAACTGCCTGTGGCTCACTGAGCAAGAGATGATGCTTTGGGTAGCTTAAACAACAGCAGACATGCTGCTGTTGCGAGATTTATAGGGTTTGCGCTTCTGCTCTGCCTCAGATGTTCTCCTCTGCTCTGGAACAACAGTATGGATAAGGCTTGGCCAAGTGGCATGATCATGAGCGAGATCTTCCCAAAACTTTGGGTTAATATTGAAAGTTTCAAGGATGACTGGAGGGAGTCCCTGAAATGTTTTTTTCTGGCCTCCCTGAGAGCACTTTCCCTCCTTTAGCTCACTGTAGAAGATCTTCTTATCATATCATAAAATGTGATAAATATGAATGTCAGTTAAAAGCCATTCCCAAACATTCAGATGGGCAAACCCCAGTTACACAGATGTTCACAAATAGTGAATAACCAAAAGAATTAATATGGTTAAACCAAGCACCATTCCAGAATTTCAATTACTTACAATTAGTGTATAAAGTTTGCAATTGTCCTTAGTTGGCAAAATCTTAAAGATGTATTACTCTTTGTTAACTTTCCCCCCCCTAAAATAAGATAATCTCGTATAAGAGTGACATGATTGTTATTAATCACATAGCGATGGTATAATGGACCTTCATAAAAGAAATTTTAGTATCATTAATATCTAGGCAAGGATTAATTAAAGTAACAAATAAATTTGACAATAACTAATAATAATTGCATTTTTAAAGAATTTGCTGAAAACCCTCAAGTAATTTTATCAGCATCACATCCTATAATGCAAGATTTTTTTATTAGAAATTAATTACTTAAAGAAATGATCCATTTTAAAATCTGAACAAGCATATAGTATGTCTTTTATTTATGGAAAGAAGAATAAATGTTATTGAAATACCTGCTGTGATTTCTGGGACCCAAATTTTGAAAAGTAGTTAAGGACTTAAATGATTGGTTTAAATTTTACTGAAATTCTTAGTAGTGTTGCTCAGATGCTGCCTGACACCATAAGTACCTAAGTCCACTAAATACCTCAGTTTCCACAAGTTAGCACTTGCAGACCCAGCTGAATGCTGCTACTAACCTAAAGCTAATAAATTGCTGACATAGTCATAGAATGCTCTTACTGGTTATCTTTAAAACATTTTAAATCTGTATAATGCTATACTGTCATAACCCTAGAAGAGTTTTAGAGCGATCAAGTTAAGGCTTTATGCTGTCTCCAAATGGCACAGCTGTGACTTGCCGCTAGAGGATCTTGAGCCAGAATGCTGGGGTGGGAAAGGATGGGGGAGGGTCGTGTGTAGCTTAGAGGTAGAGCCCTGCCTCAAGGCTGCTCCTTGGGAGGAGAAGTCTCAAATAAAAAAAGAAAATACTGTTTGGAGTGAACTGGATAGGGGGAGAAGTAAGGAGAAAGGAGTGAAGAAAAAAATAGAATAGAAAAAAAACAAAGGACCAAAATCTTGCATCCATTTTACTGAATTGTGAATGGGAAAGGGGAGAGGATTGGGTCAGCAAAGCCAGGGCAGAGTGGAGACCCAGAGGGCTCACTGCATGCCAAACCAGGGCAGAGCTGAGACTCAGTACTACATAGATAATTGACAGTAAGATTTACTGCAGTTGGTGTTTGCATAGGAGTGCTAGAGCAAAGAGCAAACTGAGATCAGCTGCTCCTGGGTGCTCAGAGCAAGTAGCAAACTGATGAGCTGAACCTGGGTGCTCCGAGTGGTCAGGATTGCACCCCCAGGGACAGGAGAGGGTGTTGGCTTTCAACTAGTCCTACTCCCTGGACAGTAGAATTTAGGAGGGTTGAAAGTTTGCTCACTGAGCAGAAGAATGGAAAGGGCTGAGAATGTTGCATCTTGGGATGCCGTAGGAATGAAAGTAGAGTGTTTTATCTTCCTGGAGCATTCTAACAATGCCACATACCAACCTGGGTAAAACTGTGCAAAGACAAACCTCACTCCAATGGCATAACTCTAAAATGTTTGGAGAGCACTTATCATGAGTTAATACTCTTTAATAGGTGAATGCTCCCATTTTAAGTGCCTTTATCATGGTTTAAAGGTAACCTGTAACATCACTTTTAATGGTGCTGATGCAGGATTCTTAAATTGGGCCCAGTCCTGTGAGCATGTTCTGCACACAGCTAACAATGAACACATCCGAGGAGTAGAAGGACTGGATGCAGGTAAAGGGGCAACATGGCACCTATAACAGAGGACAGTTGTGGGGGGCACAAAATGTATATATGTGTCTTGGTGCAGGGGGAAGTCAAGTTGAGATGACTTTAAACATAGGTGTAAACCCCTTTTCTGCTGGATTTGGAGTAGGGGTTTGAATTCAAAATGTAAGACTAGGAGAAGGATTTCAGAACTAGAAGGGAATAGTACAAAGCAGGATAAAGGAGCTAGAAGGTAGATGGGAGAAAAGAATTTAGCTATGGATAAGCACAGATTCACTATGCAAATAGGGGAACGTGAATACTGGACAGGAAGGAACTAGCTGTTGTGGGCTTAAGCAACCATGTATAGTGTAATAAAATAACAAAGAGTTTTTGGGTAAAAGGAAATAGATTTGGGAAATGAAATGGAAAATAGGCAGATTTCATCTGTCTGTTACTATTTACACACACACACCCCCACCCACACACCCACACACACAGGGAAATAACTTCCAAATTGTACTTGAAAAAAATGAAAATCATTGTGAGAGTCTGGGGGTGGGGGTGGACAGGGGGGAATGTCATTCACATGTGAATTGGAGAGTGCAATCTGGAAAGAAGATGGTCCCAGAGATGACCTCTCTTCTGAAAGATGGTCTGAAATGAAAAAAGTTTGAGAACCTCTGATGTACTATATCATTTCAGGACATAGGCTTTTAAATGACTGCCTCTTACAGAGCTGTATTTTATGGTGCTATCTGGTACCGTGTTTTATACAAGTTAATACTCATCTATATCAGTAAATCTCCCCCTCCCCCAAAAAGATACATGTTTAAAATTTAAAAGTAAAATTTAATTTCCTCTTCATACCGAATATTGTGCTTCAGTGCCATATTCATGCTTCAAGTTCTGATTTGCTAAATAGTTGTTTTCATCTTCTGTACTTTATATTACCCCTTTTTGTCAGTTATTTATACATTTTGTATCTTTTCCCCTGACCTTACCTTCCCACTGATACAGAGATGCCAATTGCTGCTGTTCCTACTTAAATCTACCAACTCTAAAATGCCTTTGTGACCTATTTGTCACCAAGGGAGAGCTTTCAAAACACTGACAAAAAAAGGGAGAAAAGGCCATCTTACAGCAGGCTTTTCATCTGTGAATACAGCTAAAAATGCTTTTTCTTAAGATACAGTATGCTCTGTGAAAGTGCTCAGGGCCAAATTACAGACAGCCACTGGGGGTGTGCTAGATAGAAGAGATGGTCTGGTGGGGATGTAAGAGAGATGGTTGGAAATTTTCCAATTGAACATTTTTGTATTAGAAAATACCAATTTGTCAAAAGCAGAAAATTTTTTAGGAATATGTTGTATTTGACTAAAATTTGTTTTGAAGTAAAATTGGGGAAACACTTTTGATAACATCAGAATGTCCCATCTTTATTCTTTTTGTAATAAAATCCTTTGTTTTTTTCCCCCACTTCAAAATTACTTTTTTCAGTCCTTTAAAAATTGAAAAAAGTGAAAGTGAAAAATGCCTGAATAAATGAATTAAACATTTCAATTGACCCAAAATTCAACTACTTTTTTATTTGTTCTCTCTCAAAATCATGAAACTCCACCTGAAATGAAAAATCTTCTTTCTCCATAACTATAACCTTACATAAGGATAGTATCACTACTGTGGCAGCAATAACCTACCTATGCATCACCTGAGTTTCATCCACAGAAATAGAGGCTATAGTATTTTAAACATGAGTTAAGAACTGCTTCTTACTGATTTAGTTATTTACATAGACATAATGGGACAACTATGAATTCATTTTAATTATACATTGACATAAAATCATTGACATCAGTGAAATTTGGAGGTATTAGGCCATTTCAACCTAGGGACTTGAATATTAGGCCAGTGCGAAGAAGCTAGTATTCACTTTGGATTTGGATTCAGCCGATTCGGGGATAGTGATTCGATCTCGTGATTTGAATCGCTGTCCTGAATTGATTCAACCAAATCTGATTTGGAGATTCAGCCGCCGTTGAATCGGCCAAATCTTTGAATCAAACAGGCCCCATCCCCCACCTGATCTCCCAGCCCCATCAATGGCTGCCCGGCCCGCCCCAGCTCCCAACTCTTTAAAATAAATAACTAAATGAATAAATAAATAAATAAATAAATAAATAAATAAATAAAAAGCTCCGCATTCACCGACTGCTGCCACGGAGGGGGGTGATCCCTGCTGCTGTCCACTGCCGTGTGCTGCTTGGGAGGGCTCTGCCATGAGCCCCCAGAAACCCAATGGCTGCTGCAGCAGCCAGGGAGTGAGGGGCTTTTTTTGTTTTTGAAGAGCCAGGATGCTTGGGCCAGGCAGGGCAGCTATCGATAGGGCTGGGAGAGCAGGTGGGGGATGGGGTTTGTTTGATTCAAAGATTTGGCCGATTCAACAGTGGCCGAATCTCTGAATCAGATTTGGTTGAATCAATTCAGGACAGTGATTCGAATCACCAAATCAAATCATTGTCCCCAAATCGGCCAAATCCGAATCCAAAGTGAATACTAGCTGCCTTGCACTGGCCTAATATTCAAGTCCCAAAGTTGAAATGGCCAAATACCTCCAAATTTGATGGGGGTTTGTGGCAGAGCCCCCCACACAGTGCGGGGCAGCAGGGTGCAGCCCCCCTCCTGGCAGGAGCCGGTGATTGCAGGACTTTTTTTGGTTTGTTTTAAAGGTGGGGCAGCCAATGATGTGGCTGGGAGAGCGGGCAGGGGTTGGGAGTTCCCCCATGGTTCCCACCCCTGCCCCCTACTTACTGGCACGGAGTCTGGGTCCAGCTCCCTGAGGTTGTGAGCGGGGACTGCCCAAATCTCTGAATCTCTCTAAAGCTCTCTGAATCTTTTCTGAATCTATTTGGAGAGCTTTGACTTGATTCAGACCTTTTTATGGGTCTCTCAGTTTGATTTGGATTCAGAGATTTGGCCCCTGAATTGGGCCAAATCTCCTCCGAATCGAATCAGCACCCAAAGCTTCACACAGCCCTATTGAATATAGCTTCAGGCAGTTCACTTTTTAGGCAACTGAATGTGAGTATCTAGATCACAACAGTTATTTTTAACCTAAATAAAATGCTAATTATTTTTTGTGTTGTGAGATTTAAAAAAAAACACAATATATCCTTTCTCAAATCCAGCACTTGAATAAGAACAATAATCCTCTTTATTGTATCCAGTTACTACAGTGAGTTTAAAAATCTCCTATACATGCTAATAAATTAAATAAAATGAGAATCCCAACATAAACATTTAATGTTCAGGTCCCCCCATCTCCCCTCTAATCCCTTTAATGTGAAAAATTGAGTCCAAATCTTATTTGATTAAATTTCAGAATACATTCTGCAAATGTTATTGGTACTTTAAATTGGATTTCAGGGGGGAAAAACACCCCTTATTTTGGAAATTCATTACTCCATTTCATATAAAACAGCCCCCACCATTTTATTTCATTATTTCGTGACATATTCACAGATATCACAAAAGGATTAGTTGACTGTAATTCCAAACATATTAGAACAATCCCTTTATATTTGATAGCCACTAGCGACCTATAAACTGTAGACTTAATATGGCAGAAGTGCTGAAATATTCAACAGCTTATTAATAGTCAATACTCATTGTTTTATCTGATTAAAAAATACCACATTCATCTAATTATTTAAAATTACAGCAATAGGCCTCTGTAGCTAGAAACAGGAACCTTGGGAATTTCCCACTGAACATTATAAGAAATAAATGAGCCACGCATGGCTGGTGAACTCATTCAGACTGGTGGGGCAGTACAACATCCTATGGGATCCGGGGGGGGGGGGGGGGGAAGGAGCGTTGCAGCCAGCCAGGCACTCCGGATGTCAGCGGGGAAGCGGCAAACCCCTCTGCTCCCAGTCGGCTGCAAACCCTTCCCCACAGGACACTCCACCTCCCCACCAGTCTGAGTTCACCAGCCATGCCTATAATGAGCACCGCATACACTGGTGGTCTTCCTCCGCAAACATGCACACACATACATATATCATTCTGTCACATTTTGATTTTAGTGGTCAATAGCTGCGTCTATATGACACACTGACGGTGCAGTTGTTACTGCACAGTCATTTAGTACTTGCATACACAAATACTAAGAGACTATGCAGCAACTAGACTTACTGTGCAGTAGCATCCCCAAATGGCTTTTTGGTGTTGAGTGCTCAGTAGCTCGTTACTACTGTGCAGTAGTGTCACATCATGCTTTGTGCCATGCAATGCTACTGAACAGTAATAATGAGCTACTGTGCAGTCATTGTATCGTATAGACACGGCCAGTGTTGTATATCATCTAATACAATGGACTATATTTAGCTACTTATTTTAAACACAGAACATGGTGAAACATCTATATAAAGCAACATACAGAGCAATCGTGTAGGGCCAAATTTTGCTCCCTTACTCATGAGGAATCACAACTCACTTTGTGAGTAGTAGGCTGTTCTGTTACAGATTGGTGGCCTGAGCTCATAATGTGTGGCAAAAACAAACAAAACACTACAATACCATTGTACTCTAGACTTCACTTAAGATGCATTCCCTGATAATATGAGTTGACTACAACAGTTTTAAGTATTATAAACTTGTATTACACCTCAGTTGAGTATGCGTAATACTATTTCATGTTCTGAAATAAAGATGCATTGTGATTATGTAATATGGATATAGGCCCCTGCCATCACTGCACTGTGCCAGTACCCTGCACCTTGCACACTGCACCATGTACCCCAAAACAATATTGGATTGGGTTCCCCCAACTGCTCTGTGTGGACACTTCTCAGAGGTTTCCCCTAAATTTCTTGGCCATGGGATCCTCTGGATGCAGTCCCTGTATCTGAAGAACAACTGGTTTGGATTCTTTTCACCAATTTCTTCATGAATTGTATCTCTTGATTTTAAAAAAATCCCAACACCACATACTATCTCCTTTACAAGTTGTTTTCATATTCCAGGAAGTTAATCACTTGGGGTTTTTTTTGTCTCCGATGACAGAGGATGGGTGTATCTTCAGAAATCAATCCTCCATGTACATCTTGACTAATTTCCATTAGAGGGAGAGGATTGCTACTCAAAACATTGCTTGAAGAAAGATTGTGTTCCTCACATCTTGCATGATCCATTATCATTAGTTAGAGCAGGTAAACAGATGTGTGTATATGTAGGATTAACCTTCGCAACAGAAGAAATGAAAAAGAAGAATACTTATTAACATGCACATGTGCTGGACTTGTCCAAATGCATTGTGTGTAATAGTTCCCCCTACCCAGAGATCTCTGAAGCATGCTGTGGTAGACCATAAGGTCAGGAAAAAGGCTTAATTGCAAGAACAGTTTCCATTTAGCAAAGGAGTGAGCTGAAAAGTGGTACAGAGAGTTCCTATTTTTGTAGCATCCCTGTAAGTACCCAAATGATGCTTAGCTTCATGTTAACAATATTAGTAAGAGGTGAACCACAGAGATTTCTTAGATACAATTTGTTCTCTTACATTAGGCAGTCAGTAAAACCAAGAGCCAGATCCACAGCTGGCTGCAATGAACTGTGCCTATTTACAATAAATACTAACCTGGTGGTACAACAACATAAGAGCCATGTTTCTATCTCACTGGCAAAGTTTGATGGACTTATTCTGGATAAGTCCCAGAGCTCAGAATAAGTCATAATTTGTTTAGGATATTTAGGATAAGGGGGGCTTAAACTGCAACCACTTTGACTATCAAATTCCTATATAAAAATCTCTGATTTATTTAATCTTATGGCTGCATTAAACTCTGTTTGTTGGGATATGATTTAAATGCCATGTGATTTTCGCCCAAGATATCACAGTGTTCTTGAAAACAGAAATCTATCATTCTGTGACATCCACATCCTTCAGGATGGCTGGAATGATATATAACCAGCTGATACAATAAAATTACCTCAGTTTCTGCTTTGGATGATTATTCCCTTCAAGCTATGAGTAGAATTA
Organism: Alligator mississippiensis; assembly: GCF_030867095.1. Classification (NCBI taxonomy): domain Eukaryota; kingdom Metazoa; phylum Chordata; order Crocodylia; family Alligatoridae; genus Alligator; species Alligator mississippiensis. Next base: position 49,343,577 of record NC_081830.1, on the reverse strand, counting down.
CCCATGGAATCAATGGATGCTGGCTCCAGCCATAAGAAAGGTTCACTGATATCCATTGACCCAGAATAGATAACTAAGCCAGGACATAATTCTGTTGTCTGTCCCAACTGTTCTGCATTTCACGTTTTATTATGTACTGGAATGTCAGAAGTAAACTATTAAATGAAATTGCTTTTAGATGGATAATCATGCTCAGAATAGTCATCAGTAACTTAGTGTCAAACTGAGAAGAGATATCAAGTGAGGTACAGTACAGCCTGGAATGGGGTATAGTACAGGATAATATTGGGGAATTAGGGGGTGAATAGGGGTTTGTTGCATAAGCCCTTCTCCCTATACACTTTTCTGCTATAACTCTAACCTGTTTGTTACAACTGTTTCTGGTTTTGTACAGTGGGTCCACTTCTGACAGGATTTTCTACTATTCAGTTAGTATGACTGCACTCCTCTGCAATCTTGGTATTTATTTTCTTTTGGACTGAACCTTTAAATTACTCCATATTTTTCCATTTGTACTGAAGATAATTGCAGAGTCTGGAAAGTATTTTCATTAATCATATTTAACCAAAATAGTGAGAATTCCCAAATGGTTGCTTTTCACAGGAAATACATTCTGCAGAATTTTATTGCCATTTAAAAAAAAATTAAACCCCATTGTTACAGAAACATTTTCTTTTGGTTCCTTCAATTGCTAATCAAGACTTCCAGGGTCCCTTTATGGAGTCATTACAGTTCTCAAAAAATTTGGGTCCACGTTTACTTGTTTCCTTTGCTCTGATCTGTTTTCAGGCAAGTGAAAGGAGGCTACTAAATGCTCCAAAGCATGTTAATGTATTTGCCTTTATAAAGAGCTGGGATGCTTGCAAACTTCCTAAGCTATATATAGCCTATAATTGAATATACAGAGTAGTTAGAAATATAATAATGCATCTATCATGAATACAAATAAAACAGCTTGAAATGCAGAAGTGTAAGCATCAATGTATCTGACCAGTAATGCTTCTGACTTCAGGGGAGGATATTTTGATTTTTACTGGTGTATAAGACCAGAACCAAGCCTTGAGTTTATTGGATTCAGTGCAAATACACAAATCATGAGGCCCTACACAGGGTCCAAAGCTGTGGTATATGCTGCTGGTCTAGACCATAGGGCCACCTCTGGGTGTATTCTCACTGGAACTTTTAAACAGAATTCTCCACTAAAAATCAATGGGGATTTCTGCTTAAAAACTGGTGACACGATACAATGCTATCTTCTAAAATCTACGTGTGATTTTATCATGAGCCTTACAGTATTTGCTGTTCTTCAAGTTCCATTTCTTGAGACAATGTAATTATATGAGAATTTTGACACTTACTAAAAAAAAAAAAAAAAATCTAGTTCTTATGTTTGCAGAGCTTGAAAACACACACCAAGTGCAGACTTCAATGTCAGAAGTCACATAAAAGAAGCCAATATTATTATTAGTAATTCATGTGATTTTGAAGCTAGTTTCAAGATTTTGGGGGGCCCAGTCCAAGATTTTTTAACATCTGAGATTGGCTGATATTGCACTTATAACAGTAATAAAGTTGTGCATATAGGAAAACTTATACTTTATTTGCTTGTTCTTTTATCCTTGTCTGCTTTGTAATTTCTATGTGCTTAGGCAAGTGATGTAGTTATTTGCACTTGGAAAATGTAAATCATCCTAGGTTGCTCAGCCTGAATTTTCACTGTTTTCAGTCTTTTTTTTACATGATGACTTAGCAAGCAGTAAGTCAAAATTAGCAATTAAATTAACTTAATTTTACAAGTTACTTTAAATTCATTGGGGAAATAATTCTGGGTATTCATTATTATCTTTTCCCATATTATAGTATCATAGAAAATTAGGGCTGGAAGGGACTTCAGGAGGTCATTAGTGCAACCCCCTGCTCAAGGCAGGGCCATCCCCAGTTAGTTCATCTCAGCTAAGGCTTTGTTTAGCTGGGTCTCAAAAGCCTCCAAGGATGGAGATTCCACAACCTCTCTGGGTAACCTGTTCCACTGCTTTACTGCCCTCCTAATGAGAAAGTTTTTCCTAATATTTAATTTAAACTTCCCTTGCTGGAAATTGAAATCATTGTTCCTTGTTCTGCCTTCTGTCGCCACTGAGAAGAGTCTAGCCACATCCTCTTTCAAACCATGCTTTCCGTAGTTAAAGGCTGCTATTAAATACTAGGTCTGTGTGGAGCTTTATTCCCCGATTCGATTTGGTGGTGATTTGGCGGCTGAATAGCTGAATACGAATTGAATCGGGAGACCCTTTAATCTCTCCAAATCGAAATCAGAACCCTCCAAAATCAATTTGGAGATTCAGCCATAGGCACAGCTTTAAATGTTTTCTCTACATACCTCGAGGTACCAGGCAGCTCATCAATGCTGCGATCCTGGGGCGGATGGAGCATCCCACAGGAGCACGGTGGGGGGGAAGGGAGTCCCCAGCGTGCTTGGCAGCAGACCTGAAAGTGGACCAGAAACTCTTCACGCTGGTCCACTTCTAGGTCTGCTGGGGAGTGCACCTCCCCTCCCCTTGCGCCTACCCAGCTCAGTGACTGGTGCCTCCTGGATCTGGGGGGGGCACCCGGGGTCTCCCCATGGTGAATTACTGAGCCAGGGGAGAGTGGCGGGGGGGGGGGGCGCTTCCGGTACTTCTGGTCCACTCCAGGTTTGCCACTGAGCACATGGGCGAGCCTTCCCATGCTCCTGTGGGATGCTCCATCCACCCCAGCATCACAGTGATCATGAACCATGCCTGGTACCCTGAGGTATGTAGAACCGCGTCCCCTCCCCCCCCAACATTTAAAGCTATGTCTCTGGTCGAATTTCTGATTCTCTGAATCAGCATCAAATCTTCACATTTGGATTCAGCCAAATTGAATAGGGGACAGTGATCAAAATCAACGAATCAAATCACTGTCCCTGATTGTGCCAAATCCAAATAGAATGCGGCCCATTTCGTACACCCCTATTAAAATACCCCCTTAGTCTTCTCTTCTGTATACTAAATAAGCCCAGTTTCCTTAGCCTCCCCTCAGAAGTCATGTGCCCCAGCCCCCTAACCATATCATTACTTTAATAGCTTTTTCAGAGCACAAATGCATGCCAAAAACAACACAAACTATTATTCCCTCAGTAATAGATATTTTCGTCTAATCTTTTATCATTATTTCATAGAATTTTAATGAAGGTGCAAAGCAAATGAAGGTACTGGTATGAGACAGCCAGAAATACAGTAGATTTTTTATTCTTACTTTTTATAAGTAGCCAAGACTTCAGTTCCAATTATTGGTGGTTGATATCTTTATTTGAAAAATATTAAAAAGTTCCAAACATTCAGTTTTATGTGCGTCTCAAAGTGCAGACATCACTAACTTAAACCATCATGGCCATCTGCAGTAAAAATCTCTCTCGCTTTAGTTACTGGGAATTTTGTTGAGCTCATAGACTAAACATTTAACAGTTGTAAGCAGTCAGCAGCTTTATTACTTTTTACTGCTCTTCCAGATTCATCCTGGATTCAATTTGTCTAAGTACATCAAAGAATTCTAATTTTGAAGTTCACCAAGTCTTTTGGACTGCTTAAAGATTATTTGTCTTCTGAAAAGTTTAATGTAAACTAAAATGAAAATTGTCTTGATGATTTTATTCTGTTTTAAATCTGTCACATCATTTCCCATGTGCTCAGAAAATCCCTCTCAAACTTAAACTTATGTTTCCTTCTTTCAAGTAATGCTATGCATGTCAGCTTCAAGTTACACAGTTAGCGGAGTTCCTTTATTTTGATAGTTTTCTTTTCCCATACAAAGTTCAATGAATTAAACACTTACTAATGTCATAAATTTGTCTCAAACTCCTTGCTCCTCTCCTAAAGATTGTTTTTAGTATTAGAGAACAAATGAGAGTACATTTGGCTGATCCACCACAATAATACACCTCTGCTTTAAGACTAAAACTTTCAAGAACAGAGCAGACTGAACAGTACTGCCAACCACAAAATTAATGAGGTATGGCCTTTTGGTTATTGAAGAATTCACATGGTTATACTGTCATTTGAAAATATATTCCTCATTGTGAACAGTATGAAAAATACCAACATTGAACAATAATTCCTTGGCTGGTATTTAAATTTCAGTTCTCATGAGAAATATCCCTGTATGTGTATTCCCAATCAAATTCATATATTAGACAGTGAATATACATACTGGAAACAATTACACATCTTCAATTTATTCATGGAGACCAGTTTTGAATTTTTCTGAAAGTGTTTGAATACAGCCATATTGAACCAAAATTTTTTGGATCTGAACACTAAATTCTGAAAATTAGCCCAAACTGGGGAATGTTCTGTTCTGAGGAATCCAGAGGGATCTATCAAAGCTAGCAAATGGTAAAGAATTTAGTGAAATAGAAAATTAAATTTGATGTTGATAAATAAAAGTCTATAATTTTTAGGAAGAATAACTTGAACTAATCTTATGCCTTATTTAGTTCTAAATTAACCTTGACAATTCATATAAGCTGGAAAAAAAAATCACTCTAAGGTTACATGCAGACATTACACTTAGATCAACCTAACTAGGGTTAGGTTGATCTAAGTGCTGATCCATACGTATGTTTGGAAAGGTTAGATAGGGAAAAAAAATTGCTGGCCTGATCTTAGTTCACCTGAGGGGTACACTAATGTCAATTTGGAAATGGGTTAGCCCAATCTACTGAATATCCATCTCTAAACATTCACAGTGCAGCCTTGAGGCTGGGAAAGCCCAGTCATTTGCCATAGGACCAGGGCTGTACTTTTCCTACATCCCCACCCACTGGCAGAGCATCTCTGTGGAGGAATGAACTTCTGGTGCCTCAGGGCATGGTCTGGGACTGTGCCCTAACCCGTTCCCCCCCCCCCCCAGGGTTTTGTTTGACACCTGAATATGAGGGGTTTAATTTTGCTCCCCTGCTGAAACTTTGCATTGGGGGGGGGGGAACAGTTTGTTCCCACACATGCCTCTGGCAGCATCTCAAAATCCTTTGAGATGCTGCAAGAGGCACGTGCGGGCTCATCTGGATGCACCCATAGGTAGCTGATTTTATTAAACCATTAAGAGGTATAACACTTCATTGCTTAATATTGGATGTTTAATTAGTCCCTTTTTCCTATCTTTCCATATGTTCTTTAGAGGTAGCCCAACCAAAGTGCATCTCCGCTGATAACCACCCAACTTCCCAAAATATAATCAAATGAAGTGTCCCAAATCTCTAAAGCTTGGTCTTTCCACTTGCCTCAGCCTCCCACAGTTACTTTACCTCTAATTGCTAGGAGTCTGTCCTGTGTATGGAACTGGGGTGGCCATCAGAAGTGGGTCCGGTGGGATCATGTGCTGGGGTTGTTTAGAAAAGGAAACCTGGCAATATGATATAAGAAGTGGTTGAATGATTTAGAGAAAATATTATGTCTTCACACGCAGTATCTTAAACAATCTTATTGAATCATCTTATGCAAGGAAGATTCAGATACAAGTGCCAAGAATAACTAGATTCATGGTAAAACTCTCATGTGAACAAAGATTGAAAGACTGTGTGAAAATATATGGTTTGGAGAGAAGGTAAATAAAAAAAAACAACAAGTTAATAGGACACAAAATAATGAACAGTAAGGAGAAACATTTTTGTATATCCTCAATTTGGTCAAGAACACGAGGATAGCCAGCTATGTGGAAATGCAGAAAAGTGTAAACTTGATAAGGAGAAACATTTCTTTTTTTCTAATGCATATTTAGCCTGTGTAGTTAAATGCCATAAGATACCAAGGCAAACAATGCAGTAGAATTCCAAAACTATTTGGCTATTTATATAGATAATGCAAACATCACACACACAGGATCAGTTAAAAAAATAAAGCCTCATTCTTCAGGGCAGACTCTAACCACTATAGCAGTAGGAAAAATTTCCTGTTTGAACAGGCTGTTCTATTATTAACCACCTTCTTTTGAAGCAACTGAAATCAGGGCCTGGGAAATTCATGGGATATGCCTCCACTGTTCTCTTGCCCAAATTAAGGATGAAAAGGAAATATAGGTGGGATATTCAAAAGTTATTCAAAAGCAATAACTCCTGTTCCTGAAATCTGTTGGATCTTTTGCAACTGAAGAGTGGAACCGAGTTAGACTAGTGATGAATATTTGAAAAATTCTGCCCCCAATCCTCTCTCCCAAGTGGTGTTGGCCTAGGTAGATGAGAATAGGGTCACATGATGTGCCTTAGTGACATATACAAAGTTTGGGAGCCAAGAACTCATGACTTCTAGGGTGCTGACAGATATGCAGCTCCCTGCTGTAATTCATGGTGCTTTTCAGGAAGCACCAGGAGTTACAGCATTCCTCCCAACCCAACAGACATTCACTGTTGAGTCTCGGGGGTTGGGGGAATTGAGTTCCAGTTTGGAGTAGCTGCATGTCTGCAGCCACTCTCCTCTGGCCCTGCCCCCAACCCTCCTAACTTGTACTGGAGGGTGGAGTGGATGGATTGAAGCCCCACCCTCCAGTGAAGCCTGGGCAAACCCCAGACAGAACTCCTTCCCCTCTCTTTCCCTGCTCCCAATCTGAAGACAGAACCAGGAGCAGGGCTTGGCTGTATTAGCCCAGCCCTGCTCCTGGCACATGCTGACAAAAGTTAATGAAAGCGCTCTGCTTTGGAGTTCCTTCATCTGAACCCTCATGTAATGAGGGCTCACATTGTTGTGCAATTGGGCACATTTAAAGCACTCTGCAGCTATGATCTTTTATAGTACTTCCATAGCACTTCCAAGGGGCTAATCATACAACAGATGTAACTTCCGTCTGTGCCTCCAATGTTAACTTTAGCATTGATTTGCCATTAATTTATTTTCCCATTTCTAAATTGCATGAACAGTTACCTAGTAACTGGCCTAACAGATTTCTTTTTGATGCTATAGATGGGGATTTCTTTTGAGACCGTGCAATTTATTTACAAAGAATGTTCAAAAAGTCATGTTTCCCTGACACAGTGGCAAGCAAACAGTAGGAGGCAGTTTCTTGCACACAATTCTAAGATTTTCTTGAAGGCAAGAGATCTGTGTTTTGGCTCTCTGCCAGAGACTTTCTATGAAATGTTAGGGCTGTGTGAAGCTTCGGGAGCCAATTCAGTTCAGAGGAGATTTGGCCCATTTTGGCAGCCGAATCTCTGAATCCAAATAGAATCAGGAGACCCATTAAAAGCTCCGACTTGAATAGGGAGCCTCCAAATCAATTTGGAGAGAATCAGAGATTCTGCCATAAACTATACAGGCAGTCCTGGACATGGCTGCCTCCAGCTGGTAAGTCTGTTGTGTTGGGCGCAGAGTAGAGGGAAGGGGAATGGCGGGGGGCAGATCAGTGCCCCCACAGTGAGGGAGGGATTGGGACTGGGACAAGCTTCTCAGCTGCGGGGGGTGGGAGGGTGGGATGGGGTGGGGGGGTGGGAAATCACGCAGGACTCGGGGGAGGGGCGGGGGAGCTGCTCTTCTGATGGCTCATCCTGCTGCTTTCAGTGCTGGTCTGGGAGGACATAGGAGCAGGCATGTATCCCAGGATCTGTGCGGGGTAGGCTGGGCTATGTTGCACTTCAGGAGGCTAGACCTAGCTGCTCACCACAGGGCTGTGCTCCATTGGGTGGGCAGAGCCAGGGCTGTGCTCCAGGCTGCAGCTGGGGCTGGCCACCCGGAGTGCAGCCCTGACTCCACCAGCCCTGTGGAGTGTAGGTGGTGGCAGGTGACTGGGGTTAGGCTCCCAGAGCACAGCTTTCATGATGCAGGGTCCCCAGGGATGGCTGTGATGTCCCTTGGGCTCCATGACAGTGATGGATCCACCCTACAGGCACCTTCTAATCTCACCTACCATGTCTTGCTGGTAAAAGTAATAAATAGGTGGGCTTCCCTCGAGTTATAGCTCCGTCACAGTCCTGATGGACCCCCCCCTAAACTCTGTGGGTTATTGGACTCTTTGATGGGCCCTGCTCTCGGTAGGTGACTTGCCTAGGCTAGATGCCTGGCTCCAAAACCTCCCCTTTACCATGCCCCATGCCTCACAGGTGTTAATTAAACATTGTTACTTTTTATGAGGCCTCTATCTAGCTTGCCTTCCTGTGATCACTAGGCCAATGGGCCCTTGTAGTGGCACCCTCTCTAGCACTAGGGGCTCTCCACAGCCCTGTCACTGCACTGTCTGGCACTGGAGCTCTACATGCTCATATGCCCCGATGGAGGCCTCCTTCTCCTCAATAGCTTTAGCCTGGTGGTCCACTGGAGTACAAACAACAAGCAAAATATGATCCCCTGGGCTATAACATGATACAAACAGTGCAAAGTGCACTCTGTCTCTTTAAAAGAGGCAAACTGCTCTCTGAGCATTAAGTGCTTCACAACCCAGTGTACCTGATGAGTTGCTGGATCCCCATTAGTCCTTTAAGTAAAGTATCAGGCAGCCACAGCATCTCTGGGCAAGTCTTCTCTGCAGGAGCTTCTTCCCCTGACAGCTGCCAGGTAACTAACAGCCTGTAGTCCCAGCCCTGGGGCTTATATGTGCCCAGGACCCTGCCTTCCAGTCAGCTGACTGAGTGCAGGTGTTAGCTAATTCCTTCATTAGCCTGCTGCTATGGCAACCTGCACCTGTGGGGGTTCTGTCTGGCTCCTAGGGCCCTCCCTCTAGGCAGTTTCTACCCTTAAAGGAGCAGGCACATCTTAATGCCCTGTGACAGCAGCCCTGGCTTTGCCCACCCCGCAAAGCACAGCCTGGCAGCAGGCAGCTGGGGCTACCCTCCTAGAGCCCAGCCCAGCCCAGCCCAGCCCAGCCCACCTTGCACACATCTGGAGGCAAACACCTACTCCCATGCCCTCCCAGACCAGCAGTGAGAACTGCCAAAGGAGCCACCAGAAGAGCAGCTCTTGGACTGGCGGTGCATGCTGGCACGCAGTGGCGGGAGTCCCCCTCCCCGAGTTTACACCCCCCATCCCAGCTAGGCAGTTTGTCCCAGCCCCAATCCCAATCACTCCCTTGCTGTGGGGGTGTTGATCTGCCCCGCCCCCTATAGCCCTTCCCTCCTCCCTCTTCCCACCAAAGCACACTTACTAGCTGGAGGCAGCTGTGTCCAGTGTCGTCAAGTACTGCCTGTATAGTCTATGGCTGAATCTTCAACTTGGCGCCAGATTTCCAAATCTGAATCAGCCAAATTGATTTGGGACAGTGATCTAAATCATTGAATCAAATCAGCTGAATCTGAATCCAAATACTTGCTGCTTCACATAGGCCTATTAAATGTTTCCATGTTGTCTTCTGATATTCTCCATATTCTGCTCATTTTCTCCTTCAGTATCTGACCGATGTAAACACTTGCAACTGCAAACAAATGACACTTAAACCCCCATGCTCAGTTTAATCTTTTGGCCTGTATTTTTCATTGCTCCAGCCATCACTTACCAAAGGGTCATTTAATTGTTACCTCATTTTGCTTTAGCAGAAGATGGAGATCATATCCACCAGCTTTAATGAGATTTGTGATTGTCTATAGATCAAAGGAACACTTCTTGGCAACCATGTAATCTCTAACACACCAGTGTTAAAGTATCTGGCTCTGTCAAGGTGATTGTGAGAACAATCTTTTTAATGTCATCTTCTTATTCTGATGAACCGTCTGTGTGGCAAAAATAGAAAGTTGACACTGGCTTGTTTATGATGATGATTAGTGGTCTGCCATGCAAAGGAGGTGCCTTCACTTCTGTGATGATGTCTCTCACTGGGATATCTCTGCAATGTGGCCTCAGCGCTCTTGAAGCTGGTGAGAAAAAAAGCAGGCTTGTCTGCTGATTCCTGCTTGCATGTGCCAAACCTGGAAATGCATAAGTAAAGATGCCCTGGAGATGTCCTCTATCATTGTCCATGAGATCTTTTCCTATATGTTTAACAGTAGCAGTAGGAGGTTTACACCAAAGTATCTTGGCTGCCACACTTCCAGGTTTGGTTCTTGTGAATAAGAGCTGGTAGGTAGGACAGCCTCAAAACGTACCATGGAAAGTGCAGATATACTCACGGAGAGGAGCAAAGGAAGTTGCTGTCCATGATAGAGCAAGAATCATTATCATAAATCAACATGCCTTAAATTTCTATAGTTTTATACAATGTTTTAGTGTCATGGGATAATATAGGATGGGATAACACTGTTTCAGGCACCACTGATAACATATAGAGATTAAATGCTTGCTGTTATTTGTTTTGAGGAACCACTGCTACATGATCAAGGAAAAAAAAATGTTGGGCTAAAAGGAGAAGAGAAAGAAAGAAACACTCAACCCCCTAGGATATAGAAGATAGGGGATGTAGGGGATGTCATAGGTGTAACATATCCCACCATAGTAATAGGTCTCAGTACGCTCTCTGTTGCTTTTCAATATGTACATTGTTGGCCTGTTTGACATTCAGTCCAAGAAGTATGACTATGCTGATGACCTGACTCTCACCAAATCAAGCAAGTAATGGGAAGCCATTGAATCCACTTTGACATCAGATATGAACACTCTTGCAAATTATTTCCATAAATGGTGTTTCCAGCTTAGCCTCACTAAAACAGTGGCAACAGCCTTCCACCTAAATAACAATCAAGCAAAGAAAAAAATAAAAGTCAAGATTGGTGACTGGACACTTGAACATTGTTATACCGTTACTTATTTAGGAGTCAAGCTGGACCAGTTGGTTACCTACCATCACCATCTGGAAGGGGTTCAGAGTAAGGTTAATAGTAGAGGAGATCTTATCCATCACCTTCCTGGCACCATCTGGGGTGCAAGTTTCCAAACACTTTGCATCTCTGCTTTGGCACTTGCATATGCTCCTGCTGAGTACTGTGCACCAGTATGGGGCTGCAGCATGCACATTAAGTTAGTTGATTCCAGCCTTAACAGTGTCAGGAGGTCCATTACCAGATACTTTATGCCAACCCCAGTTGACTACTTATGAGTCCTCTTGGGTATTCCTTCCCCTTCCCCCCATCCCAACATCAGGAGACAAGCTGCTACCCTGGCCCCAGACCTTAATGCCTAAGATCCCAACCATTGTTTGTACTTTAGCCTAGTAGCCACAAGCCAGAAAACCAACTACTGCCTGAAGTCTCGGAACCTATTCTCCACTCAGGCCAATAAGTTAATCAAATGTGCAGATGGCATATCACCTACAGCATGGACTTCCCATCAGTAGAGCGTAAAATATGCTGTACAAGAACTGTAGCTAAAGAACTTCATCTCCAACACCAGCTTCCACCTCTCAGGATGGCAGCTGCCCCACAGGGCCTGGACTTAACTGTCTCAGAACAGGCATTGGATGGTTTAAGTTAAGCATGTACTCTTGGGGCCTCTCCAATGACACAGGCTCTAGATGTGGTGCTCAAGCTCAGACTGGGGACCACACCATCTACAAATGGCCCTCCTTCAGATGCCCAAGTTCTTATTCACATTGAATATTCTACCTGTTGCTGACTTTCTGTCCCTCATGCTTCCTACATACAAGTATGGCAACACATGCATCATCATCATCATCATCATTAAACACTGCCTAGCAGAAGGGGACCAAGCTTGTCAGAGGCCTCTATTTCCCAATGTGATATAAATAACATATAATATTAATAAGTAATAAATTAGTTTTCAATTGAAATTGGTATAGTTGAACTGTGTTTCACTTTGGTTCTTAGAGATCACCTGGGAGGTTGCATGGGTAATACAGCACAATCTGCAGATATTTGCACAACTGGAAATACCTAAATATACCAGTCCTAATTAGAGACAAAGCAGCTAATCAGCATATCCACCTAGTTTCAGTTCTGAAGAAAAGGGCCTTGTAACAAAAAAGTGTATTTAAAAGTGGTGCCCAGGCTGGTAACCTGCATATCAAGTTTTAGCCACTGTACAATAGCTACCACAGAATCATAGACCTATGACAGATTAAATTGTGTTTTAGACTCTAAATCTCCATCAAAAGTGGCCAGTGAACTATTTGAAGTGGTTTTATTTCTGATTCTCTTTAGGACCTTTAAGAACAGCAAAGCAAACAGCTTCATCATAATAAAAATATTTTTTTTTCCTTTTCCAAAATTGAGGCACTGACTAAACTAGAAGTCATTGCAACAACCTCTCAAAACAGAGAAAGAGTAATTTCCACCACTTTTGCATTTATCCCACTTTCAATGCAGTGTTAAAAATAATTTTTAAGTTTGGCCATCTGTTTTACATAAAACCTTAGTTGACCTTATACAAAGTGAAACAATGCACAGAAAGCTTTGCTCTTGGGTTATTGCCAATGAGACACAAAAAGCAAAGAATAGGTAAGAGCAAATACTGCTCTGAAGAAAATTAACCAAACTCTATTTGGGTCAAGAGACTTGCAGCTAAGGTTTTGTCTCCTATTTGCAGAAAAAACAGGCTAATTTTGGGGTCTGGTCCTGCCACCATTGAAATCAACTGGAATTTTACCATTGGTTTCAGTGTAAGTGGGATCAGCCCCCCAGGGAACCATGTTTGTCTGAGATAAATAAATGTGTCCAAATTCTCAAAATGTATTTTTATGCAAATTTGGGAGATGGAATGGGAAGGACTATGGTGCAAATATTCAATAAGTGTCCAATTCATCCCTTTGAAAAGTGCACTTAAAGGGCTTAAATTCACTTGAAGTGATGCCTAGGCCTTTTGCTGGCTTTGTAGAGATGAATTTCCTCCATATAGTTTAGTTGGTTCTAGGTTGCTCTGAGAGGTTTATTTGGCTTCTTGAAAATTCAAGTGAGGAGATGCATGACACCTGCAGATCTTCACCTGAAGATCCTACTGTCTTTTCTTGTTAGTTTAAATCAGTGGTGCCTATCAATTTTGTCCCATGGGCTGGATGGTCAGTGTCCAGTCCATCCATGGGCCAGATCCAATGCCTACATAGGTGCAGCAGGCACCTATCCAGCCATGCAGAGGGATGGGGGCAGGGTAGCCCCCAACATGGCCCCACAGGGGAAAGAAGCTTTATCAGATCCTGGGGGAGTGGGAAGGAGGTATGGCTCAACCCCAACTTGGCCCCTGGTGGGAAAGGGGTGTGGTCCAGGTCTGAACCAACCTTGTGGAGGGGGGAGGGGCTCTGGTCCATCTCCACTGTGGGGAATGGGGTGTGGCCTAGCCTGAATCCAGCCCTGTAGGGGGAAGGGGGCATGGACCAGTGTCCTGCAGGGTACTTGGGGTTTGCAGGAATTTGGCAGTGGAGCAGGGTGGATGTAAATGGCCATTACTCCACTGCCACAGCATTTCCCAACCTGTGCAGTTCCCTGTGGGCCAGATGAGATGGCTATACAGGCTGCATTAGGACCATTGACCAGAGGTTGAGCACTCTTGATCTAAAATGCTTCACTTGCTATAATGACATTAAGCAGAAATCACAGAGGATAAGAGGTAAGTTTGATTTCTACATGACAAGGTAAAAATAAGTAAAAATGGATGAGACTATAATATAAAAAAACTATAGGCTTCCATCCACACTGTGCTATGTGCAGATATCTCCTATGTGGGCTTCAGTGGAACTTGTATGGATGCATCTGAGAGCTGAAATACACTCTTTATATCAACAGCTATAATCTAAAAATATGATTAATGAGTATAAAGAAAGGTTCAAGCTTTTTATTAAAAAGGCAATCATAAGTTACTGAACAGTGAAGGTCTAGCCATGCTTCTTAGAGGTAAGTTATTTAACAGGATGAGATGCCCCAAAGAAGCAGTGGGCCAAAATCTTTTTTTAAATTACCTTTTTTCAAAGCCATTGACTTTGATGCATAACACAGCAAAATTTGGTGTGTGTAGAAATGAAATGTGTTTGTATTAGAGGGTACATACAGTGGTGCCTATAGTTTAGATTCTGTGGTAGTTCCTCTGAAAAAATCCCACTTTCTGTTGCATATTTTTTTGCCAAACTTTAACTGCCTGGACCAAAATATTCCATGTGGGATGTCTGCCTCAGACTAGATTTCTGTTTTTGAGCTAACTGGAAAAAACAAAATTAATCACCTAGAAGCCATTTTGGACTGTCCCCCACTTTCAACTGTATTCCCTGGCACAGTCTGGACATTGTTCACACTATAAATTCTATCCTATAAGATGTTTTTCTCATCAACCTAAAATGAGATACCTAGTAGGGCTGTGTGAAGCTTTGGTCCCTGATTCCATTTGGCAGAGATTCGGCTTGAATTGATAGCCAAATCTCCAAATCCAAATTGAATCAAAGGACCCTTAAATCTCTCCAAATTGAATTGGAACCCTCCAAATCGATTCGGAGAGATTCATAAAGATTTGGCAATTTGGTCATAGACACAGCTTTAAATGTTTTTTCTACATACCTCTAGGTGGCAGGCGGCTCATGAATGCTGCAATGCTAGGGTGCATGGAGTGTTCCACAGAAGTGCAGGGGCCTCCCCAGCACACTCGGCAGCAGACCCAGAAGCGGACCAGTAGCACTTCCGGTCCACTTCTGGGTCCACTGGGGAGTGCGTGGGGGCCCCCCCACACCCTATGGCTCATTAACTGATACCTCCTGGGTATGAGGGGGGCACCCAGGGTCCCCCTGTGGCCAATTGCCAAGCCAAGGGGAGGACGGGGGGGGGGTGGGTATGCACTTGCCAGCAGACCTGGAAGTGGACCTGAAGTAGTTCTGGTCCACTTCCGGATTCACCACTGAGCACATGGAGGGCTCCCCCACACTCCTGTGGGATGCTCCATCTGTCCCAGCATTGCAGCATTCATAAGCCATGCCTGGTACCTCAAGGTTTGTAGAGAAAACATTTAAAGCTGTGTCTATGGCCGAATCAAACCTTCAGATTAAATCTTCAGATTCAGATTTGGCCAAATTGAATCAGGGACAGTGATCTGAATCAATGAATTGAATCACTGTCCCTGATTCAGGCCAAATCTGAATCTGAATTGAATAGGGCCCACTTTGCACACTCCTAATACCTAGTAGCAATAGTATTCTAAGAATGTGGCTGTGGAAGTAGAGGGGGTTGAGGTGAACACTGTGCCAATGATTTGTACTGCTAGTTATTGATGACTGAGAACTAGAGAGATTAAGGGCTCTTGAGGTAAACTTTGGATTCTGGAAGGGAGTATTTTCTAGCTGTTCTATTATCCTTTTCACTAGTTCCCATTCTCTTGTCTCATCAGTCTCATGTAAATACCCCAGCTCGTGTTCCTTTCCCCTGTCCAGTTTCTCTGCCACTCAACAGGCAGGTATCATTGTCCTCCTTCTGATTCCGTCTTCCAACTCTTCTGTTTCTCTCCACCAATGACACCTTCAGCTCCTTCATCAGTCCAACACTCAACCCCATGGCTCACTCTGCTGTCTTCACTGCGGTTAACTGAAGATAAAACTCTAAAGTTATCCCTACCGTAAGTTCATCACACACTCAAAAGTCTCTAGCTTGAGGTAGATGGTGCTTTATATTTGGACTAGGTGACTCCTTAGAAACACAAGTCCTATAACTACCAAATTTAGACAATTTTCATGAAAATTGCAAAAGGTACATGCCTTAAGTTAGGGAGCACTATTTGTCTCCTAAAAAATTTTAGTCTTTAACCAAAGCATGGAGATTCTGGAAGATTTAAATTAAAAAATTGCAGGACCAATTTCTTAACATGACAAGACATTAGTGTTTTCCTTCTTTTTGTTCTTAGACATGGCTGAAGCTCCCTGTTCCTCCCCCTAAAAGTCATTCTAAAAGTACCCCATATATGCTGTATGTTTCTCTAGAAATAAATGGTTCTCTTTGGGGGGGGGGTTGGGGGGGGTTAATTCTGCCTCAATTCTTCTGTTGTTTTCTGGGAGTTTCTTTTTCTCTTGTGGTTGAAACCAGTTTTGTAGTTTAGTAAGAGAAAAAACAAAATCATCTAAGCTAATAGTGGCTTTACAGCTCTTAAGTTTTTGTTTAGAAGTAGTTTATTTTGAGCCATTCTTTTCCTTTCTGCCTTTCTTTCCCCCTAGAAAATACACCATAACCAGGTTAGCATACACTATTCATAAATGATTACAGAGAAGCTTCAAGTAAATCAAATTCTTACATATGGCTCTTCAGGCAAGAGCTGAGTTTAGGGGCAGGGTTATGCCACTCTTGACTTAGAGTGATTTTGGGAACAGTCCTCAGCAAATGTTACTTAATAGGCCTACTTGAAAAATATTGGAATTCTGTTATTTCTCAGTAAAAATATCCCTCCCCACCATTATAACTCAGAGATACCCATTTCATTCACAGCTTTCAATCCTACTTTGTCTTTGCTTCTAGAGGATTGTAATTTACTGATAGCCTATACCAGCAATACTTAGTACCTCACAGCAAACCCAGCTCATTGAGCTTTTGTGGTCATTGGTTTGTGCATATATATGTGGTGGGGGAGGGGGAAGAAATTTCTGTCTTTTTTACATTTCTTCCTGCTCAGTTCTCATATATTGGTTTCAGAGAATGAACTGGGAGGCATGTAAGCTTGGTTTCCTCTATATATCCAAAAGTCCAAGCAAACTATACAGAGGTGGATATGGGATTTAACTCCCTTCTTTTTCCCATATGGCAATGCAGTTCAAATCACAACTTCACCCTGTAAGAGTTGTCCATTAATTGAAAGCAGCTTTCACTGGAGATTATCTGTTCTGCTGGGTTGGTCAGTCCACAGTATAATTGTCCATGAATATTGGAATCATCCAGTTTCCTGGGAAATTATATTTAGAGTTGTAGCCTTCTATAAAGGGGTAAATTTCACATGGAAACCCAGTTTTACACTTACCCACACAGCTTTTCATGCTAGAGGTGTTTGCATCTATTAAATCAATTAGATAGAAACTGTACAGAGTGATTTATGTTACCATCCTTAAAAAAGAAAACAGCTTAAATTTCAATTATTCCTCATCAATCCCAAGGTAAGAAAATTCAGGGCTATATGGAATGAATTTGTGATGTATTCATAGGTATTTGGCAAACGTAAAATTTAATGATATAAATGTTATTGTGAATTTTATTTGCCACTGGCAGTGTTGGCAGTAGCAAGCAGTGAGCAGCGAGTGGGGACTGCCTGCAGTCACCAATGGTACTGTCAGCAGCAGGGGGCGGGGGGGGGCAGTGAGTGGCAAGTGGTGAGCAGTGGGCAGTGAGTGGGAACCTCCTGCAGCCACTGGTGGCTGAATTGGCAGTGAGGGGGATGGCAACCACCCACAGAAGCCAGTGGCAGCTTCAGTGGCAGCCAATCTCGGGGAGGGGGCAAGTGCCCTCCTGTGCCTCCCCCTACACGTCGCCTATGTCTGATACTATGTTCAATTAAGTTTATCTCAAACTGGTTTCAGCCATTTTGAAACTGGTTTACATGCACTGAACTTATGTTCTGTTACAGGTTTAAACCAGTTTCTGTTCACTTAAACTGGTTTACGTGTAACTTCTGTCCCAAGTCAAGGTGACAAAGGAGGTAGGTTTTTTCTTTACTAGAATATTTCATCAAGTTTGAAGGCAATCTTGAAAACTCATATTAACATGACATACGGTGGACTGTGATTTTACATTCAGTACATGTAGGGATAATTTGCATTCACTGTCATGTCTACTGGTTTGGGATAAATCGAGTAATTGATATGAGTATAAATTGAGGTATAATTTACTAATCAGTAACCTAATACAGTAAGAAAGTAAACTTTTTTTGGTTGTTGAACTACTGTATAGGGACTGAGGCAATCTGGGCTCTTTTTTCTAGCTTCTCACATGGCCTAGTCCTTGTAAGGCTATTTGAAATCAATGCAACTTAGGTGCCAAAATACAAATGAGGATCTGGGATCTAATATTAGGGTGGCAATCATAGAGGACAGTCTGGTTGTCCTCTGTCCTCTATTGATATGAAACCAGACACCTTTCACCTTTTCTTGAAGAAAAAAATAGAGGACATAAAGGTGTCTGGTCGTATCAATAGAGGACAGAGGACAGAGTAGCAGAAAATTGGAATGTCCTCTATGATGGCCACCCTACCTAATGTCCCTGCACCCTGTTCCACATTTGTAAAGTGGAAATTACACTGCTCCTTTTCCTTTCACCTTTAATCTCATTTAGATTGTGAGCACCCCAGGTAGGGCCTATTTCTTGGTGTTCCTACAGTGCCAAACTCAATGGGACCCAAACTTGCTTTGTGGGCTCTGGGCCTACTATATGACTAATAGGAAATACTAAACTGATTGAAGAAATCTGCAGTTGTTTGAATCCCATTGGTATTTACAGGTGTTCCATTTATGGAGATGACTGTTAAAATAGGGTAAAGAATATGGAAAGAAAAATGAACAAAAAATGTAAATAAAAAGGATTTCTGCTTGTTTTGCTGAGATTCTCTTACAACTTGAGTTGCTGTATTTTAATAACACAGTGAAAAAGAGCAAGGAGATATTAAGTGCTGTAGGGCATTCTTCCAATCATTTGAAAAGAAAGTACTACATAATCTAAAAAATAATGTATCCAGTCTTGTAATGCAGGTTCATTAGGCATCAGATTGATTTATTGTATTGTTTTCTTTATAAATTATTTTCATTATGTTTTATCACTGTACATGCCTACTGCCCTGGGGAATGCAGGAATGAATGGAACAGCATGTGTAATAGACTGCTTTAATTAAAATAGTGTAATGCATATTTCAATGCTATTAACAAAAACAAAATTGATTTTGTTTTCTGGGCAATTGAATATGTTAAAGCCCAGGTGCCTTGCATCTATTGTTTAACCCTCTGAGGTTAACTTCATTTGTCATTGTATAGTAAACAGATGTCATTCACCTCCAAACATTTCAGGGGGAGAAATTCTCCTCCACCAGTAGCTGTTTTCTCCCAGTTTCCTTAACTGCAGGTAGCATTACTACTTAGGAATGGGAAACCATAAGCATTAACGTCAATAAGACAATTGATCCCTTTCAATAGCTTACAGTGAATTCCAGGCAGGACACATAGCTCAGTGATAGAAGAAAGCTCCTTAGTTCACTGCACTTCTGAACCTAATATTTTGTGAAGAGTAGTGTACAGTTATAATTCCATGATCCAATCAAAATTTCAAGGTTTGTTTGGGGGTTTTGTTTTTTTTTAGTGATGGACAAAAACCAAAAAAAAACTCCAAAACCCACCCTAAAAATATTGTTAGATCATTATATCTACCTTTTAGAAACAGTTTCCTTTTTCTTCCTTTTCGTACGTCAGTTAAATTAACATTTTTTTTTAGCTCTGGGAAGCCCCAAAGCTTCCATTTCTAAGATGTCTATCTAAATGAAACACACAGTTTCCCAAACAATTATTGGAAATTAATAATTTCCAAGTATTACATCCAAGTATTACATTAAATTACTAACATGAGATGAAATAGTTGTCCTACAGTGGGTGCCATCTATAAGCCAGTCTTTGCTAATAGCTGTCACTTATGATTTCAAAGTTACCACAGATTCCCTTTTCTCTTTTGGCAAATGTTGAGTAATGTAGGCTCTTTAACAGTAAATGTGCTTCCATGTTTAAATACTATTATTTTGTGAACGTACGGTATTTTATTAAATGTTTTTGGTAACCATATAGTAGGAAATGTAAAACACTTCAGATAGTGTGGATTATAAACCCAGATGGCCAAATTCTCCATCCTGCTCCTATTCTCTACTTTTGGGCTGCTTCTGTGATGCAGTGGAAAATAGTTTAGCCCTACCTAATCTGCTGAGGATATTCTGCTGAAGGGAGGGAGGTAGTGTGCATAGACATATTGAAGGCCATTATTCCCACAGTCACCGGCAGAATAGGTGTGGTAAGGTAGTAAGGTGTGCTTTTTTTCCTTGAACCTACTCACCTCTTCAGGGCATTCACAAAATCACACTTTCTTCTAGGCATAGGTGACTCATAGGAGGGAGGGCACAGGGTGTGTGGGGAGGCATGTGCCCCCCTGAGACTGACTGAGGCCACTGCTGGCTTCTGCTGGTGGTTGCCGCTTGCCATCCACCCCTGCCTGCACCAATAATGCTGTTGGCATCGTCTGCAGGTTGTTGCTGCTTGCTGCTCACCGCTGCTGGCATCTGTGGGCAGTTCCTGCTTGCCACTCACCACTCTCCTCCCACCGTCGCTGCTGCTGCCTACAAACGGTGACCCCAGTCTCAGGAGGCACCAGTTGTTCATGATTCTGGGACTTGCTCCCACAGATAGGGAGAAAGTCACCTTTGATGCAGAAGGCCTAGGGCACCAGTATATGAGGCAGTGATTAAACAAAATCTTGACAGGGGCCTCTGAGCCCTACTCAAATACAAGCACAGTTTTAAAGTGATCATTTAGGTTAAAAAAAAATATATATATATATATAAAATGAAAGATATATGAAAAAGGTAAATATTAAAATTAAGAGTTAAACTGTGAGTGTGTGCAAGGGTTCAACAACTCAGCTCAGGTTAGGCAGCTTACTTTGAGCCATCTAAGGGCCTTTTTTCAGAGAATCATAGAATCATAGAATCATAGAAGTAGGGTCGGAAGGGACCTTGTAGATCTTCAAGTCCGACCCCCTGCCTGGGCAGGAGGGAAACTGGGCTCAAGTGACCCCAGCCAGGTAGGCATCGAGCCGCTTCTTAAAGACCCCCAGGGTAGAAGCCAGCACCACTACCCTTGGAAGTTGGTTCCAGATCCTAGCCGCCCTGACTGTGAAGTAGTTCCTACAGATGTCTAATCTGAACGTGCTCTCCAACAACTTGTGGCCGTTATTCCTTGTTATCCCGGGGGATGCTAGGGGAAACAAGGTCTCCCCCAAACCCTTCTGGTCCCCCCTAGTCCTTCTCTTGTGAAGGCTGAACAGGTCACAAGGTCCCCCCTCATCCTTCTTTTGTGAAGGCTGAACAGGCTCAGGTCCCGTAGCCTCTCATTGTAGGGTCTGCCCTGCTGTCCCCGGATCATGCGGGTGGCCCTCCTCTGGACCCTCTCAATGTTGTCTACATGCCTCTTGAAGTGGGGTTCCCAGAACTGGATACAGTACTCCAGCTGTGGCCTGAACAGTGTCGTGTAGAGGGGGAGGATCACCTCCTTAGCCCTACTTCAGATGCACCTGTGGATGCACGATAGGGTCCGGTTAGCCCTGCCGACCGTGACCTCGCATTGTCGGCCCATGTTCATCTTGGAGTTAGTGATGACTCCAAGATCCCTTTCTGCCTCCGTGCTCTCAAGAAGGGAGTTTCCCATCTTATAAGTGTGTTGCAGATTACTACCGCCCAAGTGCGCACCCTGCACTTGTCCGTGTTGAAACACATCCTGTTTTTGTTAGCCCACCCTTGCAACCTATCCAGGTCTTTCTGCAGTCTTTCCCTCCCTACTAGCATGCCCACCTCACCCCAAATTTTGGTATTATCAGCAAATTTGAACAGGTTACTTTTCACTCCGTTGTCCAAATCGCTGATAAAGAAATTGAACAGTGTGGGCCCAAGGACCGAGCCCTGGGGGACTCCGCTGCCCACTTCCCCCCAGGTCGAATATGACCCATCCACCACTACCCTCTGAGTACGACCCTTCAGCCAATTAGCAATCCATCTGACCGTGCAGGCATCAATGCCACAGTCGCCTAGTTTTTTAATGAGGATGGGGTGGGACACAGTGTCAAAGGCCTTGCTGAAGTCCAGGAAGACTACATCCACGGTGACACCTGCATCCAGGTGACCTGATCATAAAAGGCAATCAGGTTGGTCTGACATTACCTGCCCCTAATAAAACCGTGCTGGTTGCCCCTGAGCATCATCCCCGATGCCAGCCCATCACAGATGTGCTCCTTGATGGTCTTCTCAAAGAGTTTCCCCAGGATTGAGGTAAGACTGACGGGCCTATAATTGCCCGGGTCCTCCTTCCTCTCTTTCTTAACAATGGGGACCACAATGGCTATCTTCCAATTATCTGGCACCTGGCCCAAGCACCACGAGCGCTCGTAAAGCCATGCCAAGGGCCCAGCAATAACCCCTGCTAGCTCCCTCAACACCCTGGGGTGGAGAGCATCTGGACCTGCTGACTTGAACACGTCCAGCCCCTCCAGAAGCACTCTAACCCAGTCCTCCTCAACCTTAGGTCTTGAGACGTTCCCCTAGAGTCCGTCTTGAAACACGGTGAGGGAGTCCTGGTCCCTGCACAAGAAAACAGAGGTGAAGAATCTGCCTTCTCCCAGTGCCTGCTTCATTGTCCCTATATATTTGAAAAAGGACTTTTTATTATCTTTGATCTTGGACACTAGTCCTAGCTCTATGTCTGCCTTAGCTTTCCTAACAGCCCCACTACAGGCCGGAGCAGTGGAGGTATACCCTTCTTTGGAGATAGCCCCCCCCCCGCCCCTTCCACCAGGTGTACACCGCCTTTTTGGCAACCAGGCATTCCCAGACTTCCTTGGTGAGCCAGGGAGGCTTTCGGGCACTCTTGCCCCCCTTGCTTCTAGTTAGGATTGTCACCCCTTGGGCCCCGAGTATCGTCTCCTTAAGGAACGACCACTCATCTTGGGCACTGAGTTCCCCTGCCCTTGAGAACCCCAGTGCCTCTCCCAGCAATCTCTTCAACTCATTAAAGTTGGCCCTCTTGAAGTCTAGGGCTACCGCCTTGCTGCAGGCCCTTGACACCCTGCGCTGGATGATGAATTCCAGCAAGCGATGATCGCTATCACCCAGGTGGTCAAGGACCTGGAGCCCCCTTACCAGATCATTGCCTGTGGCCAGGACCAGGTCCAACAGGGCATTTCCTCTGGTGGGACTGTGCACCTCCTGGGTTAAGTGGAGGTCCTGTATCTCGGCCAGGAACCTCCTGGAACAGTCCGACCTGGCTGACTGCTCCTCCCAGCAGATGTCCAGGTAATTTAGATCACCAAAGACAACTACATTCCTTGCCTTAAGTGCCTCTGCAAGCTGGCCCGAAAATTCCCAGTCCAGCTCCTTCCCTTGGTTGGGGGGTCTGTAGTAGACCCCCATAGTTAAATTCCTCGCCCCACAACCCCCTTGTATCTTGACCTAGAGCACTTCAGCTTGCCCCTCCTCTGACCCCATTTTGCTGGCAGAAGATGTGTATTGCTCTTTGACATAGAGAGCCACACCCCCCCCTTCCTTCCTTCTCTATCCCGCCTGTAGAACCTATAGCCCCTAATGCTAACTGCCCAGTCGTGGGATGAATCCCACCACGTTTCTGTAAGCCCCATTATGTCTGGGTTTGAACTGGCTATTCTGAGGGCAAGTTCCTCCTGTTTGTTCCCCATACTCCGAGCATTGGTATGCAGGCATTTAAGGCCTTGCATAGCTGTGCTTGCCACCCCCCGATTACAAAGACTATCCAGACCCCTGTTTCTTACCTGGGCACTCCTTGCATGTGTCACCTGTCTTGCTCATGTTTAGGTGGCTGGAGCCCTTAACCCTGGACTGGTTGCATGTTAACACCTTTTAAGTGGCTTAAAGCACTCATTACTTGTTTTAGATTTACATCATTACAGGGCAGGATTATCTCTAACCTGCCTTATTTTGTTGCTGTTCCATTGTCATGTGGCCACTTCCCAAAGCTGTTCTACTTAAGTTGAAGTCTTCCAGTATCCCAGAATGCTCTGAGGAGCCTGATTCTTTTTTCTCCAGAGCACCTGGTGGCTCTGGTGCCTCCTACTGCCGCCCAGACTTGCTCTTCTCCCACCAGTGGCAGCATGGGGGGCAGACACTGCTGGAGCTCTGGACACAAAAGGATCAGGCCCCTGGGAGCTCAGAGAGAGTGAGCTCCAGGGTTGCAGCAACTGTCACATTGGCTCTGTGGTGAAAGCAGGTTTCTCAGGGTTTAAGCCTGGCAGCCGCGCTCGCAGTGTGGAGCCCTTGCATCAGTTTCAGCAAGACCAGAGAGTCCCAGGGAAGCTGCTTCCCCGGGTCTTTCTGGTCTTGCTGAAACTGACATGGTGATGGGCCTGCTCCCTGCCTGGCAGGAATGGTGAACAGGTCCTGCTTCTAGTCCTGCTTCTGCTCACCTAGCCTGTAGTGGTAAGTCACAACTGTGCAGATGAAGGACAGACAGATCAGGTTCTTTGCCGTACTATGCAGCTGCTCCACTAATCTGAACAACACTAAACTGATTAACGTTTGTTCTCCTTACAGCATAAGGTCTAATGAGGCCCTAAATCTGAGACAGGTTGTGACATATGGAGGCATTTGCCCAGTCAGCCAGATGTAAACAAGGTGGAGGGAAAAAACTGGCAGGTAAGTGGGGGGCTGCCCTACCCAGGGAGAGGTAGTTGGGGGGTGAAAACAGCACAACCCCAGGGCTTTGGAGAGTGGCTTTTTCCCAGCCCTGGGGCTATGCTGTGAACATATGCAGGCAATTGTTAGGCTGGGTTAGCCCATTTTAGCTCAGGTTTTGTCCATGTGGTTTTTGTTTGGTTGTTTGTTTTGTGCTATCATGAAAAGACTTGTGCATGAGCTTAACTTTTCCATGCTGACTAGCTCCATTGAAGTCATATGCTATCACAAAGTTAGCATTTCTAAATGGTATGATGCATAATGTATGAAGGTAAGCATGCGTAGGAATATTTACAGGATCAAGTCCTTTCCTTTGATTGTAAACTCTTCAGAGTTGGGCATTCATTTTATCTGTGTTTGTACAGATTGCCAGCACAATGGAGCTCAAATTCCAATTAGAATCTTTAATTGCCACCATAATATGCCAGGTTCTATTATGAACTCCCATAATCCTGGGTCTATAATATAACCATTGCAAGTTTTTACTCCATTGCAAGATAAGATGTCTTGTTTTCTCCTATTCTGTACCATTATTAAACACATACAGATTGGTTCTTATCTTATTAAAAATCCAAGACAGTGCAGGCCAGTTAGTTTTGTTACTTTGAAGACCTAGGAAATGGCAAACAGGCACTATATATTGGTTTCAGACAAGCAACTAACATAACTTGATTTTCCATAAATAGTGCCTCTGAATCATCTGACTTGAACTATTTTTGGCTGTTAATGGGCTAAACACGCTGACTCACTTATATATAGCATCCCTGAAAGACAAATATATTCTGTTGCAGAAGTCTAAATATGATTTTGATGGTTTTGCTTTATACAGTAGTTCTGGCTCTGGTTCAAAACAGGAACTGATCTTGGAGTATGGGCCAGTGTACCTCATTTTGAAGTCAGTGAGAGTTTTATTGTGTGAAGGACACAGGATTTGGGAAGAGGATGAGGATGGTGATGTTAAATCATTTGTTATTTTGTTTCCTTTTATTTTTTTCTTGGAAAAGCACTTAGGATTCAGGGGCTTAATTCTAAACTTGTATACCAGTTATCAGTAAAGCTACTGAAGTCTATGGAACTACATCAGTGTGAAACCAATGTATGGCCCATTTTTCTGCATTGGGGATACAGTGCTATGTACCCCAAGACCTATGCACAATGGTCTGTCTTTATGAGCCACAGTGCAGGAATGAGGATGAAGTGAGAGCCCAGTTAGGCCCAAGGTACTTATGGAAATCTTCCAAGAGCTGGATTTGCCACAAAATATCTTTTATAACCTGCTTCAGATCAGTCAAGAAGTCCCCCAAAAAGTAGCTTCTTACATGACACTTTTACAATTTCCCACTCAATGCCTAATTGAAAATTACAGAAAGGAATAAAAATGAGAACTCATGGAAAAAATAAATAGGGTTTTTTTAATGGCCATTGTCTTTGTTTCATATTTGGTTAATTTTTGATGTGAAGGGTGAAAATTTTACTACTAATTGGTATGCTCTTTACTCTTGTAGCAAGATCTTCATCCATACTCCAGGCTTTTTATATTAGGTAAAAAGGGTCTCCAACTTAGGAACCCTAAAAAAGGCAGCTGTAACCAGGGAAAGCTTTTTCTGGTACAAACAGCATGGAAGACAGATGTAAGACTGACTTCTGAGGACCGTCACACAAGCCCCAGTGTAAAAGGATCTGGAGTATGCAGTGCTGAGTCAGTTTTAATGTTCCATTCAGCAGGATTTCATTCAGAGGGATTTGGGTCATATGGCTGCCTCATCACCCAGTCTGGAACTAGAATTTTGGTTTATTAAATTATATCATTATCAGCCTAAAAGTACAATAGAAATGACTTCTTGGTTTATTCATTTAGAAAAAAAAGACTAGAACATTGAAATTTTATTATCTTTTATATGATGGCTGTCCATAACCTGCTTGATCTTCTTCAATGGGGAAACCCCCCCCCCTCCCCCCCCCCCGAAATCTCTCTTTAAAATCTTTTCTAAATGAAGCAGGCTTTGGTACATTGGATATAATTTTTTTTTCCTGTGATAAAACAAAATAACTACAAGATAACTGAAGAAAAAGTGGCAGGTATTTAACAATGAAAAGGTGTGTGCTAGAAATGCATTATCCAGTTGTTTAGAAAATGGATGTAATTTTAAATAAAATGACAGTAAGTGAATCCATCAACATATCTATGCTCTAAAGTTTTTGAGTCATAAAACTCCCTATTTATAAAGAAAAGTTATAAATGAGAAACAGAGAAGGGAAAAAACCCAATTTCTTTGAGACAAAAATTTTAAATTTTACTTCTTGGTAAAATATGATTTATTGCAGACAACTTACTACCTATAAAAGTAAATTATGATTATCTCTATTTTAACCAATCATAGAAAAGTAGCACATGGAAGCAGAGTTCACATGTACTTCAATTTACACCCACTCCTTTTTCATTTAAGGGACAAATGTGTGAAAACAATTACTCACTAATAACTTATACTAAATTGGACTGAATAATAAATAATCCAAGATAAGCTACCAAGATACATGAAGGAATTTGACATAGTGGTAACTGCCTCTATCTACAGTTAATGCCTATTTATCTGCAAGCCGAACATAACGTGATAAGATTTCTAAAAGTACTTCCTCTGTAATACCAGTTTTTCTAGGATTTACCTCTCATGGATAAACTTGCCATCACTCTAAAGAAAGGTGAAGGTATGTGGATCTATAAATAAATTACAAAAATGAAATGTATAACAAGTACTAAAAGCTAGGTCTCTTTAAGCATATATTGCATGACAGGATAAAATGAGTATGTCTGTGCTGGGTTTGTAGGCCAACAAATTCCCACTTATTATTATTTTGAAATAGGAAACTTGAAAGGCCTGAATTTCAGCTCAGCTTTCAGGTTTTGATTTATTCTCCTGCAGCAGCATGCAGGTGTAGCGTAAATTGATTAGAAGGCTATGGTCCAGATCCTCAGGTTTAGGCCAGATATGTGCAATGCAAGCCCCCTAAGTAGATGTGAGAGGAAGGGTGCAGCTTTATACACAGTGGGTGCATCTACACAAGACACTTAACTACACGGTAGCATAGTTTACTGAGCAGTAGCATAGTTTACTGTGCTGCAAGCACA
The DNA here is from genome assembly GCF_030867095.1 of Alligator mississippiensis. Taxonomy (NCBI): domain Eukaryota; kingdom Metazoa; phylum Chordata; order Crocodylia; family Alligatoridae; genus Alligator; species Alligator mississippiensis. The sequence goes on along the minus strand of NC_081830.1, from coordinate 49,316,130 downwards.
TGCCTCTACACATGCTCATGCTTACTGTGCAGTAAAACCCCCTAATCATGAATAAATTTGATACCTGCATTTCCAAATGCAGGTATCAGATTTACTTGTGATTAGTTACTGTGCAGTTATGCATGGGTAGACATGACCTGGGAGCAAATTTGCTCCCAGTTCAGCCCTGCTATTGGGGGGCTGGCCTGTGGCTAGCCCCAGGGCTGTGGTCTGGGAGCCTCTCCTGCTCCAGGGCTGGGTTGCCTCAGCATGACATAACTCCAGGCACTGTGTCCTCCTAGGCAGGCCATAGGGTAGCCTCACCAATCTGTCTGCACCCTGGCACTGCTGCCTGGAATCGCAGTGCTGCACACCTGCCAGGCCCACACCATCTGGCTGCCAGGGCCAGCTCCACCTGCCCACAGCCCACCTCCAGCAGCCCGCCCTGAGCCTGCAGGTTGCTGTGAGGCATTGTCTCTGCTGTGCGGCAGCCAGTTCCACATTGGGCCCCTGTGCTGGGTGCTGCAGGCAGCTGCCCATGTCCAGCAGCACAGGAGCAAACACACAGAGGCCCAGATAGCATGGGGCCCACAATGGCCTCGTCATTGTCAACACCCATGCCCAACAACAGGGGCTCCAACTGGTCAATGGAGAAGACAGGTGATCTCATGGCACTGTGAGATGAGGCAGAGGTGCAGTGCCATTTGAAGTGGGGTGGGTACTCCAACACCCACATCTACGAGGGGCTCTCAGGCTGGATGCAGGAGCGCAGCCTCAACTGGTGAGTGTGGCAGTGCCACATAAAGGTTAAGGCCTTAGCAGCACAGTGGGTTGCCCTCACCAGCCACAATTGTTGGTTGGGGAATGCCCATAAGTCCATGCCCTTTATGCAGCAACTGACTGACATCCTCACACCCTGGGACCAGGGCCGCAGCCGTGCTGTCTACAGCAGCATGGGAAGTCTGACTGAACCTTCTCCCTGGCCTGGCATCTGTAGTGACATGTCACCAGAGGAGGGCCCCTCAGGTGTCCAGCAGCCCATCCCAATGAGCTCCCTGGTTACACCCTCCACCAGCAGCTTGAACCAGTACCTGCCACCCCCTGCCATGAGGCATAGCTGACCATGACACCTCCAGCTACCAGCAGTTCCAGATCCTCCCTGGGGTGGGGCCCTGGCCGGGTACCCAACCACCATGCCCCGCTGTGTGAGGACGCTGCCCAGCTGCACATCATTGCCAACAGCTGTGTCCATGTGGAGTTGGCTTTTCAAGAGGGCTGCTGGCAGCTGCAGTCAGATTCTGGACCTCCCCTCAGTGGTGGCAGAGGCCCACTGCAGGGCCCCTGGAAGAGGAAGCAGATTGCAGCAAATCTGTTCCTGCTTCCCTGCACATGTAGATGCTTGCCCAGCACCATTTTCTCACAAGTAAGCAGGTGCCACAGCAAATGCACATGTGGATACACCCAGCATTATATGCTGCCCACCAATTCCAGTTATGATTGCTTTGCTTATTCGTTGTTGCTTATATCTAAGTAGCTTATATATTACAACTGCTTCAGCTACTGATACAAGGTAAAAGTATTTGTAATAGATACACTTCTGATATACCTGTCCCATCATGTATACTTCTAAATGGTTAGTGAAGTCTGTACACTGGTTGATCGTTCATAAGACTTGATATTACTCCCAGGTAAATGTCTTTATCTTTGTTTTCCTCCACCAAGGTCATGGGCTGGTTAGGACTCCCTGCTTTTCAGTAATATCTTAACTGGCAGTCACTGAAATGAATCATTCACAAGGTCTCCAGTGAATATGCATATGTGTTTCTTATGTGAGGGACTGTAATGGGATGAGAAAAATCACTGGATTATAGGAGAGAATAGAAGATTTAACAAGTGTTTCTGACCCATATCTTTTGGGGGTAAAAATATAAGTAGATCAATATAGACAGCTTCCATATTCTTCAATATATTCTTAGCTCCAAAATATGCTTCCTTGCTAGATGGATGAAGGTTTGACATATAAATAATTTAAGATAATGATCTCATAAGGGACACATGATTATGAGTGGTAAGGATTCAGTAGCATACTTACAGATATAGAAGTGCATGCTAGACATTCGTACTCTCAATCAGAATTGACAAGGATTTTGAGAAAAGGGAGGTAGAGGGAAAACATGCCTGCATTAATATGAAAGCAATCTGTTAAGATTTCCCAGGTGCCATCATAAATAAGCAAACTACTAGTATGATTACACTTGTGCTGTGAAAAACAACAAATAGGAATACAGCATGATGCACAATTTGTGCAACATAATAGCTGAGTAAATATAATAGAAGGGCAAATGGCAATTACAAAAACATTGAGTGAATGGTCCACTTCAAAAAAATTAACATGGCATTGTTGCTGCTCAACCGTGTTTACAAAAGGGGAAACAACAGAACTGCATCAGCAAAAGACCTTTCAGAGCAAAGGCTGTTGTCACTGCTTTGTATGCTCATGCTGCTGCTGCTCTCCCGAGGATAAACAGGTTGCATATATTTCTAGGAAATGTCACTACCTACCTTTTACAGAAAGATTTCTCTCCTGACTCCTTTCCCATCGACTCATATAGCAGTTTAGAAATGTAATGATTTACCATGTTTGTTTTGGATAATAAATGATTGGACTTTTTCTTTTCTTGACATATTTTAACCTCAACTAGAAGATACTGTAATAACTAGCAGAAAGACCGGCTCCAGCCAAACAGGGATTAGTGGAATAGCTATGTAGCACATTAAGGAAAGTGACAGACTTACCAAAAATGTGCTGGAGGAGCCTCAGGAAGGGTTTTGTTTTAAATATGTTTGCATCAGTTCTAGAATCCTGGAACCCCTAGTAAGGTCAAAGGTAAGAATATGTGGGGAGGGGGTCTGGAGAGCAGAAAAATATGTTACCAAATTGTTACAAACACGGTACAATAGAGTAGTACTTAATGTACATATGTGTAACATGAGACGTTATCTTTCACATTACAGATTATATGCATATTCAGTTATCCATTCATGAATTATTTACATACAGCATTATTAGAATATGGCCACCTTTGACAGTAGAAGGAAAGGACATATGAATGCTTCATTCGAATGAATTTGCCATTCTGCACAGAACAGACTTGGACCCTGATCCTGGAGGTACTTTAGAGCATTCTTAAATCCAAACTTCTGCATGGCCTAATTTAAATCAAGGGAATATATGTATTTGTATGGTTGTAGGCATTTTACAGCTGCACAAAAGGCACAATGTAATGCTGTATTAGACAAGGAGGGAACTATGAGTTGACTATGAAGAAGGTAATTCATTATTCTAGGATGAAATTTATGTGTCACAAAGATACTTAACTTTAGAAGAAATATTCTACTGCCATCTCACTGACATCAGTACATGTAGGTAAGTGCTGTGCAGTTTTCCTAATCACTTAAGTCAATGTGAATATTTATATAGTAAGGAACTACTCAGCAGGAGTACAGGTATCAGAACTGGGTCCTTACCATCACAGGAGATCATGGGTCTAGATATTTCTTCTGGAAATCTTAATTAGACCACAAATAAAAATAAATTTGGTGCACATCTAGTTTTTTCTGGGTATTTTTCCATCTCACATCTGCATCTTCCTACACATAGAGTGAGGTTGGTTGTTCTATGAGGGAGTACATTTAAAAAAAACAAAACCTTTTAAGTGTGCAGTACACACTTTGGCCATGTAGTGACCCTGCCCTTTTGGATAAAAATGTAAGGAGTTCAGGGGCCTATACATGGCTCTCCCTATTCTCTCATCCCTTCTACCTTCAGTTTGATTCCAGCCCTTACATACCCCTCAGTGACCTGGGAATCCTTACATCCTCCCCCTAAATTGCACAGCTGACAGAAAGGAGTGTGATATGGCCTGGAACTTAGACAGACATCATCAGCTCTTTGCCTGAGAGAAACCTAACAATATTAAAATCTCATCTTTCAGCAGCTTACCTTTCTGAGCACCACATTTACTTAAAGAAATTAAAAAAAGATAAATATAAAATAATTATCATAATTGGAAAGAAAATACCTGAGTCTTTACTCCATTTGGTCAAAAAAGAGTTAATAAAAATATAATCCAAGCACAGAAAATACAATTAATAATGATGATAGGCCTTGAGGAACATGGACTGTGAGAAACAAAATTAATCAACTTTAGATGAGTTTCACTAAATGGGCTTTTGGGTATTCAGACTTAAGCTGTGCTGCTTCTGTAATCAGATTATGAAAAAATTTAGTGATGCTTCCAATTTACTGGCTCAGCTTAGTGAGTCTCTGTTCTCTGATACCAGGTCGCTCTTGTAGCCACTCATGGTCCTCTTGTCAATAAATGTATCCAGTTGCCTTTCATTGATACAGTACCTAATGAAAGAAAATGAATCTAATTAGTGATTCTAAAGAAACTGTAAATGCAATACCTGAAAGTTGCAGAAATAATTAACATTTATGACTTATTAGAAAAAAATGGAATTTGTGGGGCAGCTCCTCAGCTGTCATTAATTGGCTGCAATGATTTACAGCCAGGGATCTGGTCCATTAATTGTGAATACAGCGCTAGCAATTGCTTGCTGTGAAATAGCAGAGGGAGTGCATGGATTGTCACATTGCTGAAGAGGTTGAAAGGTAGGTGTGCCCATTTTAAGAATATTTTTTAGGTAAAAAGAGGAAGCAGCTGATTTTTTCTCCTGATCTCTAGCCGTTTTGGATGTACAAATTCTATTTTGGGTTAAAGAGTACTTTACAGGCATATACAGACATGATTCTTTGGGTGAATCTGATATCTTTTATTTGACCAATTTAAATAGTTGGGGGGGGGGGGGACTCGAAAGCTTGCTAAGAATTTTTTTTCCTACTATTTATGTTGGTGTAATAAAAGATATAAGATTCACCAAAAGAAACTTGTCTGCCTATTGTTGGCTTAGAAATGGTATTTAAAGGCCTGTTTTTTGGGAATTGGCTTATAGATATAGATATATGCATTATAAGGGGTCAAGATGGGTAGCACGAGTTAAATGGAAGAGCTTGGGAGACACACACATAGCTTCTCATGGCCCTGAAAGCAGACAGGATGTCTAGCAGACAAGGCCAATGGATGGACACAGCCTGAAAATTGAGGGGGCATATCATAACATGAGATCACAGCCGTCAAGGCAGACAGGTTGTCTAATACAACAAGGACACACAGTCTGGAAAACAGCTTGGCAACCAAAGAAGTATGTACCATACTGTCCCATAATACAAGATAAGTGACACCAGCAATAAGGCCTCAGAGCAGCAGTGAGGCTGAGTCCCAGTTTTTGGGGAACAGACCAAATTAGAAGGCCTGGAAGGCTATGTGGATGTGACACCATAGAGAGACAGCCAACCAGAGATGCAGATGCTTCCTCAGCCTGACAATGGGTTTTTAAACCCAAAAGCTTGCTAATAATTTTTTTTTCCAACTATTTAAGTTGGTCTAATAAAATATATCCGATTCACCCAAAGAACCTTGTCTGCCTGTGTCCCTAGACCAGCACGGCTACAATCTATAACCCTGTTACAGGCATATAAAATTTTAACAATCTACATTATCCATCTTTCCATGTATTTTCTTGTGAATGTCAGCTGTACAAAGCTCCAGAATGAAAAATCAAAGTGAAATAACATTGTGTCATATATTTATCACTTACAGAACATATGCATATGCAAAATTAACCAGCCATCAAGAAATGAAGCATTTTAAGCAATGTAACGATACATGTTTCTAATAGATCAGAGTTTACAAGACCAATGCCTAATTGCATAGCTCAGTGATGTCTCGTCCCATGAGCTAGATAAATGGGGCAGGGCATATCCACAGAACAGATCCAGAGTATCCATTAGAGCTGTGCAAAATGGCACTGTTCCATTTTGCCTTGAGTTTTGCCAGTTCAACGGAAGAGCATTCTGTTTTGAATTTCATTTTGAGTCGAAACAGCTGTTTCATTCCATTTCATTGAAACTGAAAGGCTGTTTCAATGCTGTTTTGATGTTTCGTGGGGGATGGGAAGTCAGCCCAGCTGGGTTGACTTCCCATCCCCACGGCTTGATCACGCTGGGGCAGGAGGCAGCTCAGTTGGGCTGCTTTCCCATCCCTGGTGCTAGATCACATGGGGAGTGGCAAGGCAGCCCAGGTTGGCTGCCTCCCCATCCCCCATGTTAGATCACGTGAGGGGGTGGAAGGCAGCCCAGCTGGGCTGCTTTCCCATCCCCCATGCTAAATTGCACAGGGGGTGAGAGGCAGCCCAGCTGGGTTGCTTTCCCATCGCCAGTGCTAGATCATGCCAGGGGTGGCAAGGTAGCCCAGCCAGGATGCCTCCTGCCCCAAATGTGATCTAGCACTGGAGGTGGGGATCTAGCGTGGGGTTTGGGAATCAAGCCAGTGGGGCTGACTCCCCATCCCCTGCTGCATCTTGTGCTGGGGATGGGAAGTCAGCCCACCTGGACTGACTTCCCATCCCCAGCCTCTGGTTGAAATGTTTTGACTTTCAAAACATTTTGACTAGCCTCATTTTGTTTCAAGGCTATCTTGATGGCATTTGTTTCATTCTGATTTTGCTGTTTCAACCTCAAAATTGGTCAAAACAGTGTTGAAATGAAACAGCCAGTGAAATTTCACACAGCCCTAGTAGCCGTGTCATCTAGCTCCATAGTTGGAATTTGGTGGTACCAGTATTAACTGCTGCAGCTTTCAGAGTTGTGACAGCCTCTACTCCTTCTACTGCCAAATTTCTGCCCTTCACTTGTGCTTTCCTGCAAACCAGATAATGTGGTTCTGTGGGCCTATCTTGACCATTATTGCTATTGTAAGATCTTTATCATTGCTGAGATCCAAGTTGTGTTGTGTTGTCTTTTTGTCACTGACTTTATTGGTACACCTTCATCTCCCAGTAATGTAACTAACATGTGGGGGGGAGGGGGAAGGAAAGGAGTGTGAGTGGGACACCAACCCTGCGCATCAATTATGGTGGTGATACATAAATAGCAAGTGCTGCTGCTGTCCCTTGCACCACCACTCCCAGAGTGCAAAACTCAGGACTGAGGTGCTCAGCATTTCATTATGTTGAGGCCTATCAAATTAAATCCCTGTATAGGAAAGTGGAGAGCGGCTGCTGATATGGCAACTCCCCCCCCCCCCCCAATCTGCATCAAGCAGAGGAATGGAGGAACTGAGGACTGGGACCCATGGACAGATCCCAAATATCATAAAAGGAGTATAGGAACAGTGACCTGCATTGTAGGGGTGACTGCACCCTGGTTCCCAGCCCTAACTTTAGGAGGGGCAGACTCTGCTGCAAGAACAGCAGTGGGGACTTTTTTTGTTTGTTTTTTTAAGTCTCAGCAGGTAAAATTCTTCCCTCCCCAATGTATTCCTCTCCATGATTAGCAGTACATTCCTTCTGCTCCATTCCCACTTCCTTCCCCCCTCCTCCCCACCACTGCCACTGCAGCTGTCTCTCATGAACCACTCCTGCCCTTCTCTGGCTAAGTCTGGCAGAAGTAGGTGGGTTCCCTTCCCCTGCATGTAGTCCTGAGCTGGCAGGGAACACCCAGGGGGACTGAGAAGGGAGGGACAAACCCACTGCTGTCAATGTCCCTGGCTGAGCCCAGCTTCATGTAGAACCTTGCTAGAACAGTCAGGGTCAGGTCTGGAGCTCCCCCATCCCACCCTGGCTCTGCCTCCAGGGCAGCTGGTGACAGTGACAGCAGTGGATTGGCAGGGAATTGGAAGGGGAGGGGAGGGGAGGGGATGTGCCACTAAGCATGTAAGGGAATGGAAAGGGGGAATTCTTGTCATATTTAATCAATTCCAAGATGAGAGTTGTCTCCTATGGGGGAAGCCCCTCATCTTGGATTTGAGTACAAGCAGGGGGGAGGCAAGCATATGACCTCTGCCAGAGCTGCCATTGCCACAGTCAGTTCTACATGGCTAGGTGAGGATCAGAGTGACATCTCCCCAGAGTGCCTTGGGCTAAACTGGGGACATTTCTGGTGCAGAAGTTGTGGGGGGGGGGTAATTGGTGATGGGGGAATGGAGAGGGAGGCAAGTGGAGCAAAGACTGCTGGAGGCAGAGGTGGCATGGGGACAGGCACCAATGCTCAGGTGGGAGGGCAGGCAAGTGGTATACGTCATAGATTCATAGATTCATAGATGTTAGGGTCGGAAGGGACCTCAATAGATCATCGAGTCCAACCCCCTGCATAGGCAGGAAAGAGTGCTGGGTCTAGATGACCCCAGCTAGATGCTTATCTAACCTCCTCTTGAAGACCCCCAGGGTAGGGGAGAACACTACCTCCCTTGGGAGCCCGTTCCAGACCTTGGCCACTTGAACTGTGAAGAAGTTCTTCCTAATGTCCAATCTAAATCTGCTCTCTGCTAGCTTGTGGCCATTATTTCTTGTAACCGCCGGGGGCGCCTTGGTGAATAAAACCTCACCAATTCCCTTCTGTGCCCCCGTGATGAACTTATAGGCAGCCACAAGGTCACCTTTCAACCTTCTCTTGCGGAGGCTGAAAAGGTCCAGGTTCTCTAGTCTCTCCTCATAGGGCTTGGCCTGCAGGCCCTTAACCATATGAGTTGCCCTTCTCTGGACCCTCTCCAGGTTATCCGCATCCCTCTTGAAGTGCGGCACCCAGAATTGCACACAGTACTCCAACTGCGGTCTGACCAGCGCCCGATAGAGGGGAAGTATCACCTCCTTGGATCTATTCATCATGCATCTGCTGATGCACGATAAAGTGCCATTGGCTTTTCTGATGGCTTCGTCACACTGCCGACTCATGTTCATTTTGGAGTCCACTAGGACTCCAAGATCCCTTTCCACTTCTGTGCCACCCAGCAGGTCATTCCCTAGGCTGTAGGTGTGCTGGACATTTTTCCTCCCTAGGTGCAGCACTTTGCATTTCTCCTTGTTGAATTGCATTCTGTTGTTTTCTGCCCACTTGTCCAACCTATCCAGGTCTGCTTGCAGCTGTTCCCTGCCCTCGGCGTGTTCACTTCTCCCCATAGCTTTGTGTCATCTGCAGACTTGGACAGAGTACATTTCACTCCCTCGTCCAAGTCGCTGATGAAGACATTAAAGAGTATCGGTCCAAGGACCGAGCCCTGCGGGACCCCACTGCCCAGACCCTTCCAGGTCAAAACCGACCACATCCACCACGACTCTCTGGGTGCGACCCTCCAGCCAATTCGCCACCCACTGGACTGTGTAGTCATCCAAGTCACAGCTTTTTAACTTGTTCACCAGTATGGGGTGGGATACTGTATCGAAGGCCTTCCTGAAGTCTAAGTATACGGCATCCACCCCTCCTCCTGTGTCCGGGAGTTTCGTAACCTGGTCATAAAAAGAGACTAGATTAGTCAGGCACGATCTGCCTGCTACGAACCCGTGCTGGTTTCCCCTCAGCATAATTTGTCCTGCTGGGCTCTCACAAATGTGAGCCTTGATAATTTTTTCAAAGATTTTGCCAAGGATGGAGGTGAAACTGCCTGGCCTATAGTTGCCTGGGTCCTCCTTCCTACCCTTCTTGAAGATGGGGACCACATTGGCCCTTTTCAGTCCTCTGGGACTTTGCCCATTCACCACAAGCGTTCAAATATTCCCACCAGTGGCTCTGCAATCATGCTGGCCAGTGCCTTCAGCACCCTCGGATGGAGCTCATCTGTGCCTGCCGACTTAAAGGCATCCAGTTCTTCCAAGTGACTCTGCACCATCTCAGGGTCTATGCACGGTAGTCTGGTGCCTTGCTGCTGCCTCTGTACAACCCTAATGAGAGACTTGTCGTGCCCCTCGCTTAGGAACACTGAGGCAAAGAAATCATTGAGGAGTTCAGCCTTGTCTCCCCTGTCCATCACCAATTGTTTCTGCCCATTTAGCAGGGGTCCTATTCCTCCTTGGGCCTTCTTTTTAATCCCTATATATCTAAAAAAACAATTTCTTGTCCTTTACTTGGGATGCCATCCTCAGCTCCATGGTAGCTTTGGACTGTCTAACTGCCTCCCTACAAGCACGAGCAGAGGAGGTATATTCATCTTTGGTGATCTCTCCCTGTTTCCACTTTTTATGTGCTCCCCTTCTGGCCCTTAGGCTGCCCTGGATTTCTCTGGTCAGCCAAGGAAGCCTCCTGGCCCCTTTCCCTCTTTTTCCTCTCATCGAGATTGTCTCGCTTTGTGCCCGAAGGATCGTTTCCTTAAGGCACAGCCACACTTCTTGGGCTCCCATCACTTCAAAACTCGTACTCTGCAGTGCGTCCTTGACTAATCGCCTGAGTTCATTGAAATCAGCTTTCCTAAAGTCTAGCACTTTCACCCTACTAGTTACTTTACCCACTCGGAGTCTTATGGTGAATTCTATTATTAGGTGATCACTGTCCCCCAGATGGCTACCAATCTGTAGGTCCCCTACCATGTCATCCCCCATTGCCAATACTAGATCCAGTATGGCATTCCCCCTAGTGGGACCGTGTACCTCCTGTGTCAGGTGGAGGTCCTGTACACAGATTAGAAACATGCATGAACGGTGGGACTTTGCCGTCTGCATGTCCCAGCAGATGTTTGGGTAGTTTAGGTCCCCCATAACTACTGCCTCTTTAGCTTTTATGGTCTCTGAGAGCTGCCTCAGGAGCCCCGAATCTATTTCTTCCCCTTGGTGTGGGGTCTGTACAGACCCCTACCACCAAATCCCTTTCTCCTTGCCCCCCATGTAGCCTAACCCACAATCCTTCTACTTCCTCATCCTTTGATTCCGTCTTGATGAGGGTCGATGTATATTGCTCATTGACATAGAGCGCAACCCCTCCCCCTTTTTTCCCCACTCTGTCCTTTCTGTACAATCTATAACCCTCAATATGTACCGCCCAGTCATGGGAAGAATCCCACCAGGTTTCCGTTAGCCCTACTAAGTCATAGGTGTTTTGTGCAAGCAGGAGAGCTAGTTCATCCTGCTTGTTCCCCATGCTCCTGGCAGGAGTATATAGGCACATGAGCCCTGTGGCTGGTGCCATTGCTGTCCCCCCACTCCGAGTCCCAAGGGGCCCCTTATTTCTTACCTTCTCATTGCTTATCTGTGCTGTGTGTGGGCCAGGGGTGAGCCGGGCCTATCTTTGTGCACACGGTCTGTGGCCAGCAGCCCGGGCACGCGGGGTCGGAGAAAACCATGCGGTGGCAAGGCATGCACGGGCTAGAATTAGTCACAGAGGCGTAATGGTTGATTGAAAGATTATTTACTTACACCCAAAATGGTCGTGGTGTAGGCTGGACAGTTTCCAGGTGCAGCTCCGCTTAAATCCTCGTTGGAGGACTACGACAAATTCGGTTCTTTGGCCCCAGAGTTATTTAGGCTCCGCGGGTTTGGCAATTCTTTCCCACGGAGTTGTGGAAGCTCCGTGGGCTCTGTTCGGTTCCCAGGCCCCGGAGTTGTCAAGACTCCGTGGGTTCAAAAATTGGGTATATAGGAAAGGGATACATGTAGGATTGCGCTCGGCGACGGGGAGAGGCTAGAGGCTGATCAGACCTCTGTTGCCTGCTTAAGAAATGCGTTGGGTCCGCAAGGATCCGCAGCGCTTAGAGATCTTCACACAGGGTGAAGTCTCCTCCTCCTGATGTTTGTGGAGTCCTCCAACTTGGGCGGAAACCACTCAAGCTCTTTATACGGCTAGCAAGCCAATCGCTAGCTGCCACGTATGCATATATTAGAGTTGCCCAATAATGTGGCATGAACTCCCATAAAATGGCGGGAACTCCTTTGCACCATGCATCTCTGAGATGCAAAAGACATGCACCATGCAAAGAAGGCTACAAATCTGGGGGGAAATTCCCCGTTGCACTGGAGTTCTCTCCTGCAGCAGAGAACTCCACCATGCAAGGAAGCTGTAATTTTAGCGGGAACATAATTTAGCATTGCCGAAGCACACACAAACAAAAACTCACAACTTTGGGTTGTGACATGCTGTAGTGCTGGGCACCCCATGGCTTGCAGGTTCCCAATGTTCTCCTTCTTCAGGCTGGGCTGTCCTTGTGGGTGCCACATGGTTTGGTGGTCCACAGCTTTCCCCGCCCTCATCTTCCCCTCCCCCTGACGAGCCTAGTTTAAAGCCCGCCGGTGGAGATCCGCCAACCTAGAAGAAAACACACACTTACCTTTGAGGGACAGGTGAAGCCCATCCCAACTGAGCATGTCCCTCGTCGTAATGTGTGGGTCGTGTGGGGGGGTAGGTACCAGGACTCACAAGCATGGGATGGGGCAAGTGGTATATATAATATAAATTGTGTAAAATTAATTAAAAAGTGTTTCATGTGAAACACAACACAAATGAAGGCACAGCTTTGCTCACCAAAACTCAGTGGAAAAAAATGAAATATGCTGAAAAATATTTAAGTCAACCCATTTTATTTGATAGCACTTAATTGTATTAAGTTTTGAACTTCTTGTCCATTCGGTGTGAAGGTTTCCTCTTGATCTTTTATGACAACGATTATAGATATTTCCTCACTCTACTTCGAAGAAGTTTAGTGCTATTGTGAGAGCCTAAACTTAATTTTCTTTGGTAATTCCTCACAGTAAGGATGATTGTCTTCAATGATTGGTTTACCTATGGACCTAAAGATGGCTGGCTTAGCTGATCCAGGATCAACAGACTGTAGCAATTCAGGCATGTGTTTCCATGCAGGGTGGGTGGCTACAGATTTTTTATTTGGTCCATGATACACTGTTGCTGATGCTCCAGAAAGAGCACACACCAACTGCTGAAACTTCCTTAGCCGGACGAAGGGTTTTTTAACTTGAAAGCTTGCTTAATAACTATTCTCCAACTATTTGGGTTAGTCTAATAAAAGATATCAAAGTCACCCAAGGAACCTTGTCTGCCTATGTCCTTAGACCAACACGGCTACAACCTACACCCCTGCAACATGAAAGATATCGAATTCAGCCGTCTAAAATGGAAACTGTACAACATGAAAAAGAAAGAAGCCAAACTCAACAGCGACATATATTTTCTAAGCCTTTGCAAGGAACACAACTTCATTCCCATAGGACTAAACATCTACAATCCCCTGACTACTACATACAACTCTAAATATGCTTCACAGCTATGCAGAAGAACTTCAGAGAAAATTAGAAATCATCTGCTTCACCTACTCTACTCCAAAAAAGACCAACTCAGGAAGGAAATCACCATATACTACAACAACTTAAAAGACAGAAATCCATGCATGTTCCCTGACAATATACAGTGGGTACAAAGAGACTACAAAAAACTTTCTACAGCATTCATCCTACATAAAAAGAAGAAATGGAACAAATTACTCCAAGAACAAGCTCCCCAGCCACAAAACAACCATCAGAGGAGCAACACCAACACCTTACAACATTCCAACCTCAGACTTGATGAAACTGAAAGCAGCAACCAACCCACAAATATTATCAATCTCTCCACACACACACTTACCAAAACTGAAAAATCTGTCCGTTCTAAAGGCCTAAATTTCTGTCCAGAAAAATACCCTAATAAAATACTTCAATGTGGAGAACTAGAAGAATTCTTCCGATGCCTACGCCTCAAAGAATATTTCCACGACCAAACTGAACCCACTCCCAACAACAACTCATCCTCTGACAACATTCAGGAAAGGATCAATGCCAAAAAGGCCAAAAAAAATCAGATTGGACACCTCGCAGTGGACGAAACCCTAACCTTGACCACTACATTGACTGCTTCAGGGAAAGAATGAACAATGAAATAATCAGCAACACACGCCACCACAACAACCTCTCTCTACCAGAGAAAAAGGCCATAGAATCTCTAAGATGTAACCACCAAATAGTAATAAAACCAGCAGATAAAGGAAGAGCCATAGTCATCCTAAACTGTGAGGATTACATAAAGGAAGCCAAGAGACAGCTCTCTGACACCACCTACTACAAAGAACTACAAGAAAATCCTACTCCCCTTTTCACCAAAAAACTCAACAATACCATCAAATCATTTTCATCAAGACTACAAGAAAAACTACAGACCTTGATCCCCCCAGTACCTAACCCGGGGACTTTTTACATGCTCCCTAAAATCCACAAACAAGAGAACCCTGGCCGACCTATCATATCCAACCATGGGACCCTAACTGAGGAAATATCAGCTTTCGTTGAATCAATCCTAAAACCACTTGTCACCCACAGAGCAAGCTATGTACAAGACACTACAGACTTTCTATGGAAACGTAAAAACATAGACCACCTTTCCAGCAACACGTTCTTAGCCACCATGGACGTTACCAGCCTATATACCAACATCCCACACCAGGTTGGCATCCAAGTCTACCTTACATATCTACAGGAACAAGATTATAACTCAGAATACAGGCTCAAAGATATTACTGACCTTATACACTTCATCCTCACACACAACAATTTCATTTTTAATAATCAACACTTCCTAGAGATGATGGGAACAGCTATGGGCACTAAAATGGCCCCACAGTATGCCAACCTTTTTATGAGCCACCTGGAAGAAGACTTCCTCAAGAACTGCACCATCAAACCCTTGCTATACTTAAGATACATTGATGACATCTTCATCATTTGGACTGAAAACCTGCAATCTCTGATTGAGTTCCATCAGAAATTCAACAATCACCATCCCTCCATCCGACTTTCTTTAGAATATTCCAGCACCAACATCTCCTTTTTAGACACAATGATCAGTATCCAGAAGGGTAAAATACAGACCACAGTACACAAGACACCCACAGACCAACATACATATCTGCACAGAACCAGCAATCACCCTAAACACACCAAAAAAGCTGTGATATACAGCCAAGCCCTCAGATACCACCGCATCTGTACTGAAGAGAACACCTGGGATTGCTACCTCACCAATCTTAAAAAGGCTTTCACCCAACAAGGACAATCATTCAGAGAGATAGATCGCATGTTTGAAAGAGCCACCCGGATACCACGTGAAGAAGTGCTGCAGTACAAAAGAACCCCCCCCCCCCCAAAATCGCACACCGCTGGTTATGACATATCACCCCTCCCTTGAACCTGTACAGAAAATCCTCAAAAAATTGCAACCCATACTAGAAAGAAACCTTATTCTTAAAAAGATCTTCCCAGAGTAGCCTTGAAACAAGCACCGAACCGCGCCAACCTCATCACCAGAAGCAAATTTCCTCAATCCCAGAACACACCAAAAGGATCCAGACCGTGCCAGGACAAGAAATGCAAAACCTGCCCCCACATCTCCACCACCCCCACTATTACTACACCCCACAACAGAGCCATCAGCATCCCAGGATCTTACAGCTGCGCCTCCAGAAATGTAATATACCTCATCCAATGCACCAAATGCCCTGATGGAAGATATGTAGGAGAGACCAAACAAGAACTGCTCACCAGAATGAATGCACACCAGAAATCTATCAAAGACAGAAATACCCAATTACCGGTGGGGGCACATTTGTCACAGGAGGGCCACTCTCTCCAATCTCTCAGTCCTGATCCTCAAGGGAAACTTACACAACACTTCCCAGAGACGAGCCTATGAGCTCCATTTCATCAACCTCCTGGATACTAGAGATCATGGACTAAATATAGACATTGGATTTTTGATACATTATAATGTGCCTGGCAACTGACTCCCCAGCCCAGCCCCTGGCTTGTTTACTTTTCATTCCATCCAGGAAGAGCACACACCAACTGCTGCAGCGTCCTTAGCCTGACAAAGGCTTTTTGAACTCGAAAGCTTGCTTAATAACTATTCTCCAACTATTTGGGTTGATCTAATAAAAGATATCAAATTCACCCAAGAAACCTTGTCTGCCTATGTAGAGAGGTTGACATTGTTCCCAGGATTTTTCCTATAGCTGGCAAGCTGTGAAGATTGTGTCAGTTGTGCCTCCTGATGCCTGAAACCACACTGCAATTCTGGGAGGAGCTCTTCAGCAAGTGGAAAAAGACAGTTCAGGAGGGTTCTGGCAATGATCTTTCCCATGGCAGACAGCAATGTGATGTCTCTGTAATTTTTTACAGTTGGACTTGTCTCCTTTCTTGAAGATTTTCACCATTATAGCATTCCTGATGTCATCTGGGATTTCCTCATCATTTCAAATCCTTAAGATGAGGGCACAGAGCTGTGATGTGTACTCCTCTTCTCCCTGCTTAAAGATTTCTGTGGGGATTCCATCAGCTCCAGATGCCTTGTTATTCTTCTTCTGCTTCATGGCTTTCCTCAACTCATCAAGAGTTGTAGGGATTCCCAGATCATCTATGATTGGGTGTTGTAGGATGGAGTTGAAACCACTCTCATCAATAATAGAGTTTTGATTGAGACGGTCCTCAAAATGCTCCTTCCAATGGGCATTGGTGGATTCCCTTTCCTTGATAAGTTCTCCTCCATTCTTAGGTCTAAAGAGGTTGGTCCCTGAGTGCTCAGACAATAGAAGGCTTTGGTGGCATTGAACAAACTGTGCATATCATGGATTTCAGTGAGATGTTGCATCTCCTTCACTTTGCCTTCCCACCATCTGTTCTTCATATTGCAACTCCCTTGTTGGACCTCTGCCCTGGCTTGTTTGAGATTCAGTTTCCTTGGAGTTGATGTAATTCTGCCAAGCACAAAAGGCCTTGCACTTGTGGTCAATCAACTCTTGGACCTCCCAGTCATTCTCATCAAACTGGTCTCTATGTTTCATGGTAGAGAATCCAAGTGTCTCTTTTAAGGCACTGATGACAGTGAACTTGAAGGCACCCCAAGTGCTGCTACCATTCTCCCATTTTTGTGGATTGGAATTCACCAGGTTTTCATTGAGACACTGGTGGAAGAGGTCTTGCTTGATTGGGTCCTTGAATCTTTCAACATTGATCTTTTGTTGGCATTGCTTCTGCTGCAGCCCATGTTTAGGAGCCAGTTTGAGTGACATAACTGAGGGATGAGTCAGTGATCAGTCTAGCAATCATCAGCTCCTAGCATAGCTTGCGTGATTTGGACATCTTTGTGATCCTGGGCACAAACAGTGATGTAGTAAATCAAGTGACAATGCTTAGATTACAGGTTTTGCCACAATGTCTTGTGACTTTTTTCTGGCAGAACAGGGTGTTAGTGATGGTGGGTCCAGGTTGCACACAGTTGGTCAAGAGGAGGATGCCACGAGAGTTGACCTTTCCTACTTACTTGCCAAAATTACATTCCAGAGGTTTGAATCCCTTCCAACTTGGTGTTGAAATCCTCGTGCAGAATAAGTCCATCTCTCTCTGGAACATCAGAAAGGATTTTGGTTAAGGCTGGGTTTTATCAGCAGAGTCACAAGTTGGGGCATATGCACTAATGACTGACAGTAGTATATTGGCTCCCTGCCAGTTTAAGATGGAGAGTCATGAGGCACTCATTATTTCTGATAGCGAAGTTGTTGAGTTGGTTTATTAATTTATTCTTGATGAAAGAAGCAACTCCATGAAACTGGCATTTTCCTTCCTGTTTACCCAGAAGACAGTATAGTCACCTCCATGTCCTTTGAGCTGCACATCTCCTGCTCACTGGGTCTTGTTCAGTGCAGCAGCCGGTTTCCCTTTTCTCTTCAATCATTTCTCCTAGAGCAGGATACTTATGGTGATTAGAGAAGGGCCTCAGGATGTGATATTTGGGTTTGGGGCTAGACACTCCCACAGTGTACTAGTTTCATAGTTTCATAGTAGCTAAGGTCAGGAGGGACCTGAACAGATCATCTAGCCTGACCCCCTGCCACAGGCAGGAATGAATGCTGGGTTCACAAGACCCCAGACAGGTGATCATCCAACGTCCTCTTGAATTTGCCCAAAATAGAGGCAAGGACCACTTCCCTGGGAAGTTGGTTCCAGATTTTGGCCACCCTAACTGTAAAATATTGTTTTCTGATCTCTAACCTAAACCTATTCTCCATCAGCTTATTACCATTGTTCCTAGTGATTTGATCTAAGGGGTTCTTTGTTGGCCTTCTCTGATTTTTGTAGCAATGATTGAAAGGGCTGATACATCACAGTTCCTCTCTTTAGGGGTGTATGAAATGGGCCATATTTGATTCAGATTTGGCCTGAATTGGGGGACAGTGATTCAGTTCATTGATTTGGATCACTGTCCCCAATTTGATTTGGCTGAATCCTAATCAAAGATTCAATTCTGATTCAGGGTGTGAGAGGGTTCTGCACTTTTATCTTCATCTCCCCTCTGTACTCGCCCACCACAACTTAGATGTGAAGAAAAGAAAAGGAGATCAGTGTTTTGTAGTGTCTGAGAAAGATAAATGCCACCCAAATGTTAAAGTCTCGCAGGGTTAATTTATTTCCAAACTAAATGTGATACAATTCTAGCAGTCTCATCAATTCTTTCATTTGCGAGAACAACCCATTATTGAGAAGGACTCTCCTGGCTGGATACACCTTTGCAACTTTGTACCTAAATTATACTGCTGTTTGCCTCATTAGTTATGTGTGCTATCTGCATTTCTCTTTTTGTTATAGACGGCTTGTGCTGAGAGCGGCTCCCTGCTGTTTCTTCACAGCCAGTCTCTCTGCTCTCAGGTATTAATTGTCCTCCCAGGGTAGGAAGCTTGAGGGAAGCTACTCTCAGTCCCCATCTCTCCCCTTAGGGGTACTAGCGCTCTCTCCCTCTCTGAGCTCCTGTCCACCACCTCCCACCACCTCACAGTGCTCCCGCAGTTGCCCAAGTCACTGGGTCTTCTCCAAGGTGATTCCTTTCTCCCCCTTGGCTTAAGGCATCTGTTTCCCAGTGTCCCATAATGCTCCCACACTCACCTGTGCAGCAGGGTTTGCACAGAAGTATTTTCCTTTTTCTGACCGACCTGCCACCTCTCTTGAAGCCCGTCTCTTTTGGTGTCCTCCAAGATTACAGGTATGATCTCTCCTCTACCTTCTGGAGTCCCCATTGTTTTCTTCTTTGTCTTCTGGTGCCCAAAGACAAAAATCAATGCTCTGCTACTATCTTTTATCCCCCAGTTTTCATGGGCTAATCACTTGAACCTTTCCTGGATGTGTAATGTCTGCCACCTGACAGAGTTCATCGTCGAGTCAATGTTGCCTGACTGTGTCTAAGTAACAGGGCTCCTGCCTGAGTCCCTGTTATACAGGGAATGAGAGATTCGGCCATAGACACAGCTTTAAATGTTTTTTCTATATACCTCAAGGTACCAGATGTTGCTCATGAATGCTGCGATGCTGGGGTGGATGGAGCATCCCACAGGAGTGTGTGTGTGTAGGGGGGGACATGTGCTTGGTGGTGAACCAGGACGTGGACTGGAAGTACTTCTAGTCCACTTCTGGGTCTTCCACTGAGCATGTTGGGGGTCCCCAGGTGACCCCCTAGACCCAGAAGGCACAAGTCACTGAGCCAGGGTGGTGCAGGGGAGGCCCCCAGCACAATCCCTGCTGGACCCAGAAATGGATCAGAAGTGCTTCTGGTCCACATCCGGGTCTGCTGCTGAGCACACTGGGGAGCCCTACCACGCTCCTGTGGGATGCTCCATCTGGCCCACCATTGCAGCATTCATGACCCACCTGGCACTTTGATTTATATAGAAAATACATTAAAACTGCATCTATATCCGAATCATTGAATCTTTCCAAATTTCTCCAAATCTATTCAGAGGGTTCTGATTTGTTTCAGAGAGATTAAAGGGTCTCCTGATTTGATTCATATTTGGAGATTTGGCCACTGAATCAGGCTGAATCTCCACTGAATTGAGTCAGGGACCAAAGCTTTGCACAGCCCTACTGTCTATGAATAAGCATTGTTGGGAAGATTTAGAATTTTTCTGTGATCATTTAGTAAGCATTCATATTCTTCCCAGGAAATGATAATAAGGGAAATGCATATCTGTTAAAAGGGTGCAAATAAAAGACTTTTGCACAGAAAGATAATAAGTGAAATCTGTGCCACATCAAAGTCGGTGGCAAATATTTCATTGACTATAAAAGGTTAAAGATTTCATCCTGTAATAATAGCTTGAGTTTACATGTGGTGTGTCCTTTCATTCTAGAGTATCCCTGCCTACTCACTTTACTAGCTATATAGTCATACTTGTATGTTACTTCAAAAGCATTTGCCCTTAAAAGGAATTTAACACCCCCCCCCAATCTTGAAGAGAGAGCTGAATCAAAACATTCCCACCCCCAGAAAAAAAGAACAGAACAGAACTCCAAGTACATTTTTGGTGACTTCCTCCTTTTGTTTGCAGCTGATAAAAGGAACCTTCCCACCAAGCAGGGCTCTTGAGAGTTCAAGGCCTGATTTCTTTCTGACTTCAGGGAAAGCTTGACACCTAGTTGGGGATAGTCTGTTCAGCATCAAAAATCAGGGCCCTGTCACCCTAGATAGGAAGATCTTTTATAATGAGTTTGAGTTGGCACAAGTTGTCACCATATTTTGAGCATCACACATGTTGTGAACAGGGTTTCCTCACATATGTTAAGTAACTCTTGGTATCTCTTTGATGAAAGCTAAACATAACTTTTTTGGACTGAATGGCATGTAAACAGCACATAAGGTCATAGTCGTATAAATTGTGTGATAATACATTCAATTATGGACCTTTTCTAGCAGCCAACAAATGCTTATTATGAGCAAATTGTAGTAGTGTAGTGGTAGCCACGATCATTCAGGGATTAGGCAAGAAGCAAGATTTGTTTTTGTTTTACTGGACCAGCTATATAATAAACAAGCACTTTTATTGACTCAGAGTAGCAAATGAACTAAAATTTATGAAGTGACATACAGTCATTTC
Source organism: Alligator mississippiensis (assembly GCF_030867095.1). Taxonomy (NCBI): domain Eukaryota; kingdom Metazoa; phylum Chordata; order Crocodylia; family Alligatoridae; genus Alligator; species Alligator mississippiensis. The sequence continues at coordinate 49,295,308 of NC_081830.1, read as the reverse complement.
AGCAATTTAGCACACTTACTCCAAACATTATTTGGAGTTTACAAATTTTAATGGCTGGATGGGAACTGTTAGAGAGCTTTTGTTGGGTCTGAGTGAATTGGGATGGATAAAAATACTACGTGCTGGATAGATTGCTGGCTCAGTAACCACAAGCAAAGGGTAATTATTAATGGGTCCATATGATAATGGCAGGAGGCTGTGAGTGGAGTCCCACAAGGTTCTGTCCTCAGCCCAGTCCTGTTCAGTGTGTTTATTAATGATTTGGATGCTGACACAGAAAGCTTCTTGAGCAAGTTTGTGGATGACAGTTGTGAAACTGGGAAGGATTGTGAACATGTTGGAAGTTGCTAATGCAATTTGGAAGCATCTTGACAAATTGAAAAGTTTTGTTAGAGCTGACAGGAGGAAGTTCATTGTGGACAAATGCAAGGTGCTATATTTTGGGTGGAATAATCAAAAACACAAATACAAAATGGGTGACACCTGGCTGAGAATAGCAGCTCTATGAAAAAAGACTTGGGAATTTTGGTAGAGCACATACTCAATATAAGTCTGCAGTGTGATGTATCTGTACAAAGACAAATGCAGTTTTGGGCTGTATCAGTAGAAGCATTAGGTGCAAGACATAGAAGTTGATAGTGCGTCTCTACTTGGAATTGGTTAGGTGTCATCTGGAGTACTGTGTGCAATTCTAGGCTCCACATTTTAAAAATGATATGGAGAAATTAGAGACAGTCCAGAGGTGGGCAACAAAGATGATAAGGGGCTTGGAAAGCAAGCCATGAGAAGAGAGGCTGAAGAAGCTAGGCGTGTTCAGCTTGCAGAAAAGCTCCTTAAGAGGGGACATGATAGCAGTCTTCAAATACTTGAAAGGCTAACAGAGGAGGGAAAGCACCTGTTTTCTCTTGCTGCAGAGAGGAGGACATGGACCAATGGCTGGAAGTTGCAGCATAGGAAGTTTAGATTGGATGTCCGAAAAAAAAAAAGTCTTCACTGTTAGAATATTGAGGCAGTGGAATAGACTACCTAGGGAAGTTGTGGACTCTCCATCACTGGAGGTGTTCAAGAAGAGGTTGGACAACCACTGGTCAGGGCTGATCTAGGTGTAGCGATACCTATTTTCTACCATGAGTATTCCTCATTCTTCTGGACTTTGTTGGTTGCTCCTGCTACCCCCATCCTCCTCCCCCATTCTCTTTCTATGATATATGTCAGTGTTTTTAAGCCTTCCATAGACATTGGGTGTTGGCTACAGCCAAGGATGGGGACTTTGACTGGGGTGTGTCAATACTCCTGCTGGGAGCAAAGCTGGAGGTTTCTGGCTAGAAGGTCTTGCCCCTCTTCCAGCGTTAGACCAATCACTATAGTTGATGTCAATGGAATTTTACCCCACCATCAGTTTGGCATGGACTATGGGGGGTTTTCCCTTCTTCTTTAGCGAGGGGTGGACCTCTACCTGGGACCTCTTGCACGTATATTGATAATATTTTATAGAAGCAGGACATTGGCTGCCATGGTTCCCCTGCTTTATCTGTGCTAGGTTAGGGTGTAGGCCTATGTTGTGCCAGAGTTGAGGGTATTCTTAGGTAGAGTTTAGATTATGGTTGTATGGAATTGTTTGGATAGGGATGATCCTACCTGAAGAAGGGGATTAGACTAGGTGACCTCTGGAGGTTCTTTCCATCCCTATTTTTCTATGACTACATGAAACACCATTCAAAGGTCAGGCGACATGGGATCTTGTGACTGCCTATGGTATGATATACAGTATGTTCTTGGCTCACTCAATTCTAGTCTAGGGACTAGAATTGGGAAAACATCTAGGAGCGCAGGCCTCTGTGGTGGCCAACCAAGAGGCCCAGACTTGCAGAACTCCCACTATACAGAGAGCTGAGGAGGAATGTGCAGGGAAAAAGCATAACTGGGAGGTCTTGCTGAGACACATAGCAAAGTTATGACTGTGAAACCCTGATTGATGTAAGAATGATTCTGAAGCCTGGAGAAAAGGGCCAGCTGAACTTTGAGAGGTCTCAATACAAAACCAAAGAGTGAATAGTTTTTGTTGAATGTTTTTATCAGTATGGACCCTGGAGTGAAAGTCTTCCATTTGAAACCTATCTGTGTTGCATTGGATGGGAAACTAAGGCACAGTGACATCTAGAGAAAATTTTGTGCTGTAAGCTGAACCAGGTTTTTGTGGTCTGAACTTGGTATTCATTTCTACAGTCACAAATGACTTGTGTACTGGTCCTGTGAGGGTGGGTAAGTACTGAAATCAGATTATAGATGCATGGAGTCTATAATTAGAAGCTTTTAAGAGTAGGCTAGACAAACACTTGGTAGAGATGGCTTAGACAGACACGATCCTGCCTTGAATAGGGGGTTGGACTACATGGCCTTCTGAGGTCCCTTCCAGCCCTATTTTTCTATGATTCTATGATCCTGAAAATGTCTACGTACCTAGATTTGCTATTGGCTTCAATGGGAATTGTCTACACTAAAATCTAGTTGTGAGAAGATATCCTTTTGGGATATCTTCTATTTTTTCCCTTAGCAGGTAAAGCCTGCAATTAGTCTGCTTTCCTAGCCATGTAGTTCTGCCAAAGTTTTCATCTAACTTTGAAACTTGAACTTTGGGTGTGTCTGTAAGGGTGGATAGGTTTGGGGGCTGCAGGTGTGAGGGAGCATGTGGGGGTATGTGTATGGATATGTGGGTGTGGGTGGGTATGGAGTTTGTGGAGGGTTATGTGTGGAGGGAGGGTGGCTGGGGTGTGTGAGGGGGTGTGGGGGTCTGTGTGTATGGCAGTGTGAGGGGGGTGTGGGTGTACATGCATGGTGGGGTGTGTGTGTGGGACTCACTGTATGAACACAAACACACACATACACACACTGGGGTACCAGTATGGCCCTGTGCTCTCAGTCCGGCAATGCAGCTGAGAGCCATTAGGTGCTGTAGCAGTGTGGGGGCAGGAAGGCAGGGAAATGGCTGACGAAGGGACAGAGCCGGGCTCCTGTCTCCTGCTGCCAGCTCCCCCTGGGTCCTACTGCCCCTGGCTCCTGTCCTGGGCCGTATTTACCCATTTTACCCATCCCTGCTCTAGCTTAAACTCCATTGAAACCTAGATTTAAGGGAAGAGAGTGCTGTACACTCTGCTTGTGTTCCTACTCCTAAAGGATACTAATGCTTGAGAGGGGATGGGAAAAGGGGGAGCTGATAGCTTGGTAGATAAAGGAGTTGCCCCAGAAATGAGTTCTCAACTTAAGGGTTTCAAACCTCTTTCTCCTCTCTCTCAGGAGAATTCCCTAACAACTAGGCAAGGTTTTGGGCCCTTGCTCATGACTATTTTTGAATTTTACATTAGACTGTATTTTAATTACCCACCTCCCCAAGAAATAACCCCCTTTTTGAATAATGTTGGTACAGCCAGGTACCTCATTTTTAGGTATTTTGATAGCTTCCAGCAAAGCTAGATTTTGCTGTTAATCATTCTGTGTATCAGGTTTAAACATCTACAGTCAGGATAATACTGCTTCCTTTCTCTTCATCTTTGTCATGTCTATTTAGATTTTAAATTCTTCAGAGCAAGAATTCTATGTGTTTGTGCAGCATCTAGCACATTGATGTACTGTTAAGTATGATGCAAGAGAAAAAATAAGTTTGGGTAGTTTGGACAAAATGTGGCTAGCATTAGGGCTGTGTGAAGCTTCGGGTGCTGATTAAATTCAGAGGAGATTTGGCCTAATTCAGTGGCCAAATCTCCAAATCCGAACCTAATCAGGGGACCAATAAAAAGGTCTGAATTGATTCAGAAAAGATTCAGAGCTGGTAAGTAGGGGATGGGGAAGAGGACCGGGGGGGGGGGATGAGGGGGGAGGGCTGCCAGATTCAGCTGAATTGATTTGGGACAGTGATTCAAATCACTGAATTGAATCACTGTTCTTCAAATCAGCTGAATCCAAATCTGAAGCGAATACTAGCCACTTCACACAGGCCTATTTAGCATCTAGTTTGGACCAGGAATTCTCCTAGACTATGATTGCTTTTTTATCTGCCCTGTAAATCTGAATATTTTCTACATGTCCGTATTGCTAATATCTGTGTCATCTCAGAGTTAATTTTACAGAGGTGTTCTAGTTCTTCGAGATTTCTAGCAATCCTACCACTAATTACCACAAATGTATCACAGGAAAAGATTTACCGGGTGAATAGTGTTTAATTGTTAAATAACCTATTGGGTTCTGGGTGAGAAAAGAGATTTTTGTTCTTCTTAAGTTGCAGCATAGCCTCTGAACAATCTGCTGTACGATGAGATAATTTCTATTTAGAAAATTAGCACACAGTAATGTTCAGGGGGTATTCAACCAAATTAATGTTAGAGCTGAGCAAAATTAGACTTTTAATGCCAAGGGAAAGTCCATTTCTTCAACCACATGTGATTGACCCAAATCAGACTCAAAGTTTAAATACATTTTTTTTTTTTTATGGAGCACAAATACATTTTAATTTAGACTGTGCACACATGTTCAGATGTTCTGTGAGAATTCTCCTGGGTTTGTTCTCTTGGTAGAAAACTTACTATCAAATGCCTGAACAGACATTTAAATGCTGAACCCTTGAAGAACACAGAGCTTGTAGGGATGATGATGTGCAGCTGGGGGTGGGGGGGGGGGGAAGGCTGTGCACACAGCAAGCTAGGCAGACTCCCTAAGGCTAAGTACACACATTCAAAAAACCCAAGGAGGAAGTGCTCTAAGTATCACACTTTACTCAAAGCATCCTATATTAGTGTGACAACAAACGGAACTGGTGTCCATTCTTGGAGCGGGGATGGGGAGCACAGAAGTATCCTGCACTGACTTAGGCCAGCAGGATGGGAACACTCCTGCATGCTTCTCAGGAAACTTCCAGAGTGGCTCCTTTCCCCAGCTCCCCCCTCCCCCGCACCAGCTGGCAGCTGGCAGCAGTAGCAGGGAGGGAGGGTAAGAGGGAGGAAAAAGGAGTCCCTTTGCCGTATGCCCGCCCCCCCCCCCTTCCCCCTCCCCAGCTTGCTGGCTCAATTCTCTGTGTGGGCCAGGCCAGGTCCACACAAAAGAGCTCCCAGCTTCAGCCAGGAGCTGCAGTTCAGGGATGCACTGCTTTTCATGATGTCATGAACTGGGGCGCAGAGTGGGGAAATGGAATCCCCTTCTGCATGGGCCTTCCCAGCTTGCTGACTGAGGTTTGGTGGGGGGGTACAGCTAGGCCAGGTTCATGTTGCAGGAGTGCTGTGTTTCCCCCCTCCCTCACCCAAGCTTCCTGACAACTGCAGCCAGGAGCTGCAGCTCAGGGCTTCACCACTTTTTGCTGTTCTGGGAACTGGGGACAGAGGGGAATGGAACACCTCTGCCATGTGGGCCCCCCAGCTTGTTGGCTTGGGATTTGGAGGGGGCTGGCCTGGGTCTGTGTGGCCAAGAGTCTCTGTTCCCCCATGTCCCTAGTTCCTCCAGCTCCTGGCTGCAGCTGAAGGAACAGAGCCCCTGAGTGGCCCCTGAGATGCTGATGGAATGTGACCTACCTTGACTCTTGGTGGAATCTGGTACAGATGCTCAATAAAGTGCTCTAAACTAAATCACTTTAGTCTGATACCACATGCATCTAGGGTTAATTTAGAGGGTACCCAACATTTTTAAAGTATTCCATATGCCAAGAACATCTGTTCAATTACAGCTGTAGAGCATTTTCTGAGTGCTTACTGCATGATAAGTGTAATGTTTGTACCTAACTACCTAACCTAAATTTGTCTGGAGACAGACTGGAATCAGTGCACAGGGTAGCCCTGATTGACTGACCAAGACTGCTGAAAGTCAGTTTGTGTCTTCCTGCAGCACAATGTTGGGATTTTGAAGGGGGTGTGTCCTGCTTCCTGCTAGGCTGTAGCATTATAGTCCAGTGAATAATGCAGATTCTCTCTTGGGAGTCAGGGACAAAGCACCCTGGCATGTTGGAGGATTTTGCTGTGGAATCTCTCAGAAAAGAACATGTATACACATTTGTGTTCCCAGGAAAAACCCTTCCAGGAGATATTTAATCTTGGTTATTCCCAGATTATTTTTTCTCCCAGAGTAACCATTTTTGTTGAGGAATATCCTGAACATCTGTCTGTACACTCATGTTTTTTCCTGGGAGAGCAGGAAAATGTAGGTGTACAAACATGATTCACAAGATAAACCCAGAGATTTCAAATTGGAAACTATAGTTTTACAAACATGATGACCTATTGTGATCTTTTTGAGTTCTTTGCAACTGAAGAATTGCTCTTGTATTTTCCTGTAATCAAAAAGAAAAAAGAAAAACAATGAGTAAAAGCTAAGAGCTGACATTTTATGAGGTGTGCCTCAAACCTATTGAGGGGTGTCTCAAGTCTCTTTTCTTCAGCAATCCCTTGCAGTTGAGGATGATTGTCTTCCATGATTGTCTTATCTGTTTGTCTGAAAATGCAGCTCTACTGTCTGGCTCCATAGCCTTTACTACAAGCTCATCCAAATGATAATTGACAAAACGATCATCAGTTTTATTATGCTAATGCTTCAGAACAGCAGTTTCACTCTCAAGACTATCAATGGACAGGAAAGCCACCCTAGAAGTCTCAAGAATGGCATCCCAAAAGTTTCAGGACTTTCGCCATTCAATGTGTATATTATCAACTTGCCTAACACCCAGTCCAGGACGTATGGCTTTGCTGATGACCTGGTTCTCACCAAATCAAGCAAGCAATTGGAAGCCACTGAATCCACTTTAACATCAGACATGAGCACCCTTGCTGGCTACTTCTATAAATGGAATTTCTATTTCAGCCTCACTAAAACAGGGTGCAGCAGCCTTCCACCTGAATAACAACCAAGTGAAGAAAGAAATAAAAGTTGGAATTTTTGACTGGACACTTGAATATTGTCACACCATCTCTTATCTAGGAGTCAAGTTAGACCAGACCCTTACCTACTGCCAGCATCTGGAAGGAGTCCAGGGTAAAGTTAATAGCAGAGAAGTTCTTATCCATTGCCATGCTGGCTCCACCTGGGGTCCAAGTTTCCAACACTTTACACTTCCACTTTGGCACTTGTGTATGCTCCTGCTGAGTACTGTGCACCAGTGTGGGGCTGGAACACATACACAAAATTAGTGGATTCCAGCCTTCACCGCATCATAAGGACCATAACCAAATGTGTTGTGCCATCTCCAGTTGACTGCTTAGCAGTCCTCTTAGACATTCCCACCCCAACATCAGGAGACAAGCTGTTACCCTGGCTGTAGGCCCACAAGCCCAAGAATAGGACTATTCTTTGCACTACTGCCTAATAGCTGCAAGCCAGAAAACCAACTATGGCCTGAAGTCTTGGAACCTATTCTCTACTCAGGCCAATAAGCTCATCACACCAGCAGGTGACATGTTACCTACAGCATGGAACTCGCATCAGTGGAGTAGGAAATATGCAGCTGAAGAATTATGGCCCTTCAGGTTGGCAGCTACCCCACAGGGTCTGGACTGCTCTTAACCATCTCAAAATAGGTGTTGGATGGTTTAAGTTGAGCATGCACTCTTGGGACCTGTCCAATGACACTGGATGAAGCTGTGGTGCCCAAGCTCAGATGGCTGACCACATCATCTATGAATGCCCTTACAGTCCTCCTTCCAGTGCCCAAGGTCTTATTGACATTGATCATTCTGCCTGTTGCTGGCTTTCCGGCCCTCATGCTTCCAACATATGAGTGGGTGACACTCATTTCATCTTCATCATCACAATCAAGGCATCTCTGAGGTTGTCTGGGATTTCCTTATCATTCCAGAACCTTAAGATGAGGGTGTGAAGCTCTGATGTGTGCTTCTCTTCACCCTGTTTGAAGATTTCAGTGGGGATTTTTATCTTCTCCAGTTGCCTTGTTGTTCTTCATCTGCTTGATGGCTTTCCTTACCTCATCAAGGGTTGGAGAATTCTGAGATCATCTCTAACTGAGTGTTGCATGATGAAGTTGAGAACATTCCCATCAAGAGCAGTCTTGATTGAGACAGTCTTAAAAATGCTCCTTCCAATCAGCTTTCATGGTTCACCTTTCCTTGATCAGATCTCTTCCATCCTTAGGTCTCAAGGAGTTGGTCCCTGAATGCTTGGGGTATAGATGGTGTTGATGGCTCTGAAGAAACCAAACATATCATAGATGTCAGCAAGATATTGAACCTCCTTAGCTTTGTCTTCTCATCATGTGTTCTTCATATTGTGGGTCTTCCTTTGGACCTCTGCCTTGGCTTGTTGGAGATTCAATTTCTTTTGCTTGGAGTGTCATTTTGCCAAGCACCAAAGGCCTTGTACTTGTAATTGATCAATTCTTGAATCTCCTGACCCTTCTCATCAAACCAGTATTGATGTTTTCTGGTAGAAAATCCAAGTGTCTCTTTACAGGTTCTGATGACAGTGGCACTGAGGGCACACTACATGCTGCTGACATTCTCCCATTTTTGTTGATTGGAATTCACCATTTTTTGAGGGTTGCTTTGGTTCTTGAGTCATTTAACATCGATCTTCCTTTGGCATTGCTTCTGCTGAAATTATCATTTGGGAGCTAGTTTGAGTGACAAGTAACTGAGTGGACAAGTTAATCATCAGTCTAGCAATCATCAGCTCTTAATATAGCTTGGGTGAGGTGGACATATTTGCAATGCCAGGCACAGACAATGACATAGTCAATTTGGTGCCAATGCTTAGATTGTGGGTTTTGCCATGATATCTTTTGCCTGCTTTTCTGATGGAACAGGGGTGTTGGTAATGGTGAGTCCATGTTCATGCATTTGGTCAAGAGGAGGATGCCATTGGAATTGACCTTTTCTATCCCTTCCTTGCTGATGGTTCCATTCCAGAGGTTAGAGTCCCTTCCAACTTTGGCATTGAAGTTACTGAGAAGAATAAATATGGCTCACTCCAGAACACCAAAATGGACTTGGTCAAGGTTGACTCTAGAAATTGTCCTTGGTTTTATCAATGGTACCAAGAATCGAAGAATATGTGCTGATGACAGTGGTGTATTGACTCCCTGCCAGTTTAAGGTGGAGAGTCATGGGGCACTCATTAATTCTAATAGTGAACTTGTTGAATTAGTTTATGACTTCATTCTTAATGGCAAAATCAAGTCCATGAAGTTGTCATTCTCCTTCCTGTTTACTCTTTGCAAAGAAGGTATAGCTGCTTCCATGTTCTTTGAGCTGTTCATTTCCTGCTCACAGGCCTCACTCAGTGCAGCTCCAATGATGTTGTGCTGCCTGAGTTCTTGGGCCATGATCGCAGTGGGGTGCTCTGGGTATTCACTATTTGGGTTGTCCAGGAGGGTCCTGAAAATGATGGTGTGTCTTCACTAGCATTTTCAACTGCAGTAAACGTGATCCCATTGGATGTGGTTATCCAGTCAGGAAGAAATACAGAATACTGTATTAGACAGGCTATGTTTACGGCACCTTTTCTAGCCCCCTCCCTATGTGGCATGAGCAGAGCGGATCCTCAAGAGGACTGCTCAGTCAGAATTACAGCTGTTGAATTGCACTCCTATCTCATCCAAGTGCTAAGCAGCCTTTTTGTAACTGCCTCCCTCATGCCAGGTCATGTCTAGGAGCTTCCAGGCTACACAATCCTGCTCCTGTCACCATTAGCTGGTGACTAAAGGGCTTGGGGAATGTGCTGGAAAAGCTGTTTTCATGGAAGATGCCTGTGCATGATTTCTTTTAGCACAGAGAAACTACTACACATCTGCATTCACACAGCTCTTAACAGAACAGGAACTTAAATCAATGGCAAGGAGACCAAGAGCTGTACTGTTACCCAGTCCATCTACATGTGGTGGACAGTGGAATGACCTTCAGGGAAGGTTAGTTGTAAAATAATCAGGGGTAACTCTGATGAATAAGCTGGCACAGACCAAGCAGTGGCAGCACCACAAGGATGTGGTGAGGACAGTAGATGGCAATGGTTTCCCTCCTGAAAAGCCACATATATCCTTTGATGGTGCTGTGACATGGCAACTACATGTCACAACATAATAAGCCTGCCCAGCCCCAGCCATGGGTCTATACGTCTTCAACAGTGGGGCAGTCACAATGTTAGTGTGGCAGTGCAGGTAGCCTGAACAAACCCTACCCCCTTGGCCCCCTTTCTTACATCCAGAAGGGACCAGGGTCATAGGAAATACCCCCAAACTTACTGAGGAGGGAGCCTGGGCTGGAGCAGTGTGTGGCACAGCCACGCCACTTTTTAAGCTCTCTCATCATCTGTACAGGCAGCATGTGGCTGATGACATCAGCCCAGCAAACTGCCACTGGACATGTAAAAGGCACCAAATGTGCCAGAGAGAAGGAGGAGAGGAAATCCTGCTTCGGGCAACTAGAGCCCAGTTGCAGGGACAGGGCACCAGAAAGGGAACTGCCGGAGAAGAGAAGACCCTGGCTGGGGTCAAGCTAGAATAGGGCAGGGAGAGCTCTAGTGCTCTGCTCCCTGAAGTGGGAGTGAAAGAGTGGCTAAGCCAGGCATTGAATAAAGAGGGAGCCATTGTAGAAAGGGTTTTTTGTTGTTGTTGTATTATTATTGTGTTCTGTCCTAAAGAAGAAAAATAATAAAGAAAAGGAAGGGAAGAAGACATAGTAGAGTAAAAGGGGCCAAGAAAGCCTCTTAGTTCTGTCCCAGGGACTAGATTCATAGATTGTGAGGCTAGAAGGGACCTCGGAAGATCATTGGGTCCAGCCCCCTTCACCAGGCAGGAAACACAGCTGGGGTCAGATGACCCCAGCAAGGTGACTGTCCAGTCTCCTCTTGAAGATGTCCAGGGTAGGCAACTGCGACACCTCTGGAGGGACCTTATTCCACAGTCTGGACACACTAACTGTAAAGAAGTTTTTTCCTAATGTTGAGCCTGAAATGGTCTTCCAGGAGTTTGTGACCATTACTCTTGTTTTTTCCCAAGGGTGCCCTGGTGAACAGATGCTCACCGAGCCCTTGATGGACTCCCTTGAGGTAGCACTAAGCTGCTATCAAGCCTCCTTGGTAGATAATCTGGGAGATGAAGATACATTGCAAGAGCAATGAGGGGAATTGGATAAATGCCTGAAGTTCGTGTCAGCAGTCAAGCATCATAAGTCATCATCTGCAGTGGTTGGCAAGTGGATGGGGTATAAGGGAGGTGGATCCCCATGTCAGCTTCAGTGGTACCATGAGTAAACTTGGACAGGAGCCTAGACAAGATCACACTAAACCCCTCTTTTAATGTAACATCAAGGCATGGCAGGACAGTCAGGGAAGGGGCCTTGCCCAGGAGGTTTCATAATGATCCATGGAGCTAGCTAAGAGCATGACAATTAGAATCTCAGCAGCTGCGAAGATGGATGAAGGATGCAGTGGAACAAGATCCCCAGTTGTCTTGGTCTCCTTGCCATTGGATTCAAGGTCCCATTCTGACAGGAGCCGTGTGGAATTTAATATGCAGCAGCTTCTCCACAATAAAAGAAGTCATGCACTGGCGTCTTCTATGTCTCAAGTCTAAAAAGGTTGAGAAACATTGGTCTACAAGATGTGATGTCTTTTGCCACTTTTTGTAAAAATCCTGGGCCCAGTATAAGACACAGAATACTTTCTACATTTCTTTTGTTCCTGAGCACAAATTTTCCTTTAGCAAATAAACTGAACAGAAAAAACTGGGCTGTAAATCAAAATAAATATAGCTGTAAATTAACATGGCATTTGTCCCAGGAGGAAACATTCTGTCCTGGGTTTCTACCGATCTAGAAGTCCACTGTCCTTCTTCTATTCCCTTTGAAATATGCAGTGTAAAATGTGCTGACACTTTTTCCGAGGACATGGCTTTATGTATTTGTAAGGTTATTGTGTTTTTCCTGGGACAAGCCAACCAGTGCTTCTCTCTGAAGAAGGACCAACCATGCAGCTTGAAAGGGAGACATATGTAAATGTCTGTGCCATGCCTGTTTTGATCTGGGTCAAACCCCAGGACAATCAGGCCTGCCTCAGATGTGATGCCTATTTATAGCCTCAGAAAGGATCACAAGTACTTTATGATTTAGGTAAGGGACAAGGGGGTGTTTTGCTTCTATTTAGTTTTCAGTTCATACACCAGTATTATACATGACTGATTCTTGTTTCTCAGTAGTCAGATTCGAAACTTGTTGAAGTGGAAAGAATGATTTATAAGTATATTTAGGCCCCCAAGATGTAGAAGGAGGCCATATGTATATTTGTTTTGTCTTCCCAAAAGTAATGGATTCTAGAACTACAGCTAAATATTTGTAACAGTATGGACCTTGAGAGTCATTGACTTTTCATTAGACCTGGGTACCTAAGTCACATGAAAAAATAGGATTTCAGCTTTTAATCACTTTGACATTTTAAAAATACCTTTTTTATCCTTCTCCTTCATTTCAGTTGGAATAGAATTGGGTTTTTTTGCACAGAGAACATCAATGATTCTAGATCGTGCCAGTAGCCAATGCCTCTTGACATGGTTAGGGTATCAGTTCAGAACTGACACTAATCCATAGACCTGGTCAATTTAGGTCCAGGTTGCCACCTGAATTTTCAATACAGGTCTCTGTCTCCTGACTAAACATGACTACTTAGTTTATGAAATCTAATTTGCTGCACAGCACAAGCTTCATTAACTATTGTAACACAGGCCTGGTATTTAAGTAAATGAGCTGATAATTGTCTAATGTGCAGCAAAGTATTTACAGGAAATGTGGATTGTTTTCTTTATTGTTGCTAAAATGGCATTCAAGAAATATAGCAGGCAGACAGATACTAATTTGAATTAGGAGGATATGATTCAGAAATAATATACATGAATAATAATAATGTTTTGTCGTTTATAAAATAAAGTTTTGCAGTGGATCTTTAAATAATTGCTTTTAGTGTGATGATTTTTTAAATTAAAATAGTACTTGATGCCACAAAATAATTTGATTAATTACATTGTATGCTATTCTAAATTTAATATTCCCATTTTTAGATTCAATGGTTAGCTCTCTTATTCAGAAAAATGTGTTAATTTGAAAAAGAAAGAACTAATCTCAGACAAATTCTTCTACAAGATCATTTTATAGACATGAACGTTCTCTACTTCCAGGGACTTACCAGTTTTTGGTGGTTCTGTTCCTTTTGCTGGACAGGCTGATTGAGTTGAGCCAGTTAAGCATGTATGCAAATTTAAGTGGGCCAGGGGTCCTTTTGAAGCCAATGGGACTACTTACATGTTTTAACATTAGTCATACGCTTGTGTGCTTTGCTAAATCACAGACAGGATGGATTTAATGAAGAGCATTGAGCATTTACTAACATTTTGGATAAAACTGGGTTTTGGAATGAGTTAGCCTTTAAAATGTTCAGATTCTACATTTTTCCCTTCATAATAAGAAGATCCCCAAAATAACTTCTACTCAGCAGCTAATTACTGCTGTCAGGCTTCAAAATGTTTCTTACTTTAGTTCAGCAAAGGCCCTAAGTACCTGTGTTTCGTTGAACCTTTGCCACATTACTCCCTCTCTTTCTATTTGAATCAGATTCTTCTGCTTTCCCTGAGTTCCCCCAGTAATATTCCTACATCTAATCTCATTCTATAGCCAGAATGTGAAGGGAATTGCCTTTGCTCTGTTCAGTGACTTCTCTTCATTTTCCTCTTTTGATGCTATTCTATATCCTCTGACTGCCCACTCTTCCTGTAGGAGCCAGGGAATGGAAGTAAGGCTACATAGCTCAGTCCTTTAGACACTTAAAAAAAATCTAGCTGTTTATCTACTAAGCAATCAGAGAAAAGCCACACTAACTGGAACACTAGCTAGTCACCGCTTTAGTCAGCTGGGAAAGAAGGCCTACTTTTCCTTTATAGACTGTCCTAATCAGCCAAGAGACCTTACAGACTGTAGAGCTTCTACATTATCATACCCTCTATGTCCCTAGTTATATAATCTTCTGTTGATATTTTCACAGCTTTTTTAGGATTTGCTGAACACTCCTGTAGGATTAATACTTCCAAAATCCCTGCCTTTCAAAGCTGCTTTCTTTCCCCTAAATCTGCTTGTAGACCATTAGTTATGAAGCCAGCAACAAGCTTGGAAGAGACTTCTAGATATGTTAAAACATCACAAACGAAATGTGCAAAATTTCATTGGAGGCAGGAGCCCTAATGGAAACGCAATGAACTTTGATCAGTCAAGGAATTACTTATTCAAACACTGAAACAGTTTGGGTTGATTCAAAGCCTTTGGCTGAGGTTCACATAAAATTTCATTTATTTTGAAATGTTCTGCCCATTCCTAACACTCAGGATAGTATAAACATCCAATACATTGTTTTTCATTTCATATGCAACTCCCTCTCTTTCAACCAATGTGAAATTTAAACTGTTCTTTGTGATTTCATATACAGGGATCTAGTAATATAAACTGCACAAGACAAAACTAGAAAATAAAGCTGTAAAGTACAAATACTTTTCACTGCACTTAATTTAAAGCAAGAGTTATCATGTAACCCCCTGCATTAAATTGCCTTCCATGTGTTTAAGATTCAGTGCTTGAGAGTACATTATATTTCAAATTGATTATGAGGTTTAAAGCCAAAAAGATGACTCCTCAGAATGTTAACCCTATCTTTAATAAAGCTATTATTTTTACCCTCACTGAAGTCAGTCAGATTTTTGTTTTCATTGGCTTGCATAGGAAATAAGTAAGATTTTAAATGAATATATATATATATATATTCATTATATGACCCTATCCTACAACGTATAGCATATGATTGTCTAATATTGTTATGCATATTTGTTATGTGTGAGCAAAAGAACAAATTACAGAAGTTAAAATGGGTCAGGCAATGACTATATGTCATCTGCTGTGCAATAACTGTCAATGTGCCTGCTTTTACTGTAAGGTAAATGAAAAGTTAACCAGCTAGCTAAGCCCTGAATGAAAGAGGGGTAGCTTTCATGTGCCATGGTATAAGGGCAGGCACAAAAACAGTTACTACACAACTTCATCCTCTTTTAACTTGCTGCAATTTGTACATTTGTTTATACCTAAATTCTACCTGGCATATCTCTACAAGAGATGCAGCTGGTAATTGTGTATGTACTACAAATAGCTGATGAAATGTCAGGCATAAGAAATATGTGTGTGTTTTCTTTTGTAAGAATGGGCAGCAGGAGCATTGTTAGTCTGTCTTCAACAACCTTTCCTCCCTCAAGTGTTGATGTTTATGTTTTCATTGGGCACGCTCACTTGAGTTAGAATAATATCATCAGTGTAGGTCACCTTCTGCAATTGAGCACGTGGAAGGAATTACATTCCTGCTTCATGCTACAGTAGTTAGAGGAATGTTGACAAAGTTCGGAGTCTGAGTGCCACTGAAAATCGTGGCTTCTGCATTGTGCATGTGCTTCATAGATGCTGAGTTGCTGAAACCTCTGGAGGCTCCCAAAAGCAGCAATCCAGTGTTTTTGCTCAATAGAGGCCCACATTACATCACGCTGTCAAGGCAATAGTATCCACAAACAGTATGAAAATTGAAAAAAGGGGAAATGGGCCACTGATAAACTGAAAATGACTACCTTCTCATTCCGCGTGCATTATCTTTATTATAAATTTGACAGGGTTATGGATAATTTTTTTTCTTTTAATATTTAACCCCCCCTGAAAATTCTGTTAGCAGGAGAATGACCTTTCTTATAGTTTATGTGATTGAAAACAGTTTTTAAATAAACTAAATTTCAGTCCATCAGAGCTCATTATATTTCCATTTTATTTAATTTAGAACAGTGGTTTATAACCTATGAAGTTCCCATGCTAGCCAGAACAGGGTTTTAGCTTTAGAGCAAATACACATCATTTTTTCATTTCCTTCATCTGGTGCTGTAGGTGGTCAGTTCCAATTGCTGCATTTGGCAATGGGGGTTTGTTTAGTTTAAAGCCAAGTAAAACAGACAGAGGATAGCAAAATTGAAAAATTGAATTTAATATGGTAAGTATTATGCTGTAGTTTATATAATCTTGGTATTCCCAAGAGTTTTATATTATAACTGTATTGTTCTTTGAAACAGATTAACATGAACCAGAAATGATTAAAGGGCATGTAGAAACATTAAGATTACTTGTGAAAAAAGACTTTGAAAAAATTACAAAACTGATCTAGTTGGGGAAGATCGGGAATGCCGATGTATGTTAATGCAACTGATGCAAACTATAAATTTTCACGATGGCAGACATGATAGCATTGTAATTTCCAATTCTAGACAATAGTTTCAGGATTGAAAATGGCTTCTAACTTTGAGTTTACCAATGAAAGATGTTCAACTTACAGGAGAAAAAGATGACATAAAGAATAAAGGAAAACATATTTTAATATCATTAACTTATTTCATGAAATTGGTGCTACATAATAAGGCTAAAGCCATGGGAATGTAGTAAAATGCACATCTAGCTGATGATATGCTGTAGACCTAAGTAGTAAAGGCAAATGGAGCAGTAGTTAACCCTAATTACAGTATTTTCCTATAGAAAGCTAGTGCTGTTTTGCAGCAGTCCACTAGCAGTCCTTTATGAAGTGAGCATTCATCAAATTAGTGTTGTGCAGTGATATGGGCAGCAACCTTCATGTCATTCAGACTGTCTTTGGGCCTTCCTGTACCTAACAAATTCTATAAAATGTTTCTGTGAGAGAAGGCAAAAGGATGTCTGGTAAGCAAAACTGTGCTGTAGAAGTTTTGAAGGCCAGATCCTCAGCAGCTCTAAACAGGATGATTCAATTGATTCCTTTGCCCCAACTTGATTTTCAGAGTTGCTTTCTCTGTCTGTCTCTTCATGCTGACCAATGAGAATTTTCTAGTGAGAATTTTTCCCTTAAATGGTTATATTCCTCATCTCCCCTTCTAGTTCTGAATTTTGTATTTTATTCCTCAGTAAGACTCCCTCATATTCTGCAGTCAGTCTGTCCTTAGGTTTTCTGCCTTTACTGATGCCACATGTGTGGTATTCAAATGATCATGTGCACAGCTGGGGAATTACCCTTCTTTTTGTCTTAAAAACAAACAAAAACCAAAACAACCCCCCCCCCCAAAATAAATAAATAAAAGCCCTCTCTCAGTCCACTGCAAAGGGTCACAACCTTGAGAGGCATGTTCCCCTTTTGAGTCTAGGCAACTGTAAACCCAACATGAGCTTCATGAGGAAATGGAAGGTTGAGCCTGTATTTTTAAAGAGAGCCTTGAGAGGCTCATTTACCAGAGTTTGTATATTTGACTTGCAGATCTATAACAACCAGCAAGTGGCAAAAAAGCTGGAAATAAGCAAATTAGTTTCTATCATTTACACCAGTATAAAGCTTGTTTCTTCAGATTTATACCAGCATAAATTATGATAGTTTCAGATAGCGTTGCCATCTATATTCATACAACTACTTTTTCAAATCCCTTAAACAAATTAGGGGCATGACTTTATTCACTTTGAATTCAAAGAAAAAAATTCTCATTGTCTTCAGTGGGAGAAAGATTAGGGGCTATCTTTTGGTTTTTCCCATCATTATTAAATGTTAAGCATTACAAAGCTTTTTTCTTGACATCTACGCAGAAAAGTAGATGAACAAATGATTTTTTCCAGTCAGCCTAGGAAAATACTTGTCTTAATATCTGAAAGTGACAGCTTTGCAGTTCCATTCCTATTTCATCCATCAGGTTTTAATTGTAGCATACTATGAAAATTCTCCTAATGCTCTGCAATTCCTGTGGTTATCTTTTCTGAAGCAAAGTGGGTGTAAACTATTGTCCAAGGTAAATTGTGGAGTAATTTCAATGTCAAATTATATATATGTGTACACACACATATGTGCAGGCGTGTGTGTCTATAGAAGGATGAAGGCCAATATTTATGTTCAGCAGCTTGGTCTATAGAGAGTTGTTGCCCCAATTTGATTTATTACTCTTTCTAGGACAGAAACAAACTGTACAGAAGAGATGGACTGAACCAGAATGGAACCAGAATTAAAAAAGGCACTAAAAAGGCACTAAAAATTAAAAAGGTGATAGAATAGTTTTTAAACTAAAACCTGGGGGAAAGTTGACAGGTGCAGAAAAGCATACAGGTTCAGCTGACACAACTCCACAGAGGGACACCATTTTAATTCTGTCTTGAAGAGGATAGTAGGGGAATAGCAAGCATTACTATTGAAAACAATGAGGCTAAATCAGAACATTTATGGTCCAAGTCAAATAGCACAAGCACTAACAGACAGCTGAGCGAAGCTAAATTTGAAAGTGCTTCTACATAAATATCAGAAGCCTAAAAAATAAGATGGGTGAACTAGAATGCTGAGTATTAAATGGTGATTTGACATAATAGGCATAACAGAGGCCTAGTGGAAGGATGATAGTCAATAGGATACTGTTATATTGTGTTACAAACTACATAGGAATGACAGAGTAGGACATGGAGGTGTAGGAGTGGCACTGTATGTTAAGGATAGTATAGATAGTAGCAGCATAAAAATCTTATCTGAAAGGAAAACTACCACAGAATCCCTGTGGGTAGAAATTCTGTAATTGAATGAAATGAAGATAGTACC
Organism: Alligator mississippiensis; assembly: GCF_030867095.1. NCBI lineage: Eukaryota > Metazoa > Chordata > Crocodylia > Alligatoridae > Alligator > Alligator mississippiensis. The sequence goes on along the minus strand of NC_081830.1, from coordinate 49,276,681 downwards.
AGCATTGTACAATTGTACCAGGATTGTACTACTGATAACCTGATTTGGAAGCTGAAGGTAGTTACAAAATGCTCATGGAGATGAGGGAAACTGCCAAAATGGGACAAGTAACAATAACAGGAGACTTCAACTGTCCTTACAGAGGGTGTCACTTTCATAGTTTCATTGTTTCATAGTTGGTAGGGTCAGAAGGGACCTGAACAGATCATCATGTCTGACCCCCTGCCATGGCAGGAAAGAGTACTGGGGTCAGACGACCCCAGCAAAGTGTTCATCCAGCCTCCTCTTAAAGACCCCCAGGGTAGGAGCCAGCACCACTTCTCTTGGAAGTTGGTTCCAGATCCTAGCTGCCCTGACTGTGAAGTAGCCAGTTAGTGACCCATTTGACTGTGTAGGTGTCGACACCATAGTCCCCTAGTTTTTTAATGAGAATGGGGTGAGAGACAGTGTTGAAGGCTTTCCTAAAGTCCAGAAAGACTATGTCCACTGTTACCCCTACATCTAAGGCTTTTGTGACCTGGTCATGGAAGGCCACCAGGTTGGTCTGAAAGGACCTGCCTCTAATGAACCCATGTTGGTTGTCCCTAAGCATAATCTCCCCTGCTGGCCCCTCACAGACATGCACCAGGATAATTCTCCCAAAAAGCTTACCCAGGATCGAGGTAAGACTAACTGGCCTATAGTTTCCTGGGTCTTCCTTCCTCCCTTTTTTGAAAATGTGAACCACATTGGCCCTTTTCCAGTCCTCTGGCACCACACCAGAGCACCATGAGTGCTTGTAAAGCCGTGCCAGGGGTCCTGCAATGACTTCTGCTAATTTCCTCAGCATTCTGGAGTAGAGATCATCAGAACCAGGTGATTTAAATACATCCAGTACCTCCAGACATTACCTGACTAGGTCCTCACTGACCCTAGGCATGGGTGCTCCCCTGGGGTTTATGGGGGTCCTGGGGGGGGGGGGGTGACCCGGTCCCTGCTCAGAAAAATGGAGGCAAAGAAATTGTTAAATAGGTTAGCTTTATCATCTGGTGCGATGACCAAATTTCCTACTGTGTCTTGCAGAGGCCCCACGTTACCCAGTACCTTCTTTTTACTCTGTATGTATTTTTAAAAGGACTTCTTGTTGTCCTTGATCTGGGTAGCTAGTCCCAGTTCCATCTCTGCCTTGGCCTTCCTGACTGCCCCCCTACAGCCCCGAGCAACCAAGGTATAGTCCTCCTTTTGATTAGGGCGGCTCCTGAGATGCTTGCAGCATCTTGAGTATTCAGCATCCCACACTTTAAAATGGCAGCAGGGGTGCTTTAACTAAAGTTAATTCCACAAGCTTTAGTTAAAGTGTCTCTGCCACCATTTTGAAGAATGGGGACACTGAATACATGAGACACCAAGACTGCTGGAGCATGCTGATTAGCACACTCTAGCAGACTCAATTAATTGAGTCTGTTCCAACACGTGCTAATTAGTACACCTTGGAGCAGGCATTGGGAACATGTATCGGTGCCCACAGACTGGGTAAATGCCTCATCAGGTTGAGATGTGGAGATTAAAATTTCTGGATGTATTAAATGTCTGCTTTCTAGAACAACTCATCTTGGAACCCATAAGAGGAGAAGCTATTTTAGACCTAATCCTGAGCAGTCCACAGAACCTGGTTCAGGAGGCATATATCTGTTGGTGAGTCACTCTGTAATAGCTGCCCTAATGTAATCATAGATTTCATAGACATTAGGTGCTGGAAGGGACCTTGCCACATCATTGAGTCCAGCCCCCCTGCCATAGGCAGGAAGTCTGCTAAGGTCAAATGATCCCAGCAAGATAAGAATCCAGATGTTTTTTAATAACTCCAGAGTTGGTGTTTGCACCACCTCTTGTGGGGGAGTCTGTTCCAGACCCTGGACAGTCAGAATGTAAAGAAGTTTTTCCTAATGTCCAGTCTAAATCACCCTTTCAGAAGTTTGTGGCCGTTAGACCCTGTTACCCCTTGGGGAGTCCTGGTGAGCAACTGTTCTCCCAGATCCTGGTGTACACCCCCTATATACGTACAGGCTGCCCCCAGGTTCCTCCTGAGCCTTCTCTCTTGGCCTTTGATCATGCGGGTGACTCTCCTTTGGACTCTCTCCAGTTTATCCACATAGCTTCTGAAGTGGGGACATGTCTAAGTTTGAGAGAGTCCAAAGGAGAGCCACTCAAGAGTCCAAAGGAGTGCAGGGGTTGCCTGCCAATTGGATCACATTAAACATTCTAGCAAGAGAGGGAGTAATCCAAAAAAACAACCACTGTGCTGATATACAACTTTAGGAAGGGAAACTACACAAACATGAGGAAGGTAGAAAGAAGTTAAAAGGAGCAGTAAAAGATTTAAAATTCCTGCAGGCAACTTGAAAGCTATTTACATATATCATATTTAGGGAAAAGGAAAAGTGTATATCACAAAACAAAAAGGTTACCTAGCAGTCCAGTCACCCCCCTGCATGCTTTAATAGCAGAGTTAAAGAGGCCATTCAAGGCAAAAATGCATCTGTCAAAAAAAAACCGGAAGGTGTGCCCAAATGTGGAGAACAGGAAATTTCCTTAACTCCAGCAGGTCAAATATAAAAGTGAAATAGGGAAATCAAAAAAAGAATTTTTGGAGCATCTACCAGTTAATAATCTACCAGTTGAGATGATACATTTCGACTTTCAAAAAGGTCCTTCACCACAAACTTAATAAAAATTGTGTTGCTATGGGATTGGAGGGAAGGTTCTTTTGTGCACTGAGAGCTGGTTGAAAGGTAGGAAGCAAAGGGTAGGGCAAAGTGTTCACTTTTCAAGATGGAAGGTGATCAAAAGTGGGGTCCCACAGCAGTCTATGCTGAGTCCAATTATATTCAATATTTTCATTAATGAGCTGGAAATGGGAGTGCACAGTGAAATTTCCAAGTTTGCAGATGACACCAAATTATTCCAGGCAGTCAAATCCCAAACTGACTGAGGGCTCATCTACATGAGCCCTATTAGCCCTATTAGCTCTGCAGTAAAGTCTCAATGTCTGCATGTATGGCTCTATTAGGCCTTAGTAAACTAATAAACACTGCCGTACAGTGTTCCCTCTAAGCTGTGCACATGTGCAGCTGCGCACAAGTAAAAGTCTTGCCGCGCACCAACTTTTTTAGGTCGCGCGCCCACTGGGATTGGAGCTGGGCTATGGCATGGGACACTTACCAAAGGTAAGCTCCTCCTTGAGGTGAGGCAGGAGTGGGGGTGGGCATGGGGGCTGGCAGCTGGTGCGGGCCCCATGGAACTGCTCCGCTCCCCCGCATCGCCTCAGGGAGCAAGGAGGCACATGACGTCAGGGCTGGGGAGCGGAGCAGTTCCCCGGAGCTGGCAGAGCCTGCACCCTCCCCCAGCCCCAGGCTCAGCCTCCATCCCTGCGTTGCCTCACCTCAGGGAGGAGCCACTGCCTGCCCCATGTGAGGCTCTGCTGGCTCCAGGGAACTGCTCCACTCCCCAGCCCTGACACCATGTGCCTCCTTGCTTCCCAAGGCAATGCCGGGGAGTGGAGCAGTTCCCCGGAGCCCATGCAAGCCCCCAGCCTCCAGCCCCCAGACCCCATCCCCCATCCCCACCCGTGCCCCTGCCTCACCTCTCCTCACCTCAGGGAGGAGCTGCTGCCTGCCCCTGGTGAGGAGTGAGGAGCTTACCTTTGGTAGAAGTCCCACGCCAGCCCTGGTGCCTCCCTTTCAATTCTATCTATTGATGGCTGGGCCACAGCACTCCACTGCGCTGGACCCTGCTCACCGAACCCTGCCTGCTCCCACCTGGACACTTACTTTGGGACACTTACTAGTGGACTGTGCTGCACTGAAAGGGGGATGCAGGACCAAAGTGGTGCACTCACGGACTGAAGCAGTGTGCTCACGGACTGAAGCGGCGCACTCATGGACTGAAGCAGCGTGCTCACAGACCGCTACTCTTTAGAGGGAACATTGCTGCCATAGGTTAGTACTTGTAAGCACAGGTACTATCCTGTGGCAGTGTTATTGAGTTTGCTGCAATACACATATGGACACTTACAGGGTTGTCTGGGGTACAAGGGTGCTTCAGTGTGAGGGCTGCCTGCCAGATAACCCCCTAATGGAGCACCCTTGGGCCCCAGACAATCCCTCTGCAACATGTTGAGCTGGGTTGGAGCAGCCCTGGACTGGCAGGCTGACCCCCAGGGCCCACTGCCAACCAGGGCTGCTCCAACCCAGATCAATATGCTGCAGTCCCAAGCACACATATAAACACAATGCCTGGGAGCAATAAACTCCAGCGCAAACTGTGCCAAAGTTTATTCAGTCAAATTAATTGAACATGTAGCTGCACCCAGTGAGGAGCTTCAAACAGATCTCACCAAGCTCAGCAAGTGGGTAAAAAATGGTAGATGAACTTCAATGTAAACAAGGGCAAGGCAATGCATGTAGGGAAAAATAACCTCAACTATATATACAAAATGCTTGGTTCTGAATGAGCTTTTATGATTCAGGAAAAAGTCCTTGGAATAAATGTATATTTCTCTAAAAACATCAGCTCAGTGTGCAGCAGTAATTAAAAAAAAACAACCCTATAAATGTTGTCCATTATTAAGAAGGGAATTGAAAACAAAATAGACATCACATGCTACTATGCAAATTTATGGTGCTCCCACATCTTGAATATTGTGTGTAGTTCTGGTCTCTATGTCTCAGAAAGGATGTAGTGGAATTAGAAAAGGTAAAGAGAAGGGCAACCAAAAATGATCAGGGGAATGCAACAGTTGCCAAACCAGATGAGACTAAAAAGGATAGGACTTTTCAGTTTGGAAAGAAGAAGTCTAAGAGGAAATATGATAAAACTCTATAAAATTATGAAGACTGAGCACAAATGAATAGGGAATTGTTGTTCACTATGTCTGAGAATATTATAACTAGAGGCATCTACTAAAATTAGTAGAAGGCAGGTTTAAAATTAACAAGCACTTTTTAATGCAGTGCATAGTTAACTTCATTGGCATAGGAGGTGGTAGAGGCAGACAACATAGGTTAAAAAAGGGACTAGACAAGTTCATGGATGTTAGATATTTAGATAGCTGTTGAACAGAAGCGTTGAAAATCTTTTCTCTAGCACCTCTAAATCAATAATGGTGGACACCAGGGAGGGTAATGAATGGGAGTTAGATCATGGTAGGTCAGTGCTTTTCATCTCAACCATCCACCCTTGCTACTGTCAGAAACTGGAAGTCGGCTACCTGGACCAGTGGTCTGACTCAGTTCTAACATATTCTAACATATACAAGGGCAGAGTAAAAAAAAAAAAAAAAAAAAAAGTGGCAACATTACTTAAGAATCAAAACTGTCAACATAAAGCACAGATTTAGCAGACTTACTTCTTATCAGTTATTATTCCCCATGGGGAGCCCCCTCCCAAACAATGCACCAGACTGAGCTGGTGCTCGAGGTTGGGCTGTGTCCAGACCCTGCATGCTGGTTTCAGAGCCACATGCCATGTTGGACTGAGTCCAGGACCATGGGATATTTCTGGGGCTATGTACTATGTTGTATCCTGCTAGAGTGGACTACAAGGTGTATGGCCCTGGCCACTTAAAAGTTGGACAGCCCTGCTTTAAAGTGATAACGATAACCTCTTACAAAAATGGAAACCTCTTTTGGGAGCTGCAATGCTAAAAGAGAGACTAGCAAGGCAAAATGAAGTCAAGAATTTTTTCATTGTTTTGCTTCCACCCGATGCATCAACATTGTGAATAATCATGGATGTTCATCCCTCCAAAACATCAGTGTTCTTATATTTGAAAATAATCATCATTAAAAAGTTTTGCTTCTTCTGTTAAATGTGAAAGAAAACAACAAGAAGATGTTACCAGTGAGGGAGCTGAATAAATGGATGTGGATATGTCCTTGAGCAATGATAACTTGATGTGTTTGAATAAGGAATATGCAAAACATACAGAAAAGAAAAAAACTCTGATCGCTGTGTTCTGAAAGGTACTGCTAAAAGGCCAGTAATCAATGATATAGCTTGCCTTTTGTTCAAGAATGCTGGGCCAGTGCAAACTGTAAAGGATTTTTCTTTGAATAGTAATGGAATCATATTTTTAGCTTTTTATTTTTCATGCCAGCATTCAAACGGAGAAGGCATAAAGTGAAACTGGCTTTTCTATTTTGCTTCACCTGGCTCTGTTTATTTTTTCAACTGCAAATTGTTTAATTCTAGAGATTTTGCTCTAGCCTGGAATGATGTTTGGGACTGGAAAAGCATATTGCATTTCCTAGTGAAACATGAGAAATCAGCAGATCGTGTGAACTGTCATATTAGAGAGACTTTGTACTGAAGCAAGACTGATGAAGTAAAGCAGCAGCAAATTCTCTGGTAGTGCAAATAACAATGTTAATTGTTTTGAAAATGCATTTTTATTTAATCAGGTCGCATGGAATAAAAACACTTCCAACCCGAACAATGGGATCTTTTAAAAAATGTGTGGAGTTTCTTGGGAAAGATGACCTTATGATAAAAGAACATCTCTAACAAATTGTCTCAAAGGAAATTCATCATCATTGCTTGGGCGATAATATTAACAATGAAATTATTCAGATTCTTGGGATCATGAAGCAAATTATTTTTTTTTCCTGAATAGCTGTCAAGCATTATTTGATTATACTTGACTGCACTGAAGACAGTAGCAAACAAGAGCAGACTGACGAAGAATGAAGGAGCAACTGAATGGAGAAAAGACAGCGTACTTATTTAAGAGCATTTCATTGGATTTTTTAACACGATAGATTCTACTGGAGCTGGCATGGAAATGACAGAAGCTCTTCTTAAACAATTTAAAGAAATGGGAATCTTGGTGATTTTGATAGGTCAAAGGTATAACAGTGAACTGCAAAAGAGAATCTGGGACCTAAGCAAGAGAACATTTTTTATACCATGCAGGTTCTTTGAATCATATTCTCTAAGGCTGCATACAGACAGGGGGATTGTTGAGGGGGCAGGCAAGGTCAGCAGGGTGATTGTTGGTGTCTGGGAGGATTTGGTGGGATCAGGGGTGCTTGTGAGGTTTGCAGAGGAATTTGAGGGGATGGGAGTGGGGGGGAGGGGGGACTCTCTTTCCCATCCCCTGCGACTGGGGCTAATTTTATCCCCCCCAAATCCTCCTACACTCAGACAAACAATCCTCCCCCCCACAGCAAACCTACCCCTCCATCCCTTTTGCCCCTCCCCCCTGCTCCAATTTACTTAATCTCCCAGCATTCATGAATGCTGAGAAAGCCAGCATCAAGATTGGCATGTGAGCTGGAGGGTTTGGTGGGCTTAAGGGCAGGTGTCCATCTGGGGGTGGGGGAAGGTGCTGGGGGCTAAACATATCCTGGTGCTGTCTTCAGAATGGGAGGGGGAGAAGGGGACAGAGGGAGTTTGTTCTGGGTTGTTTTCAGCTGGTTCTGGAAGGTGGGGTGCATGGATTGGAGCACGTCCGAGGTGGGGGTGCTCCAATCTACCCACCCCACCTCCAGAGCCAGCTAGGCAACCCCCAGAATGATCTCCCTCTGCTCCTTTTCCCCCGTCCCAGTCTGAAAACAGCCCTGGGGCTGGGAGGGGGGAAGGGGTGTTCCTAAGGGAGAGAGGCTGCAGGCTCTCACCTCCTCTAAACAGCACCTCAATCCCCCAAACCTCAGCACCCAACAGGGAATGTCTGTTGGGTCTAGGGTAACATTGTAACTCATGGAACTTCCTGCAGAGTGCCATTAGTTACAACAGGGAGCTGTTCTTCTGTCTGCGCTTTTAAACTATCTTGGAGGTATGATTAACTTGGGTTGGGTTGGCCATTTTTAGACTTATCTAATTGTCCTGACCTTCTGTACAGTTCACATGGAGAGCCATCCAAATAGGGTAGGGTCCACACCTGGCTGAACTAAGATTGGGTGGCCATTTGTAATGTGATCTAACTTCCTTCTAACCTCCCTGAATGCCTGTATACAGCCTATGATGCTTTGACTTGTTGCACTGAAGGAAGATCCATCCAACCCTAATAGTTTATTTAGTTAGTGTGGTTAACTGAAGGGGTACCTATTTCTTAGCTAGCAGCATACAAGACATTTCACTCCCTGGCCACCTTTGACTCCTCAGACTGAAAGATCAGATACTTGCACACAACAGAGTGAACTTGGATGGCCCTTGGAATGAACCCAGAATAGGGCTTGAATTTACATAAATATAGCAAGATACCTTAACTCCTATACCACTATACTTCATGAGGTGGTAGTAATTTTTTATGTGCAGAGCACTGAATGTAGTATGCCAGCCTGTTTTTAAAACCATTAGGCTCTCAGAAAAGTATGGCTGGAAAGGGCTACGTGAGGCCATCAAGTCCATCTCCTTGCTCAAGGGAGGATCATTCCCCATTAAACCATCCCAGCCAAGTATTTGTCCAACCTGCTCTTGAAATTTTCCAAGGAGGGTGTCCATCTTGGTGTGGAAGGAGGGTTCTACAACTTCTCTAGGTAGCCCGTTTCAATGCTTAACCACCTTCATAGGCATAACATTCCTCCTAATCTCTGACCTAAATTACCTCTGCTACTTTTTGAGGGCATTGATCCTAAACCTGTCCCATAAGCTATAGAGAACAGGCTATCTCATTCCTCTTTATAATCTCCTTTCAGAAATTTGAAGATTGTTATCAAATCCCCCCTCAGTTTTATCTTCTCTGAACTAAATAATGCTAGTTTTCAGCCTTTTCACATAAGTCATATTTCTCAAGCCTCTAATAATATTCCTTGCTCTCTGCTGGATGTCTTCCAATATGTTCATATCTTTCTTGAAGTGTGTGACCCCAAATTGGGGACTGTATTCCAGGAAAAGCCTGTACTCCAGGTAAGGCCTCTGAATTTAGCAGAAGAATCATTTCCCTGGATTCTGTTAATACAACCCAGTATGCTGTTGGCTTTAATAGTTTTGCATCATAAGCACATTGTTGGCTCATACTCACCTTATGATCCTTCTCTGTAGTACTCCAGCATAACCAGTCACCCCCAGTCTGCATTTGTGCATGCAATTATTTTGTACCAAATACTGGACTTTGCAGTTGTCTTTATTAAAGTTCATCAGATAGATTTTTGGATCATTTCTTCAATGTATCTGGGTCATGTTGGATCCTAGCCTATCTTCTAAGGTGGCAGCTTGGTGTCATCTGCCAATCTGCTAAGCATGTACTCAGTTCCATCATACAAATCATTCATGAAGATGTTAAACAATGCTGGACCGCAGACAAACTCCTGGGAAACACCACTTGATACCACCTCCCAACTTGACATTGAGCTGTTGATGACAACTTGTTGAGCACAATGATCCTACCAGTGTTGTATCTACCTTTCAGTGCTTTTGTCTAGTCCAGGGGTGCTTAACTCCTGGCCTGGGAGCCAGTTCCAGTTCCAAATGCCATGTCATCTGGCCTGCAGGGTTTTCCACAGGTGCAGAAATTTGGTGGCAGATAAAAGACAGCACCATTTTCCTGATATCAAATTTCTAGCCCCACACCACTCATCTGCCACCACTGGTCTAGTCTGTATTTTCTTAGCTTGCTGATGAAAATGTCATGTGGGAGACAAAAGTCTGGCTATAGTCAAGGTATATCCCATCCACTCCCCTACCCATAGAGCCTGTCACCCCAAGTGAAAGCTCAACTGATTCAATACTTGCATTTAGGGACCGAGTTTCAAAAGTCTATGATGTTTAGTTACAGTTGCTAATGAGTGGGCCCTAAAGGGACTGGCAGGGACCAAACTGCTGGTTCACAAAATCTAGAACTATATTTTTTTGTGCAGTGATATAGTCAGAATTATATATTTTATAGAGGCAACATTGCAAAATCAAATGCTTCAAGATCAAAATGTAATTAAGACTTTTTGTTGCATAATTTCATATGGAAGCCAAATTGCTGATAGTATAGATGTGAAAGATACCATTTTTTATTAAAAAGATACCATTTGTGGTTAATGAAGGAAGAAAAGTGATATTTGCTGAAGCAGTATTGGAAGAAAAAGGAAATGCTTCACTAGTATTTTCATCCTTAAAAGTCCCCTGAGCCTCCTCTAGCCTGTGCTGACCAATATCTTCATGCACTGCCTTAGTCCTTCTTTTTTTCTGGATGGACTTTAAGATCTATCCATGCTTCTTTTCCCCTCTGCCCATTTTCAAGGTGCCACCATCATTCCAAGCTGGCTGGCTAAGGCTGTGCCAGCAATGGGGGTCTTATTACACCTTACACTGCGAGCCACACAAATGTTGGTCAGTGTTAGTGCTAGCTGCAACAGGGCGCTGGAGGACTAAAAGGTAAGAATCCCTCCCATTCCCATTCTGGGCTACCCCTTGCCCCTCAGGGTTCTCCTCCCCGCCCCCCCCCCCCCCACTCCCTCTTACTTGAGGAGGGGCAAGCAGGGTGTTTATTTACACTAAGTTGTAGCCTAGAGTGGCTGCATCTTAGTATAACACAAACTGGGTAACATGAATCAGAGATAATCCTGCCCTGGAATGGCATAACTGAGTTGCATCATGAGTGTTTAAATTAGTTTCAGGTGTTAATGTGCGGACAGTCCAAGTCTTAAGAGTTCCAGGAACCATCCACAATCACTGTGTAACAAAGCCCTGAGTTGCTGTTATCCACTGGAGGTAAGCAGAGTACCCATTTTTCCTCAGTGAGAGAAGCTTGTTTAGAATTGAAAGTGCACAACACCTGCACATTGATACAGTGGGGAGCACTATGCAGCTGTCCAGGCGAAGTGGAATAGAGCCACGGTCACTAGTCACCCCCGAGTGCAATTGTGTCAGTTAGGACTTGGGCAGTTGCTATATGTAAGACAGCTAGTGGGGATTTAGTTCATGGTAGGTTTGGCAAGTTCAAATCAGAGGAGCCCCATGAATTCTGCACTATTTTCCTTTACTCCTGTAGCAGTCAAGGAAAAGAACACAATTTCTTATCAGTGCTTCTCTGCAACCCAGACTCTACCAGGTGTGTGTCTATTCATTAATACAATATAATATACTATTGACCTTTTGCTCTCACAGCTGAGTGCCATAGTTTGCTTTACTTTCTTGTGGTTTAGATGGAAGAAACCATTGATTATGCAAAATGTAGCTACATCAACTATCTCTATTATCAGGGTTTATCATTTTGATTTGAAATTGTTTGGTTACAATTTCTTTGGGAATATTCTTTGGTGAATTTTATACTTAGTGTGTGTTTTTTGAATTAGGAGGTCTCTGCATTGGATTTACTGATTGCAGAAATTATTCTGTATCATTTTGGCTGTTAACTTATCTTGGAGTTACACTGCTGAGTACAAATCAATTTTTGTAGTCAGAGGGTCTGAATCAAATCATGGGGTTAAGGTAAGGGGTTGCAAGTGCAGCCCTCCTGAATAATAAAGCATTTATTTTGAGAGTAAACATTCTTTTAAGATCTTGTCACTGGCTAGGCAGCAAAGCTGATCCCAGCACCTAATTACTGGGGCTCTCTGCTAGGAACCCCTCCCCAAGCCAACCTCAGATGAACTAACGAAACTTCAGAACTTCCACAGCATCTATATTTGCCCCTTCCCTAGGAGTAAAAGTCCAGTGAATTTGTGAAGTGTCTGGTTAACACAATGTCACCACATTCGTGTCCCCATGAAATGGTGCTGTGCATCCTTGCTGGACATCTTGGTAATGAAATATGCAAAGAACGCCTCCCACAGTCAAGCACCTGGAGCAGGGTCACATTGGTTTTACTATAGACAGAACTATGTAAACTAAGAAGCAAAAACAGAAGCAAGGTGCCTGAAATGTGTAAACCTATCATTTACAGGCATATTTCTCTAACTCTTACTTTTTCCTTAATTTGCTAGGATTAGTTTTCACTTTTGAAAGTTTTGTTTGAGTTGGAGGCTTGAAGAAATGCAAAATCTGCACATGGGGTTGTTTCAGTCAATTGAGATTTGAAACCCTCTAGAGAAAGCACTGTTGTTTTGCATGGTTTCTATTGAAAGCTGTAATCCACATTCCAAGAACCAGCAATTTGGTCAGGATTATTTAAAGCCTATCTGTGTTTCACTGCAAGATTCACAAATATTGGAGAACCTTTCAAAAACGTAATTAAGTTTTTAGGACTTTAGTCACATATGTGTCCCTGCCGTTCTAATTCATTGTCAATATTTACCAGTAGGAATTGTACATGGAGGCTGGTAGAAAAAAGTGGTGTATTAAACTGATGTCTAGCATCAAAAAGCTGGTTGCTTCCATTACTGCAGTAAAGGTCTGGGGAAAATAACCTCTCATCTCTAGAAATAAATAATTACAAAGTCTGATAAAAGTGCAGCTGTGGAAACACTCTTTATGCCTGCTTTTGGGGAGTTAAATAAACTTGTAGAGCTGTTTAGCTCACCTTCACTTAAAAAGAGAAAGTTGAGCCAAGCCATTACACTAAGTTAACTGACATGACAGTTGATAATGAAGCCCTAATAAGTATAATCCTTGGAAAACTGAAGGTGGGTATGTATACTTTTGGACCAATAGCTGACTGCCGACACAACAGAAGACCAGATCCTGTTCTGTCACTAAGGTCATTAGGTGGTACTAACTCACTATTCTACACCATGTAACTAGTTTCACCCTACTGTGTATGCTCAGAAGTAATCTAATACAGCCCTCTTGGTGTCTAAGGGTGTTGTTACTTGTTACACTGTGAGCCACACAATTGTTGATCTGTGTTAGCACTAGGTTGAGCTTGAAGTAGCCATGTGTTCAGGTCAGCAGAGGCCTAGAGGATTGACAGGTAAGAATCCCCACTCCCATTCTGGGCTTCGCCCCCTGTCCCTGCTCCTGCCCCCAAGGGCTTCCCTCTATCCCTCCACTTACTTGTGGCCACCCACGCTGTCTGTCCTAGGGGAGCAAGCAGGGAAGGTTTAACCTGCCCGTCCAGCACCCTGCCATTGCTTCTGCAGGGCTGCTTCTCTTCTTTAGACAGAGCCCACCCAGAGAGAGGCAGTAGTTGTGCAGATGGATTAGCTCTTCCCTGCCTGCTTCTCCAGAGCAAACAGTGCAAATAGCCACAAGTAAGGAGGGAATAGGGGGTGGGGGGCAGTGAGCAGGGATCCGGGGTGCTGGGGAGGGTGGAGGGGGGCAGTGGGCCTAATTTGGGCCAGCGGGGGAGTGGTGGTACGTATGTTATTTACACCAAGATTTAGCCTGAAGTGGCTACACCTTACCTGGGTAACATGAATGAGTTAGGTAACATGAACGAGCTACACATGAGCTGGGTAACATAAATCAGAGATAAACCTGCCTTAGAGTGGCATAACTTTGAGCTGTCTAAACAGTGCTTAAAGCTAGTTCCAGGTGTTAATGTGCATTCAATCCAGGTGTTAATTGCTCCAGGAGCTGCCCAAAGTTACTGTGTGACAAGGCCCTAACTTTGCTAGTCTGGGCTGTGACCAGTTTCTTTTGGGAAAACGCATAGATTCTGTATAGGCTGGACAAAAAAACATAAGTAGTGTCTGTTTAATACAATAAGGGAGGTACTTACATATTGCCTGTGTGCTCACAAAGCCAAACTGACTTAATCTAGGAGAGATTTGAATTTAGGTCTTCTATTTGCCTAAGGCAGCCTATTAACTATTAAGCTAAGCTAGTCTAGGACAAATCTTCCACCTCACTTGATGAGCCAAGGCACTGATAGAGAGTCAAAGTTGATAGGGCACAAAGAATAGCAAGCAAACTAGCAGGAGCCTGGCTCTGTGGCCCTGTGAGGTGCCCACTGCCTTAGGAGTGAAAGCACCACAGGCTCTGGATTCTACTTCCAATGGTTATTAATAATTTTATTCTACAACTGATTAATACAAAATGCCTTGGGAGGTTCGAAGCTGAGAGCAAATTTATGGCTTATTCCATCTGAGGGCCATACCTGCTTATTGAGCCACATTGCCAAAATTCCTCTTCCTTAGTCTACTTGTGGCCTCATGATTATTTTATTGTTGGCTGCCCAAAGGCTCAGTCTCAACAAACTGGGTGAACGAGCAATTCAGACTTGCCTATTCTATGGCCTGAGGGCTATAGCACTGGCCTAGAAAGGAAGGGTTTGAATCCTTTTTAGGTGAGGTCAGCCTGGAATCTAGCTTTCCTACTTCCTGACTAGCATTTTAGCCAATTGGCTGCTGTTGGTGGCACACTCCGGTTATGCCCAAGCGACAAACAGTGCCTCCACGTTTTTCTGCTCGAATCAAAGATTCAATCACATACACAATCAATGCAATTTCCCAGATGGAACGCCTAGATGGATGAATATGCACAGTAAGCCAAGGCTAATCACATGGGATGGAATGCGTGTGTACACACAAACACACACACGTACACCCTCTTTGAAGTTGATAGCTTTCTGGCATGTTTTATTTTGTTTTGTTTTTTTCTTTTTTTTTCCAGAACACATCCCATTGTTAAAAGTAAGAAAGACTTTAAAGGCCTGTGCCAAACAGCATAGATTTCAAGAGGGAATTTAATGATCTTTTGATCAGGTTGTAAAAGCAGTTTTAGTATATTGTATATTTTGGTATATTATACATCATGGACAGAGGAACTAAAGTGGAGCTGAATTATTTTTTTCCCTTTAACATTATGTACTAATTTAGGTGAGATGTAATTTGTGTTGTATCTGGTATAGGAACCAAAAAGGTTCTTTGGCAATAACTATGAAGAGACAAAATTCTTCTAACGCTTCTAGCTGGTTTCTAACTTCTACAAGTACTCGTTTGCTTTATTTTGATTCAGTTGTTCTCTGCTGATCATGTTGCTGTCCTTGTCTTTTTCAGGTGCCTGCTCTTGATCCCATCTGAAAGTAGTCCTGAAATGTTTAACTATAGCAATTATAGTTAGCCACAGCAGCATGGGTGGGGAGCATGGGGGATACCACCTGGTGTGAGAGGGATAATGCAGGGGAGGCTGCTGTGGCTCTGACTCTGAGCTGGCCAGGGGCTGAAGCTGGAGCCAGACCTGCTGCCACTTCTGGCTGGCTGAACCCAGACCTGGAGCCAGAGCCAGTAGCAGCAAAGTGAAGGGGGGAGCAAGTGGCTGGGGCAGGGTAGATGGCAGGGGAACAGGCACCAGAGAGGAGCAAGTAGCAAGGGGACTGATGAGGGGCAAACAGAGGTAGAGGTCAGGCCCTCTTCCGCACCCAACACTGCATTCTCTACCATCTCCACCTGCTGCTGCTTTCCCTCTGCAGTGGTTGGGGAAAGGGGGAGCAAATTTAAGATGACCCTCTTATAATTAAATTATAGGCATGGAAAATTATAACAAACATAATTCTCCATGCCTATAATCTAATTACTGGGGGGAGGGGGGTTATCTTAAATTCAAGTTGTCTTTGATTTGTGTAAATACGGTATAACAAACCATACTATATTGCCCTTGGAAATTTGGTACAGAGTTGACTTTTTGCTGTTTTGTTTTTTTTTTATTTTGGAACTGTAAAACTTTTATTAGACGAATCTAATAAATGTCAGTATGGTAGAACCAAGATAGTTTGTGAGGTTTGGTCCAATTAGCTTTTATGAAGAAAAATCATTGTCAGCCGGTAGGGAATATACACAGCCTCAGTGAACAGCTGCACAGAACTCTAGCTTGATTCTGCATGTTCTTGATTTCAATGTCCTATTTCAAAGGACAGTCTCTTCTCCAATCAACTGTGTGGGACCACTGATGGGCTTAAGTTGAGTGGAGAGATGAAGTCCTTTGAAGTATAAGCTGGAGGAAACAGCTGAATAGGTTTTGCAGCCACCTGAGAATTACACAGCTTGCGAGCCACCCAGATGGAAATGATCCAGATTTTTCTGTATCCTTTTTTTGAATTTGGGATCTGTAAAAAAGAAAAAGCACATTACAGCCACCAATAGCATATTTTCCTCTATTTTGAAAGAATATAAGGATTCCTATTTACTGTTCCTCTGTCACTTGTAGCATCCAGCTTTTAAGATCAAGGAAGTTTTAATTCAGAGACAGTATCCCTTAGTCCCATGCTCAATAACTACTGATGCCCATGTCCTCCAAGCAGGGCCATCCCTAGTGGAGGCCAAATCAGGGCAACCCCTCCGGGTCCCGCGCTTTGGGGGACCCCGCAGAGCTGGGCGGAGCAGCGGCTCCGCGTCCAGAAGCTTGCAATCCCCTCTCCCCCAACCGCCAACGCTGCTGATGGCAGCAGCAGCTTCTTTGGGTCCAGGGCGCATAGGATCAGAGTGGAGGTGGGGCCCCGCACGGGTTGATTTGCCCCGAGCCTTGCACCCTGGTCGGCTCAGCTCTGCCTTCAAGAATTTGTCCAATCCCCTTTTGAATCTGGCTAAACTGAAGGAAGATCCATCCAGCCCTGATACTCTATTTAGTTAGTGTAGTTAACTGAAGGGATACCTACTTCTAAGCTAACAGCACGCAAAACATTTCATTCCCCAGCCACCACTCCCCAGTTTGATCAGAGTTGGGCTGAGTGGGGTTGATAGGCATTGGATGCCTGTGGCAGTACAGCCAGGTACCTGGTGGGACCTTCCTTTCATTTCCCAGGAAACGGACAGGTTTGCCAGTCCTGGAGGAGAAATAATGAGTTAATGAGCTATCCCAGCCACCCAGGATCCCAGAGGCCCCTTGCCCAAAGCTCCCCATCCCTGTGCAGCAGGACACCTCAGGGAGTCTCGAGGCTCCCTGGTGCCAAGATCCTCCTCAGGGAGTCTCGAGGCTCCCTGATGCAAAGATGGTGACAAGATCCTCCTCCCAGTCCCAGCAGTGTTCCAGCGGATACAAATGCAGTTCTCCACTTGCCTGCTCTCAACGGTGGCATGAGAGCAACTCATTGTGTAGCTCTGGCAACAATACAGGGAAAGCCCCTTGCTGCTGACATGCCACTGGAGCCATCCAGCTCATGTCAGATGCACTGATTTTTTTCCAGCTCAAGCCTTCAAAAAGGTTGTTGGCCCTTGGTGTAGTGCACATGTATCATTAGGCTTTCTAGCTTTTTCTGCTGTTTTGATATGCCGTGTTCAATGTATGTAAAATGAAGCAACTAGATTACCTTACATCAATCGCTTTCTGTTCCACTTACCTTACTTTTGGGCAAAAAGTGTTTATTCTTAAATTATATCTTAATCTCACTATTGGTTTGCTCTACATAGCTATAATTCACCATTGCCTTGCATCTTCTTCCTCTGCTATGAAATGAATTTTTTCTCCATTTATGTTAGTGGTAGCTTTTTATATGCACCTTTCACTGCTAAAAAGGACCATGCAAATTTCTGGATACCAGAGAATCAAGCTCACCATGTACACTTCACATTTCAGCTCTCAGCTGATGTTACCACTTGGCCCCTAACTCCAGGTTTTTAGTAGTGACTTGGTGTTATCACATTATTGTTCCATCATTTTGAATTCCCTTCTTTAATACCATCAGCATCTTTCTCTGTTAAGTGCTTCTAAAAATAAAGTAAAGCTCTTTTTCTAATTTAGTCAATGAATGTGTTATGGTAATGTTTTTAAAATTCACTCTAAGTCATCTTATTGATGTCTGTATTATGAGGTGCCCTATAAATGAAATTGTATTGTGTTGTAACATTGTCTGAAAGATCAATAGGTATGAAGGACCAAGCTAATTTATTTCACATTTTTCTTAAGTGAAAAATAGGGTGAGTACCTCTAGAGTCCAGAATATATTTGAAGAATGCTTTCAAGTTTGACTTTTACAAAGATGAGGTAAAGAAAGGGGTTATGAAAGTGGTGGGAAAGAAATAACAGTGATTAACCATCTTTGGGAAGAACAACAACCATGGCAGCAGAATAACTAGATCTGGTCATAGTATATGTAGATGTCGCTGAGTACTGGTAAAGTGCTCAGAAACTTATTAAAGACTTTTGTGGGAGATTTTGGACAGAGAAATCTCAAAGCATTTCCTTGCATGCATATGCATGTGCAAGTGTGACAGAGATGTCGTGTGACTCATTTAACATAGCTATTAGTCATACATTACTATCCTCATAATTGTTGATTTGCAAAATTCCAACCACTTGTTCAGGAATCTGAAAGAGACAAGAAATCTTCTTTCCAAACTCTAAGCAAGGATACCTGTTGTCCTAAATGTTTTTGAAGATTGTTACTATTCTTATTTTATGTTTATGTTTACAAAGAGGCCTGAGAAATTTTACGTTGTCTGCCAGGATCTGATCTCCAATTAAGTTTAGTGGAGCTTTTAGGGAAGTTGTCCTTTGCAGCTTTTACACTGCTGCCTGGATGTAGAACCCACCATGACCATTTATGAAAGCAATGACTATGAAGAAAAGTAGCTACCTATAATACTTTTTTTTATGTCACAAGTTATGCCTGCATGTGCTGTTGTTAGCACGCTAAACCAGATAATACAATTTTCAAATTATAAGTTATAATTATGATATTAGGCCAGTTGGCTACCACTAGATTGTATTACAAATTGACATGCTACTAGAACAGCTTGCTAAATTGTCACAATAATGTTTGGAATGTATTGTTTCATTAAACAGCTCCATTTTCAAATCTCTTAGAACTGGGTGTTTGCCATGTAAGAAACATAGAATTATAAACTGTTTGCAATCTTTCTATACATTGGCAGCACTGTGATAAACACACAACTCTTGGTAAGTCATGAGATACTCTGTTTATTCTAAGGCCCTCAATACTTTCCATTCCAGGAAATCAGAAAAGTGTGCGTCAGCTCTTGAGAGGAATATATAGCATTACTTCTTGACAGAAATGTATCAAACTCTGTTCCTGAGTTAGAGGAACATCTGGCTAGGTCTTACCAATATGTGTGTACATATACCTGTATAATACAAAGTATTTTACAAGTAAAGTAAAATGCATGTTTGGGGCTTTCACTGATTATGTCAGGAAAAAAAAATAAGAGAAGGAAAATTACCACTGGTGACATTATGGTCTGTACTCATAAGCATAAATAAAACACAGATTACAGAAATACTTGTGCTTAAAGTCAAAGATAAATTTTAGTTGTTCTTTTTATGTTTTCCCTGTTTCCTTTTACTCTCATGATTATGAATTAGGAGTCATGTTTGCCTTCTCCCTTTTCCTTGCCAATCACACCCATATTATCTCCATAACTTGCAGCCTGTTCCTCTCTAAAATTCTTAACTCATCATTTTTTTCCTTCCAAGACAGCCAACACTTTCCATCATCTCTCACTTTGAATAGTATATATTTCTCCTCTCTGTTCTCTCTCTAAAGTGCACATTGCTCCACTCTATTTATTTCAAAGCACCAATGCCTAAAATATCTTTTCTGACCCTCTTAGACAAGATCAGCTTTTCCTCCCCATTCATACCATGGGGTTCCAGTGTCTCACTATGATACAATCAGGATTTTTATCTTTTCTTCAATGGTCCTTCACAATTTTACACCTCTTTAACTTGTCTACTTTTCTCTCTCAGGCTCAGATACAGGTATTGGGATGCCAAAAGATTCAGGTAAGTAGCAACTGGGATATTCAAAAGTTCATAGATGTCTAGCTTCCACATTAAAGAAGCACAAGAATCACAGATAAATTAGCTTTGAACCATCAAATACACTCTTGTGTACAAATGTGCAAGCAATGCAAACAACTGTATGCATATGGATCACTAAGAAAGACCTGTTTTATCCTGAATATACAGAGATGCTAGATTGAGCGTAAACAACAACCTATCATAGGGATTAATACAGTTGCAGTATTTCTTCCTACCTCTCCCTTTGGCTTGTCTGTATCCATCTCTTGTTTTGTACCTAGATTGTATACTTACATTAGGAGTGCTTTGGGACAGAGATACCTGCCCCCCCCATGTGATCCTTTCAAAATACTATCAACATTAATGCTCTTTATCAAATTGTTTTGGTCCTCAAAAAATGGCAGTTTGACAAAAAATGTTGTATTGATATATTCCTGGATATCTCTATTGAGGCCATTCATTTAATTAGCACCATATACACATGAAGCAGTAGTTGAATTAGCCATCTGTTTACACAAATCAAGTCAACAGAAATATTATGAAGTCAAATGGGACTCAAGGGTTGGTTCAGTAACAGCATTATAAATTATAGTAACCCTTGATCTTAACTTGATTTTCATTATAACACGTCTATTAACAAAACTAATTGAAACATGAGAAGTGGGCAGAAAGCAAATGAATAGCATTACCAAAAATAAATAAATATATTTGAAAGCATCTTAATTAACTTACAATAATGCGTTAGGATGACAGGATATTTAGTGCCCTGATACACTCTTTGCATTTAAAACCATAAAGTGATTATTTAACAAACACATTCATTTTTTATTAGTGGTTATAGCAACATATGAGGTCCCCAAAATAGAGTAATGCAGGGACTTTGATTTTGGTTCAAAACCTACTAACACCAGTATATTCAGGAGTAATATCAGTGAAGGTAATGAAGTTACATCAGTGGTAAAATAGATGTATGTAATAGAATTAGGCTTTCTAAAGGTTTATTTTTTTTTTTATCTGGTTAATCTGCTACAGCAAATCAAAGTTATTCAAAGCTTCCTTTTCTTAGTCAGACCTAGTGAGAAGAAGGTAGGATATCTATCTCCTAACAACATTTTTGGCAGAGCTCCTTTACCAGGTTCCATTTCTCTCTCTTCTGCAAAAATGTGTGCAATTTCTTATCCTGTACCAACTGACCAAGGGAAGCATGATCTGCTTGGCCAAATTTCCTGTTGGGCCAGGCCAAGATGACGATGCTGAAATTGCCTACAACTCTTTTGTTTCCTGTCCCAGGTACCCATCTCATTTGACTGTTGACATTTTACCTTGCAAGAAAATGTGGACCAGTTTGTATGATGTTGGGCCAATAAGGGAGCGCTCTGCAAGGTGGAAAGTGGACACCTAAGACTAAATGTGTAAGCTAATGGGACATGTCCACACAGGCAAACAGGTGTGCTTGCAGCAGCTCAAATAGAAGTGGTGCAAATTTGAACCAGGGCTTTTTGCCTCAGCACACGTGCTTGGACAAGCACTTTATTGTACAGCAAATCGTGCAGCTTGGGGCAAAATAACCCTGCCTGGCTCCTCCCGGATCTGCAGCCAGGGGGAACTAGAGCCTGGGGCTAGCACCTGTGCTGTCCCCAGCAGTACAAAAAGGTGCCCTGACAAGTAGCTCAGGGCTACTCACTCTCCAGAGCTTCTGGGGCCTAGCCAAATGATACCTGGAGACACTACCCCTTGTGCCAGCTGGACTGCTGAAGCAGCCCTGATAGGTCCCTGCACCCTCTACCCACTGCAGCAGTCTGGCAGTGGGGGCTGCTGCCTGGTTGTGATCTGCTGCACACCTGCCAGACCCGGATGAGGCATCTGCTCCTCTGGGCCAGCTGCCAGAGCTCAAATATATAATCAGGGTTGTGGCTGCAGAGTTGTGGCTGCAGAGTTGGCCTTTGTGTGGCACTATGGGTGCCCAGCCATCTGGGCAGCTATCGCCCAGATGTTCTGGGTGTGGTGGCCTGCTTTGAACTGTCAAAGCATATCCAACTGGCCAGGAGGTCAGCCACAGCCATCTGGGTCCAAGGTGCTAGCTCTGAGCAGGCAGAGTCCTGCCACTGGCCTCCCTAGCAGGAATTCTGGTGTTCCCTGTTGGAAAACTAAAAAATACCTAATAAAAAAATCCCAAAGTCACTCTGTAAAATACCCCAAAATACACGTTCCTCCACAATTAAAACAAAAGACCGCTATAAAGACAGAAAGAGAGAGAGAGAGAATGAGACAGAGAGACAGTGATCAGTTGGGCAATGTTTTATTGATATATCTACAGTGTTGAAGCAATGTGGAAAACTACCAGTGTTGCTATCATAATAATAAAGTGAATTGTAAATACATGTGTCATGAATTCATGAATACATGAATATATATTTTGCTGTCCCCTGCAGGGGCTACAGCACCCCCTCCCCTGCCAGGGGTTACAGCTCCCCACGGGGGCTATGGCCCTCCCTCATGGGCTACGGCCCCTCGCCCACAGGGGCTACTCCCCCACCTATATTTGTATAGGTTTTCCTCTTCTAAAGAGAACAGGCAAATGAAGAAGGTGAAGCAGAACACAGAAATAGAGTAGACTCATGGAACTTAGTGCATTTAGAAAAGAACTCTTTATTTTTATTTTCCATTCAATTATGTCTTTTGGTCCTTAGGATATGCAGTGTTTTTAAGACAAACTCTAAAGCATGATAATCGTAAGGGGATATAGTTTGATATAGGAATATTATTTTCCTCTTCCTATTTACCTGCTACAGTAAAAGCTTTATCTGTCACCCATGGGGAATGGAGGGTGCCGGATAACAAAATATGCCCGTTAACTGAGCAGCCCGAACAGGCGTTTTTGCCATGGGGACTTGGGCCATGGGGGCTTAGCAGCACAGGCTGCTTTCTCTTGGGCTGTGGGGGCTCCGCAAAACTGGAAGTGCCACGGTGGGCACTTCTGGTTTCACTTTTCCCTTATAAGCCCTTATAATCCGGCAGGCCAGTTAACAGAACATGCCAGCCTGTAAGGTGCTGGATAACTTAGTTTTTACTTTACTATTTACTTCTGACTGTGGATCCTTCTAGCAATTTCTTCTTGGGCGCCTTTTAAAATGTTGCTCTTAACTATAGAAGTGCTTTCCTACGAAGTATGTTTCATCTGGGAAGTACAGAGGTGCTATTCTACATGCTGTAGGCTTTCACTTGACAGAGCTAGTTGAAGAAAGCTCAAACAGAGAATCAGCTACAAAAGCGGGCATAGATTTTACTCAGTCTGGGTTAGATCTTTGTAAAGTGTTTCTGGGTAGATCTGGGGCAGCTCCAGAAACAGTCATTGCTTTGTGTATAAAGGGACAAGGACACCCTTGCAGAAATTCTCTCTCAAATATTCTCTGCAGAACTCATTTTTGGCCTTTTCTCTCTCTATAAGCCTAGGCATTTCTGCTGGAATCAAAGGTATTCAAAACATAAACCATAAGAAAGTTTCATGTCTGAAGCTTAGAGAGTCATTTTGAGGTAAAATGTTTAATAATGAGTATGCCCCCTAAATTAATATTTAGGCACCTAAATAAAAGTACTAACCTCTGTTATGGGTACTCATAATCCTGAAAAAAAGATCAAGTCACTTTTATTTAATTACCAAAACATTTACTCAGCAGTCTAATTATGAGGACCCAGGTTTGAAAATTCTGGCTTGGATGTTTATCTGAACTGTGCGACCCTCTTGAGAATTCAAAGTAGGTTAAGAGAATATCATTGACCCGGAAATTTGATTTTTCTGCCATAACTTTTAATGCAAGTTAAATAATTCAATATAAAAGTTATGGACCCACTTTGGATTTCAGAGTTTTGGTGAAGCATTGGACTGATTATATATTTGAGCTAGAGTGCCATGTGGCAGGACATTAGCTACTATTAAATTGCCACAGCTTTAGTTACTTGCACATGTGATTCTATAAACACATATTCCACATAAAGGCTCCTGGAAGATTTTTAATTAAAGGCTGACAGGATCTGATCCATGATCTCAACAATTGTACTTCCTTCCATGCTACACATACATGGCATGGCAGGAGATGTGATTGAGGGCTTAGGGATCAAATCCCAATTGCACCATATTGCCATTGCAGGGAGAGCCCAGGATTATGTTCTGGCTTACCTCTTTGCACAGGCAAGTAGCAAGGCAGTTGCTCAATGTGCCCAGCTGGGAGTGGCAGTTTTCTGATTGGTGCTTTCAGCCTTGGAGGCACATTGGAGCCCTTGTCTCCAGTGTGTCCCCTTGCCAAGGCTGGGAGCAGCAGTCGGCTGATTGGTGCTGATCACTTTAAAGGAGGCTGGGAACCAGCCACAAAGTTATTACACGTTGTAGGAGCTTAGCTCCTGACATCTCAAATAATGCTGGGGAGGGGGTTCCAGGGGACAATCTCGGGGCACCAGAGAAGAACCAGATGGCCCAGTAAGGGCCGATCATGTTCCTTACCTTCAGTGCTTGAATGTAGGCAGTGGCGGAGAAATGGCAAAGGAAGCATGTGCTCACTGCACATAGGAGACTTCTCTGCTGCTTCTGGTATAACTAGAAGTCTGGCACTAGCCAGAGAAAAATCCAGTACAACCAGGAGGCAGCAGACAGCAGGCACAGGGCTGCAGAGGGAATGCGAGCCCATTGTCCTGCAAAAGCTTCTTATGCCAGAGGGGAAGAACAGTGGAAGCCTGAGCGCTCAGAGGAGTGCACAGCAGCAGGTGCCCAGCAGCTAGAGCAAAGATTCACCATGGACAGGATCAACAGGGAGGACAAGAAATCTGAAGCTGTGGGAAGAGCCTGAAGCATGTGAAGAGACTTTATATGTGAGTTAAGAAACCTTAGGGTTCAAATGCCTTATGTCTTCTGCTCCTGTTTTCTTTATTAATTTCAAGGGATTGCTGAATGTCTGAGACAGCTCTGTATGGGCTAGACTGAGATATTGTTTCAATGGTATTTAGAGGACTAATGGGTGCAGTAGCACCATCTGGGACTCATTAGGGGAATGGGTATGAGTTGGTAGCAGGGCTTGACAGGAATGGCAGGAAGCCAAATCCTGAGGAATCAACCTCCACCAAGGGCATTCCAGTGCCTACTGACCAATCACCAGGTGTAAAAAGACTGGTCTTTTTCTTTCTACTGTTATTTTTGTTTACTACTTGGAACATCCGGTTGGTGAGTGGACAAGTTAATGTGGAGGCAGGAGCCCTGTGAAGACAACCCATGATCTCACACGTGTAGCTACTAGAACACCAGGATCCTTCTGCATATTTAATAACATCAAGATGTGGCAGGTGAGAACAGAAGGGTGACACAGAAGTGTGGGTTCATGTTGAGGCCAAGCTGTCATCACCAAAGGCCAAGTATGTGGAGAGTGCTGGCTCCTGCACCTGGAGGTACTGGATGCACCTAAGGCATCGGATACACACATATTTAGTGATACCACTTTGTGGCTTATTCCCTGTTTCATTGTGCTATTAACTGAATAAACATGTGACTAGGTTACTACTTAAGACATTATTAATTGGCTAATCACATCATACGTGTAACATCTGTCAGGAGACAAAGATGCGGCATACTAATTACACCAAAGAATTTGATTTGTATAATTTGGGGATATAGATATAGAATTAGATATTGACTTGATTGGGTTCTGAGGAATGCCAGTGCATCAGAGCAGTCTCCATGCTCATGTATAGCACCCTTATATTTTGTAATGCTTGTTCAGATTGTTTCTGAGTGACGGCCCATGCTAATAACATGGGCGGTCATATATATATGATGAGCGTGGAGACTGCTCCGATGCACTGGCATTCCTCAGAACCCAATAAAGTCAATGGCAGCATCAATATTTACTTGGGCACTGAATTAATGTCTAAATAAGTATTTAGCTCACAATGATGTAATCTAATTGGGAGTCATGTGTATTCATTTATGACACACTGTAGGAGCTAGTGCCACAATCTACAATCTTCAATCTTCAATCAGGATTGAAGACATAGGCAGATTAATGGATGGGCCAGCTGGGCCTGGGCCTGGGCTCAGGGCCCACTACCAAATCAGGGAGCCCCGGGATCCTCACCAGCAGGGAAGCAAAAGCCATGGTTTTAAACTTGGTGTTGTTTTTGTCTCCCAGGAGGGAGACAAAAATAGCACCAAGTTTAAAACTGTGGCTTTTGCATTCATTTCCCTGTAAACCAGAAGCACGCCTGCTCCACCAATGGGTGGGGGGTTGGGCTGGGCTGGGAGTGCTACGCCGTGCCTGGGTGGAGGGGCCCAGGGTTGCATCTGGGAGCACTGTGCTGTGCCTCTGCGAGTGGGCAGGCAGCTATGCTGGTGGCACCTTGGGGGCTATAGCCCCCCCAATTCATCTTAACCCTCCTGTAGCCATGTCTCCCAGCACCACCGCCTGCCCGCAGAGGCACAGCACAGTGCTTCTGGCCCAGCCTTGTGCATCTGCGTGGCTGCATGGGACACAGCCAGGCAGCAGCTCTCTGCAGATAAGTCTCATAGGAACCAAGTGGGGAGCTAGGTGGAGTGGCTTGTGGCAGGGGTGAGGGGGTAGGTGGGGGCTGCCTCACAGTAATTGAGAATGGGGGAGGTCCTGTGAGGGGAAAGTGTGTGTCTGACTGTGCGTGTGTCTCTGTGCGCCTCTGTCTCTGTGTGTCTGAGTGTCTGACTGCATGTCTGTCTACATGTCTGTGCATGTGGCTATGTGTGTGTGTGTGTGTGTCTGTATGTGTGCCATTCTGTGTGTGTGTGTGTGTGTGTGTGTGTGTGTGTTTAGGGCAGGGACAGCATGTTTGTGTCTGTGTGTTCATGTGCAGCGAGTGAATGAGAGCAGAGTGCATGCCTGTGTCTGTGTGCATGTCTACATGTGTGCATGTGTATGTATGTGTACATTCAGCTGTGGCAGGAGAGGGGGGCTGGGAAGCAGGGAAAAGAGGTGGGCATGTACCCCCCTACCCTCAGCCAGGTAGGGTTCACCCAGCTTCCTCAGCCAGCACCAGGAAGGGAAGCCCCCTCCCCACCCTTAAGCTCAGGGGGCATCCAATGTTGTGTTTGCCCAGGGCCCCAGTGCACCTTAATCTACCTCTGATTAAGGAAGAGAAAAGAAATATTCAAAGAGTATTTAGTCAATAAGGGTCAAGTAGCAACACAGAGAATATGTATCTGCCACTATTAGTACCAGTGGTGTTACTGGACACTTGAGCACCTAGGTGGCAGTGGCATACAAGGCAGTATCAGTGGCGCAGCAGCTGGGCTGAACAGGTGGCAGTGGCTGGGCAAAATTCCCCAAGCCCCAGCCCCTCCTTAGAGTCCACCCTCAGGACTAATGCCTTAGTCAACTCCTCCATTATACCACTGGTTGGTACTGAAGTGCTGGTTGGTTCTGGTTGGTTCCTAAGCTGGCTGGCCTCTTAGACATTGTGAGCCAGATAACTCATGCTGTGTGCTCCTCCAATAAAAGTCACATGGGCAGACTCTGTGGAGCTTCTGACATCAATGTCCAGTGCAGAAGCACTAGGATCTTCCCACCCAACTCCTCATTGCAGAATAGGGTCTTTGCACCCAGACAACATTAAAATGCTACCAATATAGGTCAATAATTTTACTCCCACATTGTGCTCATTTTGCATAGATGTAAAGGCACAAGGTGAAGGGCCCTGAAGAATCAGGCTGTTGTCCTGTATGTTTGTGTGATTTACAGTTATTTCCATATAGAAACTCCTCTTAGCTAAACAGTGATGAATTCTAATCCTTCTGAGACACTGCAGGAATCAAATTGTCCTTCCCAAAACACAAGAGTTCATATGATTTCTACAGTGTATTTGTGCTGTGGGACATTCTTCCATTAATGAAAACACATATACTTCTCATGGGCATATAATAAACAGCATGTCTTACCCCCACCCCCTTCGCTAAAAACAAACAACTAATCAAGTGCTATAAGGAAAATAAATGTAAATAAAATATTGATTAAAAATTTAAAGGATTTTAATTATTTTACTTACAGAAATAATTTAATTTAACCTAAACAGACAACTGGGAGCAGATTCTTTGCCTAAGCATTTTTAATTTCCAAGAGGAAATTTCAGTTTAATGTCTGGATCTTAAAGATAAACAGTGTTTGTTTCTTTTCATTATATTAATATGGTAGTTTATGCAGTGCCAAAATGTAATCTTGCATATGTATTCTTTTAAAAATTAGCTGATAACCTGGATGCTCTGGGCATCACAGAATGGGTACTGAACAAGCTCTAATTAAGAAAACTTGAAAAATTAAAGTATGAATTGTATTACAGATTTGTCACTTACATATTCCTTTCATGTAAATATAAATTGTTTATAGAATTGTGTAGAGATAACTAACTTGCAAGAAAAAGCTATTACAATTTCGGGCCTCCCAATCTTGTTCTCATTTTACTATTAATGTCAATTAGAGCAAGTTCATATCCTTAATTTAAAATGTTACGGTCCTGATTCAAAGCCCTCTAACGTAAGTGGAAAGGCTGACATTGACTATACAGAAGGCTTTAGTTCAAGCCCTAAACACCCATGTTGTAAGGAACAAAACAAATATATTTTATTTATATAACTTTTGGGTTCCTATGTTCTCTCCTATTCTATAATATATTATTTACTTCTGATTTTTTACATTTGCATTATACTAAATGGGAGTTCAAGTCAAAGATAGTCAATGGTAATCCATGGAATTGACTAGAAAAGGGCACGTCTGCACAAGATGCTCTGTCGCTATAGCGACAAGCTAGGGCAACATAGCTTGTCGCTATTATGATGTAGCATCGGCAGGCACTAACTGATGCTACTGCTATTGTGCAGTAGCAGCAAGCAACTGTGCAGTAACTCATTGCTACTGCACATTTGGGTCGAAAACAACCCGGGAGCCACCAGAACTGTACAGTACCAGCAAGTACTGCACAGTCATTTAGAACTTGCTAAAACAAGTACTAAATGACTGCACACTACCAACTGCGTGGTCAGGGACATGTGTAAATGCACCCACAATGTATAAAAAATGGGCCATTTATTTTAAAGATTTATCTGAAAAACCTTCAGAGATATAACTTCTCTATAGTTCTTCATTTACTGCAGTCATTTTAAAATCTGAATTAAAGGCTCTTCAGGTCCTGTAGATGGTGGGCAAGAGAAGTATTATGAAGCCCTCTTTCCACCTAATTTAAAGGTTGAACTCTTCTGTTATTATTTAAATACAAAGGAAAGATGAACAAAAACATCTATTTCTCCCCCCACACACACACACCTGAACTACTTTCTCAGATTGAGGAGGGGCAATAGAGCAGTTGGGGGTAAATTTGAGGCTCTGTTAAGCTCCACCTAATGGAGGGAAGGAAAATGTGAAGGGTAGATAAGTGTTTGGGGAATAAGAAGGTGCAATAGAAGGACACGAAGAGTTAGTTGCAAAAAGAAAGAAAGTGGGGGTGGAATGCAAATAGAGTAAGCAGGCAATGGGGGGTAGACAGACAATGAGGGGTGTGAGAGATAATGGGGTGAGGAGGGATTAGATGATGGAAGGGCAAAGGGAGATGGAGAATAGAAAAAATGAAAGATTATGGGTATGGGAAAAAGAAAAGACTGAGTAAAAATGAACATTAAGGACTAAGAAAGAGAGAAAGGAGAGCTGACTAGGCAATTATATTACACAATGGGAAACAGGGTCATGCAAGTAATCCCACTGAGTTCTCAACAACCAGCTACTAGCCCAGGGTGTGAGGAGATACTATATAGAGAAAGATTAGGAGGGACAATCAGGAAAGGGAAATATAGAGAAAAAGAGATAGGTGACAGTGGGAGTATAGGGCTAGGTTCTAACATTTAAAAAACCCAAGGCAGAATTGATCTAAATTACACCATTTTCTGTAAGTAGCATAGTTTAGACTGGTAGCACATAGAACTCATGTTCACTCTTCGGTCTACGTGTGTGTGGAGGCAGGGGGTGGCGGGGGAGGGAGACCGACAAATCTTAGACCGGGTTCCACCATTTTTAAACGAGTCTGTGCATGCTGAACTTCTGTGATTAGACCAGTTTCCAATCACTTATACCAGTAAATGTATAATAGCTGTATGTGGCCTAGGTGTTCCAATCCCTTCCTCAGTGGTATGATATGGCTCAACCAATCCCCCTTGTTGTGAGAGTTCATGCTGTTTGTTTATTTATGAGGCTATTACAGAACAACGGGCTACAGAAAGGACTGAAAGAAATAGTGACTAGCACTATTTTTATTAGAGCAGCTTTGGGATACCCAGACAAAGACATGTCCATTATACCAGAAGTTGTGCAAAAATGGCCCCTGTCTGAAGAAGCATACAAGCAAAATGGATTGGAAAACTATAAATTTGGAAGGAAAAGCAGAAACACAAATGAAGTGAGTTGGCCAAGGTTACACTTTAGGTCAGTAGCAGAATCTGGGAAAGAATCCAGGGTGTTTGATCCTCAAGTTAGTGCCTTACCAACTATTCAATGCTGCCATGGGTTCCTGTGCCTGCCTCAACTAGCTGTGCATGGCATACACCATATTGCAGGCGAAGTGTAATTAACATGTGGGACATTTTTAACAGAAACGTTCAGCTTTTTGTCAGGCAGGCATAGGAATCAGGAAAATGCAAGTGTGAAGGGATGACTTGGTGGTTTAATCATCAGTGCTTGAAGTAACTACCGTATCACTAGTAGGAAAACACTTTGCACAAAACAATGACTTTGATTCTGACTTGGACCATCGCAACTACAATAGCAGTAGGGCTATTCTGGAAAAAACTATTTCAGCCTGTCAGCTTCCTGACATTTATAAGCTGTGCCCACGCTTTGAGTACTGAGCTCCTTTCTACTGCGTATAGGGTCTGTATATATTAAATAGCTTAGGGCACATTTTAGACATAGGAGTTTGTGGTGGAAAGATGTTCAGGGCCAAAATTTGGCCTTCTTATCAATGTCGCATTTTGTACATTGCTGCTCTTGTACATTGTACATTTTGTACATTGTACGTTTTCCATTTGCTGCTGCCTCTGAATTTTGAAGTGTCTACATTTCAGCTGCTCTGCCTATATACAGTTTGATATGTCAATTTGGAGGGGCATATTAAACTAACATGCATATTGTTTTGACAAGAGATCTAAACTTGATGCTTGAAAGAACAATGCAAGTAGGAGAGATGAAACAGTATTCAACATTAAACATTCTAGTTCATTGCATTTATATCAAATATGTGTGTTTGTGTGTGTTTACACAAGTGTAGAGGTGCACAAAAACCTTGGGAGTGCTGCAGAGTGTGCTGACTGATTATTTGTTGTGTATGGCAAGTGTACATGAAGCTACAACATAAGGCAGTCAAGAGTGAAGTTGAAACATGAAGTGTAGATTAAATGAAATGTTTGAATTGTTGGATGTTTAATGATGTATGGAGAGTCAGAGGTGACATTTGCAAATGTAAGTTATACATTCTGTTTTCTTTTCCTGACTCTGTCTATAATCTTTTCCACCACCCAGCCTACACCAGAAAAAAGAGGAAGAGGAGACAGAGTCTTGATAGTTAAATATTACTTTCCTTTCATCCTCTGGTTAGTCCCAGTCTACCCTTCTAATCTTCATCTGCCTCCCTTTGTCTTTTCTTTATATCCATGCAATAAGATATCTGCAAGTGAAATGCTCATAATATCAAATAATTGCTTGACTAAATCTGTATGGAATTGTTAAGAAAGGTTGAATCAGTATAATATGCAGTTTGTAGTTTTCCTGTTTTGTTCAGATGTAAATACCAGTGTAAATTAGACAAATTGTTCCCCATGATTTAGCTAGCCCTGTTAATTCCTTTTTATTCACAAACTGTTCACAGGTAAACTTTGTAATTATGTTGTTCTTTTTTCGTGATGAAAACATCATTGTACGGGTATTCATAAGGGCAAAATTTCAGTCATGCAAATGTTAGTGAAAAGTAAGGAGGGCTGAATCAAAACACTTTTCAGAATTCACAAATACATCTGCAAATATTTTCTATGCCCTATGTATACTTAATCACAGTCTTAAGTGCTTTGCTGAATGAAAACTTAATTGCTGGCTTCAGTATGCAGGTTAGCAGAAAAAGGATGGTTCAATGTTACATATCATGCCTAAAATTTAGACAGCTGGATTTAAAGTAATTTCTCTGCCACAATACGTTGTGTGGGACATGGGGCAAATGATTTAGGCTCATACCCATAAAGGTATTTAAAGGTATACTACTGGTAACAAAGGGAATTAGGCACCTAAATCTCTTTGTAGATCTGAGCGTTAATGTCTCTGGATAGGTTTTTAAAGCTATTTAAGTTACTAAATACCTTTAGGACCTCTGGACCTCAGTTTCCCATCTGTTAAAAGACAATGGTTCCTTCCTCCTTCACTGAGGTACCATGAGGACAAATTCACTGAACATTATAATATACTCAAATACCACCAGGAAACAGGCCATAAGCACCTGTGTTTAGATCACCAAAGACTATAAATTTCATTAACAAGAGAGGACAGAACTTCAAGGAGGATTTGTAGGAAAATGGTACAGCACAGTAGTTCATGTACTTTGAACCTGATCAGCTAGGTTAAGTACAGACAGTCAAAAAGGCCAATGCTGAATCAGTTCAATCTTCACAAGTTAGTCTAAACTGCATAGATTGAACTGATAAGCAAGTGAATAGACATTCACTTTTGATTCTGGAAATGCAGCCACATACCTGTAGTGGCCCAGGCCAGAAGCTGGGGGCAACAGAGCACACCTCCCTGCTGAGCTGGAGCAGACAGCTTGGGCCAAGGCTAGCCTGTGAGGAAATGGCTTGTAGAAGAAGTGCAAAGCATCCTGGGATACTGGGGGACTGTGAGTTAACTTGGATCTGAGGGGATCTGGGGCAGAAGTTCAATAAACCAATTTAACCTAAATCAGTTAAAGCACATACTATAGCTATGCAGATTGAACTGGTTTTGGCCATTTTGAAAGTGTTTTATGTGCACTGAACTTTGCTGTGTTACAGATTTGAACCAGTTTCTGATCACTTATACCGGCTTATGTGTACTTTCTTTTCCTAGGTCTAGAGCCTCAGGAGCATTCAGGGGGCCTGAACTTATATTTTTTACTCAAACAAAGCAAGCATTGATCTCAATGGGAGTTCTGTGTCACTGAAGAGGACCAAGAAGCAACATGCCCATGCAATTTACTTCCAGTGTGTTTTAAAAAAGGATGGCACCTTAGGATGCTTCTACATGTGCTCTGGTGGCATGAGGAGAGCTGCTTTAATTAAAGTGTCACAGTGTCTTGTGTATACGTATCTCTATGCTTCAAAATGGTGGCTGGGGCACTTGAACTAAAGCTTGTTCAACAAGCTTTAGTTCAAGTGTTCCCACCACCATTTTAAAGCACAGGAACACTAATACACAAGATGCAGGAGGCTGCTGGAGTGCTGTAATTATCACGCTCCAGCAGATTCAATTAATTGAGTCAGCTCTGACATGCTGTGATTACATGTACAGGCACCCTTAAAGGCTATCTGGTGCAAAAAGATATCAGGTTTCAGAGGTGACAGCCTACTTCATCCAATGCTTTATCATCTGACAACGTTTATTTTAATGGAAAGGAAAAGTAATCTAAAAACTGGAAGATTTGTTTTAAACCAAGTGTATTGGAATCAAAACTGCCTAAGAGATGCACTGCTTATTCAGGCATAGCATAACAAGAATCAGAAAATGCAATGTATTGGATGATGCTTGTACTTGAAGTTAGAGTACCAGTGGATTTAAAGAAATTATTCCGAGTGCTTGAAGTTCTGCTTCATCTCTGGTCCAGTTCCTGATTCTGTTTCTATCCTGATACTTGTTGGTGGATATGTATGTTTGTAATTTCCTTTGAAATACCTGCATGACACACAAGAGTGAACCTTAAATCCAAATAAATCACTACATGGACTTATTGGCTGACAGTATGCCTTGCTTGAATGGACCTGGTTTGCCTGCACATGTGTCCATTCATTTATGTACCTGACAAAGCATCATCAAAACAGCACAAAAAGGCAGCTTTCAAACTGTGACCCAGATGTAGACTTTCCACAGAGACTATGTGAATTCATGAACTTCCTCATAAGGTGAAAGGGGGCATGACTATTTAAAAATATATATATTAAAAGGCAGGAGATTACACCACCGTAGGGATATTCTGCCTATATTCCCTGGAGTTTGTCATCATCATACATCAATTGTGTGAAGTGAAAAAGGTGCATATTAAAAAAAAAAAGTATCTCTGCTAGACTGCACTCATTTTTTAAAGCCAGTTTGCTTTGACTCTTGGGCTTTTGCCTGTCTGCTTTCTGTGAATGCCTTGATGAATGACTCTTCTGGAAGGCATGGTTGTTAAGAGAACAGATTTTAAGAAATATAAAGAAATTAAGAAATATATCAGACTCGTCATGGTAAGTAAAACGTGATTCCACCCCGTTTGCCTTTCCACATGTCCATTGTCTCAGTTTTCCTGTCTCTGCAGTCTCCCCTCCCACTGTACCATCATAACTAATTCATTTGCCAAAGGCTGCTCTTATTTTCTCAGCCATCTTAGTCTTAAGTCACATACTATTCTGTCATGTGACTTCATTAATTTCCTTTATGTGGGGAGACAAGGTAGGCTTCAATACATAACCAAGGTTTTGATCCTACAAAACTTACGTACATGATTAATTTCACACACTGTTGTGGAGCGGGGAACCTGTGGATCTGGTTCCCAGTTCCTATAAAAACTACTCACTTGGGTATTTTTGAAAATACCACATGAATTTCTCATTCCAGTTGCAATTAATTTCTGTAATTTACACAATGCCCTGTGCTAGGTGCTGTGTAGAATTCAGTCCCTCCAAGACCTCCTATGAACTGTGGTTTTGCCCATCCATGGTCTGATAGATTAAGGTGGGAAGTGGAGTTTCTTTCTTCCTCTCTTCTCTAGCATGCAGTCACAGAGAAATCAGGCACTCAGAGCGAGAAAAACCCAGGCACGTTGCAGTTGTTTAAATAGAAAATTATGATAATGTGTAATTGGAATTATTCATACCAGAAACCTCATTTTAAAATGTATAGTAATTCAGTACAGAAACTTACCATGCGATATCTATCCACTGAAAGGGTAAATGTTTAATATTGAATAGTTTCAAGGAAACACGTTGCAGTTGACCAAAAAATATATATGAAGAAATTTTTCAGAGCTTAATTACTTCAAATAGTATATGACACAAGGAAAGCTGCTTTTTAATAGAAAGACTGGCTTTTGAGTAAATAAATTATCCACTTAGTTCTAGTGTGATGGCCATAGGTTGGGGGTTTTTTTGCTATCTGAATCCCTTTTCCATCCTTCTGCTGCTGAAAATAATTTCCCATAAGCACTAAGGCAGGTTCTGAAATTTCAAACGCTTCTGTGGAGCAGTTAGCTATCTGATTGTTTTGGGAAGGGATTGAAAGTAAAAAAGAAAAAGAAAAGTCAATTCTTATGTAAGAAAAATATCTGCAATCATAAAATTCATATTTGTGATTGCTTCCTTCCTTTTTATTCCTTCTTGGTTAATCATAGGCCAACCATTAATTTTTCCAAGGATTTCTGTGCTTGCTTATTTGTCCCACATCTCCCTCAAATTGCATCCCTGAAGTTTGTGTACAAACACCCGAACTAATCAGAAAAACTGTAGTACATTCACAAATAAAAAGTTAAAATTTAAGTATGAAAAGTAGACTAAGACCTTTTATACTGAGCCATATTATAAGGAAGCCATTGATTTATTTTTATGGTACTGTGACTTTTTCACAATCATGTGAAGTAACAAATTGTTTGAAATCTACATTTTCTGTGGTGCAAGATGTCTTCTCCACATTCTTTATTGAAGATACATAAGAGAAACGTTCCTGTGCTCTTCATTCTCTTTCTGTAAGTGATTTATTTCTTAAACTGGGTACTTCCGTTTCAGGATTTTCTTTATTTTTTGTCTTTCGATGGGACTGTGTAGTCTGTTTACCACTCTGCAACATGTGTGATTGTCATTACATTTTGTCATTACATTTTCTCTGTGCTCTTATCACTTTATTCAATAGACAGCAATTGCCAACAAAATAAATAAGATAAGAAAAAAAGAAAATTGAATAAAAAAAAAATAGCAGCAAAGACAGACGGTATTATGAAATGGGGGGAGTTTAATCTTGAAGGTCTAGTTATACACAAACTTAAATGAGAATCACTTTCAGAACATTCAAAGGCTTGTCCTTCTCCTGTAGGGGGTCAGTGAATGCAATTTTAACTGTAATATTTTATACCAGAATATTATAATGGGCCTGAGTCTCCTTTTTAAGTTTGAATGATGAAAAATACAATTATATTATACTAGCCAATTGCCCATCAAGAATGACGGGGGAGTGGGGAGGCAGTGACAGAGTGGTGCCAACCAATGCCCTGCACTGCCACTGATCTGCCTCTGACCTCCCCTACCATCATTCTTGATGGGCAAGAATGCCCATCCTGCCACCACTCTGCCTCTGGCCCCTGCTCCCACCGCTCTGCCTCGGGCTTGCCTTCCCATCATTCTTGATGGGAAATTGGGTAGTGTTTAATATATGCTGATCATGTTCAATGATATGGAATTTTGCCACATCAGGTCTGGGTCCATTTCCCTCCCTGCTCCATTCCCCTCTGCCTCCAGGGAGCAGGGCTGAGGAGGGGGGAGGCCAGTACTGCTGCCCTCGCCTAACTGACTCCGGCCCTGCTGCAGATTGCGCCACCATGACAGTGGGGACCAAGGGGCCAGAGCAGGGGGGCAAGGCCAGAGGCACTGAGTTCGCTCCCCCCACTGGAGCCCTGGTCCTTGGAGGCAGAGGGGGGTGGCAGGGACAACGCCACTATTACAGTGGGGACTGAGAGGCTGGGGGAGGGGGAGGCCAGTGCTGCTGGATTCACCCCCCTGCTCCGCTCCAGCCCCTCAGTTCCTGCTGTCATGGTGGTGCCATCCCTGCCATCCCCCTCTGCCTCCAAGGAGCAGGGCCCCTCAGTCCCCACTGTCATGGTAGTGCTTCTCTCTGCAGAGCATTCTAATTGGTTGTTTCAATAAGCCTTGTGATTGGCTGCCAAGACAACCAATCAGAGTGCGAATAAAGCATTATGGACAGACAGATAGACGGACTAAGGCTTTTATAATATTAGAATAAGAAAAAAAGATATAATTATATAACATTAGCAGTAATTATAAAAGTATTATTTGAATTACTAGCATTTTTAGAATTCTAATATATTTTATGATATACTTGCTTTAATTAGAGGGTTTTTTTATCTTTTATTTTTATTATTACATTACATATATATATCATCCAAGTGTCTCAAATCACTTTACAACAATTAAGACCAACAAGATAAGGGATTTTAAGGGGTAGCTTCAATAACAGCAAATGAAATGGTGTCACCTGTGAGCAGGAGTGTGGCAGGCTTTTAACAAGGCCCAACAATACTACATGAGACCATAGGGTAGGAAGAACAGCTATCCAGTTGAAGGTTTATGGAGAAAATTAAGAGGATAAGTAAAATCTTCCATAGCAAGCTTATCTTTGTAGGTTACAGCTGTGGTAACTTCTGACCTCCAGATGCATTTGTTTTTAGACGAATGTGGATTTTTCATTCCTAGTCGAAGTATACATGGTGATGGTTATGAGAGTGAGCGAAGGGACCACTATCCAGCTCCTTATTTTACCCAAACAAGTATACTTCTATTAGGCTATCTGGCCTGCTTTGGGTTATGGTGTTTCTTCAGATCAGTTTAATCACATGTTCATGTTTATAAGCTGATGCTACAACACTATGTCAGGATCCATGACTGCATCACCAGACTTTCCAGTTCCTCTTCTATTTAGCCTTACCTTAACCAAAATCCATTCAGGCAGATTAAAGAAGTAGTGTAACTATAGATGGGTGAGCATGGCATCAGCTCTGGGCACTGATTTAAAGGCAGTGCCAGAAGAGCAGTTTCTAGGGAGCCCACACTACCACAGTAGTAGTCTATGCTCATGGAGCTCATGCTGAAGCAGCAGCCCTAGCACCACTCCTACTCCACATTTCCCTTCTCCTGCCCTTCCCAGGGTGCCAATATTCCTAGTTATGTCTCCAAATTAGTCATCTACAGGCAGAGGCAGACTAAGGTGTATTGGGGCCCTTGGCAAACATTAAATTGGAGGCCCTCTCCACCCAGGGGAGCTGGGCTGCAGGGGGGAGAGGGGTCACTTCCCCTCCTGGTGTTGGTGGGGGGGGGTGTTTGGGTGGACCCCTCCACGCTGGTGGGCATATTGCCTCTTCTCCCTGCTACTCTCCCCCCCATTCCCTGCTACAGTCCACACACACACACACACACACACACACAGAGGCATGCAGTTTACTCTCACTCACTCCCTGTACATGAGCACACAGACACAAACACACTCTCTCTCACATGAACACAGACACACAAACACAGACATGGGCACACATAGACATGCACACAGACACACATGCATGGATGCACACACACACACACACACACACACACACACACACACACACACTGCATACACACTTTTCCCTCACCATGATGGCTTAGAAATGGTATTTTAAACGTTTGCTTTTTGAGAATTGGCTTATAGGGGTGTGTGTGTGTGTGTGTGTGTGTGTGTATAGATATATATATGCATTAGAATGGTTCAGGATGGGTAGTAGGGGTTAACTGATTTCTAAGAGACTGGGTCTCTTATACACAATTTCTCAGCCTTCAGAAGCAAACAGGCTGTCT
Source organism: Alligator mississippiensis (assembly GCF_030867095.1). NCBI lineage: Eukaryota > Metazoa > Chordata > Crocodylia > Alligatoridae > Alligator > Alligator mississippiensis. Next base: position 49,238,268 of record NC_081830.1, on the reverse strand, counting down.
AACAAACAAGAACACACAGTCTGAGAAGTTGGGGGCATATACAACACTGTTCCATAACATGAAATAAGGTGGCACCAGCTTGCAAGGCCAAAGAGGAGGGTCTGAAATTCCTGTTTTGGGAAGGGTGTGCACGTGATGAGCTTGGAATATGCTGATGGAACATAATGTAGACCAGTAGCGATGTGTAAAGAGTGCATGGGGGTGCACGTGCACCCCCTGAGAGTGCCAGTGCACCCCCTGACTGGCTGCACTCCCTGCTTAGGTGATGGGTGGAGGGCCAGGTGGGAGCTCTGGTGTCCCCCTGCGAGTGCCAGCTAGGGACTTTCAAGAGTGCCGTGGCCACTTTTGGGAGCAGCATGGTCACTCACTGGTTGGTAAATTGTGCTGCAGGGGGACTCCCTCCCTGGTTGGCAAGATTGGCCCCAGGGGAATCCCGCCCCAGTCTACAAGATTGGCCATGGGATAGGCACGTGCCCCCTCTGACTACGGTGGTACCAGTTGCCCATGACATAGACAATGTGATGAACATAGAGAAGCCAATCAGCGACAGCCACAGATGAAGATTCATCAGAAGTCATCATGAGGGAAGGAGAATACAAAAGCAGAGACTTGAGAGTAACAAAGGGGTCCCACCCTGTCCTCCTTCCAGAGGGGGTCCCTGAGAGGGGTCGCTGAGGCCACCACTGGAGTGGGAGTGTGGGCCTTGGCATCCCATCTCCAGGCTGCTGACATGTGACATCTAAGACAGAGCCTTCAGTGTGAAGCCTGAATCCTGGCCAGATGCTTCTTGACTGTGATGACAGCCCCAGAATTGGTAGATATATAGAATTGCTAGATGGGGGGATTTTGGGGGGTTTTTTTTCCTGTTATCACTGTGTATCAATACATTTTCCTATTATTGAATGCAAAGCTCATGGCTGGGGGAGGGTGCGCCTCCTCCCCGTCCCTCCCCCGAGCAAGGTATCTAGGTCCTAAATCCAGAGCCAACAACAGGACTTCCCCCTTTCCCAACTCTCGATCACTCTGAGGCAGTCCCCTCACCCCTGCTATGAGTTGCCTGTGCTCCCTGCTCTGGCCCCTATTAGCTCCCTGACCTGGCCCCAAATTTAAAACTGTGGCTTTCATTTCCCTGCTGATTAGGATCCTGCGGGCCTCAAATTGGTAGTGACCCCTGGGCCCAGGTCCAGCTGACCCATCCACTAATCTGCCTACGCCTATAGGCAAGCCCTTACTAAACTATGTACAAGGTGACCAATCACATCCTGATTCAGGAAAGCACTTAAAGGGTGCGTCCAGATGCATGTGCACATGCAGTTTCATAGATTCATAGATGTTTGGGTCAGAAGGGACCTCAACAAATCATGTAGTCCAACCCCGTGCCCTGGACAGGAAAAGCGCTGGGGTCAGATAACCCCAACCAGATGCCTATCCAGCCTTCTCTTAAAGACCCCAAAGGTAAGGGAGAGCACCACCTCCCTTGGAAGCCCATTCCAAGATTTGGCCACCCTTACCATGAAGAAGTTTTTCCTGATGTCTAACCTAAATCTGCTCTTTGTCAGTTTGTGACCATTGCTCCTTGTTACCCCAGGAGGCACCCTGGTGAACAGAGCATCTCCAGTTCCTTACTGTGCCCCCCTCACCTAATCAATTTGTAGGTAGCCACGAGATCACCTCTCAGCCTTCTCTTGTGGAGGCTGAAGAGGTCCAGGTCCCTTAGTCTCTCCTCATAGGGCTTGGCCTGTAAACCATGGTGCTACAAACCCAAAACTGGAGCCTGGCCTGCTAGAGCCATGCTGCAGCTGCCAGACAGGCTCTGCACACCTGGATCACCACTGCTGCAACCCCAGAAGGCTTCAGGACCCAAGTAAGACTGCTAGACCAGCCCAGATTCTGGCCCCAGCCTCCCTTACTCACCCGGGGCAACTTGCTGCACACCAGAGTGGACATGCAGGGGCATTTCCTGGGGACAACTATTTTTCCCCAGGGAAACACGTTTCCACTTGTGGGGATGTGTCCAAGCAGGCCTAACTTTAAATGTAGTAATGCAACAAAGCCCTAGTTAAAGGTAGAAAATACATGGCAGTCTTCCCTGCAAGTGCATAGGGCATCCATAATCATAGGGTTCCAAACCAAAGCTCATAAAAGTCAATGGGAAGACTGCCATGGGTTTCAACAGGCTTTGGAACAAGCTGAGGGTCCCCTGAAAGAAACAGATTAGACATTACACTAATATAGCCACTAGTCTCAGCCAGGCTTACTGTGATCAGGTAGCATAGATCAAAGTGAAAAATACGCAGAAACTAGAAAAATTTCATGGGAAAGTCGTAATGAGAAAATGGTACAAAATTACTTATCTTTCTAAAGACACTACTGCACAGAAGACGGTATTATGTTTCTCCTTCAATGCTATGACTAAGGTTTTTTGGGGGCAGTTTGTGAATGGGTATTGTAGGTCTAAAGAAGAACCATATTTGTCTACTAATCTCCAGTCTTTCATAAATACAAATTCAATATATAATTTTAAAAGAGTCATGCACAAAGCACCAATCGGTCTGATGCTATCATTCATTTCCAAGGTTGTATAGTTAACACAGAACAATGAAGTGTAGCAACCAGTAATTCAATAGTCTTTTCACTGGTCTTATTCTCTAATGATAAGATTAGCTAATAACTGGTCGGAGCTGAGACACCAAATTATTGCTTTATATGGAAATGGACTGTAAGCCAGAGGAGTTGTTTTACTGAGCTAAAAGATTTCAGATCAGGCAGCACTGTAGCAAATGATACATGGAAAGAGGAATGAACAGAAATATCCAACTAAACAGCACAAGGTAGTTTTATCTGGTTAAACCAGTATTTCATCCTGTCTATGCCCATTTGTATTGCAGTCAAGGTCCTTAGCATTCTCTTGTGTCATGAGAAAGGCTCACAGATTTTTATTTGTTTCTTCATTTTGAAAAAAAAATAGCCTGAACACAATATGATTTGAACTAAACAATGATACACTCACGTTTGCATCCAAATACCTTACTATGCATTCTCTGTGAAAAATATGTGTGTGTTTAGGGTCACACATTGTTTTTAGCTTACCCATACAAATGGCTCAAATAGATTCTTGGTATAGGTGAAGGCCATATATGATCCTTATAATCTTTTCTCTTCAAACTACACACATTTGAGACAGACTTTCTGCTTAATATTATTAAAGTCAATGGAATTACACCAGGAGATAATTTAATATTTATTTATATATTATTTGACTATCTGGTATGTCTCAATACACAAGAAAAATGAATGGGGTAAATAATGTGATATCTTTTGGATTAGCAACTCAGCTGATATTTTCAACTACATCCAGTTGTTTCAGGAGTCTAACCTTTCCATTTAATCTTACAACTCCCTTTGCTATAGTCCCCTGTGCCATAATCCTGCTTCCCATGGAGTCAACAATACCTATGCTAATGGGAGAAGTATCAGTGTTATGTAAATTTCTCCCTGTGTTATATCAGTGCAAATTGCAACAAAGAGACATGTAAATATTTTATACATATTTTATAATATGTCAGCAGGAGAGTTGTTTTTTTTTAATTCATTTTATTCCTTCAAGTTCCTGCAGATCTCCTTGGGTTCTATAAGTGAATGTTGTGTAATATACTATATGAATATCTATCTACCTTTTGATGAGGAAATCATGCTGGCAAAAAAAACCCAAAAAATGCTTCAAGGCTGGGTGATCTGTTTGGCAGAGGGGACTAGCAGCAACAATAGGTGTTAGTTGTTGTGATGAAGGTTCTAGGAACATACTAACATATTTTAGCCTTTGCAAGGCTCTGAATAATATATTTAGATGGGCCCCTTGTGGAAAAAAATATCTCTTGGATCTTCAACATAAAATTGCACAAAAGGACAAATGAAAATGTTCAGAACATCATTTTCACAGTGAAATCAGCAGAAACAGAGATGTTCTGAATTTGCAGTCTAGTGAGGCACCAACTGCAGTATAATTGAAATCAGATTTTTCTGCCTAAGCAATAGGATACTACAGCCTGTTTGATAGTATTAATTAAACGAACACCTCTAGTGCAGGGGGTAATTCCAAGTTCTTTCAATACATCTGAGAAGCTCAATAATCAGCACTTCCATGCAGCCTAGAGAGTCTAATTATGGTGGTGGAATACAGCCAGGTTTTTCATAGTGTTTTTATCCAAGCTGAAAAAATGGACTGCTGGACACAAACTGTTGTGAAATACAAGCAGGTTAAGACTCAGTTGCAAAGTCCATGGCTTGTCCAACCTGTAGAATGGATAAAAGTGGGACAATGAATTAAAACCCCACTGAATTTTGTGTAAGTTTGAATTTGAATCCAAACTTTGAAAACAGGAATTGTGTCTAGGATTGTACACAAGAATCCTAGACACAATTATTACAGTATTTTCTTGAGTGAGAGGTAGAGAAATAGGTTGGCACTACAGAACTCAGAACTGAGAAGTAGTGGGGAAATGTGGATGGAGACAGAGAGTTAAATAAAAGGAAAAATGAAATTTAATAAAGCAGTTGAAGTTGTATTTATAAATCTCTCCACACTAGGTAAACCAAGGAATGGTACTCAGATATTGTGGAAATGGGCATTCTATAAATATAAGCCTCTATGTCCAAGCGATAGGTCCAAAACAAAGAAAATAATTGTAGGTGATTTTTGATATCATTTAATGTCCTTTTAGCCAAATAAACAAGAACAGAACAAGGAAAGAAAAAGTGGTGTCCTTGTGTAGGGAGGGTGGGTAAAGATTTAAAATAATTCAGGTATGGAACAAAACCTAAAACAATATATTTTACCTTAGACTTAAAATAAGAATAATGGTGCTGAACAAGGGCGGGGGGGGGGGGGGGGGGGGACAGATGGTCTGTAGGAATAAGTATATTGAAAAAGAAATTACAACACCCAAGGTGAAAACAAAACTTAAAATGCCCAGTATACTAGAATCAGGGGGATTTACGGTCTGAAGATCTGAAAGAACTGGCACACAAAAGCATATGTCCACTAGCAAGGACTTAAAAAAAATCTATCAAGTGTCATATGACTGGTAATAGCAAATGTAATGCCTTTATTTAAGAAAGGCAACTGGGTATTGAAAGCTTGGCTAATCTGACCTGAAGAGTATAGAAAAATTAAGAACAAATTTCAAAAGGAAGAATAACCAAAGACCTGGTGTTAAAAGGAAATGTCATAAAATGCAACATTACTTTGCAGAAGGAACTGAAAATGGTATGGAATTTAGTAGTAAAAAGTGAAAGAACTTGCATTTAAGGACTAATAAAACAGATCTTCTGCTGTAAGATAGGAGCTCATGAGTTAGATATATAAGGTGGCAAAAGACATGAGTGTATTTAGCTAATTACATGGTAACTCTGAGTCACTAATATGATACAGCCATGAAAAATGCATAGGTAGTAGGGTTGTGCAAAACAGCACCATTTCATTTCGACTTTCATTTCGCCATTTCAACTGGACAGTGTTTTGTTTTGAGTTTCAGTTCATTTTGAAACTGCTGTTCCATTTAATTTAATCTAAACTGTTTCGCTGTTTCAACGCTGCTTCAACGCTGTTTTGATGTTTCGCCCATAGGCTGTAATGGGGAAGCATGAAACTGCCTATAACTTTGTCATTTCTTGCCTGATTCAGATAAAACTTGCAGAGATGGTAGCCCCTTCTGAGGCCATGAAGTCTGCCATGTTTCAAAGAGATGAGTGCAGGAGTTTCTGGGAAACTGCACCTTAACAACTTGAAAGCAAAACTCATGTCGTGTGTGTGTTAAGACACAGTGGAGTGAAGACTTCAGGGATGGTAGCCCCTGCTGAGCCCACAAAGCCTGCCAAGTTTCAAGGAGGTAGGTGCAGGGGTTTCTGAGAAACTGCACCTCAAGCTGTGGACAAGCAAAACTCGTGATGTGTAACCATATTAAGGTGCACTGGGATGAAAACTACAGGATTGTTAGCCCCTTCTGAGGTCATGAAGTCTGCTAGTTTTCAAGGAGATAGGTGCAGGAGTTTCTGGGAAACTGCACCTCCAACTGTTCAAAGCAAAACTTGTGTCACTTGTAAGCGTGAAGGCACAGAGAAAGCTCAGTTCAAACAGTGGTTTTTATGGTGTTTTTCTGTCCCTCCCCCAGAGCATTGGGATTGGAAGGGACCTCAGGGAAGGATTCCAGTCATTGGCCAGCTACACATGTCAATATTAGAGCAGTCCTTCACCCGCCTCTTCCCCCTCCATCACCTTAGTTTCTCTTTAACTGCAAGCAGGCCCAGCTTCAAACCTCAAAACATTTCACAACTTTTAAAACATTTTGACTGCCCTTGTTTCATTTTGAGGCTGTTTTGAAGCTTTTTGTTTCATTTTGATTTCACTGGTTTGAGCTCAAAACAAAACAAAACACCTGGTGAAATTTTGCACAGCCCTAATATGTTGTCCTAGAATGTATCAGGCATGGCATTTCTGGTAACGATAAAGAAGAATTAATGCCATTTGTATAAAGCATTGATGACACTACATCTACAGCACAATGTACAGTTCATACATGTTCAATAAAGAGGAGTTCAAACCAGAACAGGTGCTGAGAAAGGCTGTCAGACTGAGCATGGAAACTGGGATCCTATTATAGAAGAAACTACAAGAGTTTAGCCTACCAATAGGAAAGTAAGAGGAGATATCACTGTTCTCCATAATGTATAAACCAGGAAGGATTAAAAGCTAAAGGCAATGTTGACACAAGAACAAAAAAAGGTATAAGCTGGCCACAAATATTTTGAAGAAGAAGGATTTAATCAGAAAAGGATTTAAATTTCTGGAGAAACCTTCCAACAGTGGATAAAAATCTTGGTTTTCAGACTACGTCTGATCAATTTATGAAAGAGATTGTAAAACGTGGTTGCATATGATAGTGTTGGACTGGATGATTCAGGGGGTCCCTTCCAGTCCTATGTTTCTATGGGTTCTAGAGGAAATCTTGTTTTGCAGCATATAGAACAAGTAATTATAACTTCAGTCTACAGAGAATCACAGTGACTCTGTTTCCCTTAAACCAGTACCCTGAACATTCAAGGCAATGTAATATTTACATGAAAAGACTTCCTTGCAACACATTTGGACAATAGAAAAGACTTTTAAGTCTTTTTATTCTCCTGGTGGGTTACACTAATGTTTGCGATTAAGGTTAATTGAAGACCCTGTTTGGATTACACGTTCACCAGCCACTTACATGAAATATCAAATATTTAGAATCACCTGTACCTTGAACACAAGAAAAAAATTATTTTAGGTTTTATTTAAACAAGAATTAGAAAATTAACTTAATCTTGAACAGGTTCTAATCTGCCACCAAAACTATTAAGGTTTCTCCAAGGGTTCAAAGCCAAACCTCCAAATTTTTAATAGTTTCAGTTTTGAGATTGTGCTTTTAGTTTATGTCTCATGTTTTCCTTTAGCTGAACAAATCTATATCAGAGATAGGCAACCTTCAGCACATGTGCCAGTTAGTGGCGCACAGAGATGTTTTCTTTGGCATTCCTGGAGGTGTGCCAAAGAAAATGCTAATTTTTTTTTTTTAAGTTGTTGCTCCAGGCTCTCTCTCATGGCTTGTGCCATGCTGCTGGCCAGATCTGAAGCTGGGGCTGGGGATGTGGTAAGTGATCTGAGCCCAGCGACCATGCCAGGCAGAAAGCCTCCACCATCACAGCCTCTGTCCCTGCCCATCTGCCTGCATTGTTGTTGGAGGTAGGGAAGGGACAACGGCAGCTGCGGGCAGCCACCACCGTCTCATGGACCTGATGCCCATGCACCTGCATTGTTGGGGCAGGAGAGGAAACTGGGCTTTGGTGGCTGCTCCTCATAGTTTCTTCCTCCTCTTTACCTTCTCCCATCTTTCTCTTTTTTTCCCTAGTCTTTCTTTCTCTTTCTCTCTCCCTCCCTTCCTTCTTTTCCTCTTTCTCTCCCTCTCCCCTCTTTTTACTCTCTTATCACAACATGCTTAACAAAAAAAAAAAAGAATATGCAACAACAAAAGTAGTATATGAAGTTTTATTTATTGTCACCAGGTTTAGAATTTTTAGAAAACCTGGTATTTACTGTTAAAAAAAAAAAAAAGATTATTAACTATATTAGCATGCAGTGCATCCTGCCATGTACTTCCAGCCCCAGTTGTTTATTTTTTTCCTGTCATGCCAGCACTCTGGCACCTTACAAGGTAGACATTGCAGTTTTTTTGACACTCCAGTCAAAAACACACCTACTGCTAATCTATATTGTTCATTTAGTATGAACCAAACATCAGCATGAATAATTCTGATTATTCAATTTAGCTTCACAATATTTTTAAATCAATCATGTTAATTGGAGAAATATATGAACCTAACTTGTAATAACATTTAGACAAACTATGAGAGCACAGGGCACCCAGGAGCAAAAGCTTCTGTCTCATACAGCAATCACAGTCCATTAAATCTCATTTAATTAAGGACCATGGGCAGCGATAACCAGTTAATGAAACTACATGTGCATATGAAATTCTTTAAAAACAAACCAAACCAAAACTGACCTGGTAATATTGCAGCCTGTAATGGCCACACAAATTGATGACGAGTATGGTTTTAAAAATCTATTTAGAGCTGGATACAACTGAAATGTCCCATTCCCTCATGCAAAAGACATCTAATTATTGCCTCTTTCAAAGTGCTGTAAATGAGCATGTTCTCACTGAACATTTAGAAATATTAGAGAACAGTAAGGTAATTTACTCTTCATTCTTTCAGTTTAAAGTGAATTGATATATATGTAAAAGAAAGAACCAGAAAAGAAAGGAGAGCTGATACAAGACAAAACACAAATTCAAATCAACATCTGGCAGACAAAGCATGCCCATACTGTTAAGAAAAAGAATGATTTAAGCAGGCACTCAAAGGTATTTGTGATCTGGAAAATTTTTGACACCTTAAAAAAATTCAGAGAGTGAACATTTGATTAAAACTTTTTTAAGTCTACCAGGGCCAGATAGTAACAACATTTTAAAACTTTCTTTGGAGACTACAGGGAGGAATTCAGTGCAGACACAAACACACCAAACTACATGGCTCATTCCCAAACTCAGATTCCAGTACTGCTGTGCATGCAATAGCTTTATTTGAAAGTACACAGTTTCCATAACAATAGTTCTCTGAGATCCTAATTTACACATTGCCTCTGTGACACATTGTGTTATTCTTTGTAGCACCAGGGTGCTTTGTTCATGTCACATTACATTTTGTGATACTATTAAAGTCACTGGCGGAGTCTAACACAGCTTTATGTGATTGCCACACAGTACATTGTGTACAACAAGATTTTAAAAAGTGATCTATTTTTCTTAGGGGTGGAATGTGTTTTTAATTTCTTTTTCATTTAACCATTAACATAACCCAAAGTACAGCCTGTTCTAATGAGATTTTTCAACCTTTTAGTTATAATGCCTTACACTCCTAACATTTTCATCCAAGAACCTCAAAGCCCTTTACAAACATTAATTAACATGCTTTTGCGAAGACTAAGTATAGACATTCAAAAAGCCTGAGCCTGAATTGATTAAATCTTTGCAGGTTAGCCTAACCTGCATAGATTGATCTGAGTTGCAAGTGAATAGACAGTCACTTTTAATTCCAGAAATGCAGCCACATGCCTGCAGTGGCTCAGGCTAGAAGTTGGGAGGACTAAAGGAAGCTCTCCCTTCCCTTTGGCAGCAGCTACAAGGCTGAAGGGAAGTTGGGGGGGTGGGGTGTGGCCAGCTCCTGGCAGGCTTCTGAGTACGATTGGCGAAAGGTTTAAACTCCCGCCCCGGCCTGCAGGGACCCCAGTCAGGGTGTTCCTGGAAGGGGAGGGGGAAGCAACCCTTGCCAGGTTTGTCCCCGAGGCGGGGCAGAGGGGCATGGCCAGACACCAGCCAGGGCAGCACTTCAGATGAAGGGGATTAGGGATGAGATTAAACCCCTGTCTTCCCTGTCTCTCACCAACATGGGGACCTCAGCTAATAGGGCTGTGTGAAATTTCACCGGCAGTTTAATTTCAATGCTGCTTTGACTTGTTTCAAGCTTGAATCAGTGAAATCGAAATGAAACAGAGAGCTTCCAAACAAAACTAGGCATTTTCAAAACATTTTGAGTTTCAAAGCTCAAGCTGGGCTTACCTGCAGGGAAAAAGAAACTAAAGTAAGAAGAGTGTGGGGGAGGAGGGGGAAACAGGGGCAGGAGTGCTCTCATTATTGACAGTGTAGCTGGCCAGCGACTGTGAAACTTTCCTGAGGTCTCTTCCAATCCCAGTGCTCTGGGGGAGGGATAGAACAACTGCATAAAAGGCAGCATTATTTGAACTGCCCTGATTTCTGCCTTGGTGTCAGTTGAGTGAGGGTGCACCTTATCACACAGTGTCACCCACCCATGTCACGAGTTTTGCCTGTCAGCAGCTTGAGGTGCAGGGGCCCAGAACCCAGACTCCACCTGCACCCATCTCCTTGACAGCTGGCAGGCTTTGTGGCTGCAGCAGGGCCTAGCCGGCCTGCAGTTTTCACCCCCTTGTGCCCCAAGATACACACAGTCCACAAGCACCCATGTCATGAGTTTTGCCTGTCAGCAGTCAGAGGTGCAGGGCCCCAGAACCCAGAACCGCTGCACCCATCTCCTTGAAAGCTGGCAGGCTTCGTAGGCTCAGCAGGGGCTAGCAGGCCTGCAGCTTTCACCCTGCTGTGTCTTAACGCACACAGTGTCACCCATGTCAAGAGTTTTGCTTGTCTGCAGGTTGAGGTGCAGTTTCCTCCAAACCCCTGCACCTATCTCCTTGAAACTTGGCAGGCTTTGTGGCCTAAGCAAGGGCTAACATACCTGTAGTTTTGACCCTGCTGTGGCTTAACATATATATGTGACATGAGTTTTGCTTTCAAGACTTTGAGGTGAAGTTTCCCCAGAACCCCTGCACCTATCTTCCTGAAAATCAGGCCAGAAATGACAATGGTATAGACTATTTCGAGCTTCCCCATTATAGTCTATGGGTGAAATGTCGAAACAGCAAAACTCTTTCGACAAAATGAAATGGAACAGCGATTTTGAATCGAAATGAAATTAAAAATGAAACATTGGTCCATCGAAACATTAAAATGCAAGTCAAAATGAAACAGTGCCGTTTCACACAGCCCTACCAGCTAGGGTCTGCCTGGCCTCCCCCGTGCCCCCTGCACTTTGCATTTATTTATAGCAAAATCTATGTAAAATGAAAAACTTCAAGCTAAGCAAAGTTTATTGATATAAAATGTAAGTTGTATACAGTTGTTCCATAATGCTAATGGTGATCCAAGCTTAGGTCTGGTCTGTGATTCCTTTATTCACATAGAAATACTGTTTTATACCTTGAGCAGTCCAAATGAAATCAGTAGGTCTACTTGTACACTGAAGTATTACTCAATATGAGCAGTCATCCCAATCTAGCCCTTTGTTTGCTAGATGAAAGATGGTTTAAGTGAGTTATAGTGTTTGTATTGCCATTAAATATAGAGAAATTAGAAGTAGGCTTGAATCATTAAAAGTGATCTGCCAAGACCAGAAAAAAACTGAAGAACATAGCTTAGTGAACTGCCTTGGATTGTTTGAAATTCTGTACATTCGTGAATTATTTTGTGGCTTTGCAGAACTATTCTGAACCCCTTTTTCTTTAATTTAAACTGGTATTTTCTGCCCATGCTTATTTCAATATTAAATAAGTGCATATGGGAGTGGGCTTTTCTGGCTAAGAGAAAACCTATGCCATCAAGCAGTTACCTTTTGTTTCCCTAACAAAAGTGAAGCAGCCTTCTTTTGGGGAGCAAAGGGGATCTGGAGCCTCAAAAGTTAGAGCTAGGTTTCTGCTTCGTATGGGAGCTATTCCCAATTTGACTTCATAAATATATAAATGATAGACGAACTCTGCTTCTTTGATCCACTTCTTCCCTTAACACAGCATGCAATGAAAGTAGCAGCAGAAACATCCAGGGAGTTTCTGGAATGGACCTTAGAGGGCAGATGAAGTGAAGGCAGAGGGGGATCATGACCTTCATTATGCTATGATGTTCCCTCCCTCACTAATCCAAGGATACAGCATGACATCTCATTCTGGGAAGAGAAGTAAAGGTCAGTTGAGTGGGAAGAAAACACTCTTGCTTAGGGTCATCTTGAAATACTCAGGATGATTCTGTCTGTCTACCTGCAAAATTCTCAGTACACAATGCTGCAACTTCCATTTCCTAAAGATTCATCACCCACTCAATATCTGAGTTCATGACAAACCTATTATTTCATAAAGTATTGACAAAGATACAATACGAGGAAGATAAAATTCAGTCCTGGTTTAAGTGGATCCACTCCACTGGAGCTACTGGAACTGTGCTCATTTAAACTATTGGTGAATTGAGCTGATTATGTCAAGCAGATATGATGAATGGACGTTTTAAAAATAAATTATTTCAGAAAACAGAACATCCACTGTCATGACTTTTTTTTTTTTGTTAGAAATAGTCCTTGCCATTAACCTCCTGAGCCATTAACCTTGAGTAGACCATCAGATAATGAGGAAAGCAGATATAAAAATAAACACTCTGTCTACTAATTGGCAGATTTTATAGTTGCTGGCGGTAATTGGATTTTGGAATAACTATTTGGTATCTTTATTGTCAAGGTACTGACTTGCTATCCCATTTAAGAATAATGAGTAAGCTGATCACAACTGCATCATATGCTAAATAAAATCAATCATACTTTCTCATATCATTGTGTTGTATTTCAAAGCACAGACTTTTATTTTGTGTTTCCTAATCAGCATTATTCTTTCTGAAATTAGTTTCCAGAAATATGTGGCTACAGCTCCCTTTTCCTACCAAAAAATATTTTTTAAATGTATGGACATGTTTAACCTGTAGATATCCTAGAAGGCAAAATTAAACACATAGCTTCTAGAATATGATATATCTTGTCGGTGGGTAAGCCTTATAACAATTTGTGCTGTTTTAATATGTATGCAGATCCCTAAATCCTGTATGATTGCTAGTCTTGTAAGGCAGACTTTGTAGGTATCTCAAACAATTAGTACAGATTCAGGTCAAACATATGTACCTGAGAGAAAGAGACCTATGGGAAGAAACCAGGATTGCAACTACTATAAGTCTTATCCGAGTTAATGGTTTTGTCAGAGGGAGAGTGAGTTGAAGACTGGGTTAGACATTAAACAGATCTAGTCTATTAATTTAATTTAAAGGTTTTCAGAGGAAATAGGAAAACATTGATGGATTTGTTTGTAGGATAGCAAAACTAAATCCCTTCCAATGCACCCTGTTATTGTAGGCTCAGTTTTAAAAAAATTGTTCAGCTGACTTTGGGTGGTTTTGATCATTATGCTTTATTTTCAGAGTAGCTGTGGGGTTTTTGTTTGTTTGTTTGTTTTACAAAATTCTGGAGTTATTTCCACAAATAAACAAACCAAAGATGTTCCCTAAAGGGAATGCTCACTGACCTAAACACTCTCTGTTTTGTTAAGTTGCATGAACGTATATTTTTCCAGTACCAGGCATGTTGTAGACTTTACTGATTAATGAAAGGAAGCAAAGAATACTTCAATGTCACAACTAATATATATTAAAAAATGGCATTTTCCTTTTTCCTTTCTTTATATAAACTTTTTGTTAAGCAGATGTTAATCTAAACAATGTAACTGCTCAAGGTGGTATTGCTAGGGCAACTGGACCAGATACGGTACTTCATTGCTCAAATTTCATTTCAATGCTTTAGTTTACCCATATATAAACTAAAGCATCAGCATAATCAATTAATGCTGCTGTTTGGTGTGCACCCAGTCAAGGTTTTGTGGCCTTTAAAGTTTTTTGCACATTTCTCTGTGCTTTCACTAGGGTTCTTAATCTAAGGCTTCAAGGTTTGGACAGTTAAGATCAGCCAAACTCACCCCACACTGTGAATTAGAGAGACTTGAACCAAAAATTCCAATTATGAATACCCAAACTATTGGGAAGGGATGATTTAGTATTCAATTCCTGATCAAAATTTCACAGTTAGATTCTATTTCCATATAACTGGCAGTCATTCACATCTAAAATAAACTTTATTCTGAATCCTTAGAAGTTTGTCCATCCATGCAGGACCATGATTCTATGGACATGTTTTAACTTCAGCTCTGTCATTAAGACCCTGAGAAATCTTGGATCTGAATGTTTGAAGTATGTCCACTCTTTGTGAGCTTTTCACTTACTCGAAGCTGAGTTTGAGATTCCTCAGGTCTCATTTTCAGAAGAGTTAAACACTTATACATTCCTTTGACTTCCAAAGGGGCTACCGTAACTCAGGACCTCTGAAAATCAAGCCCTAAGATACTCAAATTTGAGAACTGCAGATTTTAACAGTTGCATTTATTGTGTACATTTCAGTTTCTCCAGGTGTAGATAAGAAAAAAATAGCTATGCAGATGTATCGTAATGCTATTTCAGATTCTGTATAGGAAGGCACTATTGAAGGAAAAACTATTTATTGGAAGTATTAGTCATTCTCCTTCCATTTGCACTTTTTGTATGGGCACCCTGAATTCTTTAGTTTGCTCTTCTCATGCACCCTTCAGTAATGATTCACAGAACCACTTCCCATTTTAACTTTTCCTTCATCTGGCCCAGAGACAGAATCTTGGACTCTGCACCTTTTTTGAGCCAGCCTGAAGAAAACATCTAGCCTCATTTCCGGGGGGGGGGGGGGGGGGGGGGGATAGTTATGACGTAGGCCTGTAAGCCACCATAGCTAAATGCTTAACATAAACAATATCATTTTGCACCTTAGCATGACAAGCTTAGTGCAGAGGCGGGGTGGGGGGTGTTACAGTGTAGGCAACCTTTTTGTGGCCTAAGTCAGCAAAAAGTTAAAAAAGGATGTGGTTTGGCAGTCCAAGACAATAGGATATGGACAACAGCTTAATGGGAAGACAGGCAACTTCTGTGAAAGATAATTGGTGGATATTTGTGTATAGGGCATATGGCATAAGCAATGGAAAAAAATGCAGCTTGCTAAACACAAGTGCTGCAAACTGAACAGCTAAAAGACATTCTCCTAGGCTTACAAAAGCATGTGAGCAAAAAAAGGCTGATTGGGCAAATGGTAAAATGAAATTATAACCACAGCAGTTGTAACTCTAAATCAGGGAACCATATGGAACATGGAGCAACTCAACGTTGTAAACAGGACCACTATATAAGAACTGTAAAAGTACTTAAGGTTGGGGGAGAAGGCAATCCACAGGACAAAAAACAACAGGGAATTGAACCTTGGTGTAGTGACAAATGCCGGGCCAGCTATGCTCACTATATCCATCAGAAGGCTTATGTAAGAATATCTATAGTGACTGTCAGGACTTGCTTAAAAGTTAAGTCTCTATGGCTGTCCCTTGCCCTAGTGCTGAAGCACGCTGCCTGCCCATGCAGAGCAAACAGTGGTGCAGGCTGCAGGGACCTGGACCCAGGCTCTGTTACAGCTAAGTAGAGGGTTGGGGGGCTGAAATAGGGGGCTGTGAGGGTGCGGGGAACCAATGGGGAGGCAGCTCGGGGGGGGTGCGTCCTCCACTCACATCCTTCCTACAGGGGCTACAGCCCACCCCCTGCAGGGATCAGAACCCCCTTCACCCATCCCCAGCCCATCCCCCACATGGCCTACAGCTTACCGGCAGCAGCAGTGGCCACTGGGGGACTTGGGGCCTCATGGCACAGCCTCCTCACGTGACATGGGGCAGTGGGGGGCACCACAGTTTGGCGCTGCCCACCTGGCACCTGATGCTGCTTCTCCCACATCACGCAGGTGCAGCCCATCTTGGTGCAGTGCCATGTGGTGCTGTGCACCTTTGGGCCATATGGGCTGTCACCCAGGGCCCCATGCCACTGGCAGGGATTGCCTGTCGTGCTGGGCTGGGTCCTGCGTGCATGGAAGTGTCACAACCCAACAATGCATGGGCCGTACATGCAGGATCCGGCCCAGCATGACAGGCATTCCCTGCAAGTGGCATGGGGTCCTGGGTGACAGCCCATCTGGCCCAAAGGTGCATGGTGCTGCACAGCACTGCACTGAGCTAGGCTGCACCAGTGTGATGAGGTAGAGGCAGCACTGGGTGCCAGGCGGCTGATGCTGAAGCATGCTGCTCCCCACTGCCATGCGCAGCATGGGGGGACTGTGCCATGAGGCTCTGAGTGCCTCAAGGGCTGCTGCTGCTGCCAGTAAGCTGCGGGCCGTGGGAAGGGGGGCTGGGGCTGAGTGGGGGGCTCTGGACCCTGGTGGGGGGTGGGCTTTGGCACCTGTGGCAGGGCTGTAGCCCCTGTGAGGGGGATGTAGCCCCTGTGGGGGGCTCTGGGCCCTGTTGGTGGGCTGTGGGGTGGTTGTGGTCCTGTGGGGGGAACTGTGGCCTCTGTGGGGGGGGGAAGTCCCTGGGCTGTGAAGGGGGGCTGTGCCATGCAGGGGCAGGGGACCCACCCCTCCTGAGAAGCCCCAACCCTACAGCCACCCCACACCCACAGTTCCCCCACAATCCACCCACAAACCTCACACCCCCAAACTACCCCCACAAACCCTGTACCCACATACCTGTCCCTGTGAGTCCGGAGTGAGGGGACTGGAGTAGGGGGTAGGCTGTGGGTTAGAATGAGGGGCAAGGACAGGGGTAGGGCACTGGCATATCAGTGCTGCTCAGCTCTGCACATACTGGTGAGTGAAGTAGGTAGGGGCAGCTCTGATTTTTCTATGACAAAAAACGGAAAGTAAATGCCAAAGTGTATAGATATTTAGAATTTATTTTATTATGATGATAGAGGGAGGCAACATGCTTCAGCACCAGGGCAAGGGACAGTCACAGAGACTTAACTGGCAGGGGCACAGCCATGGGGCCGCAGATCCAAGGGGGTGGATGCTGTTGCAGGTGGCAGCAGGTCACAGCCAGGCAGCAGCTCCCATTGCCAGACTGTTGCAGTGGGTAGAGGGTGAAGGGGCCACTCCAGGTCAGGGCTGTTTCAGCAGTCCATCTGGCACAATGGGTAGTGTCCTCAGATACCACCTGGCTGGGCCTCAGAAGTTACTGAGGGCAAGCAGCTCTGAGCTGCTTGCCAGGGCAGGTTTTTATACTGCTGGGCTAGCACAGGTGCTGGCCCCAGGCTCTAGCTCCCCCTGGTTGCAGATCCAGGAGGAGCTGGGCAAGGTTATTTTGCCTCAAGTGGCACAACTTGCCCCACACCAAAGTTCGTGTCTGGGCACATGCGCTGAGGTAAAAATCCCTGGCTCAAATTTGTGCCACTTCTATTTGAGCTGCTGTAAGTGCATGTGCCTGCATGTGTGGATGCTCTCCCAGAGCACATGAAATTTGTTTTCTCCTTTTGACCAGCCAGGTTGTTCAGATATTGAGGTCATATTAAACTGTAAGTGATATAAGCAACTTTTGCTGGGTCCTAAATCATAGCCCAGCATTATAAAGCAAAATTAATTCCTTTGCTCTAGGAGTTGGGGTCATCAGTTACATTATAAAAGGCTATAAGAGTGCTTTCAAGAACACTTTACCACCATTAAGAAAGGTACACAAATAAACTAGGAAAACTTGTGAATGATTTTTTTAGTTGCATTCTTCTCTTTGGTCACATTTTTTGCTGTCAAGTCTCTGATTCTAAAATAGCTCTTACTGGCAAGAATCAAGTCCCACTGCAAATGACAACTGCAGTTTCTCTATGTCATTAGTGTCTCCAACTAATAGAGAAACTGGTCACTTTGTAGTTTGTCATCATCTAGAAAACTAACTTAACATTGCCCTATGAAATGACCCTTACTAGAATGTACTGTATAGCTGCTATGGTACATGGATTTTCCATTCCAAATACAGTAAAGATCATATAATCACAAAGGAAATTGTGAAAGTACTGGAGAGTCACTTATGGGTTGAGGGTATTCTGAGTCATGCCTAATATGTTATGACTAGCTAATAAAGAATGGTGTTTTACCGTGGCCATAAAGTAGTCCTTAGTTTAAGAAGATACCAGTTATGCAAATCCCCAGTACATCAGTTGTCACTTCCTCATCTGGCAAAATTGATTTTAGCTGTTCACCTAGATTGAGTGTACAGCACACTGAGATATTTAAAAAATCCTTAGGAAAGTGAAACATGCTTGGTAATATAAGAGGATCTGTAAGGGGCAGAGCTACACTCTGGCCTTCAGCTTATATAATGTGGGAAAGATTCTGCTACCATTTGAAGGATACATGTTTAGGATGCTTATGAACTGGGAAGGAGAGCAGATGCTTATGATTCATTCCTACAGTTTCACAAAAATCTGTCCCTTTTGATGCTACTCTGGAAATTTCATTTTGAAACCTTTATTTTATTTCATGTTTTTCTTAGTTGTGCATTGAACTGTTACACTAATTTTAAAAATTCTGAAAATACATTGCACACAAAGCAAAGGAAAGGACACTAGGCAAACAAAAATAAAAAAGTAATTACCATTAAACAATGCACTAGGGCTTATATAATTAAAATCAACTACTGATCAAACTCATTTTTCAGAGTGCAAGTACTCAGCACTTTCTGGAAATCTGCCCCCTTAACACTTGCTGAGGTCAGACCCCCAAAACTGGGTCTTCCAAAATAACCAGCCAATGGAAAAAATAGAATTATAGAAAAACTATAGAAATAGAATCAAGTGCTTTTCTGTTACAGTTGGCATTATTATACCATACATATGAATACAGGAACCAATACATTATTGCATGGTGTAGTAGAACAATACAATGGTTTTCCATGTATGACTACAGGGGCATTCGACATTCTTGAAGTCTGTGGGAACTGCAGGAGACTTAGTATTTCTGAAAAGCAGTCACTTACTAACAGTTATGTGTATAAATGATAATTTTTGGAATCTAATGCTAATTGCCTATTTTTGAAAATCTTGCTCTATTCTTTCATATTTATGGACTTCCATGGTTTTATAAACTGAAATGCTGACATTTAGGATTGTAGTGTTTCTCTGATATTCTATTATTGATGGAATGTTAATGGATTTAAATCAATATATTTTAGGTAAAAAAGTCATGCAGTAAAATATGATAATTTTATGGTAGAGTATGTTACTCCAGCTAATAGGTACATATATACTGCATCTACTACATGTGCAACACATCCTCCTTTTGGAAAATTGTTTAATAAAATATGATAATCTCCAAGGAGGCTACACCTGTTTGAATGTCTCCACCCGCAGAGAGAGACAGATAAGGGAAGACTAGGATTCAGTAATACACAAATTCAAGTAAAGCTGACATTTGATGTGGTAGCTTTGCACCACTTTCAAAAAAATGCTGGGGAGAAATATCTGGAGAATATGATCACATTTAAAAGTGTAGCACTTTTTGTAAAGCAGAAGTACAAAGAGCATCTGAATGATGGAGATTATAATGGAAATGACAACAGGCTGAATGATAATGGTGCAAAAACCTCCAGTATAATTACCCATCCCAGGTGTAAAATGAAGAGATCATTAGATGTACAAAAAAAGTTAACAGACATATTCAAGAATATGAATATTTTTGCACAGTTTAATATACAAACATGGCACCACTTTAGAATGCTTCCTTTTAATATTAAGAGCAAGGAGCAACATAGTGTTTTTTTCTAATAACTTTTTGATTCAGATAGAATATAGCTTTTTACATCATTTTATCTGATACTGCATCACCACAGTGAAGAAAAAAAATAATCCTAGGTCATTGACTTACAGTGAATATTTTTGCTAAGAAGGAAAAAATAACCATGTTTTCAGACGTTTAGAATCAGAAAATCCAGACCTTAGAGGAGTAAATCTAGTTTTGGTAAAAATGTATTTTAAGGTTCAGTGCCAACAAATACTGGCTAGCTTTAATATTTTAAAAGGCATTTAATTCTATTGAAAGTGCTTCAAAATCCTTTAGATGCTCTGGAAAATCCAATGTTGCTGAAATGCCTAACTAGAAATGAGAAAACTGACTCATAATTTCAGGCAGATTTGAGCAGGAATCCAAATATTTGAAGGCTTATTAGAATCTCTTTAACTTGAATAACTGTAGTCAGGACCAGAAGCGAAAAAATAATTCATATTTATATGCTAAATGTGCTTCTGTGGTAAATAACTAGACCAACCTTTTCAGGTGAGATTAGTACCCCATGCTAGGAGGGAAAGGAGGCAGATATCTATCTACTCCTGGCTTGATAATATTATTATTACTTTGCTGAGTTGTGAAGTAGCATAGAAGACAGAAATCCACACAACAGCTCCTGAAGAAGGTTGGAGGCTGGGCTGGACAGAAGGGTGATAAGAGCAAACCTCTGAAAGGAGCTACCTGATTATTAAATTAAGTTGCTTACCACTAAAATAGTCTCCTGTTATAACCCCAGAAGACTGCCACAAAATAACAAGTAGGACAGGAATATATAAGGAGTAAGAGCTGAAATGAGCCTTTTGGAAGAAACATAATGGATCAGATTCATTTTTAAACAGTCTTGAAGAATCTAAATTCCCTGATTTGTCAAGTTTTTCCCATTTCCATGTAGCAGCTGTGAAGATGCAAAAAGAAGCATGACAGTGAGCCATGTGAGGAAGTAGGTGATTGACAGCAACAAAGTTCAGAGACTTCTTTTCTTTCTTTTTTGCTTGTATTAAGTAACTCAGCAGGTGTGACAGTCATTGAAAGATATCATGGATGCATCATCAACCCAAATGTATAAATAGTAGAATTTGTAAACAACATGGGGAAATGGGCATGTTGACCTTCCACCTGGCGTTATTTTTTCCCACTGAAACTTTAGTCAGAAGTGGCAAAGTGTCCATATATAGCTACCTTCCCTGATCCAGGGAAGCCCAATCATAAATTTAGCTAGATATTACTTTACAACATTTCTCAGGTCAGATATATCTACCTGGTGATGCTGTGTTCCAGACATTTATTTAAAACAATTGCTGCAAATTAAACTCTAAAAAAAGCACAAGTTAAAGCCTTAAATATAATCACTAGATCAGACTAAAGTTTTTCATGGCATTTATTATGCCCTATGAGGTTTAATTAACCTTTCCTTTTCAGTAAAATCTTTCTTTCAGATTTAGCAACATTTAACTAACATTTAACAAAAAGTCCTCAGTTGAAGACATCTTCTTCAAATTTATTTTTTCATAATACAGGGCATAAAAGGTAGGTGTTGGCAGTGTGCAAATTAGTTCAAAGAAACCTTTTACTTTAGAAATGTTAGGCCCCTTATCATTTCTTATTTCCCAAATATATCTATGTGTGAACAACTACTATTATGACCATCTGAAAGGAGAATGTAGAAAGGGGTGACTTGATGGCAGCCTATACGTACATAAGGCATGTGCATCAGGATCTGGGAGAACGCCTGTTCACCAGAGCACCCTAAGGAATAACAAGGTCCAATGATCACGAACTCCTGCAAGACCGTTTTAGGCTGGACATAAGGAAATACTTCTTTACTGTCTGAGCCCCCAAGGCCTGGTATAGGCTCCCCCCAGAGGTGGTGCAAGCACCTACTCTGGATACTTTTAAGAAACAGTTGGATACTTGCTGGGATCCTTTGACTCTAGCTGACTTCCTGCCCCTTGGGCAGGGGGCTAGACCCAATGATCTTATAAGGTCCCTTCTGGCCCTAATGTCTAATGTCTATGAAAGTATCTGGAAAAGAGGCCTAGGTGCTGATTATCCCTCACTGGGTGAATCTACATGTGCCATTAAGGTGACTCGATAAACTCCGGCTCAGTTTGCATTGGAGTCAGCTGCTTCCAGGTGCAGCATCTCCATGTGCACCTGGGACTGCAGCAGTTTGAGCCAGGGCAGAACAGCCTCAAGTTGGCAGGAAGCCTGGAGTGTCAGACCCAGGCTGTGGGTGGAGACATTGGGTGGTGGAGAGGATGGCTGGGGCACAAGGGTGGTGGCAGCCCCTGAACTTTAGCACCATTTGCCCTATCCAGCACCTGTCATGATCTACAGGTGCATTTCAGCAGAATTAAGTACTATTTCAGCAGTAACAGTACTATCTTATGACTGAGTTAATTAATTTACTGTGCCCTAAAACTGGAGCATGTGTAGATGGTGCTACTTTACTAAAGAGCTAATTAGTCACCTTTGCAATAAAGTACATGTGTAGATGCACTCACTGTTACAGAGTCTAGAAAAGAAGGGAGGCAGCTAGTTCACAGATTGGAGAACATGTTTAGACAGCCCTCAAAAATGCTGTAGCTAAAATGGTCCTGATGAGCTACCACAGCAGCCCAGAAATGCCCAGTATAAGAATACTCTTGCCATTCTCCCCCTTTGCTCCTGCTCCACTCCCAGGTGTCCCCTATCCCAAATTACCTGAGATGTGGTACAAAAAGGACAGAATTATCTCTGAAGCTCCTGGAGCCAGCATTCTGCATCAGAGTTTTTTTAATGGGAAATGAATGGCCCTTGAAGATATTCACACAATTCTGAATCAAGCCTTAAAATGGAGTTTGATAGAAGTGGTGAACCCTGCAAGGGAGATGCTTCTGAATCCTACTGCATAAAAGTGAGGGAGGCTATCCTGGAGACAGAGCTGCCCTGAAACAAGGAGAAGGCTGAAAATACCAAAACTGTTCCGTTTTTATTGTAAGGCACTGGTCAAAAGTATTTGTTGTATTTTATGGACTGACAGAGTAATGAACCAGTAGATCCTAGAATATAATCAGGATCTTGTACCAACAATCTTTCTTTCTCTACCCAAGGCACCTAATGGCAATGGCTTCATATTACAATCACTGATTTTTCTAGCCTCCAAGTAGTTTTACAGCCAGGGCAATCTTTCTTCACAGATAAGAAGGTTAGGTGGTGTCATGTAGTCATGGATCTACCAGTTGTTTACACATGACCTCTGCTTCCTTTAAAACTGTAGAGAAGAAATACATCACATACAGAGAGTACAGACTCCCACACTACCTGTTCTGAGGTTAGGGCCCAAAATTCACCATAGCCCACGTCCTAGCACCACTGCCAACCACTCCATTCCAAGCACAGCCCAGCCCAGCCCAGCCCAGCCCCTGCCAAGAAGAGCCTGCTGCAGCTCTGGCCCCAGCTTGCAGCTGCAGCCACCCTGCCCCATGCAGATCCAGGGACACCCCTCGCTCCCATTCCCACCCGGGGTGCACACAGCAGCGGGAGCCACCCCACCTCCCTGCACCTGTGGACAAACCACAGCTCCATCCCACTTCTTGACCCACCCCACCTCACCCCGCCTTGCCCCAGGTGAGCAGTGCCTGCCCCAGCCCTTGCCCTAGCCCCTGCCCCAGCCCCATTCCCTCCCTTAGCACAGGGACCTCGATTTGCCCCCCACCATGCCACGTCCCTTCTTCCTCCCCTTCCATTACAACAAATTTAACAGGTGCACGCAGCTCTCCAAGCTGCCAGGCAGTGCCCCTTGCTGTCTATGTGCTGCGCTGTGGCTGCGCGCATGCACGGGCCATTTATCGGCCACATTATCTACCACATCAGGCCAATTTCAGATACAGACAATTTTCTTAATATTGGTGCCAATCCAATATTGGACTGATATATTGGTGCACATCTAGTAATTGGATATGCAAGTCTTTTTAAAACTCTTTACTAAATAGCGTTAGAAAATGCTACACTTTGGTTTTCCGCAAATGTCTCTCTCAGATATCGATCATGACTACTTTGCTAAGCTACATCCCCAGATGTGCATTAGGATGTTAACAATAACATTTCTTATTTTAGCTTGTAACTGGAGCTATGGGGACAGTTTTTCCCATAAAGAAAAGTTGTCACATATTTTGTTTTATGTCAGGGTAATGAAAAGAATGGGGAGTGGAAGGGTGCAATGAGTTTTTGTTGCCATATTTTTACATCATCATCTGACAGAAAAAGTATAAATTCCACTAGCATCAATATGTTTTTGTAGGCTGAGTCTTACTAACATTATCAGCAGTGCTCATGCTTGCAGCTGAGAAGCTGGAAAGGATGAGATAAATTCTCTTAGAGTTGCCATAATAAATACTGAGCAAATACAGGAAAAGGCAAGCCTTCCCTCTTTCCAAAAAAACCCCACAACTCACATGGAGATGTGGGAAGAACCACGACTTGAGAAGAAAGAAACCTGGAGGATCTAATCAAATCTGTAATGCATTATTCCTTTGCCATAAGGAAATAACAGACAGCTCTGTCAGCAGTTGTTTACAAGTACTGCTAGGTTGAAAGGCAGGAGTAGAACTAACTTGCCCCTACAATAGTAACCACTTTAAAAAGTGAAATTATTCTTTTTCCGAGGAGCTGTTAAAGCATGGCACCTTGGCTTTGATTCCACATGCTCTTGGATAATACATGGCAAGGTATACAAGATTTGTGGGCTCCAACATAAGTATGGAGGGTGCAAGGTAAGTTAAGACATAGGTATGGAGGGTGCAAGCTAAGTTAAGACATAGGCACTATCCTCCATACTGAGCAGAACACTGAGCGATAATTGAGTTCCTTGTACATGGAGAGAAAACTAGCTTCTTTGAGAATACCATTTGTAATGAGGTACTTAGTGTTACTTTTCTAGGCTTTAGTTCTGTGAGCAAATTTGCATGTACCTGCATCTTCATGGAGTCCATAGAAATCCCCTGTTTATAACAGGTTAAAATATTGGGGTGCTTAGGCAATGTCTATACTGCAAACAGAGGTGTCAGTGTAGCCAGAGAGACTTACCCAGCTGGCTTTCCTCTGTTCACTGAAGACACATTAGGAAGGGTGAGCTGCAAGGCACCCAGGTAGTTTCCAGGATGGATGAAGCCCATGCCATCCTGTCTTCATCCCTTTTCTGTTTGAACTAGCTACAGTAAAGCTAACCCAGTTTTATACGAGTATTGAAATCACAAGTCCACACTGCATTGCAGATACAGCCTCTGTCCTGTTCATTGTCAGGAATAAGTTGACAGGAGCACAGCAGTACTTTCATTAATACACAACTGGGTTTGCTCCCACTATGATCTTTTTTTTTTTTATCTTGCACTCTGTCCCTACCTTTAAGATCAAGCCTCTAAAAATCTTCAGGAACCTTTAAGCATAGCAGGTCCAATTTACTTTAACATAATGCCAGTAATCTCCAATTACAACATTTCTATACCCAGCTTAATATTTGAGTTGTAAGAATTTTAGTTCTGAATTAGTTCTGAAAATACAAAGAAGTATTTCTGAGATGCAGATTCTAGTCCATTCCCTGCATCATTAACAGGGGTGGGATTTTGAAGATGCCTAAGGCATTATTGACTGAATGATAATTGGAACCTTTTCTCCATAGGCAGTTTTGAAAATCCTACCTATTATTGTTTACTGATGTCCAGTCAGGTACACCTCTGCAAACCTATTGAAAATAAAGGGGTCAGCCAGCTAACTGAGAGTCCATTTCAGATAGGTGGCAAGAAGGCTTAAGCTAGTCTTTGCTGTTGTTAATGTTGAACCAGATAGAATAAAAAAATGACTTCCAAATTCCAGATGACATGCACTGCATTGGCATTTAGAAAAACACCTTTTTATCAGTCAACTAAGTGGGTTTGCCATGGAGTCACTGAGACAATAAATATGCAGTCCCCAAACACCATTTTTAAAGTCATCATTAGGAGTGGAGCTGAAATTTAAGCCACTGTTGTCCTTTTTTCTTGTTCACAATTCAATTTTCTCTTCTGCTGGATTCCCAGAAGGACCATTAAAAGCAATTTCCTCTCCCAGGATGGGAAACAGATCACTGGGCAGCTAATAATGCATCATTTCATTTTGCATACCCAAATGAATTTCCAATCTCTTCAATTTTCTCATCAGAAAAACAACTAAGTTAAAAACTGAAATTAAGGGCAGGGTAGAGAAATGCCAGGGAAAGTCATACATCAGTGACAGACACAGACAAACAATATAACAGGCCAACTAACCCTTCTCCCTCCTCCTCTGAACAAGCTGTTAAAAGATCAAGACACGGAGCCACTGAAAAGTAAACAAGATCTACAGAATTTGTGGTAGGTGGGACCATCTGCACCTATCTAATATCACCCTACACAATCTGTCACCCAGCTGTGGAAAAGAGCCAAAGAATCCTTAATGACTCAGAATCAGATAGTTGAGACAGGAATGTGGCATACTGGCTTCTGGACATTAACATTATTATTGTTGTTTTTGTTGTTGTTGTTGCCACCAGTGGATGCAGTCAACTCCTTTCTCTGTACGTACTGTCTAGATTCTGCCAAGTAGCAGGAAAATGCCAAGAAAAGCACATGCTATAGTTTGAACCTCTGTCTTGGTTAGATTTCTGGAGGGGACGCCAATCAACAGGAACAGATTACTTATCCAAAAATTATGCTGAAATACCTAGTACACAAAGTACCAGAACTATATCACTATCTGCACGCTGCTTACATAGCCTCATCTCTGTGAAACACTATTAAATGAATATTAAGAAAATAATCCATAATCATTTTGTAAATGATGCCTGTTACCACTAAAGTGTTTCTACTTAGTTTGCTACAAAACGTTGCACTAGAAGTTAATATCCTGCTATGGTCATACACTGTCCTCCGTGCTCTTTGGGCCATTGTATTCTCATGCAAACTCCTTAGCTGCTCCTAGGCAGCTCGCATTAGGGTGTCATGTGCAAGGTCTTTTCTTAATATGGACAGATAGATCGTATCTCGTTGCATGAAACTTTTAGACTTATTGCTAATGTGAACACAGTGAAACAAAACTCACTCAATCTTGTGCAAAGATGACATAAGTCAGTAGTGTGGGTAAGTGGTGGATAACTTCCTATAGGGCACAAGTTATCACAGAGTAGCTTATGAACATGAATTTATAACTGAAAAATTATTTTTGGAGGAAATAGTGAGTCTTGCCCATTCCATGCAATACAAATAACCAGTCAAGAAATACTGTGAATAAAATAAAGATCTTATGCATGGGCTTAACTCCTGACAGACCTTGTTGAAGTAATAACATTTAATGCATATATAATATTTATGGGATCAGAGTGTTTCAAAACATAGGTTTATCCAGAATGCTGACCTGAGAGTACAAGTGCATTCATTTTCAATAATATTACTGTAACTACAATAGCAGCTAAGTCTTCAGTTTTATTAGGGTACATCTAAAAGACATGATCAATGTCCACAATGAAAGCTCACTTTAAAAAAAATCACAGCTAGCTCCTCAGCTAGTATAAACAGGCATAACTCCATTGAAGTCAATTCATGTAAATTCATCATGCTTCATGTTATCATGGTAGCATTGCATAGAGATAGGAACATTTGTTGGAGTCCCAGGAAATCATAATTTGTGTTAAAGGACCTGGACTTTTTCAGCTGACAAATCACTTAGTTACTTGATTACAAGTGGGTATTTTGGAGTGCAAACTGGAGACAGTTTTAAGTCCAGGACTCATTTCTATAAATTATTCAGGGAGGAATGGAGAAGCACAACTGCACCAGCAGGATCTCCCTGGTTATTGCCTAGATTATATTGTTTTGATAAAAAATACTTAGACAGGTCATAACTGAGAAAGCAATTCCAAAGGTATTAGTATAAACAGATAATATTTTTACCCTGGGAGAAATGTAGTTAGGAGATGAAGGCATCAGGTAAACACAGCAGGTGCTAAATCTATTATAGACAAAACATAGATGAAAGAATTGAAATAAGGGATTCATTATATTTAGATTACATAGATGAAAATTTCCTTTCTTGTATGATCTTATGAAATAGCTTCATCTAATAATCTTCCTAGATAATCATCAAAGCAAATTTTATTTCCCTCGTAAAGGAACAGGGCTTTACTTGTACAGCTTTCTAGTCCAATGGCTGTTAAAAATGTACACAATTATCTACTTGGTTATCTGAACTAATACATTGGATACAGTCAATCAGTTTCTAATTCTACTTGTGGGGGAAACCTACAAATGTCTCCATGCTTTAGCTATTAACATAACATATGCCTTCTGGCATAAGGAAGGTACAAGGAAGAAAAATCAAATGTGACATTAGGAAATAAGAATGTTTATTGCTGTGCATAAAGGACCTGTCCTATAGTCCTTACAGAAGCACAATTCCCATTAATTTTAGGCTTTCAAATTTCCTCTGATTCTTATTTTAAAAAGATAATGGTTTCCCCATTGGAAATTATTTTTTTTCATGTTAATTAGTCTATTGTATGATGCAACAATTAAAGTAATTTATTTGAATATTCAAAATCTGATATTGCAAATTATAATGCAAGTGAAATGCATTATTTGAAAAAGAATGTCCAGTAACATTAATTCTATCATTCCATCTGTCATTATTTTAAATTAAGCTCATTCCTTTAAAAATAAACAAACTTTGGTAGAAGGTATTGCTATTTCAATTTAGTAAGGGCATAATAATGTCTTACATTATGCACGCAATATTCTTAATTCCCTGCTTAGTCATCAACCCTGTGAAGTATAGCACTTTGGAAAGAATTGTCCCTGAAAGATATCTATTCCTGGGCCAGCATAAGTATGCTAACCACCAATCTTAGTCAACCCCACCTCTGTAGTTCCCCTAATTAGGGTACTCCCCAGGGCGATGAGAGGTGTGGATTTAAATTCTCCCTCTAATCTTCCCTCTAATTTGCATTCTAATAGAGCAAGAGATACCTTTCCACAAAACAGATTCCTGCCTGGAAGAGCATTGCATCTTTCTCTCTTCTGTGAAATATGAAACATTGTAGCCAGAAGGATATATGACTGTACATCCTGCTTAATACCAGACAACATGGAGGTAAAAAGACTTTTCAAACTTTTCTCTGAGCCTAATCTGCACAAAATGAACTGTTCCAAATAGGAGACGTTACCACACCTTCAGCTATCAACTTTCATTTCTACCTAGGAGAACTTTCTCAATCTTTGCAATCTCCTATGCCTGTTGAAGGATGCCTGTGCATGAAAGCTTGCAAATAATTTTGTTTGCAAGTATCAAGTTGGTCGAATAAAAGATATCACCTCTGCCATGACTTCTGATTCCTTTTGCCTCTAGACTGATATGGCTACAACCTGAATACCAATCCTCCTTCCAATGCAGCCAGTGGAGGGATTTAATCATAGCCTCCGTGAGTCTGGCTAAGCTTTGGCTATTCAGTTTGGCTATTCAACACAGGAAAGGGCAAAATTGCCTTCTGGCTGTGTTTTGTGGCAATTCATGTTACTGGGGAGGAAGTGAAAAGGTACTCAATGCTGTTAGACCTGGGTTGCTAGCTGGTGTTGAGTTTCTGCTTGCAGAAACATTTATATTTTACAGACATTTAGATGTTTAGGGAAGTTTATTCTAGGAAACATAGGCACTTAGGTTGCCTTTAGGCAGAAGCTGAGGTGAGATTTTGTGGATCTAAATATTTAAGGCCCAAATCTTCACAGCATCTAGTAAGAAATCAGTGGGAGTTAGGCACTTTTGGGCCATAGGTGCTTTTGAAGATCTCGTTGTGCCACCACTATGCAAAATGTTTACTGCAGAATTGGCTAATTAGCTTTGTCCCTCACTGGGGTGCTATGTATTTCCCTACCGGCTTTGAAACCTTTTTTTTTGGATTCACAATCCTAAACATCTACTAATAAAAGTCTTAGCATCTACTCATGTGGTCCTATTAGGCTGCAGTAAAGTAACTCTGCCATAGGTTAGTACATGTAAGCACAAGTACTATCCTATGGTAGCATTCTTTAGTGTGCAGCAATGCACGTGTAGATGCTGATTGGGACTGGCTGGGACATGAGGGTACTTTAGTGCAGGGGCTGTCTGTTGGCTAGACCCACAGTGTAGCACCCTCATGCTGCAGCCAGCCTCTTCGCAGCATGTTGAACCAGGTTGGAGCAGCCCTGGGCTGGCAGGCTGATTCCCAGACTCCCTGCCAGTCGGGGCTGCTTTAACCTGGTTCAACATGCTGCAGTCCCAGATGCACATGTAAATGTGATGCCCAGGAACAATAAACTCTGATATGATATATGCCAGAGTGTATGCACTACTTTAATTTCATGTATAGATGCACCCACTGAGTGCCTAGCTGCATCTTTAAGCATCCAAGTAACTTTGAAACTCTGGCTCAGTGACTCTCAAAGCTCCTTCAGGGCTTATGCTCTGCAGTTTGTAGATCCTTCTGGCTGGCACAGTCAAGCCTAGAATGTAAGGATCATATCTCTCAATTATTAATTGGCTTTTCATTTGATCCTTCACTACTAAGGACAATAGTTTTGTTTATTTAATACTAGTATTTCTGCTGGGATTTGGACAAGTAGTTTATTCACTATTTGCTTTCTACTCCTATCAATTAATCCTTCTTTTTCACATTTGATTCCCAGCACTTCTGTCTTGGTATACTGTCTGGTAAGGAACAGTATTTCAGTGATTTATTTTCAATGAATCATTTAAAATATGGGGGATTTATGAGGGGATTTCCATGAGACTTATGGGGGATTTCCATGAGCAAAGAACTATTCTAAATAGCAAAGAAACATGAAATTATAATCTTGGCTCTTACATTTCACAGATAATTGTTTGAACTTTATGCTAGGAATAGCCTAAGTAGGTGCATCCACACATGCAGAAGCTCAAATAGTAGTGACACAAATTTGTGCCAGAGATTTGTGCCTCAGCACACATGCCTGAACATGCACTTCCATATGGGGCAAATTGTGTCACTTGGAGCAAACTGACCCTGCCCAGCTCCTCCTGGATCTTCAGTCAGGGGGAGCTAGACACTGGGGCCAGCAACAGTATAAAAAACTGCCCTGGCAAGCAGCTCAGGGGTATTTGCTCTCAGCAGCTTCTGAGGTCCACACAGTTGGTATTGGGGGACACTAGCCCTTTGTGCCAACTAGACTGCTGGAACAGTCCTAACCTAGAGTGGCCCCTGCACCCTCTATCCACTGCAGCAGTCTGGCAGTGGGGGCTGCTGCCTGGCTGTGAGCTGCTGCCACCTGTGACTTCATGCAGCCTCATGGCTGCATGTCTGCCAGACCCTGCGAGACTGCACAGGTGCCTGGGCTGTGGTATGGGCACTGCAGTAGAGCCTCCTGAACTTCTGAGCCAGTTGTGTCGGGGTGGGGAGCACATCTTGGGAGGGAGGGTCCCCCGTCCACCCCCCTGCACAATGCACAGTCCCCCCACAGCAGCAGCAGTGGCCATCAGGTACTCAGAGTCCGCTGCTGACAAAATGCCCCCGTGGTATGGCCCCAGCCACCTGAGACCCAGCGCTGCCTTTACCAAATGGCATGGGCCCAGCTTGGCCTGGCCTGGGGGTATGTGCCATCAGGCAGGACTGAGCCACTCTTCTTGTCACCTGGCACTACACGCAGGGACTATGTGTTGAGTGGAGCAGTGTCCTGCTCCAAGTGCCCCATGCACCATCAGGCTGGGCTGGCTCCATGGAGGCAGAACCTGGCCTGGCCCAATGCATGACCCCCGTCATGTGGTGCTGGGGCCCCAGGTGACAGAAAGAGCAGCCCAGTCCTGCCCAAAGGTGCACACCCCTGGGCCAGGCCCACACCACGTGGCACAGGTGGCACTGGGTCCAGGTGGCCGGGCTTGCACCACACTGTGGTGAGGCTCTGCCAGTAGTGGGCCCTGAGCACCTGACAACTGCTGCTGCTCTTGCTGCTGCTGCAGGAGGGCTATGCGTCATGCGGTGGGGGAGGGGGCTGGAAGTCCCCTCACCCCCACACAGTCCTCTCCACCCACAGTCCCCCCTACACAATCTCCCCCACCCACATTCCCCCCACTATTATGCCCTTACTTACCAGGGACAGAGCCTGGGTCCAAGTCACTGCTGCAGCCTTGTCCTGCTGGGGCAGCAGGGGATGTTTGCGCCAGCATTTGTGCTGGTGGGTGGGCAGGAAGGGCCAGGAGGGAGATTCCTGCAAGGGTAGGGTGAAGGCATCACACAAAAATATAAATAAATAGGATCTTATATAATAGTGTTGACGTGGAGTGCTGCTAGGGCCTCTGCCCAGGGCCTGCCGCCTACCTGAGGATTGTCTGAGGCCTCCACCCCGACAGAGCCCATGGGGGAGCTGGCATCCCCCTGCCCCCTGGCCTGCAGGCGATGCCAAGTAGGGCCAGGGGGGCAGGGATTGGGGGCCCCCGCACCTGTTCTGCAGGCGCCCATTTTAGGGCCCTGGAGGCTCAGGTGAGGGAGCTCCAGGAGGAGGTTAGCAGGCTGAGGGGAATCAGGGAGGTGAAGGATGAAATTGATGGGTATTTCCTTTCTCTGCAGGGCCATACATCCAAGGAAGAAGCATCCTGGGAGGTGCCCTCCACAGCAGAGTGGCAGATGGTCACCTCCAGAACCAGGGATGCTTGCAGCAAAGCAGTACCAGTTCCTCCAGTCCAGCTAGAGAACAGGTACAAGGCCGTGGTGACGCTGCAGGAGAAGGAAGGAGAGGAGGAAACCTCTGTGTAGGAGGCAACTCCACACTCTCCACACTTGGAACAAGCTGAAGGAACTAAGCAGACCTGGAGGAGGAAACGCCAAGTGATCATCAGAGGTGACACCATCCTGAGAGGAATAGAGGGTCCCATCTGTCTCCAGGACCCCTCAACATGTGAGGTCTACTGCCTGCCTGGAGCAAAGGATGTGACAGGGATGATCCAAGCCATGGTCCAGCCCACCGATTACTACCCCATGGTCCTAATCCATGTTGGCACTAATGATGCAGCCAGGAGAAGCCCTGATCACCTGATGACTGACTACCGCACTCTGGGGGGCATGCTGAAGGAGATAGGGGCATAGGTGGTATTCTATTCTGTCCTACCAGTGAGCGGACGTGGAAGACGACACAAGACCTGCATTAGAGAGATCAACTTGTGGCTTCAGGAATGATGTGTCAAGGCAGGCTTCAGCTTCCTAGACAATGACCCACACATCAGGATGAGAGACATGCTCGGGCGGGATGGGCTTCACCTTTCCCCTAAAGGTAAGCATGTGTTCTCTTCTAGGTTGGTGGATCTCCTCGGCAGGCTTTAAATTAGGCTCATTGCAGGAAGGGGAAGATGAGGGTGGAGGAAGCCTTGAACCACTAAACCAAGCATCAACCACAAGAACAGCCCAGCCTAGACCAACGACAAACAGAACAAATACCCAGGTAAGCAACAGTGGCCTGGTTAGTACTGAGATTAGGGGGCCAGTGCACACATCTTCAGGAGACCTCAAATGCCTCTACACAAATGCTCATAGTATGGGGAACAAGCAAGAGAAACTTACCCTCCTGCTACCTGACACTAACCCAGACATAGTGGGGTTCACCAAAATGTGGTGGGACCCAACGCATGACTGGGCGGTGAATATCAAAGGCTGTAGGCTGTTCAGGAGGGATAGGACAGGGAGGAAAGGTGGGGGTGTGGCGCTCTACATCAAGGAGAAATACACATCCTCCACAAGTAGCATGGGGTCAGAGGAGGGGCACACTGAAGTGCTCTGGGTTAGAATACAAGGAAGTCAAGGGGAAAGGGACTTAACGGTGGGGGTCTACTACAGACCACCCAACCAAGGGGAAGAGCTAGACCAAGAATTCTTAAGTCAGCTCACGGAGGTAGTTAGGTCAAAGGACGTGGTCATCACGGGTGACCTGAACTTTCCAGACATCTGCTGGGAAGAGCAGTCAGCCTTGTCTGACTGCTCACGTAGGTTCCTAGTGGAGATACAGGACCTCCATCTAACCCAGGAGGTGCACAGCCCCACAAGGGGAGACACCTTGTTGAACCTGGTCCTGGCCATGGGTGATGACCTGGTGAGGGGTCTGTGGGTGCTCGACCACCTGGGTGACAGCGATCATCACCTGCTGGAATTCACCATCCAGCACAAGGTGGCAAAGGCCTGCAGCAAGGCAGCAGCCCTGGATTTCAGGAGGGCGGACTTCAATGAGGTAAGGAGAATAGTCAGGTAGGTACTGAGGTCCTGGAGGGGAGAGGAGTTGGGTGTCCAAGAAGAGTGGTTGTTCCTTAAGGAAACAATCATCCAAGCACAAAAGGGAGGTAATCCCAACACAAATCAAAGCAGACAAGGGGGCGCAAAAGCCCCCATGGCTCACCAAAAGCACACGGGAACATCTTCTAGCTAAAAAGGTGGTGTACACCCAATGGAAGGGAGGGCTTTCACCAGGGAGAACTATACTTTGGTTGCTCGGGGCTTTAGGGGGGCAGTCAGGAAGGCCAAGGTGGAGAAGGAACTGAGACTGGCTGCCCGGATCAAGGACAACAAAAAGTCCTTTTTTAAATATATACAGGGTAAAAAGAAGGTACCGGGTAATGTGGGGCCTCTGCAGGACAGGCTAGGAAATCTGGTTGTTGCACCAGATGACAAAGCTAACCTATTTAACAATTTCTTTGCCTCCATTTTTCTTAGCAGGGAACAGGTCACCCCCCCCCCCCGTCGGGACCCCTGTAGGCCCCAGGCAAGGCACACCCAGGCCTAGGGTCAGTGAAGACCTAGTCAGGGAACTTCTGGAGGGACTGGATGTATTTAAATCAGCAGGTCCTGCCGATCTCCATCCCAGAGTGCTGAGGGAATTAGCGGAGGTCATTGCGGGACCCCTGGCATGGCTTTACGAGCACTCATGGTGTTCTGGTATGGTGCCAGAAGACTGGAAAAGGGCCAATGTGGTTCACATTTTCAAAAAAGGGAGGAAGGAGGACCCAGGAAGCTATAGGCCAGTTAGTCTTACCTCGATCCTGGGTAAGCATTTGAGAGCATTATCCTGGTGCATGTCTGCAAGGGGCCAAGCCCAAAGGGAAGGGCCAGCAGGGGAGATTATGCTTAAGGGCAACTAACATGGGTTCATTAGAGGCAGGTCCTATCAAACCAACCTGGTGGCCTTCTATGACCAGGTCACAAAATCCTTGAACGCAGGTGTCGCGGTGGACGTAGTCTTTCTGGACTTTAGGAAGGCCTTCGACACTGTCTCTCACCCCATTCTCATTAAAAAACTAGGAGATTGTGGTGTCAATACCTACACAGTCAGATGGGTCACTAATTGGCTGGAGGGCCACACCCAGAGACTGGTGGTATACGGGTCTTATTCGACCTGGAGGGATGTGGGCAGTGGGGTTCCACAGGGCTTGGTCTTCAGGCCTGCACTGTTCAACATCTTCATCAGTTACTTGGACAAGGGGGTAGAAAGCACCCTGTTCAAATCTGCAGATGACACTAAGATGTGGGGGGATGTGGACACGCTAGAAGGGAGGAATAGGCTGCAAGCAGACTTAGACAGGTTACAGGGGTGGGCGCAAGAGTACAGGATGGGTTTCAACACTGACAAGTACAGGGTACTGCACCTGGGGGGCAAGAACCAGCAGCATACCTACAGGCTGGGGAACTCCCTTCTTGTCAGTGCAGAGGCAGAAAAGGATCTGGAGTCATTATTGATGCCAAAATGAACATGGGCCGACAGTGTGGGGACGCAGTCAGGAAGGCCAACCGTACCTTGTTATGCATCCACAGATGCATCTCAAGCAGATCCAAGGAGGTGATCCTCCCCTCTATGCGACACTGGTCAGGCCGCAGTTGGAGTACTGCGTCCAGTTCTGGGCACTGCACTTCAGGAGGGATGTGGACAACATGGAGAGGGTCCAGAGGAGGACCACTTGCATGATCAGGGGGCAGCAGGGCAGGCCCTATGAGGAGAGGCTAAGGGACCTGAACCTGTTCAGCCTCCACAAGAGAAGGCTGAGGGGGGATCTACTGGTCATTTACAAACTAGTCAGAGGGGACCAACAGGCACTGGGGGAGTCCCTGTTCCCCTGAGCACTTCCAAGAGTGACTAGAAATAACAGTCACAAGCTGGCAAAGGGTGGGTTGAGACTAGACATCAGGAGGCGCTACTTCACTGTCAGGGCAGCTAGGATCTGGAACCAACTTCCAAGAGAAGTGGTGCTGGCTCCTACCCTGGAGGTCTTAAGAGGGGCTAGATCAACACCTTGCTGGGGTCGTTTGATCCCAGTACTCTTTCCTGCCATGGCAGGGGGTCGGACTTCATGATCTGCTCAGGTCCCTTCTGACGCTACCAACTATGAAACTATGAACCTATGAAGGGGGCAGGCATAGAAAAGCTCTGGCTGCGTGCCACAGCATCTTCTTGGAGGATCCAGCCGCTGGTTGCCTCTGCCCATGTCCTACACAACGTTTTTTTCAGCTGTTTTTTTTCTTTTTATATATATAAAAAAAATAGAGTCTGTTCTGCAAATATGCAGCATGGGGAACATTTTTTCTTCCCAGCGTACCTCTTGTCGCAACTCAAACTGTTTTGAGATGCTGGAACAGGTATGCGCGTGCTCATCTGGATGCATCCAGTGGGTCCATATATCATGAGCAAGCATAAAAGTTAATGATTTCCTGCAAATAAAAGCAATTATTAATCCAAATCCAGGTGAAAATTTCTTTCTTTAGGTGACCAGGAAAGACATGTTTAATGTTATCCATATTTCAGGGGAGTGAAGGTGGGACTGGTTTCCATACTTATATACTCATCTGTGAACTACCTGCACTCCTGTTACACTTGTAAAATTTACAGCTCTTTCTGTTTTAGCAGAATACAGATGCATTACCCAGCACTTTAACAATGGACGTGTCTACACGAGATGCTTTTCTGCATAGTAGAGCAAATTACGGCATAGTAAGCATCACTGTCAATGCATGCAGACCCTTGCTGCACAGTAATTTGCTCTACTTAGCAGTTAAATTTCTACCTGCAACTGCAAGTAACAAATTAACTGCCAAGTAATTACTGTGCAGTAAGGCACAAGTAGATGCCTGACTGGAAGCAAATTTGCTCCCAGTTAGCTGGGCAGCAGGGGGAGGGAGATTGCTTCTAGCCCCTGGGAGCTGCCTTTTGCTGGGGCAGGCTCCACCACTGAAGCCTTGGCAGAGACAATGTCTCCCTGCTCTGGCAGCAGGGAGCTTTATGTCCCTGCTCTGTGATCA
The DNA here is from genome assembly GCF_030867095.1 of Alligator mississippiensis. Classification (NCBI taxonomy): domain Eukaryota; kingdom Metazoa; phylum Chordata; order Crocodylia; family Alligatoridae; genus Alligator; species Alligator mississippiensis. The sequence goes on along the minus strand of NC_081830.1, from coordinate 49,201,202 downwards.
TGGAACAGGGGCTGGGAAACTGCTCCCTGTCCCCTCTGTGTGATCATAATTGTGGAGTGGGGGCTGGGAGGTTGCTCCCTACCCCTGCTCCATGATTGTGATCGTAGAGCTGGGGCAGGGAGTTCCCTGAATAGGGAAAGTTCCCCACCCAACCTGGAGCTAGCTGGGACCTGTCCCAGACTTAAACAATTCCCAGCCAGCCCCAGGCTGCATGGGAAAGACTGCATGTGTAGCCTAGAGCTGGATGGGGACTGTCACATTTCTGGCAGTCCCCAGCCAGCTCTGGGTTGCATGTGTAGACTTTCCCATGCAGCCCGGGGCTGGCTGGAAGCTGTCCCAGGCCCACAGATTTTTCCCAGCCCTGTGCCCCATTTGGGTGATTTTGAGACACAGGGCTTGTAAAGAGATGTGGCGGAGCTAGCAGCAAGCCTCCCAGCCCAGCCGGGGACTTGTTGCTAGTTGTCCTACTGACAGATAGGAGCTGGGATCTGGGACCTCTCCTTCCCTGCATCTCTTTCCAAGCCCCCTGTCCCCAATTGGGACCTGGGGCAAGTAACTCCCTGCTGCCAGGGTAGGGGGACATTGTCACTACCTGGGCTTCAACACCGGAGCCCACCCTGACAGCAGGCAACTCCCGGGGGCAGGGAGCAATCTCCTACCTCCTGATAGCTGTTCCCTGGCCCTGTGCTTCCTACCAGCCCCTTGGCTAGCATTCAGGGAGAGCCTAGAGTTCCCCTGGCTGATGTAGGGGGATGGTACAAGACTGGAGGGGGTATGATCCGATTGCTGTCAGGAGCAGCAAATCTGCTCCCAAATAGGCACATGTGTAGATGCCTGCCCAGGGTGGGTTAACTCCACAGTAAATTATTTTGGAGTAAACCCATCAAGCAGCATTTGCACATGTAGATGCACCCAATTACTCCTTATTCCTGTAAATAATCTTGTTGGAGTCAATGGGGCTGCTCATGCAAATACGAACTATTCACACAATTGATGTGTTGTAAGATAAGCATCAAGAATGTAAGAATATTACTAATTGGAACTAGAAGGCTAATACCCTTACTCTTATGAAAAATGTTATAGGAGCCTTGAGATCAGAAGGAGTGAAGATATTGTGTTCAAATGCCATGTAAAAGATGGCATCTCCATTAGATCTAATTGTATCCTTTTTGACAAATTGTATATGTACCTCACACTCTAGTTTCAGGGTTACCAAAAATAGATCAATTTTGGTGAGTAGTTTTGACCAAGAAATACTGAAATATTAAACTATTTACAAGTTCAGTGTTGACATTTTTTAACAGAAACGTACCATTTCAAAAGTGCCTAACTATTTAATTTACATATTTTTAAAGGTGATATTTTACCTTTTTCTTTTAATATACACTTTTTGCCATTTAAAATTATCTGAATTAAAAGGGAAAAAAGGGAACCCCAAACTGAAACCAAACAGTTTATATCAAGTGAAAAGTTAGGGGTTTACTGATAAATGTTCATCTCACCTAAGTCTAAACTCTTTTTTGTCCCAGTTTTTCAACTTGAGCTTTGAAACACAAAAATCCATTATTTGTTCAGGTATAATCTCCAGCAGCATAGTCCTCACTACCCCGCTGTTAGAACACTGGGGTAATACTGATTCAATATCCCCTACTGAATTACAAACACAACTGTCCATTTCGCTGAGGTGCATTGTGAAAGTCTCACATCCAAATGAGTTTGTATGAGCTGGCAGGATCACAACAGACAGTAATAAATAATGATGCAGGCTTCCACCATATGCTTTCTGCTGGAATCCATATTTATAGTATTTAGGTTTAACTCAAATAAGCTACAGTATTTTACCACATTAACTCAGTAAGGTCACATATCTTCTTGGCAACCATCAATCCTCTGAATCACAGTGTATGTGCAAGAGGTTTACATGGCCATTACACCAAGACCTTCAGGATGTACATCTAGGTATAGAGAAATAAGGTAAGAGTATAGAGAAATGGAGGCTGCCCTAGATGCATCTATTTCTAGGCATAACAGCACAGACATATCTAAGGGGTCCCAAGTTTACAGATTGAACAGTGATGGACAGGTATTAAAATGTACAGACCTCATGGGTTTCTTCAGGGTTCAACATACAAAATATATGATAGGCTTGTTTACTACCTGAAAAAGTGTGTGTTAGATGGTGTAATGTTCATGTGTTTGGACCAAGTCATGATTTTCCCCAGATATTCAACCTCTCTCTAAGCAATAAAAATTGAAAGTTTCATTTTAGTGAATGTTAGTAATTCAAGTAAACAACTCTTTCCTGTTTTGAATGATAAAATACAGCAGTGTTTCCAAAAAGGCAGGTAAAAGCAAGTTAATGTAACTGTTTCCAGCCCTCAAGGGAATGGCTTTATGCCAAATATATAAAAGATGCGGAGCATCATCTTAGCCAAAACACTTCCTAAATTTGTCTTTTCACTAAAATGAGGCCACCTAGAAGATTAAAAGCTTTCATTTTTTCCTCCTTTAAAAAACATAATTACATTCTAATTTAAAACTCTAATTGAGTGCACTTGTATTGGTAATATGTTCTTTTTCCCTTTAGGGACAGTATTCCTATTAGTCACTCAAGCTGCCTAATCATTTCCCGGTATGTCTTTTTTCAAACCCCATACCTCTGTTACAAATGAGAAAGTGAAAGCATTTATTTAAAGAGTATTTCAATTATATCCTTATAAATAGAAGGATCAAATTCTTCAGCAAAAAAGACTAAAAATCTGCAGGTGATCTTTCATTGACTTTAATGGAAGCACTGGCAATTTACAGCAGCTGAGAATCAAGCCCAACCCTCTTAGATTACAGACAGTCTAAGGTTAGGGACAGACATTCAAAAACCCTGAGCCTGAATTGATTCAATCTTTGCAGGTCAGTCTAACCTGGCTAGGCTGAACTGGTTTGCATCAGTAAAGACATTCCCTCTGGACTGAGGAAATGCAGGCACATGCCTGCAGTGGCTCAGGCTAGAAGCTGGGGGAGGGGAGGTACTAGAAAAGCCCTCTCCTCCCTTTGACAGTGATGAGCTGAAGGGGGCATGGCCAGGTCCCAGAAGGACACTCTGATTAGGGAAGGGTTCCCCTGTCCCCCTCCCCACCTCATTGCACCTGAACAGAGCGGGAGCCAGCAGGGAGTTGGTAATACAGCATTTAGCAGCCCATCAAGAAAACAAAAGCCTCTCTCATTAGCTCAAGCTCTTAGACAACTTTTTTTCCAAGGAAGGAATGGAGGGACATTACCAGCTGACCTATTGATTAGCTGCGAAAAGCCCTAAATGGACACTGTCCTGTCTGTCTTTGTCTGCCTTACACAGACACCTCTCAGCATTAGCTAGCATATCACATGCTGGCTATGGTCTGTGCAGTGGGAGAGGGGAAATCCCTGCTTGAGCAGGGAGTGGAGAGGGAGGGTGGGGCAAGAGGAAGCCAGGCAGACACTGCTGTGCCAGCAGTCTCTGCTGGAGCTCCAGCCAGAGAACATAGGGGTGGAGCCAGCCCTACTGGTCTGGAGCAGAGAGCAGAACCCCACCCACGATTACAAAGCATCTGGGAAGTTGGGAGACTCTGGCTTAAATCAGGAAGGGGTCTGGGACAGACATTGCATAAACTGATTTGATCGAAATCAGTTAAATCTGATACAGGTTTATCTCAAACAGGTTTCAGCCATTTTCAAACTGGTTTATGTGCACTGAACATCTGTTCTGTTACAAGCTTAAACCAGTTTCTGATCATTTAATCTGGTTTATGTGTAATGTCCGTCCCTAGCCTAAAAGAACATTTAAAAAAAATCTATTCAGGCTATGGTTTGTTTGTTTGTTTTCCTACCGGGGGAAAAAAAAATCCTGACTATAAAAACACAACAATCTGTTTTTAATTTGTACTAACTATTAAAATTGTTTATGAATAAATTGTCATTGCAAGTAATTGGCTGTGTTATAAAGTTACAACAGAGGAAGTAGTATATTCTGTTGATCTAATGGAGCAACTTAAAGTGTATTTTGATTGGGTGCATGAGTACCTTTGAACTCAGATCCTAGTTAACCCATAGTTTTACTAAATGTCTCCTCCAGCTACTCCTGATTTCTATAAAATCTAGCTAGGTGGTTTTGTACAAGCTGAAGTAAAGCTTTACTATGTACTTTATTAAGGTGACACACTTTACCTGCATTCACACAGACAGATTAATTCTTAAAATCTTAAAATATGTATATTAGGAAGTCCATGGTGGCAACAAAGTCTGAGCTTTTAACTGACTTTCTAAAGTAAAGATAGTAGGTGTGGTCTCTATCAATTTCCTGTTCTTCTGAAAGAAAAAAAAAAGAAATTTTGCCATTAAGAATTAGTTTGTATTATTTTCAATGCTATGTCTAAAGGCCTTAATTTATAAGCATCATCTTTGTTCTATGTTTAAAGCTTTTAAGGAGAAACAAACCTAATTACAGATAGTATGTAGAAAATTCTGTTCTTAACCACTAATCAGTGGCTGGTGATGTATTTAGATGGAAGGAATTCAAGGCTGTAAAGTGTCAGGTTTCTTATCCCTCCCTCCATAGACTGCATGAGTTCCAGAAATCCAGAGCACAGCTTATCATTTGGATAAATAAAAAAGAAAATTGTAAAGGATTTTCAAAGCTTTAGAAATAGTACATTTTTTATTGTGCTTTTCTGCTTTACAAAAGATGAGTACGGGTAATAGGGATAAAAAAAATAGTTCTTAGAATAAAAGCTATAACTTTAACTTTTTGAAATTCAACACCAATCATGCCTATGCAAGAAATCTGTGCAGAAAAATGCTGTGTAAAAATGTTTGTGATTTTTATTGTTACTGTTGCCGCTTTGATTTTTATAATGAAAAGTGCAACAAAAATACTCTTCAAAAAACGGGACAGCCTTGGCTGTTGTAAACTGGCATTATTCAGCTAAATCTAGTGGAGCAAGGGCAGTTTACACCCTGGAGTGTGTCATCTTTTCAGCACGCTACAATGGATGCTAGTAATTCTTATTGCCATTTCTGTTTTGTCAGATTTGGGTGTATTTGTTCTTATCTTAAATAAGCACATCTGGCAGTGAATCAGAACAATGTGGGTTGTTTCAGAATCTGAGCCCTCCTTGCTCAGATACATGTACCCTGAGGATGTTTAATGCTATTAAGAAAAAATTCCAAGGCTGCAAGAAAAGCTCAAAATGAACAGTATTTTAGCATGTTAGCCCAGGGCTTCAGCATTTAATTTAATTCATAGAATTTCAGCTAAGTAGGCAACCATCTTTCTGACCTGGGGGAAGCCAGTATATATTAAGAACACCAATGTTATTAACAAAGCAGTTATCATAGCACTGGAGTTACATTAGCAAGTTCTAGCATTGTGGGAAAAACATACATTTGATTGATCTGCTCCTGATCTGTCATTTACAGCTTACTGTTTTGACCTCACAGCTGTGTCCAGACGAACGTGGACATTTAGTTCCCCAGGGATAACTAGCGGCGGTTCACCTTGTGCTGCTGCTAGTTGTCCCCAGGGAATGCCTTTGCCATGCGTGCTCTGGTGCTGGCCCCAGCATCCTTACCTTGGGTCCTGGGGGCCTCCTGGGGCTGCAGTAGTGGTGATCCTGGCACTTGGAGCCTGGCTGGCAGCCGCAGCATGGCTCTAGCTAGCCAGATTTGGGTTTTGAATAGCATACACTCTCTCTGCATGTGCAACTCCACACTTCTTTTTGGCTTGTTTTTTTTTTTTTACCCCTGGATATCTAGGGATCAACCCCCCCAACCCCCACACTGCTCCCTTGCAGTGTGGAGAACAGCTGAGCATGTGGTATGCAGAGCTGCAGATGTGCCTACAGCGCTACATACTGCAAGGCCACGCTCTTCTGGATGTAGCCCACTTGTACTCACCATTCTACTCATTTGGATTTAATCGAAATAGTGCATAATTGTATGCTGCACATCTATAATTCATAAGGTTTACAATTCATAGCTTTAGGGGTGAGAAACCTGGCAGTTCCCAAAGGCTCCTGGCTCTGGTGGGGGGACCCTAGTAGGCTATGTTAGTGCCAGTCGTTTAACATATCATTAAGAGAATGGAGGAAATCACATCCTTAGCTTATACCCAGGACTCCTATGAGTCTAATGTCATCACTCTGTGTACTAGGTTCACTTCAGATGAGTACATTTAACATCACAATTTCTGCCTTTATTTACACAGTTGAATGATTCAGTTAGCAATGAATCATTTATAGTTTAGTTTTTGTGACACTGTTCAAATGAATAATGCTAACCATTTAGAATCATTTGTTAGAAACAATTGTTACTTTCTGCTGTGCACTAGATATTTGCAGGCTGAGTGGTGGGGCTTAAAACTTAGAAATACCATAAATCAGATATTGTTTCTGCCTTCATTCATTCCAAAAAACATATCAAGGGAATAGTTTAATTTTTACTTGTGAACTAGCTCGCTTGGGAACTCCTGTGGAAGTCAGGGAAAGCAGTTGTTGAATTAAGTTTGATAGAATGAATTACTGACAGAGCTTGCCTTACAGTAAATGCTGGGTTAGGAATTTATAGCACAAACTGACAGGCACTAATTTTCCAGAATACTAGTCCCTTCCAGTGGTCTTCCATGACAAATGCAGTTCACTGAAAAATACAGGCTTTACAACAAGGTACAACAGGTGGAGTTTATGCCTTACTAAAAACTAATTCCCACCCCCCACCACAAGACTTCATCAACAAACAATATAATTTGTACTGCTTTCAAAATGTATCACAAAAGGAAACAAAACTCCTGTGCTGGGAACTTGTAGATGAGTGCATTACATGAAGGGAAAGTGGGCACTTGCCTATTTCTGTCTCCATCCTACAGTTCCTAATGAAACAGACCCTGTCAGCAGTAGGTTCATGATCAGCTGTTGCAGTAACAATTTCCTGTGTTGGCTTACTTGTTCCAAATGGACAATGCGCTGAGGTAAAAATCAAGCATATTGCTTTGAGAGCTTTTTGTGAAGGTATTTTAAGGAGTGATGACATTCTGTACTTCATAGCTACAGAGTATTTTAACGCTCAGCTCAGACCTGATGAGTCTATCCAGTATCTTATTTCCAAGTACAATCTTTTGACCAACAAAATATTCTACAGCATACATGAAAAGCTTTTGACCACCTTTGAAACTTTGTATGTGTGGTGATAGTTTGGCAACATCTCTTTAAGGCCATTGGAAATAAAATATCTTCAAGTTTGAATCCTGTGGGAAGCAAAGGCATTGCCATGAAATAAAACTAATAACATTTATGTTACTTATTAGGAGTGCGTTCCTAAGCATTTAGACTAATGAACGTCATGTAAGTCTGTCAATGCTAGGAGTAGTTTATGAAAGGGCATTTTCTAATTACATCAGCATCAGTGGATTCGCTGACTATTACAAGTCAGATGGTCCCTTTTTCTAGGCAGATTTCTTCTCACCCACAACTTTTGTCCCAGTTTAACTCTTATTACTTATTCTAGAAAAGGTGTAATCCTTGTTCACTATGAAAGGGAGGAGGTGCTCTTAAAATATTAAGCTTTATGGGAGAACTTCTGACATCATAAGAATGCCATAAAGTACTAATAACTATCTGGGATTTATGCCTTCAAGCATGTTTATTGCTTCCGCATAACTGAGTTCAAGGGTATTTTGTTTTAGTGGGCAAAACCTCATCCCACTGAGATTGTATGGACTGACAGCAAGGATAAATTTAGCTAAATGTCTTCTTTTCCTTCATTTCAGTCACATGGATATGCAATTTCACATTGACTAAATTTTAAATGTGAAGGGACTTATCAATTAAGTGGTTCAGTGGATAGTGCACAGAAGTGGGAAATATGAGATCTGGGACTAACTGTTCAGCTTTATGTGAATCATTTAATTTCTCTGTCCTTTGGTTGCCCAGATTATATCATGGAGATATATTTGTTAACCTGTTATTGTAAAGTGCTTTTATTTTGTACTGTTTATTTTATAATGGCATATTATTATTGTCATTATGAACTCTCTATTCCTGGAAAATTTCAAGAGCAGGTTGGACAGACACTTGGCTGGGATGGTTTACTTAGGGATGATCCTGCCTTGAAAACAGGGGTAGACTAGATGATCTTATGTGGTCCCTTGCAGACCTGTTTTTTCAATGATCTTATGATAGTATTGTATGCTCCTCCAAGCTGAGAAACCCAAGCTACTGCAACAATGTGGAGTTTGCAAAATTTATCCCATGTGTGTCAGCTGCCCTTTTGAATGGTATCCCTTATAGTTCCATAAAAGCACTGTCTAAATTGTCTTAATTGCAAATTTACCCTTTATTTCTGGTTTAAGAATGATGCAAAAATCCATCCAACTTCTTGAGTTGAGTGTAGAGTAGTTATTTGGAAGGATCTACTAAATATTTAATGCTAAAAATTTCCATTCTATCGATTATTCATAAATTGTTCACTTAGACTCTTTGTTCCTCATGGTGATTACTTAAAACATCATATTGTTTTGCTTCATGATTGTATTGGACTGAAACAGACATATAACAAATGCAGAGTGGCACATAATATACATAGATTTTGTTTTGTGGGTGGATTTTCAGGCAAATAATTATTCAGACTAGGGGCATGAGGGCAGAGTAGTTAAAGCATCTCACTATAGCTCCAGAGATGTGAATTTGAACCTACTCCGAGATTCATGCCAAACACTGCTCACAGTTCACGCATCTGTCAATGGGTATTTGAATCATAGGGATCAAAGATGTATATGTACATCACTCTCTTGCATACTGCCTACTACAAACACTTGTGCCTTAACTACACTAGCCCAATGGGCCATTAGGTTCAGGAGGATATTTGAACTTTTAAAGACTTAATAGCAAAATTTATGAAAGTTTGGGGACTTTAAAACATTTCCACAAATGCCCACTAGGCAGCTGTGCAGTGACAACAGCAAATGCAATAGATGGCTTTTATTCATGAAAACATTTGTGAAACACTCTTTGAATAATTTGACCACCTGAAATGGTTTCTTAGACATAGTCAGATATCCATTGTCATCTTTCCCTCTGTCTCTGGGAAATTAAAAACCTCTGTTACTATTCAATCCCAGTTATTTTATAATATTAGTTTACAGCTCTGCCTAATGCTTACATATTTTGTATTGCTTCCCACCTGCATATTAATATGGCTGCTCAGTTCTCAATCAAAAGCATTCTGGCTTGCTATGTAATTGAAATAAGTCACTCCCACATTTATAATTCTGATGATGTGTTAAGTTTTTCTTTATTGGCACTTTTCATACTTTAGAAACGAAACCAGGCAATGAAGTTATTACATTTCTTGATATATTTAACAGCTTGTCTTATTTTTCAAAATTTGGTTGTGAGAGCAATATTGCTTATGAAACTCCAATTTAGCCAGTTGTCTGAATTTTCCCCTTGATCTTCAGCTAGTCAATAACAATGTTATACAGCATGACTCAGATTACTACTTCAGTTTTCCTTTTTCAGTCTCGAACCAATCTGAGATTCTAATTTCTGCAGAACAGCCATATTCTGAATTTCTATAGATGCTGTCTTTCAACATAATCCATACTCATGCAAAATAGTGCTCTACATACCAGAACAAGGAGTAAAAAGCTCTATGAAAGTAATTAAATCTTGTGAATATTGGTTTTGAGAAGGATGGTTTAATAATCTTTCCTTCTTTGAGCAAAGGTTTCTTTAGCAAAAGGCCTGTTTTGATGAAAACCAGCCAGCTTTCCATTTAAGCATATTGAGCCAAATCCTGAAACGATAACTGAATGCTAATTCCCACTCATTTCATTGTACAGCAGCCAGAATTTCTACCATTGATTCTTTTCAACATGAGAATGGATTAAGCTGCACTATATGAAGCAAATTGGTAATTTAGCTCACATGCTTCTGTCAGCTCTTCCGTTTACTCTTTTACCATGACATAAAAGTTGAACTATTTCTATTTTATCCACATTAGCCAAAAGTTTCTTGAAGTCTACTGCATCACTAGCTTTCAACATCTCTGCTCAAAAACAAAAATTCAGCAGCTTTCATTATGCAGGTAACAAGATACAATATGAAATGGCTCTGAACAATTGCTCATTATTCTAGCTGGTCTGACTCGGCTCAGTGTGCTGTGGAGGGGCTGGCTGGGGCACAAGGGTGCTCCACTGTGGAGCTAGCTGGCAGGCAGTCCCTGCACTGAAGCACCGTGTCCCAGCCAGCCCCACCAGCGTCTACATGTGCGTTGTAGGGCACTAAAGAACTATGCCGCATGTTAGTACTTGAAAATACAGGTGGTATCCTACGGTGGAGTTGATTAGTTTCCTTTGGCCTAATAGGCCACACATGTAGACGTAGAGATTTTTCTGTGGAGCTAATGGGCAGCTCCGCAGTAAACATCTCGTGTAGATGCACCTTTTGCCTAGCATCTCTAATTTTGGCCAATATAAGATATTTCAAAATAAGTTTCAGGACATATCACAAAGGATAGTTAAGATGTAGTCTAAACTTGACATTTTAGGAGAATTTCTTGGTATGCTTTTCTATATTGAATTATTTTTTTTTCCCATTTCTTCCTAATTTTGTTAGATCTGAAATGAACTGTTCAGCCATCTCTTTTTGTTCTCTTCATTAAGGATAGTTTAAGGATAGTTTTCCATTATATAAAGGATTCTTGTTTTACTTAAATAACTTGGGATTCAGCTATATTTTTTCTTGTCTTCCTGCCCATTTTAGGGTAAAGCATGCCTTTTGTAACTATTATATAATTAAGTAATGTACACACAGTTTCTAAAGAGTTTCCTCTTTTGGGCTCCAGCTTTAAAGGAATTCAAGGTCTTAAAGATGCAGTTTGACACCTTTAAAGTTCTTAGTTGATCAAATCTCATTGAATTAAAACAAATAAACATTTATTTTCATTTGATTACATACAAATGGAAAGATGTTTCTGTATTCACCTGCTGATTACTACATTGCTGACAACTTTCAGACTATTTTACTTTGAAAAGACCTATCAAAAGTGAGTAAATTTCCCTCTTTTGGAATCACCTTTAAAATGTATTTTCCTGCTGCCAGGGATGGTGTGATATCTATTTCTTATGCAGTTTTGGTGATATATTACAAATTTCCTCCATTAATTCACATATCAATCATGAAAACCTGATCCAAAACCTACTGAGGTCAATCTGCATCTTCAGCGCACTTTCAGTCAAGCCCTCAGGATATAGTACATATCATGATGAATTACATTTCATTTTGGACTATACTGTGATTATTTTCTTATTTAATCCCAACCAATAATGCAGCCCAATTTTCATACAGAAGAAATCCTAAAGCCAATTCCTGTATTGGTGCAGATTATCATAGTTCCATTTGCTTAAGTGAAATAATACCTATTTACATCTGAGGAGGATATCCTTCATGGTTATTATGAACACCCCTGAGGAATAACACCATCATATTAAGAGTAATAGTGATCTGCATTAAAGATGTGGGTGATCACATTTACTTTCATTATTTTAAAATAACATGGCTGTTTGTAAAATTGAAATATGTAACATAGAGCAAGATGACCCAAAATAAAAAGACAGAATTCTATGAAAATTCTATGAAAAGAACAGAAAACCATAAACTGGTTTATTGGAAGATTATTTTTTACTCTGCTATCAGATCTAGTATTATATCAGAATACAAACAATAGAGCTAAGCATCTGGGAAAATACAACCAAAATAAATTCTATAGCTTATGTGATACTGATTTGCTTGAGTTTGGTTTAATTCAAGCAAAATTAAAATTCACAAGTGAATTCCTTATCCTAATGAGATCTTGTTCTGTGGTACATTAATCCTATGCCAATGAATCCTAATGCTGAAGTATCATAAATGGAGTGTAGAGGTAGAAATTAAGGGCCAGATTCTGCCAATAATGTAGGCATGTAATTACATATACTCATAAGCATACTTATATTTAAAAATGTGCCAAATGCCATTTCACTCTGACAGTAATATTCATGGGTTGCCTTGGCAAGATGAAGTGACTACTCCTACACAACTAGAAGTACAAATCCTCCGGAGCCTCTGTTCTGCTCACATAAGATTTTACTCCATGTCATAAAATAAGTAGTCATATTAACTAAAACTAAAGGGCTTCCCTATCATTTATTATATCCAACCCATAAATGAGTTCAAAGAATGATTTGTCCTTGAGGGACTGCTGAAAATTGCACTGCGTATTTTCTTTAACTAATAAGAATGATTATTTATGGGATAGATACATTACTGCTCCATGCAATTGCCTCTTAAAACATCCTCCCTTTTTCCACTTGATATTATATAGACACTGTTCATAAACAAAACACTATCAGGATGCTTTCTTCAGAGCTATAAATGATAGGGAAGGAAAGTAGCTTGAAAGGGCAAAATATAACTGCTGGTTTTCTTTGCTACATCTGCATTCTTACATTTCTGGTAACTAGAGAGCTGTTTTGACTGGCAGCTAAAGGTATAGTTGGAAGCTAGAGAAAACAGGTGGTAATAAAAAGAAAAAAGAAGGGAAATGACTTTAGAAGGAGAGAGAACCAGGTGGATGCGTTGCTGATAGATGTATAATGTTTGCAAGGCTTTAATGAAAACTTGACAGCAAACAGGATGCTAAATTTGTAAAAAAGAAATGGAGGAATATACTTAATTAAAAGGAATACACAATCTTTTGTTTTTAATTACTTTAATAGGCTGTCTGATGCAAATTTGGGCTTCTCAGCATTAGGGGAAATGTTATGTCAATATACACCTGTTTGAGAGCACACATCTTGTGATGATGCTTTGTGTGTGTATGGGTGTTTCCAAACAGCTATTGCTAAAGAAGGTGGAGAATGTGGTGCTACACTATAAGGTACTGTACATAATTTATAAAAATAAATGTTTTTTTAAAACAAATATATTTGCTGCTCTCTAATGCCTAGAATCAAGCCAGTTTCAAGAGGGTTGAAGTGGTGTCTCTACTACATGAGAGTGTCAGGATTTTGTTGGAAACTAGATTGGGGGACTGAAACTCCCTCTACATGTTACATGCATTACACAATTAACCGGTTAATTGCATAGTTAATTTATACTGGCTACATATGCAAATTAACTATCATACCACAAAAAAGATCCATTGAGCTATAAAGTCAGAGCTGGAAAATGTGTATTAAATTTATAGCTGGTTTCTTTCCAGCTTTAATTTCTATATGTAGCAGGATTTTTGGTGACATGAAAACAGGGAAAGAACACAGCCACAGAGGGGGAAAGCACATGAAAAAGATCATAAAATAGGCAGGAGAAAAAAAGGAATGTTCCTCATAGGTCCCTTATAGAATCTATTCCCTGTGAACAGAGACCTTTCTTCTTAGAGGAGTGCTTCCTTCAGGCTTTGTGTTAATCTGGAACTCTTCTAAGCCCTGCTGATTTAAAAGTATTTCACAAGTGACCTGTCTCTTAAAAGTTAAGTCATCAAGTCATCATTAAGAGAGTGCAGATCTGGAGATCCTGAGTCACCCAACAGCAGCAACTTCCATTACATTTTGTCCATGTGTAACTTTATGGATACCAATGGGGGACAAATTTAGGCAAGAATAAGTGAAGAAGAATCAAGGTCACATCATACTGAAATAGATTATCATGTCCTGTAGTTTCATTTTCAACCACACCTGCCTAGTTTATGTATTATTCACTGAATGCCCCACAGTATGACAAGCATTTTAAGATAGTGTAAGAGTGATGCTGTAGCTGTGGTGGTCCATAAATTAATCAAGAAGTAAAGATTTCTTAGGGTGGTATTCTTTATTGAACCAACTGTATATCTGGGATAGAATTAGACAAACTTTGAATCACATTTTGGGATAGGCATGTGTAGGAACCAGAGAGTCTGATGGCTTTATTATCTGAGGTGTTGACTAGTTCCAGTAGAGATGTGTTGGAGGAGCAAACAGGAAAGTTTGCCATCAGTTTGATGGGAGCAAGAGGAGGAAGGAAAAGAGGCACCAGGCACCAGATCCTGCTCTGGGAAGGTAATTGAGCCAGGGTTGCCTGTGTGTTTTGCTTGCTGAAGGCTGTTTGGGTTTGTGTGCTTGGGTGTATGCTCTGAGAAAGTGAGTGAACTGATTATTGATTGATTGCTGCTTAGGTGTGACAAAGAGCCTTAACAAAGGGGCCTAGCCAGTTCAGGCCCAGGAGAGGTCTATAAGGAGGCAGTCCAAGCGACTAGGGGAGCAAGGAACAGGGAGATGCAAACAGAACAGTTTACAAGTCAGTTTGCCACCCCTCTCTTTGAAGGGGAGCCTGAAAGCTAAGTTTCTTTATTTTATATATTTAATTAAGAATGACTAACTACATTTTAGCAGCTAAAACTCAGCAGCTAGACCAAGACTTAAGTCACTTGTTTTAACTAGAGTCCAGAGTGAGGGGGAGTTTGCTTGCAAACTCTTTCACATTGCTTTACTGTAAGCTTGCTGAGAAGAAAGAGGCTGCAAGGAAAAGGGAACCCTTCAGATCAAAGACCAACAAAGAGGCCAGCTACATAGGAGTTTGCAAGGGAAGGTCTGCTTGGAAAAAGGCATATAGTGAGAGGCAGTACATTAGAAAACCCAGAGACATGGCTGGAGGATGTTGAAACACCAGAGCCACTGTCATTTCCAGATCTTCCTCTGCTTCTAGTTGTGAGGTGTCTGTCCAGGCAGGACCACACACCATTGAGGCTTCCACCCAGTGCTGTGCACACTGCAGTTTACAGATTCCTTCCAGTGTCAGCCAGGTGGGGGAGTTCCTGCAATGTGAGCCATGCCTTCTGGTGGTGTCTCTCAGGGGGAAGGCAAGAGAGATGCAAGAAGAAATAGCAAAGCTCTGAAGCATCCTCTGCCATGAGGATGCTGGAGGAAAGTTTTAAAACTGTGGAGGGAGGACTGCCACAGGTGGTGCTAGAAGAGGAATATGGTATTGACTCCCAGAAAGGTGGAAGCTGCAAGCCTGTATCTTCTGGCAGCAAGAAGAAATCATCATCCCTACATGCAGTGGTTTGCCTAGAGAACAGATACAGAGTGGTAGCAATACAGGAGAAAGAGAGCATTCCATTGGTGGAAGAGGTCAGGCCAGGAATACCCAAAGTGGGGAGGATCAAGACCACTGCCACGAGGAGATAGGTTGGAGATGCCCTTCTGTGGGGGATGGAGGGATCCATCTGCCAGCTTGAGCTGTTGTTCCAGGAGGTCTGCTGCTTGCCTGGAGCCTTAATCTGAGATGCCATGGAAGGATTACTGAGACTTGTTCAGCCCTCTGACTACTACCCCAATATTCTTACCCATGTAGGCATCAATGATACTGCTGGGGTGACCCTGAGCAAATCAAGAGTCATGACAGGGCTCTGGGTGCAAGGGTGAAGGGGATGGGGACACAGGTCATGTCATCCTCAGTCCTTCTGGTCAAGGGGAAGGGCCCTAGTAGGAGAAGATGCCTCCTCCAGATTAATTCAGGGTTCCCTATTGCCAGCAGGGATTTGGCTTCAACCATGGGATGTTGTTCCAATAAGAAGGCTTGCTAGGAAGAAATAGGATCCACCTGGCTAAGAGAGGGAAGAACATCTTCGCATACAGGCTTGCTAAACTAGTGAGGAGGGCTTTAAACTATGTTCACCAGGGGATGGAGAACAAAGCCCTGAGGAAGTGAGGACCCTGGAGGAAGCAGAAGCAGAAGGGGGCAACATGGGAGGCCTCCTTATTTTTCCTGAGAAAGTAGGGCAGTCAGCTAGGCACCTTAGGTGCCTGTACACAAATGGACGGAGCCTGGGATAGAAGCAGGAAGAACTGGTAATCCTCCCAAAGTCAAGGAACTATGATGTGATTGGAATAGCTCACATGACTGGAGCACTGTCATGGATGGGTACCAACTGTTCAGGAATGGCAGTCAGGGGGGGAGAGAAAGGGTTGTGCTGTATGTAAAAGAGCTGTATGATTGTTCAGAGCTCTAGTATGAAACTGGAGATAGGCCTGTTGAAAGTGTCTGGATTAAGGCTAGAGGGGAGAACAATAAGGGTACTGTTGTGGTGGGTGTGTGCTATAGACCACCAGACCAGGAAGATGAGGTGGATGGGCCTTTGTTTAGACAACTAGCTGAAGTTTCCAGATCATAGACCCTAGTTCTCATGGGGGACTTGAATCACTCTGACATCTCCTGGGAGGGCAATACAGCAGCGCACAAGCAATTCAGGAAGTTTTTGGCGAGTGTTGAAGACAACTTCGTGGCGCAAGTGTTGGAGAGACCACCTAGGGGCCATGCTCTTCTTGACCTACTGCTCACTAACAGGGAAGAATTGGTGGGGGATGTAGAAGTGGATGGCAAGTTTGGTAGCAGTGACCATGAGATGACTGAGTTCAGAATCCTGACAAAAGGAAGAAAGGAGAGCAGCAGAGTATGGACTCTGAACTTCAGAAAAGCAGAGAAGTGATGGACAGGATCTCTGGGGAGGCCAGGCTGAAGGGGAAAGGATCCCAGGAGAGCTAGTTGTATTTTAAAGAAATCTTATTGAGGGTGTAGGAACAAACCATCCTGATATGCAGAAAGAAAAGCAAATGTGGCAAGTGACCAGGTTGGCTTAGTAGTGAACTCTTTAGTGAGTTTAAACACAAAAACGAAGCTTACAAGAAGTGGAAACTTGGACAGACAGTTTGGGAGGAGTATAAGAATATTGCTTAGACATGCAGGTATGAAGTCAGGAAAGCCAAAGTGCAATTGGAATTGCAGCTAGCAAAGGATGTGAAGGGTAACAAGAGGGGTTTCTACAAGTATGTTAGCAACAATAAGTAGGTCCCTTACTGAATGGGGAAAGCAACCTAGTGACAGATGATGAGGAAAAAGCTGAAGTACTCAATGCCTTTCTTACCTCAGTCAAGGTAAGGTCACTTCCCAGATTACTGCACCAGGGAGCACAATTTGGGAAAGAGGTGAGCAGTCCTTAGTGGTGAAAGAACAGGTTAGGGACTATTTAAAAAAGCTAGATATGTACAAATCCATGATTGCAGGGCCACTGGCGATTGTCTTTAAAAACTCCTGGCAATCAAGGGAGGTCCTGGACGATTGGAAAAGGGCAAATATATTGCCCATCTTTATGAAAGGGAAGAATGAGGATCCAGGGAAGTATAGACCACAAAGCCTCACCTGAGTCCCCAGAAAAATCATGGAGCTTGTCTGTACTCTGGGTGGGTGACAGTGGCAGTGGTGCTGGGAGTGGGGGCTATGCCCTCCTTCTGCTTGCCCAGATGGGTCAATGCAGGCATAGGATGGAGCCACTGCGCTGCCTCTGAATGAGTGGTGTACAGTGGTGAGAGCCACCTTCCCCCTCCCCAAACCCCCTGGATGAGCCATGGCTCCATCCTGTGCCTGCCCCACCACAACTGGGCAAGTGGTGGAAGGGCATGGGGTGTGTGCCCTCGGATTGGGGTGGGGCGGTCTGTGCTCGGGGCAGGTGACAGAGTGGGGGCTATAGGGAGGCTGCAGCCCCCCAAAAGTTGCCATAGCCCCGACTGCCCACCCGGAGCACAATCATGTTCCCATTATATGCTCTAAGTCTCACTTCCTTATTTTCATAGTACACAGGTATAGTTTTCATTTTCTGAATAATGTATGCTGGTGTTACATTGACCTAATCTAAAAGTTACCATTAGTCCATTGGTGTCCACAGTGATTGTCCAGTCCTCAGAAGAATGATGTTCTTGCATTTTGCCAATGAGGAATTCTTCCTTTTCTTCATTGCATAGAGTATACACCTGCTTTTTCTTGTCTGTTGTATGCTTCTCCTTTCTGCAAACTCTTGCAAAGCCATTGAATCTTTTACATTTGTTGCAGCACTTACCAAATGCAGGGCATTTCATGGGTTGTGGGCAGCATCTGCAGCTGACCACTGTTTCTTCAAGCAATTCTCTTTGGGCTCTGTGTATCTGCTTCATAGTGAGGTCCTCCTTTGTGTATTGTTTGTGTGTGTGTTGCCTTAGATTTTTGCAGTCTTGTAATTCTGTTTAGTACAGCTTGTTCTGTTTTTTCCTCCAGCTTCTGCATCCTGGCATTTGTTATCTCAGCCGCTTGGCACATTTTAACTGCCTTTTCAAAATTAGGCTCAGGATCCTCTAGTGTCTTTTCCTGAGGCTTCTATCTCTTATACCCAATACTAACTGGTCTCTGATCATGGACTTTTTTTAGGTCTCCAAAGCTGCATGTCTGACTCAGTTGTCTGAAGTCTTTGAAAAACTCTTCTATTGTCTCACATTCTTTCTGCTGTCTCATGTGGAAATTATACTGTTCAAAGGTTTCATTTTGTTTGGATATACAATATTCCTCAAACGTTTTCATTACTGTGCCATAGCTTTTCTGTTCTGCTTCTGACAGTTGTAGGCTATTATAAAGAGACAGAGCTTCTGGGCCTGCTATATTTAAAAAATATAGCTTCTGGGCTCAGCAGTTGGTCATGGGGGAACCCTGGGTGCCCCCACAGACCTAGGAGGCACCAGCTGCCGAGCCAAAAGGCGGGGGGCAGGGAGGGGGGAGAGTCCCCCATTCACTCTGTGGCAGACCCAAAGTGAACTGGAAGTGCTTCTGGTGCACTTCTGGGTCTGCTGCCAAGTGTGCTGGGACACCCCCCCCCCCCCCCCATGCTCCTGTGGATTGCTCCAGCTACCCCACCATCTCAGCATTCACAAGCTGCCTGGTACCTGGCGGCATGTAGAAAAAACATATAAAGCTGCATCTATGTCTGAATCATTGAATCTCTCTGAATCAAATCAAAGGCTTCTGATTCCATTCAGAGAGATTAATGGGTCTCCTGATTTGATTCAGATTCGGAGATTTGGCCACCTAATTGATCTCCTCCAAATCAAATCAGCAACTGAAGCTTCGCACTGCCCTAACAACTTGTACATAATACTCTTAAAAGGTATTATGTACACACAAAGGCAGTTAAGACCTGGCCAGTACCTTGAAATGTAACAGAACTGCACAGCTTCTTGATTTAACCTCCTGTTATAGAAGATTTGTGGCAGATTTTGCTACCATTGCAAGCCCCTTACATAAGGAATGTCAAGATGCCTTTATAGAGCTAAAGTGGTGGTTGATATCATCCCCTATCTTAGCATATCCCAACCCTCAGTTGCCCTTCTTGGTGGACACTGATGCAAGTGCCATTGGCATCAGAGCTGTTTTGTCACAAGTTGAAGGAAACAAGCTAGCCTATGCAAGCTGAGCCTTAAACAAAGCTGAACGCCAATATGCAACCACAGGAAAAGAATTGCTTGCTGTGGTGACCTTTACCAAACATTTTTACATTTCTTCCTGAGGAGATGCATCACATTAAGAACAGACTACCGTTCTCTCTGGTGGCTACACAATTTCCAACAACCTGAAGGACAACTGGCTAGATGGTTAGAACAGCTGGCTAAATTTCAATACCAAGTAATGCATGGCCCTGGAAGGTAGGATCAGAAGGTCTCACATAGTGGAAGTTGAACCTAAAGTTGAAGCAGTGGTGATATAACCACTGTCAGCAGTAGAGTAGAGACAACTGAAGTTGAACCAGCCTTGAATACAGAAGAAGCCAGAAGGTTGTCAGATTGTTGTACAAGACAACAGGAAGATGCTGACATTAAAAAACTAATAAGGTGGAAAGAAATCAATAATGTGGAGTTCCCTGAAGAAGGGCAACATCATCTGTGCCTGAAGACTTACTAGGTAGTGTGGTCTAAGCTAAGCATTAGGCAAGGCGTACTGGTGGCCAGGAGTATTGGAATCTGTCCAAAGACCTGGGCTTATTCAAATAGTGGTACTGAAGAAGGAAATACCAAAAATTCTGCAAGTTATACATGATTCCAAGACTGGGGGACACTTGGGCATAGTGAAGTTCTCTCATAACATATGGTATCAGAATTTCTGATTTGGCTGGAGAAAATGTGTTAAGGACTGGTGCAGGTCATACAAGGTATATGGTGCCCAAAAAAGAATGAAGAGTAATCCCAGGGCTTCCATGGTCTCCATGCAGGCTAGATGATCCCTGGAAAGGATAGCAATGGATATTTTGGGCTCCCTACCCATTACACCATATGGAAACAAGTATGTTTTATTAGTGGCTGACTTTCTCCAAGTGGACAGAAGCATACGTTCTCCTTGATCAAGAGGTTCAGACTGTGGCAAAGATGTTTGAGAGATTTTTTGTGTGCTGCTGTGGGGTGTTTTGATCTCCATCATGGTGTGACTAGGAAAGAAATTTTGAATCTCAACTATTTTGTCATGTATGTGACCTTGTGGAAATCAACAAATCCTCCACCACACTTTATCACTCCCAATCTGATGGAATAGTAGAACAGTTCAACTGTACTGTGGTTGACATGCTGTCCTCCATGAATAAAGACAATCAGATGGAATAAGATGAGCTACTCCCTTATGTCATGATGGCCTACTGGAGTAGCGTGCAATTATCTACAGGATATACACCATATATAGTTTAGTTTGAAAGGGAGATGTGCCTACCTGTTGATGTCTCTGGAGTAAATGTATCAGAAGAATTTAACAAACCATCTGAGTATGTTACAAAGATGGCAGGATACTTAGGTGCAGTTAGCCAAGCTATTAAGAGACATCAGGCTGCAGCGTCACAAGGACAAAAGGAGTACTATGATCTCAGGGTTACTGGACATGTGTATGAACTGGGAGAGTTGGTGTGGGTATGGAACCAAACCAGGCAGTGAGATCAGTACCAAAAGCTATGTTAAAAGTTCAGTGGCCCTTATACAGTGATCAGGAAATTGTCTGAGGTGTTATATGAGCTGGCAAACAGGCTAAGCGGACAACCATTTGTAGTACACTATGATCAGATGAAACTATATGTACACTCACAGGACAGGCAAAGGAACTGGCAAAGGAGCTGGAGAGGTCTGCTCATTAGCAGCCAAGATGTTGGCAGAGGCTTCACAACAGAACCCCCAGCAATGCAACTCCCAATAAGTCCAGTAGGGTGCTTCCAGAGGATGCTGCTTCTGGAACAATTAACATAGGATGGGATCCACGGCTCAATGGAAATGAAGATAACGAGAACTAAGAAGTACTTGGGCTAGGATCAAGGCTGGGTACAACAGGAAATACCCCAACCTAACAGAGCCAGTGAGGGTCCACACCCCTGAACCCCTGGGTAAACCACAGTGAATGCAGAGACTTTTCATATGACATAAGGACTACATGGTGTAAATGTAGTTGGATGCAGAGCATCCTCATAAAAGAGGGGGCAATGTAATGTGAATGTAATGTAAGTAACAGGCAGCAGAAGGGCCCAGAGGGCAGTCTGCAAAGCTGTGCTGACTGTTAATTTGGATTATAATTCTCAGAAATCACCAGGGGCTGGGGGCAGGGGGCAAGGGAGCAGGGGCAAGTGGGAAAAGGAACACAAAGCTGGAGGCTGGAGTAAGGGGAAGAGAGAGCAGCATGCACATGGAACTTGGCCAGACCAACAGAGAGGAATGCACACTGGAGCTGGAGATCTCACTGGCTCAGTTAGCCAGGACTGTGGGCTCAGACATGGGGGCAGCTGTAGGCTGCTGTTTGAGCACTCTAGGGACTGTTTGAGGGTGCCTTGGGAGGTGTGTGGGGTGGAGAATTAAGGTGCTGAGTATATGTTACCAGTGTTGTTGTTTCCTTACCTTTTATCGGTTCCCTCCCTTTGGCCCATTGGCTTGTGACCCTAACCCCTATGGTTTTCTGTACAGAAGTGGGAACTCCCTCTTGCTTCTTGTGCCAGTTTCTGGAGCTGCAGGGTTGGCACAATATCACCCTAACAAATCTTTGTCTCTTGCAAGCCTTTTACATAAATATGGCACTCTCAGGAAGCAATTCTGACCTCAGACATCTTAACAGAGCTTTGTGTGTGGATAGGAGATACATTAGAGCAAATAAGCTGTCTTTATCTCAAAAGACATGTGGCTGGACAGGCCCTCATGCTCCTGTGCAAAAACATGATCCACACAGGCAGATCTCTGAACCCAGGCAGAATTTCAGGGAAGTCAGAGCTGTGCCCAAACACCCCATTGCTTTGGCAGATTAGCCTGCAGAACTGAAGCCAGTGCGTGGGGCACCGTGCGATTGATTGAAATGGCAGACAGTTGGCACTGGAGTGGGAACAGGCTGAAGGGAGAATAAAGCTTCTATGAGAGAATACTGTTTTTCTTGAAACATTTCCTTCTGTGTATGTAGGCGCAAGCGCTAATAGAAATATTTTAACAGGGAAGCTATTGTGTTCTTCCTTACAGTCTAGGTTGGAATTAAATAATTTCCCTGCAAATTGAATAGTTAAAAAAAAAAAAAAAAAAGCTGATAGCTCCTACATGCTGCACTGGGTCAGACTCCACCCACTGCTGTAGTTGTGTCCCAGCAGGCAACTGAGAAATGTAAACTGACATGCAGAAGAAATAAGGCGTGGGATCTCAAAAACTCTCAGCACTACATCTCTGTTTGCAGTAACCACAAATTCCACTCTGTTTTTCCATATACGACAACATATGTCTTTAGAATAAATATTTCTTTATACCGTTCCAAAGTGCACATGGTAAACACTGAAAGCACATACATTTTAAGAAAACTAATGCCTCATAGAGTTTCCCTTGCTGCTTAAATTAGTAAAAAATGACATGCTGTTGTTATTAGAATGATAAAGTATCCTTATTCAAAATCAATACAGGATACAATTGAGAAAGAAGTCCTCGTTTCAAGAGAACTTAAAAGGATTATTTATTTTTTAACAAACCTGCTTTCATGCCTTCCAACCCCTTCTATCCCCTAACCCTACCCTGGCTCCCCCATGCTCAGAAAAAGGAAGCAAGCTGTTTCAATTAGATACGTGGGCCGCTGAGAATGAAAATTGAATCTGTTCAAGAAGTATGCTCAACCCAAGAACACGGGACTCAGTTTGTTTACAAACATGTGAAGCAACCTGCAAACTGCCTTCTCACAGTCAGTGAGATGGCCCCCTTCCCTCTTACCCTGCTAATTCCTGGGCTAGGCACATCACAAATGGCTCTATGAAGGTGTGGTTGCCACCTCCCACTACCTATCTCCCACATGGCCACTGAGAGTATTTATACAACTGCTCCGGGAGTGGGGTCACTTTAATTATTTAAACAAGCTTTAGATAAAGTACCTTTGCTGCCATTTTGAAACATGGGGACACTGAAACATGAGATGCAGAAGGCTGCTGGAGCGTGGTAATTGCCACACTCCAGCAGACTCGGTTAATCAAGTCTGTTCCGATGCACTAGAGCATGTTGGAGCAGCCTCCTTGCTCAGGTATAAGCACCCTGAGTTCTCACTCATTTTCTGTCCTTGAATTTCAATGGGTGACTAAGCAGGATTACTTGCTTTCCTACTCCCAAAGGCTCTCTTTGAATGGCTGTTTGCAGCTGAGGACTGCAAAAAGAGATATATCAACCTCCATTTTCTTCTAGAATGGTCAGCTTCAAATTGTGAATAAATTTATATAAAGCAGTACACAAAAGAAGGCATTTGCTACAAACCACAAAAATAAATTATATTGGCCTTACCAAAGCCGAAGAGCTATGCTGGATATTCTTGAAGATCACTTGATTGTACCTTATCTATTTACTTATGTATAAATATGTTTACATACATAAAAATATAAATATATATATATATATGAACATATGTAAATATGTTGTCCTGTAAGGCCAGGCCAACTCTCAGGATCTCAAAACTGCGCTGTTAGATGGGAGTGTGTGACACAATAGCGCATATGCACACACACAAATCAATTAGGTACATACACACACTACCAACTCAGGCACATGCACATCCAAGATTACCAGTCTAAGCACATGCACATCTATCACCAATTCAAGCACATACAGACTATACACACCAAAAATTAGACAACAATCAGTTGTCAATACCTGCACACCCAATACACATACACAACACACACTTTCATGGCTGTGTGTTAACCCTAGGGGGTGTTTGGGGTAATGTGGTGCTTGGGGTTACTTAAGGTCAAGTGGCCTGGGGTTACTCTGGGTCACCTGGTGCCAGGTTGGAAACAAGGGAAAAAAGCCTTGTAGCAAGGAGGAAACAGTCAGGAACCAAGAGAGGCAGAAAGCTGCGAGATAGCCAGGAAATCAAGGAGAAGGGTTGGGAGGTCATTAAGACAAAAACCCAACTTGGGGTTTCAAAATTATAGGTTTATTAAACAGACAACACACTACAGAGCCCCACAAGCTTCCTACACACATACACAAGCACTCACATACACACCCACTCAATGGTAGCAGGGGAGAAAAAGGCTTGGTGGAGGAATTGAAGTCAAGGTGTATAGGGACAGAGTCCAGGACCTCTGCTTGGGGAAGGAAGGTAGGTGATAGCTACCTATCCTGAGCTGTGAGTTGATCCTTCATGGCCAGTTGTGCTCTTCTCCAGAAAGGTGTTGTCCAGAGGGGGTTGCTGGCAGGGCCTCTGGGTGGATAGGTGGTGTGGCATGGTGCTGGTCCAGATGGAGAGGGCATCCCACTGGGTCTGTCTTCACTACCTCTTTTTATAGGGGCAGACCTTCTACGACACTAGTGGGAGGGGCATGCCCAGGCAAGGGTCAGCCCTGTTGTACTAAGCATATGCACTCCAGATGAGGATGTGCAGTTCCAAGTGTCTGTGTTGCAATAGTGGGTTGGCTGATTTCTGTAGGGTCTTTGTCTTTCAAATGCTGGGTCTGTGGTTCCTGGGTGAGTCAATGGAAGGCAATAGTCTTGTCATAGAGCTGATGGTCCAGTCATTGAGTTCATTATTCAGTAGAAGCATGCTACCATTGTATCTCAGGCACCCTCATTCATACCCATTCATTCAGGAACAAATTTATGTGAGACTGGTTAGACATGAGTCGTAGGTTACACCCAGGAAGAGGACACAAGATGGAGGCTTGACATACAAAATGGAAACTTGACGTAACTTGACATTACTTATGCTAACTTACTTATGTAGGCCTAAATCATATAGGATGACCGGGTCACAAAATCCTTAGACGCAGGGGTAGCAGTGGATGTAGTCTTTCTGGACTTCAGGAAGGCCTTCGACACTGTCTCTCACCCCATTCTCATTAAAAAAAACTAGGGGACTGTGGTGTCGACACCTACACAGTCAGATGGGTCGCTAACTGGCTGGAGGGCTGTACCCAGAGAGTGATGGTGGATGGGTCATTTTTGACCTGGAGGGATGTGGGCAGTGGGGTTCCGCAGGGCTCGGTCTTTGGGCCTGCATTGTTCAACATCTTCATCAGTGACTTGGATGAGGGGGTAAAAAGCATCCCATTCAAATTTACTGATGACACTAAGATGTGGGGGGAAGTGGGTATGCTAGAAGGGAGGAATAGGCTGCAATTGGACATGAACAGGTTACAGGGGTTGGCAGATGAGAACAGGATGGGTTTCAACATTGACAAATGCAAGGTGCTGCACCTGGGGAGGAAGAACCAGCAGCATACCTACAGGCTGGGGAACTCCCTTCTCGTCAGTGCAGAGGCAGAAAAGGATCTTGGATTCATTATTGATGCCAAAATGAACATGAGCCAACAGTGTGGGGACGCAGTCAAGAAGGCCAACCACACCTTGTTATGCATCCACACATGCATCTCAAGCAGGTCCAAGGAGGTGATCCTCCCCCTCTATGTGGCACTGGTCAGGCCGTAGTTGGAGTACTGCGTCCAGTTCTGGGCACCGCACTTTAGGAGGGATGTGGACAGCATTGAGAGGGTTCAGAGGAGGGACACCCGCATGATCAGGGGGCACCAGGGCAGGCCCTACGAGGAGAGGCTAAGGATGTGAACCTGTCCAGCCTCCACAAGAGAAGGCTGAGCGGGGATCTAGTGGCCTGTTACAAACTAGTCAGGGGGGACCATCAGGCATTGGGGAAGTCCCTGTTCCCCCGAGCACTACCAGGAGTGACTAGAAATAATGGTCACAAGCTGGCTGAGGGTAGATTTAGACTAGACATCAGGAAGCGCTACTTCACTGTCAGGGAGGCTAGGATCTGGAACCAACTTCCAAGAGAAGTGGTGCTGGCTCTTACCCTGGGGGTCTTTAAGAGGAGGCTGGATGAACACCTTGCTGGGATCATTTGACCCCAGTGTTCTTTCCTGCCATGCCAGGGGGTCAGACTTGATGATCTGTCAAGGTCCCTTCCAACCCTACAAACTATGAAACTACAAATACAAAAACAGTAAAAATCAGTAAAACAGTAATCGCACAGTAAAAATCAAAATAAACATAATAATTATACAATATAAAACAGTGGATCAAAGAAGGAGCGAGAAGAAAATAATCTTGCTGCAAAAATGCTAAAATGTATCCCATGTCTTAGCTCACTCTATGCCTTAGCTTACTCGTACTTATCTATAGGGAATAGAGGGAGAGAAAAAGTCAGAAATAGTTGGGGAAGGGAGGGAATGCATTTTAAAATTTAAAAAAAAGAAAAACTGGGGGTTTTGCTACAAATGAATATGTGCATATGGGTGTGTGTGCATGTATATATAGATATATAAATAATATATATATATAGATGCACACACACACGCACGTACACATACAGAGAGAGAGCGAGATCTGTTTGTAGAGCATTTGTGTAACAGACAAGCCAGATTTCACTTTTTATAATGCAGATGCTACTGCTCTCACAGGGATTTTTCTGACATGACACAAAGTATTACCTATTCTTGATTTTAGCCCTGGTTGTCTCACTGTACGGTGTGAGTTGAATAAATGTGATGGAATACTTTCAGAGCTTTTCTAAAGGTTTTAGGTCAGCTGCCATCCCTTGGTGGTCTTACATGGATAGGATGAGGTTGCTAGATTGTCCTGAAACATATCATTTGTATTCTTTCTCTGCTTTTCTATATCTGAGAGGATATATTTCCTCAGCTATGAAGTAAATCTAATGGGAAGGATTAACAGCTCCAGGATTCACTACTCCTGCATGAACTGTGAATTCCAGGGAACATAGGTTTTGTACAGCTGTATTTGCAACTGTTTTTCAGATTGTTTCACATTCTTATCATAAGATTCAATTTAAGATATGATATTAACATTATATGCTAATATTGATTCAATTTCTTGACATTTTCGATCTACCCACCTTTTGAAATGTAACTGCATTGCATTTCATGTTGTCTTTTCATTTTTAAATCCATGTGCATTACTTCCTTCTAAAAGTTACCGAATGAAGAGTTATGAAATCTAACTGCACTGAAGTACCAAAAAAGAGATTAAGGTGATATAATTACATTTTTTTAATGTTGCGTACAGTGCACCTCAAAAATTCCTCACTATAATGGTGCACTTTCCACTCAGCTTGTGACATGTTCTCTTATAAAAGAGTAATCATTGCTTCAAAACCTGAATTCTTGAGACAAAACTATACTCATGAGGAACCCTAATGTTCAATTAATTCATTCATTCCAGGTTAACAGTACAGGTTAACATGGGCTTTCTTATTTTTAAGGATGAAACTGGATACAGATTTTACAGATCCTGCCTAAGGCTGGCATACCATTGATTTTTTTTTTTTTTTTCATATTTTGAGGAGACAAAGGCATACTATAGATAATAGACATACTCATGTAGGTCTCTTATTGTGATCAACCTTCCTGAATTTTCACGGAAGAATATTCACCAGGTAAATAGTTCTATCTTTCTTATCAAAGGAAATGTTTAATAAAAAAACATATTTCTGATTATTTTTAACAATAAACAGTATGAATTTATATATTAAAGTAATAATGTTGGATCAATTTGAGAAGGTAATTTTTTTCAGCTTTTGAATGTTG
Source organism: Alligator mississippiensis (assembly GCF_030867095.1). Taxonomy (NCBI): domain Eukaryota; kingdom Metazoa; phylum Chordata; order Crocodylia; family Alligatoridae; genus Alligator; species Alligator mississippiensis. The sequence continues at coordinate 49,173,278 of NC_081830.1, read as the reverse complement.
AAGAATTTTGTTTATATTTCTTTATATTTTCAATTTTCAACCAATGGGAAACCTGGTTTTCCTTTCTTTCTCAGACTCAGGCTAAAGTGTCAAGAATATCTTTGAAACCAGTGTGACTAAATTCACTTAGCATATGGTAAAATATTTCCCCAGAATGTGGTTTATTCATTAGATAATTTGTTGATGGACTTGAGATAAAAACTAGACACCAGTCTAGACTAGACTTTCTGGAACCAGTGAATTCTTGACAAGAGCCTTTCAGTTTTCTGAAGGAAGTAAATGGAATGACATACAATATACTACCTGAATCTTTTCTGTTCCTTGTGGGTAAAAGAAAGACAAAACTCAATTTTCCTGACTACAACAGGGTTGGTTTAACAACACAGGTCTTCATAGCTATTAGTTGTAATTATTACATTATTTGTATCCTTTCTCTGCTTATATAATTCTGGAATAACTCAGCACAGCCTTTGCTGCTTAATGCCATCAGTAATGTGACAGGAACGCCACATGTGCATTGAAAGAGGTGCAGTTTTAGGATCATGGATCATTACTACCTGCCAGTATAAGGGGAGCTGGAGACCATATTCTCAGGCTTTCCCTCCACCAGCAAGTTGAAAGCCAAGTGCCCGCAACCTTGCATGGAGGGCCAATAATCAGCTGATTGCAAGCCCTGGCATAGGCAGTCCTGGGTCCAGTTCTAGACCTGGAGCTGTCTGAGCCAAGGCTGACAATTAAATGATTGTCAGCTATAACATGTTCAAGAACTTTCCCAGCTAGGTAATTTGAACTCTGCAACCTGCAGCTCCAGCAGAGCTTCTGGGTGCAAGGCATCAAGGCTTCTGACAGAGAGTGCCAAAGGGTTTCCCTTAGCAGGGACTTGAAACACTGTGCCCAGCAGCCCTGGCAGCCCCACAGCCCTACTACAGGTTTTAAGCTCTCTGGAGTGGGAAGCCCTCTGAACCCTTCTTACAGATTCCCCTAGAATGTGAATTGGAAAAACCCAGGTGCAGTTTATATTAATTTAAATTTAGGGAAATATTCCATAGAGAATGTATAGTGACCTCTTTCAGCATCCTTCTACAATGGGAATCAAACTGTTTAGGCACCAACATGTTTTAACGTAATGCATGGGTCTTCATTTTGGGTTTTAGTCCAAACTACATGGAGCTCATGAAAAGACAACAATTGCATGTGTAGACACAATGAGGAGTGTGTGTGCACGAAACTTTAAAATGGGTTAAATGGTGCACCACTTTAATGGTGTTGGTGTTTGCACACCTTGGTGGCATATTGCACATTAATTCCAGCTGCAGTAGGAAATTCAGCAGCATAATGCACCTTAAATGACTTGCAGTGCAGCAAACTAAAACTCCTCCAAGAAGTTTTAGCTTGATGCCCCTACAGCTGCAAAGCAAAGCACCGGGCTCTGTGCAACTCAGGGGCTCTGCAGGAAGCCCTGCAGCAGCCCAGGAAGGCAGGTTCTGCCCAAGAAAAGTGACAAGCCTGATTTTTTTTTTTTCACCCCCTGGAGTCTGCCTGCCTGCTGAGCTGTGCAGGGGCCCGATGCTTTCCTCTGTGGCTGCAGTGCCCCCGGGACCACCTGAGCCGAGTGCCTATGGGTGGGTGTCACCTGGGGAGGGCTGCTGCGGCTGTGGAGGGAGGCACCCCCCCCCGCAGCCCAGGGACCCCTCCATCCGCCGGCAGCTTTTCCTCTTCTCCCAGCCACCGGAGAGGCACGTAAGCATGGGGTGTGTGCATGATATGGGGGTTTTAAGGGCCCTACATTGAAGTGGTGGGTTTAAAAACCCACCGCTTCAATTTAGGTCCCCTGTTTCATCTACACATGCCCTTAGATGTGTCTCCCTTTCCCCATCTAGCATACTGCTTGCTACATTCATACTATGTCCCTGCAGTTGACATACAGAGTTTCAGCATGGGGTGACTCCATAAAACAAAATTATTATTTTTTTGGCACAGTTAGATTCAAAGCTGTGGAGTGAACACTATCTCAATTCAATTTTGGCTTATGCAACTGTACTTAGGAGGAAATACCTTTTTCTTCTAAGTTTACTTCTAAAACAGGCATTGAGTTGTGCTGCCATTTTATTTACATAGTCTGTTGCTATGACCTAATGGCCACAGCTAAAGAGATGGAAGTCCTATTATTTGTAACATAAATGCATAAACCAGCAATTCCTAAACTGTGGGTCGCAACCCCAAATGGGGTTTGCAACATCAGCAGATAGGCTTGCAGGGGTGAGGGGACTGTGGGTAGGGAGTGAGGAAATGGGGTCATGCTGAGGAAATGGGGTCATAAATGGAGTCATGCTGAGGAAAAGTTTGGGAAGCACTGGCATAAACCAAAAGTTGTTCTTAGTCCCAAATTTTTCACATTGTCTTCTCATACACTTTGCTCCATCAGTGTTCCCAAACTTGTCCACTTGTCTATCTGCTTCTTGCCCAATCCTGTGCTTTCTATCACCTTATCTGGTATTCATGATACTCCAAAATTCATCTGCTAGGCTCTACCTTTTCTACATTCAAGACCTTCTAAGACTCTTATTACACTGCTTCAAGTAAATCAATTTGTATATAAAAGGTCTATTGTTCTCCTTTTCCACATGTTGACTTGTCTGCCCATATCTTGTGATTAGGAACCACCCTTCTTCAGTGTTCGGAAAGTATGTAGTAGATAAATATATTTAATATTATTGGCTGCTTGCAGACGTGAAAAAGCAAAACAAAACCAAACCATGTTTTACTGGAAGAAGCAGTATGTTAGTTCAACCCAGCCCTGCAGTATCTGTATAGACTGAGTGTTTCAGGGGGCTTTTTGGTGCTATTATCTAATAGCTGATTGAATCAACTTTAGAAAAAAAAAGTCCCACTAAAGCACCCAATCTATACAGATGCTGCAGAGTGCGTTCAAATTAACACACTGCCTCTTCTGAGCCTGTGCTGGGCTTGGTGTAGGAGAATGCCAATTTAAAGTAAAACACATTCTTTTTTCATATCTGCAGCAGCCATTAATAATAATGTGACAGGGATATTTCAAAGAGGCATTGTTTGATGTTGTAGTGTTGTATAATACTGAATTATGCAAATTATGTGAAAAGTGGGAAATAATTTAGCTAATGGTCATTTTAATACTTAGCTGAGAGTTACAAACAATGATATGCAATATGAACTTAATGGCTCAAACATAGTTTCCTGGAAAACATTCAAGCTGATTTCTGAGCCTGTGTAAATTGTTCATCTGGAACTATAAGCTGTATGTCCTGGATAGCCCCTACCAATTTATCTTTTGAGCATAATATTACAAAGGACACAATAAACATCATAAGTCAATGCATGTAAAAACCCATTTGGAGTAAATGAATCCAGTCTTTGGGGAAATAAAAGGAGGAAACAAAATAACAATTAATTTAGTGTTAGTGAAATATGCCAGACTTACTTAAAAACCTTAGCTGCCAGTGGCCAAGTATGGACGTTTGTTTCCCCGGGGACAAGAAGTAGTGGCACACCTTGGGCCATGTGCCCTCTGGCATGTGGAAGGTTATTCTGGGTGGGGTAGGGGAGGCTGGAGCCAGCCCTTGGCTGGCCCCAGCAGCTTTACCTGGGGTCCTGGAGGCCTCCTGGGTTTGCAGCAGCAGTGATCCTTCCACTTGGGGCCTGACCAGCAGCTGGAGCATGGCTCTAGCCAGTCAGGCTCTGTTTTTTAACACTGCCCCCATATGCACAGCTCTGCTTTTTTGTGTGCAGGTTTTTTTGACCCCTGAATATCCAAGGATCAAAAAATCCCCCTGCACTGCTCCCTTGTAACATGGAGAACAGCTGAATGTGCAGCATATGGCACTGCAGATGTGACTAAGGCACCACATATTGCATGGCTGCACTCATCTGGATGCAGCCCTTGCCATGGAAACCTCTACTCAACCAAAGAACAGATACAAGACAACTACTGGTATTCTAAGTTCTCTCTCAATGCTTGATGCGTGTCTTTTGTCTAGTGGGAAAGAATACTTCACTCTTAAGGCTTATTTAATCCTTGATGTTATACCCAATTTTGCCTAAAATATGACAAATCTGTAGAAATTATAGTATTTCTTTTCATGTTATATTCACTGTCTATTAGAAATTGTGTGGAGGCCACCAATTATCTTTTCGCATAAAGTGTGGCTAGACATTAACTGCTGGACATTGCCAACCTGGACTTAAGTGATGTCCTAAAGCTGAAAGCTTCTTTATTCTATAGGCCATGAAATTCCCCATGGCCTTTCAAGTACATTTTTATAAGTGTGGGTAAGTCCTTATAATTTGCCAGTTGCCCTTACAGTTTGGTTGAGACAATGAGAGCCAAGAAAGCTGCATGCTTGAAATGCTAGTTTTAAAGTCTCCAGAAACATGACATTGTTAATTAGATTGTTTTCTTGTGCTTGGGCAAGAATAGGAATATAATATAGGGTTTCAATATTCATGAATATGTATGAAGCATTCTTACATATTGGTAATGTTGGAGTGATGTAATTATGGTGGTCCAGGAAATACACAGAAGGCAATGATTTTTTGTGGGTGATATCTCCTATTGGACCAATTGCATAGTTGGCCTTAGACAAGCTCTTAAATGCAATGCATTCTTCAGCCCTCTGGAGCTGAAGTGAGATGCCTTAACCTCACTGTCAAACCAACCATCTAGCCATACCACAAAATGAGAGTAGTTGAGCAATATTCTATTGGGCTATAAGCTGGAAATGTAAAGTGCTTCCAGTCTTACTTTACTTCAGTTACTCTAATTAATGATGATCTGCTGAGTAATGAAAAGCACTGGTTCAAACACACTGAAAAGAAAATGTTTTAAAATGGCATAGATTAGCTGAAATGAAACAGACTGTGTTTAACATATAATTAAAAATTGATACCATAAACAAGAAATGATAAGCATGCATGCTTAATTATTGTGAAAAGCATGCTGTAATCCTAAATCTGAGTGTTGGGATTTGTTTTGAATTGTTTGCATTTAAATAGCAAGGACAATTTTAGGTGCATAAAACAAGTGTGTTAATACTGTACATTATTACTGAAATCACGTTAGCTATTCACTGTTTATAAGATTGAATGTATCTACACAAGATGCTTTACTGCACAGTTAACTTATTTACTGTGTAGTAAAGCATCACTATGTAACCTTTTGCTGAGCTACTGTGCTATAAAATAGGCTAATATGCAGTAAATCTATTACCCACATTTACAGGTAGTAGATATACTGTACATTAGTCAATGCACACTGACCACATCTACATGAGAAGCTGCCTGCAAAGTTGTTACTGTCCAGCCATTTAGTACTTGTACACCCAAGTACTAAATGACTGCACAGTAACCAGAGTTACTTAGCAGTAGCATCTCTGCATGGCTTAGTGGTGATGCTGGCTGCACAGTAGCTCGTTACTACTTTTAAATACTACGTTCAATATATCTATAGATGTTTATTTATTTTATATGGTGTTAAACACCTGGGCATCTGGATTCCTGCGGGGCTAGTTCTAGTTAGGAACATGGCAAGGGTATTGAGTGTTAGGACTTTTAGAGTATTTCTTTATTCTGTACTGTGCCTTTTATTTATTATTGATGCCTTAGGTGCTTCATTTTAATATCATTGATTCTTCGTATTTACATATACCTGGATTGTAACATAAAGGGCATGTCTACATGAGATGTTTAATGTACAGTTGACTAATTAGTGCAAAGTAGAAGTCATGCATCTACATGTGCACCCCTTTTAGGTTGGAGTAAACTAATTTACTCCACAGCAGCATAGTGCTTTTAAATACAATCCACTGTGGTGTAAAAAACTCTGCAGCACTACACATGTAGATGCTGGAGGGGCTGGCTGGGACACAAGGGTGTGTCGCAGGGCACTAAGGTGCCCCGTTCCTAGAAGAGCAGAAACTGCCTGGGGAGAGAGCCCAGAGAGAGAGACAGAAGCCGAGGTCCAGGTTACCAGGGCAACAAGCCAGAGGGCAAATTAGCCTGCATCTGTACATGGTCAGCTGACCAGAAGGGCAGGGCCCTGGGCCCATATAAACCCATAGGCTGGAGCTAGAGCTAGGCTCTAGTTCCCTGCTAGCAGCTAGAGAGGAAGGAGCCTCCAGGGAGGAAGTGCCCAGTGACACAGCTACTGCCTGATATGCTGCACCTAGGGCTAATGGGGCTCCATGACTTCCGCAAGTACCCTTGCCTCCTAGACACTTAGTGCTGGGGACGAAGTCAGATGCTTCTAAAGGGACAGAGCACACCCTGGTCTCGTGTATTACGTTAGAGCCCAGGGGCTTATGTTTTGTTTGTTGTTTCATAACCACCAGTGGTTTGGGTGAGGCTATATGGGGAAGGAGGAGGCCTCAGCCCACTGCAGCATGGGGACCCCGGTGCCAGCGAGGGCATGGCATTTGGTGGGGGCACAGACCCCGGCACTAGCGAGGGTATGGCATTTTTGGGGCACAGACCCCGGCGCCAGTGAGGGCACAGCACATGAGGCGCAGAGACAGGGCTCCAGAGAGCCCAGATGCCAGTGAGGCATAGAGACAGGGCTGTGGGGAGCCCAGAGAGGACAAGGCGTCCAAATCACATCAAGGCCAAACTGGACAATGTCAATGCCATCTGCGAGGCTTGGGGTGTGGTGGTATAAGTACATCAAGACATGGTGGGTGAGAACTGAGGGTGCCCATCGGGCTAAATTGGAATGGTCGAGGCGCCTTAGGAGATCATGGCCATCCTTAGGGACCCCATCCTGTGACAGGGTGCTTAACTGCTAGCTGGGGCTGCTGTGAACTGGCTCAACATGCTGTGATCCTGGGCACATGTTTACATGTGTACATGAAAGCAATAAACTCTGGTGTGATAAGCACTGGAGTTTATTGCAGCACATTAATATGCATATATAGATGCTCACAAAGGGAATAAAAGGCATGCCTATGCAAGTTGCCTGAGCCTCAGGTAAGCAGGAATTGGTAATACTGTGCATTTGCTTACTTGTACCACAGAGCAGATGCAAAATCAACATTTAGAACTACGACTCTACCCTCCTTCACTCACTGGTGAGAATAGGTGATCTGATACAAAGATTTTTATTATTTGCTGCTAGTCCATATTTATAACTTTCAATATATTTATTCCATCATATCTTCCCTTGGGCAAGGAACAAGCAGAGGACGAATCATGACTAATAAGTTTGTCTCTGACTTGTAAAGACTTTTCTGGGAATACTTCCGGTTACTGCAGCTGACACCTTCACTCCTTATTCTATATGGTGCTCATCAATTGTTTCATCAAAAAGTCACAACCTGGTGTCTATTGCTCATTCATACGTGGGTGCCACAGAATTGTGTGAAGTTGAATGTGCTAGAGTTATCCTCAATTTACAAACAATATGTTCAAACACACAGATATGGTAGACTTTCTTCTGTGAAGCAGAGCAGTCACAGGGATAAGACTTGCTTTGGCTGTATTAGAGGTCAAATATATTTCAGTCCCTTTTACATGTTAGTAGGCAAAGCTACATCCCATTTCAAAATGTCCTGATTCACTTCCTGGCTGAGAGGCCTGGAACTGGGCATGAATTTCACTATGGTCTGGAGTTCAGTAGGCATGAATGCCCAGTTCTTAACCATGCCAACGAAGTCTTTGTGCTAAATCAAATCTTGTTCACTCTCTTTTTAAAATATGTTTAAAATGGGACATACCTGCACATACATTCATGAATACCAACCCAATGCATATAACAAATTAGAAGTGAATAAACTGATAAACAGAAGAACCTTAATCCCCTTCTAGGTATTTAGCACTATACTATTATGGTTTATTTTGATGTTATGGTAAATAAACATTCTATGGGAAAGAACCTCAACTAGTGTAAATTAGTGTTGCTCTATGACAATTTGGAATGATGACAATTTATAGCAGCATCAGATCTGGTTATATAGTTTTACTGTAATTTTATTCCTCACATATTGGTGAAATGTTCTCAGGACCATTCTTACAGTATTTAAGTTTCAAACTCTCCTGCATGTAAGTATCCTGTACAGTGGACGCATCTACACATGACACTATGTCACCGTAGCAATATGCTACAGCAATGTAGTGTCCATGGGCAAAACCCTTGACACCGCAGCTATGTCACCATAGCAATGTGCTTCCCCCATTATAGCACGTCGCTACACTGATATACTGCTTAAAAATAACTGTGTGTGGCACACACGGTGCTATACTGGATGTTACTGAGCCATCATTTAGTACTTCCAAAAGGAAGTACTAAATGATGGCTCAGTAACAACGGTGCCATAGCAGCATGAGCAGGGTAGGAGGGTAGGAAGATCAGAAATGCACAGTTTTTAATACACAATGGTTCTTCTGCAGGAGGAAAGTGGTTTGCCTCACCATGGTGGGGAAGGAGACAAGAAAAAAAAACTGGTGCTTCTGACAAGGCAGAGAACTCCAAGCATTCTGTTTTCATCTTCAGGAAGTATTTATGGCAGTCCTATGTAAGTGCTTTATGTTGACTTAAATACTAAGATTTTTGCAGTGATTTAGCTGGAGAGATGAAGAAGACTGACGATTTCATTGCTAACTCTCTTTTCACTGTCAGATTTGCCTATGTTGACTCCTTGCTGGAATGACTGGTAGACTAACTTATCAAGAGTATATTTCTGTCTCAGTGTGAATAATGTGCGGAGTTGAACAAAAGTGATAGTGGGGCCTGTCAGTGAAGTGCCTTTCATTTTTCTCTCCTAATGAAGGTTTAAACATCACACATGCTGAGAAGAGAGTAAAATAGGGGGAAATAGACACTAGAAAAAGTGAGCAAGTTAGCCAGTTCTTGTTTTCCACAAAATGATTTCCTGTATGGCTTATCACATATGCTATTGAACACTTGTAAAGTAAATGAATATCTTGTTAATCTACACAAACCCTAAATTTAATAATAAAAAAAATAATTATTTGATGTTGAGAGAGTATTAACTCTATATTGTAAGCTCCCAAGTGAATTAGTGAAACTCATTTGTGAAGACTAGCTACTTGATAACTTGGCACTCGATAACTTAGTTGTAAAATGTCACACCTGATGGAGTCTATAAGCACATTCAATAGTTACCAGTTCTGAATTTAATTTTGCTTGCAATTTTTTCTGCTGGAAAGCCTTTAATTTACTTCAGGCTTGGTCCAACTCATACTGAGGACCCTGGGAGTCTTTCCACTGACTTTTTAATATTATTTATATTACATCATTCATACTACCTCACTAATCTATTATATCTGATACAAAAATTTAATATTTTCTACCTCATTCATTTTCTAAAGCAATTGATGACATAGAAATGGATATAAATCACAGTAATTTATCCTGTAAGCCTGTTATTAGGATGCTCATTTAATTTTCAGGCTTTTGTGTACACAGGAGTCTGTCATTTAAGAAGACTTGACTGTATTTAAAAATGCAAATTTAAGATGTATATTCTCTCCTCATTCTCTGCATGTCATACCCAATAAACCAATGGATGCTGTTCAAGGGGAAAATATTATTCAAAGTGTTCTTTGGTAAGAGTGCTTTAAAAAAGCATTTGATTTAAAAACAAAATCACTACTTACTGGGCCAGATCCTAGTTTGCTTTTTTAGTGTAACTTCATAGACTTCAGTTGGGGCCTCCTGATTTACCACAGCTAAGGATATGGCCTCTAGTATTTAAACTAACTACTACACTCTCATAACTGGAAAGTTGCCAACAATCTGGGTGCTGTTGTCTGCAGGTAGAAGAAAGAAGAATGGAGTTTGGGAATATCTATAAATTTCAGGTTTTGGCATCTGTCCTTCTAAACACCCTTAATGCAAGTGTTGCTTTGAAGTGTCATCCTATGACAGGGCCTGAGAGAGATATAATGCACCTGTAACAATTATTATGGCATAAGGGAAACAAAATGACACCATGAATGCTAAGAATCTCAGGCAGACATGGCTATTTCTACATTGTTAAACAGGGTAGAAGCTTTATTCCTCCTACATAGGTTCAACTCCAGTTGCCTGGTACAGTAGAATGGTCCATGGTCAAGTTCTTTCTTTCTAAGTTTCATAGCACCACCCACACTAGCACATTCTCCCAGTCTCCTCTTAGAACAGGAAGAGGGGCTCCAAGAAAAGTAGGCTTCCATAAGCAGCTTCTCTTTAGAAAGTCTAGCAGACTTTTCTTCAGTTGCTGAAGAACTGGAAGAACAGAGCAAGAAACCAGTAGAACAGAACTATAAAACAAAATATTAGTGCTGCAAAAATCTGAGTTTTTGCAAATATTTTTCATCCAAAATTAGGAGGAAAAGCTAAAATCTGATTTGTGTTTGTATGATGGAAATCCTGCAATACCTCACCCCAGAGTGACTGAAATGAATTCCCTAGCTACCTATGTGATCAGCTGCACAAAGTTCTGACAACTGCTACCAAATGCATTGCTACCCATCTACCAACAGCATCAGTAAGCAGGCAGGATACCATGCAGATTTCTGATCCTAGATGAGTTTCTGTCATTCAGAAATTCATTGAAATTGACATTTCTGTTAAATGTTTTGCTTTGAAAATGCTGCAAAATTGGAGGAAAACTGCAGTTACACTGAACTTTTCCAACCAATTTGTATGACTAGGACTTTGCTTTAGCTAGCATACTAAACCTATGTGAAACTAGCCAGTCGCAACAACTGCTAGCAAAAGGGCTCTTCTGGTTCTTTAAATGTACAAAGTCTCTGATAGTGAATAGAGCAAAACAATTTTCAAAACAATCTACTAGTAGCAACAAGGCTGGATAAAACCTCATGGGCAGTGGATGGAGGAATGTTGCAGTAGACTAATCAAAAGACATTGATCAATCACAGAGTGAGGAAGTCAGGGTTGAACATTGGAGGATATTAGACCATAAAAAGTGGATGAAGAATGGCTTGGCTGTTGCCTAGATAAATAAGGGCTTTGCACACTATTTAGAAAGTGACAAATTTGTGATTGAAATACACAGGAAAAACAGCATGCAAAACAAGAAATAGTGATTCATAGATTGTAAGGCCGGAAGGGAGCTTGGAAGATCATTGGGTCCAGCTCCCTGCACCACGCAGTAAAGATAACTGGGAGTCAGGTGACCCCAGCAAGGTGAATGTCTAGTCTCCTCTTGAAGATTTTCACGGTAGGTGGTTGCACCACATCTGGAGGGAGCTTATTCCACAGTCTGGACCCCCTGACTGTGAAGAAGTTTTTCCTAATGTTGAGCCTGAATCGATCTTCCAGGAGTTTGTGGCCATTATTTCTGGTTTTCCCCTTGGGTGCCCTGGTGAACAGTTGCTCACCGAGCCCTTCATGTACCCTCTTAGTGTAGCAGTAAGCTACTATCAGGTCCCGTCTCAGCCTTCTTTTTATAAGGCTGAAGAGTCCCAGATCCCTTAGCCTTTCCTCGTATGGCTTGCCTTTTAAGACTCTGATCATAGGGGCTGCTCTTTTTTGGACTCTTTCAAGCTTGTTCATGTCCTTGTTGAAGTGTGGTGCCCAGAACTGGACACAGTACTCCAGCTGTGGTCTCACCAGTGCTGAATAGAGCAGAAGAATCACCTTCTTCATTTTGCTGGAAATGCATTGATTGATGCATGCCAGAGTATTATTTGCCCTACTGGCTACAGCATCACACTGCTGGCTCATATTCATACTGTGGTCTGTTATTACCCCCAGGTCCCTTTCATTCATGTTGCTAGTCAGTTTGGTGCCACCAAGCCTGTAGGTGTGTTGGGGTTTGCTTGTCCCGAGGTGGAGTACTTTACATTTCTCAACGTTTAATTTATCAGGTTCTGATCTGCCCAACTTGCAAGCCTGTCTAGGTCCACCTGTATCTGTATCAAGCATGACCACGTTGCCCCATAACTTGGTGATGTCCACGAACTTGGCCAGTGAGCTCTTCACCCCTACATCTAAATCGTTACTAAAGATGTTGAAATGTACTGGACTGAGCACCGACCCCTGCGGGACATCACTGGCCACTTCTCACCCAGATGGGACAGATCCGTTCACTATGACTGTCTGGGTCATATTTGGCAGCCAGTTTCTCACCCACCTGACTGTCTCAAAGTTAAGCCCACAATCCTCCAATTTTGTTATGAGGTCATTGTGGGATACTAGATCAAAGGCCTTTTAGAAGTCAAGGTATACAATGTCAACCTGTTCTCTCATGTCCAGGTGATGAGTTACCTGTCCATAGAAGGAGATGAGGTTGGTAAGACAAGACCTGCCTGTGACAAAGCCATGCTGGCTGTCATTCAGAGTCTTACTTTCTCTAAGCTTATTGCAGATAGACTCCTTGATGAACTTGTCTAGGATTTTCCCTAGGATGGAAGTTAGGCCTATAGTTACCCAGGTTCTCCCTCATGCCCTTCTTGTGGATGGGAACAACATTGGTCCTCTTCCAGTCCTCAGGGACTTCTCTAGAGTGCCACAAGTTGTGGAAGAGTTTTGCCAGGTGTTCCACAATGACTTTGGCCAGATCCATCAGCACTCTTGGATGAAGATCATCCAGTCCTGCAGACTTGTATACATCTAATTTTTTTAATTGGTCATTTACCAATTCTACGGCGATACTAGGAAGGCAATTATTCCTACCGTGCTCATCCTATACTCTACCTGTGGGGTGTGGTTTTCCCCTTGGTCCAGTGAAAGACTGAGGCAAAGTAGTCATGCAGGAGTTCAGTTTTCTTATGAGTACTGGTAACCAGCTTTCCTGAGCAATGGTCCCATGCTCCCATTTGTTTTCCTCATGTTCCCTATGTACCTAAAGAAGGACTACTTGCTGTCCTTGATTCCTGTTGCTAATCTAAGTTTGGTTGCTGCTTTAGCCTGTCTTATCTGTTCCCTGAAAATGCGGCCCATTGTGGAATAGTCCTCCTTGGGACCTGGCCCAAGCTTCCATTATTTATAAGCCTCTTTCTTCTTTCTTAAGAGTACTGTGATTTCCCTGTTTAGCCAAGAGGGCTTTCTAGCCCTTCTGTTACCTTTTCTCTGCATGGGAATGGACTACCTTTGTGCTTCAAGGATTGTGTCTTTAAGGAACAATCACTCTTCATGCACACTTTTTGCCTTCGCTCCCTGGTCCCACAGCACTTGCCCTACTAGTGACCTAAGCTTGTTGAAATTCACATTTTTAAAGTCCAAGACTTCAATCCTGCTATCCAATTTGTCTTCTTTATGTCGGACAGTGACCATGATGGTTTTATAGTCACAGTTGCCCAGGCTTTCCTCTATATTTAAGTCGGTCACAAGGTGTAAGCAGGGTGTAGCTCTCTATATGTAGGCTCCAATCATGTGAGGAGTCCCATCAGGTATCCGTAATCCCTACTAGATTATGATGCACACTGGAGAGTAGGAGGGCTAGCTCCACTTCCTTGTTCTCCATGTTCCTGGCATTAGTATATAGGGAACTGAGCTCTCTTTGTCTTCCTGTCCTGCTGATGGCGAATAATTCCCTCAGCTCCTGCAAAAGTGGCTCTCCCACTGTCCCTATCTACAGGGCTTACTTGTATGTTGGTCCCTGGACATGTTTGAATTTGTGTATCCCCATCCCCCAGCAATCTTAGTTTAAAGCCCTGTCAAGAAGATTGGCCATCCTGGCCATGAACAAGAACTTACCTTTCCTCATGAGGTGTATGACATCGCTTCCAAGGAGTCCTCTCTTCCTGAAGTGCATGCCGTGGTCAAGGAATCCAAAGCCTTCTCATTGGCATCAGCATCGGAGGTGCCAGTTCACTTCCTAGATGCATCCTTGCCTTCTGGGACTGCAGCCTGAAACAGGGAGCACAGAATAAAAGACTACCTGGGCCCCCAACCCCTTGAGCCCAGCCCCCAGGGCCCTGTTGTCACTCATGACCTAGTCTGGATTACTCCTGGCCATGTCATTAGTTCCCACATGGATGAGGAGCATGGGGTAGTAGTCGGAGGGCCGGACAAGCCTGGGGATCCTCTCTGCTACATCTCAGATGTGAGCCCCTGGGAGGCAGTAGACCTTATGGGCTAGGGGTCTGGACAGCAGATGGGTCCCTCAGTGACCTGCAGGAGGGAGTCCCCCCCCCCCCCACCTTGCGCCTCCTCTTGGGGGTAGCAGTAAGCTGCTTACCTTCCTCCTCTTCTGGGGTCACCACTGGAACCTCCTTATGTGTGGGAGGAGCCGCCCTGGCCCTGCATTTCCTGGAGCTTGAGGTGACTGTCTTCCAGGTCGTGCCAGATGGGTCTTCTTGGTTAGCCATCACATTGGCCACCATCTCTGTCTCTTTCTCTTCTTTCTTCTGGAGAGGGGTCTGGCAGTACCCATCTATGAAGTCTTTGCTGGCACTGATGGTGCATAGCTGACCTATCTCCTCCTTGAGCTCCTGCAACCAGCCATCCAGGGACTCCACCAGGGAGCACACCCTACAAGAGATGAACTCCAATGATGAAACACATTGAAAGAAACATGGAATATAAGAAAATTATGCTGGGGTTATGACACTTGTGATAATGATGCATAAAATTAAGAGGTAAGGATGAGAAATAATCAGTTTATTCAAAAGAAAGTGGAAGATGACATCAAATCCTTCTGTAATGTACACAGGGTGTTGATATCAGGAAGAAAAGATAGTAACTGTTGGCCTAGAATTGCATTGTGCCAAAGTCAAAGGCAAACTGGGCTTTTACGTAATTTAATCTTCTTATATATTGAAGGTGAAATTCAGGAGTCACAGCAGTACAAGGGGTATGTGCTGACTTCAGCAATGCCCAAGGAAGAAATTGACACATTTTTAATGGTCTATAGAAAGCAATAAAAGTTTCAAGACAAGTTGTATTATTGGAGACAGATCATTTTAATGTGAAAGAAGGATCAAACTGAAAACGCCAGGCTGGAGGAATAGGTAGTTTTTTTTTTCTAGAAGATCATAAAAGCTACTAACTATCTGCCTATATAACAACTGCTTCTGAGTAAAGAACTTGTTGTTTCAGAGCTGCGCAGCACAGTAAAGTAGCCTTCCAGGAGCTCTGTGTTACCAGCACCTGAGCTACCTTGTTTAAAGATAGTTTGGGTATCTTTGCCCTTCACTGCAGTCTATGGTGTGGATATATCCTAAGTAATGAGTACAATAGATTGACCAGAGGGATAAAATAGAAGACAAAGTGTGAGAGAGAAACAGATGAATAGAGAAACATTATAAGGAAGCATAAAACCTTACAAAGGGAAATGTGACACACGGGTTGTGTCACAAGATCAAAGTCGGGAGTGGGATATTTAAGTTGAAGATGTTTGTGAGGAAAGAGAAGTACCGGCAACACTTAAGAAGGAGCACGCAAAGGAAAAGCAATGGATAACTATCTTGAAGGGCTGTACAACATGCAGAAACAATAAATGAAGCAGTGTTAGAGAAGCTCCCTGATATCGTATGAGAGGGAAAGAGTGAGAGAGCATATATCGGTATTCTTAGAAGCAGTAGTAAAGATCTTGACTGGAAGTGTGATAAAGAAAAAGGCATAGGGAAGTGGCTAAAGAGCCACTGCAAGCAGGCAAAGAACTTATGGCAAAGGTGATAAACAAGGTACTCTATAACATTTGCAAACAAGAGCAAGTACCCAGCAAATGGGGGAAAGCAATGATTGTACATACCTGTAAAGAAAAAGACAAGAGAGATTGCAACAATCATGAAGAAATTAGCTTACTGAATGTGCTAGGAAAGGCATTTACCAAGAGTTTTCAGAGCGGGGGGCAAGTAGACAAAGGAATTGGCTGAATTTAGACCAGGGAATAGTACAATAGATCATTTATTTTTGATAAGACAGAACTTGAACAATATCACAGAACTCAGCCAAACCCACTATATAATTTCATGGACTTTAAACAGGCTTTTAATACCACCTGATAAAAGGCAGTGTGGCAACCCCAGGAAGCTGAGAAAAAAACGCACTTACAGTAAATCACAGAGGGCTGAGAGAGAGGCAATAAGTTGACAGTGATTCTAGAAAACCATACAAGGGAGACAGTAACGTATATTATTGAGAGAGTTGTTCAGTTTAGTACTGAAAACAATAATTGCTTTAGCACTGCAAGATGACATGAGAGGAGCCATGTTATACAGGGAGACAATGAACAACCTTTGATTCACAGATGATACTGACCTTTTAGCACTGATCAGTGGAAATATACAAGGGTGGACCAGAAAAGGGAAACACTGAGAATGATTATTAACATGAAAAAGAGGAAAGTTTATAGCAAGCAGAAGCCTTAAAGATCAATGTAGGAGACAAAAATCCCACAAATTAATAGAAAAATTCATGTCTTTTAAAGGACTTGTTTGGAAGAGTGGGAACTGCTTAGATGGCATAAAGAAAGGGTAACCAATCTAGTTGCTAGATCATATTATATAAGGAAACCTTCAAGATCTAGAAGGCTAAGGACTTTTCAATAGAAAGGAAAACCAACCTATGAGATAACTGTTGTGTTGGAATTCTGAATGAGGAAAGCCAATGAACAGAGACTGGCTGAGGGGAATACTGAGAGTATCACAAAAAAAGAAGTGTCAGGGGAACTGCTAGGACAAGAAATGGTGTTACTGAAGTTTCAAGAAAGACAGCTGTAATTACTTGGACATGTGTCAAGAAATGACATGGAAAAGATACCTTATACTGCTACACACAGAGAACACAAGGAATGGAAAAAAAGAGAAGAATCAAGGCTGTGTTGGATAGATTTGACGAAGAATGATGTGGAACAAAAAGGTTTAAAAATGAACAAAGCCATAAAACTGGTACAAGACAGAAAGCAGTAACAAGACTTTATTCATGCTCATCTTTGATGCTGAGACAGGAAGAAAAAGATACGCAGGTAGGATCGGATAAAAACACTGCTATGCTCACAAGTCAAGAACGTTTTTGTTTGTTAAGACCCCAAGACCCCAAATATATATTGCTTATGCCCCAGTAAACATTTTTACTAAGATCCATAATTCTGCTGATTTATTACATTTTTTTTGCCTACAAGAATGTATAAAGAACAAACAGAAAATGGAAGAGGATAAGAAATTGATCATAGTGGACAAAGTTCACCTCCAGCATCTCTATACCATTCAGTGATTTCCCTAGTGGTCTTTAAGTTCACTCCGGGTGGCATGCTTTATGGTTAGGGCCTTCTGCTGGAGGTCAGATTTTTAATTTCATATCACAACTCAATTCAATGTTCAGTTTGGCTACTCTGCCATGTAAACTTCTGCTAAGAACACTATATGTTGTTACTATTAAAAAATACGTTGCTTGTGGATATATAAGGCATGGAATTCCTCTATAAATGTCTCTGTAGCTTGAGGTGTTGAAAATGTGGCCCAGTTTGTCAAAAACACAGCTGCTTTCCCCGGGGTTTCAGAATGCTCATAACAAATAGATTTTTTATGAACTTGTGAGAACACCCTGAGGAAAACAGCTGCGTTATTATAGAAGCCATGAAATCTCAGATGAGTTTGAACTATTGTATTTTAAATTAGTGCTATTTTCAGGCCTTTTTAAAAATCATTTCATTATTTTATTTTATTTTGTTTTGTATAAATATGTTACAGAGGAACATATGATAGCAATTATTTCCGACCTGGGCTGTGACTAAAATACTAACATTTGAAGGTTCTGATTCTTGCTGTCAAGAGCTAAGCTTCACCTGTTCATATGGATCCATAATCAATATGGATTGATAAATAAATAATGAAACAGAAGTAGGCTGGGCTGTTAGGTACAACCCTTCTTCCAGCTATTCAGCCTATAGTAATCAGACAGGTCATGGACAGATACATAAAGGTTGTGTAGTTAGTAGAATTGCTCTTCAATTGATCCGAAGTTTCAGGTGGCTTCCCAATGCTTTAAACCACCTTTCCATCTCTAAATGTGCCAACCTGAAAGATTCTATGTTGTGCCATATCCCATAATCCCTCAGCCCACCAATGGCTCACAGCATAGCCTATGGAATGCAAGGGCAAGAAAAAAAATGCTTTCATGCTTCCCACAGCTCTTTGTTCCAAATAGCCATTTCTGCTGTCACTCGACCTCTCTGCATCCCAGAATACATCCGGATTTTATCCATGGGACAGAATGAACCTTGAAAAATATACATTGTCAAGCATTTCCCCCAACCCCTCACTCTTCTTGGTCTGCCTCTCCGAATTACAGCACTTTTATGGCAGGAACGGGAAAGTCAGGTCTGTGGTACTGTTGGCTGTGGTTGATAAAATGGAGTACTAAGAGTTGGGATTGGAAGTCCTGCTTCTGTAGCTGTACCTTGACTTTCTGTGTGTCCTTGACAGTCTTCCACTTCTGTTGAGCTTGGTAAAGCCATTTGTAAAATGAATAAAAAATGTTTAATCATTTCATAAGGGAATTTAAACCTCATTTTGTGAGTCATTAAGTACCCTCCAGTCAGCAGAACAAGAAGAGTTCCAAAATTTTTGCATCAGATTTAGTCACGTGATCTTGAGGCTGTAATGGTTTGAAAAAAGATTATTCAACGGAGTAAGGTGTGGGGTATTTAGGTAGCATTGTGGATGTTTGGTCCCAGTGTTTGTGAAGTACTTTCAGATTCTTGGGTTAAAATTGCTACAGAAGTCCAGAACATTTTATATGATGAAGATTATAACCTTTAGGTTTTTAAAGGTAAGGTATGTTGAATTTGGCAGGTAGCATATTACCCAACAAAGATTATGCCTCTGTCTGTAAATCTGCAGATTCTCTGTGGGCACCAGGCAAAGGATGACGAAGGACAGTGAAATCATGTCTTCCTAAACAGGTCTTAAAACATCTCTGACAGGAGCGTGATACAGTAATTACATGATACCTACAATATTCATCATTTTATTTATTTACAGCCTTTTAATTATTTTTTAGCCAGAAATAAATGGCCTGAGGTCTTTCTTTAGTGGCAGATACGATACTATTTAAGCACAACTACCCTCAGTTTGGCCATTAAAAGTGAGCCAGCAGTAAATCAACTTGCAGTGTTATGAAGTATGGCATCATATAGGCCTGCTATGCTGAGGTGTTAATTTTATCAGTTTGATTCTGGATCTTGGCTCTGACTAGCATGTATTTGGCAGGTTACCTCTTACAGCTACTTCCAGGTGAAAGTTCCATAACCTAAGCTAACCCAGTAATTTATTATAATTCACAAGTTGACAGTCTTTTCCTTTTGTAATAAGCTCTACACCTGGCTGTACATCCTTCTGTTAAATGCGGGTGGGTATACCATATTTCCAATAGATATTTCTTGTATCATTGCCTGAAAGCAGGACTTTCTGGGGACAGGTCCTCAGAGAGAGGAATATTTTAACAGAGGAAGTTTTTCTTTTCAGTCTTGGCAAGGTATAGATAAGAGGACAAAACTCAATCCCCTAGCAGTGCTCAGCTATCTAAAGCTAATTTCAACTCTACAAACTGTTATTGTTTATTACATTTCTGATCACAACTCCATTCCACTAAGCAATATCTATACTATATACACATCAAAAGGCAATTTCTTTTCCAAAGAGGCAATTTAAGTAGACAACATGGGACAGCACAGGAGAATAAACAGAAGCCCAAATTAGTAAAGTAATTTAGCCAAAGTCAAGTCAGTACCAGAGCCAGAACTAGAACCCAAAGGTGAGGTTCAGGTTCTAAGAGGGGCAAGATAGAAACCACCCTCTAGGTAAAATGTGTATAAGTCATCAGCCGCAGAATCCTGAGTAGCTCTGAAAATTGGAGAGACCAGTGTAAATTATATACTTTGGGCATATAATTTAACTGATGGGTTGTGCTGTGTTTTTACTCCTCCAGCTACTTGGCTGTTTCAGCCCCACTCCCAGTAAAATCTGCATGCAACAGGAGAACAGAAATGTAGAGCTGGAAGGGATCTCATGGATCAGGTAAGCCAATCCTAGGCATATGCAGAATTTGCTATTCTTATATCTAGACTGCCTCCTCTTGACACCTTCTAGTGACATTGATTCCACAACTTCCTGAGGCATCTTGTTCCATTGTCATACTGTTCTTAAAGTTGGGAAGCTTTTCCTCCCCTTCTCCTCCTCCCATCTCCCCCCAAATTTGAAATCTAAATCTTCTTGGCAGTATATTAAACCTATTGTCACATATTCTATCATTTGCTAGCAAGTAAGAACAGTGATTCTCTTTCTTTTTCATGGCAGCCTTTTAAGGCCAGGTACAGACATTACACTTTTACCAGTATAAATTATTGGAAACTGGTCTATACTGATAACAGACCAGAAGTTCGGCGCACGTAGACTGGTTTAAAAATGGTGGAACCCAATTCCACCAAAGAGTGAATGTGTGTTTTCACTACTGATCTAAACTACTCTGCTTACAGAAAACATCATAACTTAGATCAGTTCTGCCTTGGGCTTTTTGAATGCCTGTACCTAGCCTGAGTGTCTGAAATGCTATCATGTCCCCATCTTAACCTACATTTCTCCAAACTAAACATACCCAATTCTTTCCTATGAGAACTGTTGAAGAATGCTTCAAATTGGAAAGCTTGTTTAAGTCAATCCTAAACATGTAGTTAGTCCAATAAAGATATTATCCACAAAAATTCCTACCTCTTGCCTAGTTCCTTTAGTCTTTCCTCTCACTGCTTACTTTCCAACCTTTATATAATCTTTGTTGCTTGTCTCAGGATTCTTTTCAGTGTCTCTATGTCCTTTTGAAAAATGCAATACCAAAACCTGGATGCAGTCCTCCTCAGAGAACAGCTGTACCACTGTCTTCACTGACTCTTTGGGAATCATTCCCTAAGATGGATCTGGACTTTTAGGATCATTTTCTACCTCTACATTGTAGCGGTCTGAGGATGTTACCTCAGGTCTTCTCTGGTAATAGCGCTTATCAAATCACACAACCTTTTTAATTCTACTGCTTGCTAGTAAGAGGATAAAAGATGACCAGAAATGGCTTTTTAAAAAGTAATCTATAGGAGATTACCCTCAGGAGGTTTTATTTATTATGTCTGCGACTTTTATTTCTGTGTCCATATGTAACCAGATACTTTGAGGTGGCAACAATGGCAGAATTTTGGTCAAAATTCTAACGGAATTGGGTTTGTATGTTTATTTTCAATCTTTATTTCAAGCCATCTCATTTGGCTAAAAGTGTGTTTAAACAAGAGCAAAAAACTCTTAAGAAGTACAAGTACAAAGTAAGCAGCAGCATATGGGCTAATAAAATTAAGTAGCATGAGTGTGAAAAAAAGACCTGCCTTGTTGTAGCTTACCATGTTAATGTGATAGGATAACCAGTAGGTTGGAGTCTAAGAACAAAGGAAAGCTATAAAATAGGAAAAATCTTCCTTTATTGGTATGATATGTGGCCTGCTGGAATGTCCTGTAAGTAGAACAGCAGCACTTCCTGCTATGCCTGCAAGAATCCACCAAGGTCCAAATCCTGCAAAGGATTTAAGTCCTGTTGAAATCACCAACAGATTCCCTTCTCTCCATTCAAATCCCTCTCTAAACCCCACTTTTTTCCTGCAAATATCATTAGCAATAAATATCTTAAGTCAGATAGATGATTAAATAAATCTGCAAAGCTGGACCCTTACCCTGGAAGGTAATGCATCGGGTCCTTGACTGGGATAAATCAATGAAGCTCCACTGAGTTCTTTTGCCAGGATTCCTGCTAGAAAGGTTATTCTCATGCTAATTCTGACCAGAACCAGAGAAAACATGCCAGACGCATCCTAAGAGAGCCTGTTTTCCAAAGATTTTCAGCTCTCCAGGCCGAAGAAGCCAAAAGGATCAAACAGCCCAGGATCAGAGGAGCCCTTTGAGCATATGTTGGCTACCACCCAATATCAGGTCCAGCCTATTTTTGGTAAAATACTTTAGATAATTTCATTAAAATGATAATAGTATTACTGCCTGTTATTGCATTTTCAGCCTTTGATGTCAGATTCTTTAGAAACATTAAGATCTTTCAGCTCCAGTACTGTAACTAGTGGGGGTGATGAGCAGGGTACTCACTCTGGGTGCCGACTTAGAGGTGGCACCACCCTGGGACTCTTTGCTATGCAGATGCAGCCCTACACCTTGTAGCTACAGAAGGCAGGCAGCTCTGTGCTCTGTAGTTCAGAGGGGAGGGGAGTGCAGAATGGCACCCCCATGATTTTTGCTATGGGAAGTGCAGCTTCACTCCCCATCCTCCCTAGATAATGGTATTAGATGAGAACAGAGTACTGGGGCCCATGCCACAGGGGGTTCTGCAGTTCTCACCTCTGTCTGCCTCCCTGCTCTCCAGGAGTCAGCACCCTGCTCAGGATGCTGCAGGAATTCACTAGGCATCTGTCCAGCTGCTGTGCATCATAGGTATAATGCAGATTATACTGTACTGTACTCATTTTGAAGCCAGTTAAATTGAGACACAGAGAGGTTAAGTGAGTTATGCAAGGTCACATAAAGCATTGCTTGGACACTAGGCAACAGCTGGTAATCTGGGAAAAGAGCTTTTAAACACAGGATGTAAATACAAGCATGAGAATTCTGCCAGAAGAGCACTGAATAAAAGAATGATGAAGTGTTAATGGCTATACTTTGATGTGACTTAAGATCAAGTTAAATCGGTTTATGAAGTAAACAAGATGATTTTTGTGTGTGTAGTATAGTGGATGGAAAGGCCTTTTCTTGTCCCATTCAATAAAATAAGCAGAAAGTAAATAAATAGTAAGTAAATGAACGATCTTCAACTGAGGCATCTCTGTTAAGGTGTGGAGGTCCACTGTTTAGATGATACCAGACAGAATATCATTATCTCGTACTGCACTTTTGAAAAAAAATAGCCTTTAATCCCCACAACACAGTTTTATGTGCAGGGTATAAAGAAGGCATGGCCATGTCTCATAATTTTGGAAGCAGTACTGGCACTCCCACATCTGGACTTGGGGTCTGTCACCTTATGGTAGTCTTCTTCCTTGAAACATTGGGTGGAGAGGAGTCCGTGTAGAAACAACAGTTTGGCTCTTCATTCTTAATTCTGAATCACCTCATATGCTGTTACTATGGATCCAGTCTGCAGAGCCTTATCATTTGGCCCCTGGTATTGCATATGGGTCTCTGAGTTGACTCACATGCAGTATGTAGGGAGCACTGGATGGCCCCACCATGCAGGAGGCACCCGCTCCAGCTCACCTTCAACAGTGGCAGAGGGGCCACCACATGAACCACAACCACCACATGAACCACAGCATAACTACATGACATGGACATTTAACAATGTAGGCATCCTGTCACCTGAGCTGTAAAGAAAATAAGGAACATCCTTGGAAGGAGCCAGTAAACTCATTTAGTAACAATGCAGCCCATGATAATAGATGTGAAAGTGCTTGTGCTGCTGCTGCTAAATTTTGCAACTTGCATTTATACAAGGCCTTGAATAGTCAATGGAAATTGACAGTCCCTACATTCTAGATATTGATTAAGCATACCTCTCTTTTATTTTATTTTATTTTATTTTTTCATTCCTGCTATTTGATATCATACCATTTGACTAAAACCCAAATGGTAGATGTTTCAGGACTGGTGCCTATCCTTCCCAGCAGGTGCTATACAAACAGAAATACAAGATGCATAATACTGATGGAAGTATCATGAATTTTTAAGATCTGTTACATCTTTGTATCCTAGCTGGGTTTTGAAATACAGCACCTCTTTCTCCCCTCACTTGCCCAATCTCTTGCTACTAGTTATGTTTTGATCTATTTAAGATCAACCTGGTGGCCTTCTATGACCAGGTCACAAAATCCTTAGACGCAGGGGTAGCAATGGACATAGTCTTTCTGGACTTCAGGAAGGCCTTCGACACTCTCTCTCACCCCATTCTCATTAAAAACTAGGGGACTGTGGCATCAACACCTACACAGTCAAATGGGTTGCTAACTGGCTGGAGGGCTGCACCCAGAGAGTGGTGGTGGATGGGTCATTTTCGACCTGGAGAGATGTGGGCAGTGAGGTCCCCCAGGGCTCAGTCCTCAGAACTGCACTGTTCAACATCTTCATCAGTGACTTGGACGAGGGGGTAAAAAGCACCCTATTCAAATTTGCGGATGACACTAAGATGTGGGGAGATGTGGGCATGCTAGAAGAGAGGAATAGGCTGCAATTGGACATGGACAGGTTACAGGGGTGGGCAGATGAGAACAGGATGGGTTTCAACATTGACAAATGCAAGGTGCTGCACCTGGGGAGGAAGAACCAGCAGCATACCTACAGGCTGGGGAACTCCCTTCTCGTCAGTGCAGAGGCAGAAAAGGATCTTGGAATCATTATTGATGCCAAAATGAACATGGGCCAACAGTGTGGGGATGCGGTCAGGAAGGCCAACCACACCTTGTCATGCATCCACAGATACATCTCGAGCAGGTCCAAGGAGGTGATCCTCCCCTCTATGCGGCACTGGTCAGGCCGCAGTTGGAGTATCGCATCCAGTTCTGGGCGCCGCACTTCAGGAGGGATGTGGACAGCATTGAGAGGGTTCAGAGGAGGGCCTCCCACATGATCAGGGGGCACCAGAGCAGGCCCTACGAGGAGAGGCTAAGGGACCTGAGCCTGTTCAGCCTCCACAAGAGAAAGGTGAGGGGGGATCTAGTAGCCATTTACAAACTAGTCAGAGGGGACCAGCAGGCATTGGGGGAGTCCCTGTTCCCCCGAGCAATACCAGGAGTGACTAAAAATAATGGTCACAAGCTGGCAGAGGGTGGATTCAGACTAGACATCAGGAGGTGCTACTTCACAGTCAGGGCGGCTAGGATCTGGAACCAACTTCCAAGCGAAGTGGTGTTGGCTTCTACCCTGGGGGTCTTTAAGAGGAGGTTAGACGAACACCTTGCTGGGGTCATTTGACCCCAGTACTCTTTCCTGCCCATGGCAGGGGGTTGGAATTGATGATCTGCTCAGGTTCCTTCCAACCCTACCAGCTATGAAACTATGAAACTATAAGGTAATGCTCTTTGAAGCTTCAGTCATTATAGTGACATTACCACTGCCTCTAAAGGTTTGCCAGTATTCATAAGACTGGTGAAAAATTCTAGAGTAATTAAAAAGGAGTGAGTTAAGATTTTGACCTAAGTTAAGACTTGTAGATTTGTCTCTTGTAGTTAGAGTTCAAGTTGGGCATTCGAGTCCTGTTCATCACCATTCATTATTATACTAAATGTGCAATCCAACTCTTAATAACATTTTTGGGAGTGGGGACCAGCTAAAGCCTTTCTTATTGTAAGACTTTTACCCCAAAATTTCTAGCTCTCTCATCACATGCTGTGCTTTCATAGTCAAAATGGTGCTTTATTATCTCATATGTATCATTAACAATAAAGGCCATGTGTAGACAAAACAAGAAGTGTGTGTGCACAACACTTTAAAGTGGGCTAAATGCTTTTGCACCGCTTTAATAGTGTTGGTCTTTGCATGCCTCAGTGGCATATTGTGCATTAATTCCAGCCAGCTAGAGTCCAGATTATACCATTTGTGCAGGATGCTGTCCTCACTTACACTTCTACCATGTCACACATACAAAAACTTAACTGACTTTACAGGTTGCATGGTAGAAAAACCTAAACCTATAAGCAATTGGGGGAAAATACTGAATTTGTAAATCAAACTATACCATTTGCTGTTACAAACCCATGTACCTTACTGTGGTCACTAGTTTGCCTGGAGTTTATAGGATGGCTGCCCTAATTTTTAAAAGTACTTAGACACCTAAGTCACATTAACAAACACATGACCAAACACAAATCCACTGCTGCAGACAGCCTCAAAAAAAGGCCAATTGGGTGAAAATCTGATAAAGTTGTTTCAAAACAGAGCATCTTCTATAACTTCTGTCTGCCTGCCTGCCAACCTATCGCTGTTTTCAAAATGGAAGGGGGGAAAGGGAGCCAAGGGAGTTCAATCAGGCAGGGGGGTTTCATTCACAACTGGAGGGTGGAGTGGGTGTATTGGAGCCTCCCTGAGGTGGGGGGACTCCAGTTCAACCACCACAGCCTCCAGCACTAGCTGGGGAACCCTTATAATGAGCTTCCTTCACTCCCTTTCCCATCTCCCATTCTGAAAACTTTGCAGTCTTGCAGGGAGGAGGAACAATTCCTAGGAAAAACCAACTATAGCCTTGCAGCCAGCAGCTAGATTCCCCTCTCCCATGGAACCAACAGTGAACTTCTCTTTGCTCTGGGGGACTGTTGTAACTCAGACCATTTCCTGCAAAGAGTTCAGTTACAATGGGGAGCTGCACTTCTGTCTCCTCCCTTAGGTACAGAGGGGTGCTCAATCCTGTACCACTCCTGGAATTAAAGGATTTGTGCAGTTCCCTAACACCTGACCTATGCATTGCTTCTATGTTGGGATTCCATGGCATAATCACTACATCGGCTGAATGGGGCTGAATATCAGTTATGAATGCTCTCCTTTTTACCATTGAAGCTCACTGAAATAATTTTAATTTGCTTCTTTTTTTGCTGTATTTTATGCATTCCACAGGATTGTCATGTATACAATGCAGCAAAAAAGGAGCTAATAAAAAAGTAATACTTACTAAGTGCAATTAACATACAAACAGATGTACCTTCAAGCAGTTTAGCACATGTGAGGTGCCTTCCTGGTATTGAAAAGTTGTTCCTTTTCAGGCAAGGGTTAAGGCCTAACACATACTAACATTAATAGGTCACTACATTCTAAGTGAACTTATGACACAACTCCAGTGTGTACTGTGAGTGGGTGGGTGGGCAAATGCACAGATAGAGCCATTATTTACAGCCTGTTCATCCTCTACACTCCTTCCATGCTCCTGGAGCTGGCAGAAGGGGCCATAGGTGTGGTCACTAGCATGTGAGAACCTACATGTGACTAACCCTTTGCTTAGAGAAAGATGTATTTAGTGCCATTTTTGTTTTAGCAGTGAATCTTAGTTCTGGTATAATTTCCTTTGGCAGGAGGATGCAATGCAATATGTTTTTAAAAAGAGATGTAGATGTAGATGTATCTATTTCAAGACATGTGTGTGAGTGTGCACGTGTGTACGTAAGTTTGGGAAACACTGTCTTAAATTGTAGCAAAACCCCCAGTTTTTCTTTTA
Source organism: Alligator mississippiensis (assembly GCF_030867095.1). Lineage (NCBI taxonomy): Eukaryota > Metazoa > Chordata > Crocodylia > Alligatoridae > Alligator > Alligator mississippiensis. Next base: position 49,146,112 of record NC_081830.1, on the reverse strand, counting down.
TTGTATTCACTCCCCTTCCCCAACCATTTCTGTCTTTTTCTCTCTCTCTCTGTTCCCTATAAATAAGTATAAGTAAGCTAAGATGTAGGATCAGCTTTAAACATTTTTATTTTGGTGGCAAGTTTTTGGTTTTGGATATCTACTGTCTTATATTAATTATTATTAAGTTTGTATTGATTTTTACTGTTGTATATTGTATTATTATCATTTTTGTATTGATTTTTATTGTTTCATATGGATATTCTATGGTGTGAGCTGTGTTTTTAAGTGAACCAAAGTCATGTCAAGTTTTCATTTTTTATGTCAAGTCTCCATCTTGTGTCCTCTGCTCGGGCATCCCCTGTGTCGCAACTGTATGAGTCACGTACCCCTCCCATGTAAATTGGTTCCTGGATGAATGAGTGTGATTGGGAATGATTGAAATACAATGGTAGCAGGTCTCTACTGAATGGCCTGTAATGACTGGGCCATCACCTCACATTAATTCACCCAGGAACCACAGACCTCACCCAGGAACAGAGACAAGAACAGCATTTGAAAGACAAAAGACCCTGCAAAACCAGCAGCTCTCACCATTACAGACACCTGAAACTGCACATCCCTGCATGGAGCACACATGCTCAGTATGCCAGGGGCTGACCCTTGCCTGGGCATGCCTCCTGTCACTAGGGTCACACAAGGTCTGCCCCTATAAAAAGGAGCAGCGAAGACAGACCCAGTGGGACGTCCTCTCCATCTGGACCAGCACCATGCCACACCACCTATCCACCCAGAGGTCCTGCCGGCGACCCCCCTCTGGACAACACCTACTGGACAAGGACCCCTTTCCAGCCTCGATAGGTAGATATTACCTGCATACCTACTCCTACAATTTGGAATCTCCCTCTCTTTCTGTCTCTCTCTTTCCTCCTGGACTCCAGTGGACTTCAGCCCCTGCACCAAGCCCCTTTAACCCCTGCTGCCATTGTGTGTGCATGCGTGTGTGTGTGTGGGTACAAGGGAACCAGTTTGACATTGTGTCACCATCTCCCCTGTTCAATAAAACTACTGTCATTTGCAACCCTGAGTTGGGTCATGTTTTACTGAATCTCAGTCCCTCAGTTTCTATCTTAAATTCCAGCGTCATTCTTTCTCTCAGCTCCAGTCCCCACCCTTTCTGCTAGTTTCCTGATCTCCCCCCAATTCCATCTCCCTTTTTCTGCCACCACTCAGCCTCCCCTGCTCCTACTGCCTTTTCCCTGTGACTTTCTCTGCTTTCCTGCTGCCCTGCCGCCTGCTGTTTTTCCAGTGATTTTCTGCTGTCCATCTCTCTGTTTTCAGGCTTCCCCCGCACCTTCTCTAATCTTCGTCCCCCTCCACCCCTGCAACTTCCCAGCTCCTCTTAGCTGTCCTGAAGTTTTCTCCAGCAGCTGGAGCCTTTCTCCAGCTTCCAGCACCTACTGTCTTTTCCCTGCGACTTTCTGCTGCCTTTCTCTGCTTTCCTGCTGCCCTGCCACCTGCTTCTTTTCCTGTGATTTTCTGTTGTTTTCAGGCTGCCCCGGCATCTTCTGTAGTCATCCCCGCCCCCTGCCGCTTCCCAGCTCCTCTTAGCTGTCTTGCAGTTTTCTCTAGCAGCTGAAGCCTTTCTCCAGCTCCCAGCACCTACTGCTGCTCCCTGCAACTTCTCTAGCTGCCCCAGAGCCATCCTCTGGCTCCCCACATCCAGAGCCCCTCTTTAACACCCACACTTTCCCTTAGTCCCATTTTTCCCTCTCCCTACCTATCTTTTCAGCTCCCACATAGCTCTGGCTCCAGTCCAGCATTGCTTCCCTGTTTTGCAGGCTTTGGGTGTTGTCTTTTAAACAATTAAGATCAATTAACCTAAAGTTACCCCCAAGTCTCAGTTCTTCAGCCCAGGCCCCTGTAGTCTACCGGTTCTAATCCCAGTCCTGGTAACTTTAACTCCCTACACTTCCACTTTCTTACCTTAACCTTTCCCCAGGTATCCCAAGTACACCAAGCACATACATACATACACATCACAACACCCAACTTAGGAACTCACCTGTGTGTATGGGTAGGTGGGTGGGATGTATGTAAATTAGTGAATACACATATATATACATATATAGATATCATTGTATGTAAGTGTGGTATATAAATTAGTAATCCACATATGTGTATTGGATATGCAGGTGTTGGTAACTGGTAACTGATTCTGTCTAAATTTGGTGTGTGTAGCATGTATGGGCTTAAACTGGTGATAGGTGTGCATGAACCTAGACTAGTTATTTTGAACGTGTGTCTATCTGAGTTGCTAGTGTGAGTGGTGTGTGTGTGTGTGTGTGTATATGTATATGTATATATATATATAATATGTAAAATATATATGGCATTGTGTGCGTGATATACAAATTAATGATCTGTGTCTAACTTCTGGGGTGTATAGTGTATGTGCTTGAATTGGTAATAGGTATGCATGTACCTAGCCTGGTTTAAATTTGTATGTACCTGAGCTAGTAGTATGTGTGTGTATGCACCTAATTGATTTGTGTGTGTTTGTATATGTGTAATTGTACACCACACCCTCCTGTCTAACAGCGCAATATTGAGATCCTGAGCATTGGCCTGACCCCTCAGGGCTACAAAATGAATAAAATACCAGATTAAATCTAAGGAAACAAGTTGCTCTGAGAACACCTATCTGTCCAATTAGTATATTCACTTTCTACTCAAATGTTTCCCACAAGTTTATTACTTGCTTTGCCCTAAGATCTTTGGTAGATCAGTGTCTAACTACTCATATGGTTTCTTTTGCTTCAGTGAACATTATTGTATGTCTGGTAACAGTTCCATGTTTGGAGGGCCATACGCTGAATTCTTCTGAAGGTAATTTTAGTTCCTCTGACCCCAGGAGCTGTTACCCTACCCCACATCTGGATGAGATTCTTGACAAAGAGATATATTGGGATACCTTTTTATTGGCAATTCTTTTTTAATTATAAATTATTAATGGCAATGTGTGAATTAATACGATATTTTATTGCCTATGTGGCAGTGAGAACTGTCCCTATGTTTCTTTGAGCTCTGTGTTCATATATGGGCAATTGACTTTTTCAGGGTGTAAGCCTATATCTCCAATTTAGCCTTTGCTAATTGTATTATCCACATCTCCTACATTGAAATTAAAATAAGCATAACTCAGTACAGAAAAGGCTAGGACTTTAAAAATGCCATTTCATAGAACCAATACTGAATCACACATTACATAAATATAAACCACATTAAATCCACATAGAAGGTGACCAGAGTGTATAAGTACATTTTAAAAATCTGGTTCTAAGTACCTAAATAACTTATTGGAATGCAGGTGCTTAAATACAGGCCTAAGTACATTAAGTAATATCCGGCTACCTATGTGCCAGAAAATGTATCAAAGAAGCAATATAGCATTTCATTCCACAAAATAATAGAAACTAATTTGACTCGTTTGGAGGTACATTATTATTAAGAACAATTTCCAATTGTAAATTGTATAATACAAATGCAAATCCTAAAAATTAAGGACAGATTATTTTTATTACAGAAATCACAACAGGAAATTCCTAATTAAAAATGAACAATTAGAATTCTATGACCAAATTCAAAATGAAATGCGTTAGGCAAGTCAGTCATCTAGCCACCTTGGGATTCAGGTGGGGAAAGTTTAAATGGAATCAACACATTCCTGATGGAAACTGGTCTTTTGGAAGTTTGTGATCCACTCTAATATATTTAATACAAATGGAAGTATTTGGTCACTACTCTGCTACACTTTGTCTACATGGATTTACTACAATATTGAGTGAAATTTTCTCTTAACCTTTGTTAATGCATATATTCAACAATAAGGCAGCCTAACATAGGTGCCATAATTATTGGCATGAGGCAGTTAGAAGGCAGGAGAAAGAATTTAATATCATTTTATTCATTTAATATCATTTAATTTTAAAATTGTTTGAAAGGGACCTAGTCTAACCCCCTGCTTAAAGCAGGACCGACCCTTGGGGCACTCCACTTGATACGGGCTGCCAACTAGATATCAAGCCATTGACTACTACCTTCTGAGCCCAATAATCCACCCAGTTTTCTATCCACTTTACAGTCCATTCATCCAACCTGTACTTCCTTATTTTGCCTGTGAAAATGTTATAGACCATAACAAAGGCATTCCTAAAATCAAGGTATACCACATCCATCAGTCTCCCCACACCCACAGAGCCAGTCACCTCATCACAGAAGGCAATCAGGTTGACCAGACATGACTTGCCCTTGATGAATCCATGCTGACTGTTCTTAATCACTTGCTTCTCTTCCAAGTGCATAGAAATGGATTCCTTGAGGACCTGCTCCATGATTTTTCTGGGGGCTGAGGTGAGGCTGACTGATCTTTAGCTCCCTATATCCTCCTCCTTCTCTTTCTTAAAGATGGGAACTATAGGCATTTATACGCATACTTTTCTGTCCCACAACACGCTGGAGATCTGTCACTTCTGAGCAAACTCTGTTGAGTCTGTTCTGCATGCAAGCGGAAGTGAACTGTGCTACACCACATGCAGCTGTAAAAATGGCAAAATGCATATCAGCACACAGAAAATGGCAGCAGTGCACTTTTGAATGAAAGCACCTCTGATGTGTTTTATTTCAAAAGCATGCCGCTGCCATTTTCTCAGCTCTGACATGCATTTCACCACTCATACGACTGCAAGCATTGCAGTGCCAGACACTTTTCAAGCATTGTGTTGCTTCCATTTGTAAAAATGCCCTATATTTGCCCCTTTCCAATCATCTGGGACCTCTCCTGATTGCCATAAGTTTTCAAAGATGATGGCCATGACTCTGCAATCATATCCCCCACCTCCCTCAGGTGTATCCTGTTGTTCAGCCCCATGGACATGTACACATCCAGGTTTCTAAAGAGTCCCTAACTTGTTCTTTTGCTGCTCTTGGCTGCTTGTCTCCTTCCCAAACTTTGTTACCTGGTGCAGTAATCTGGGATCTGACCTTGCCTGTGACTACTGAGGTGTAAAAGGCATTGAAAACTTCAGCCGTTTCTCCATCTTTTGTCACAAGGCTGCCTTCCTCATTTAGAAAAGGACCCACACTTTCCTTGATCCTCCTCCAGTTGCTGAAATACTTGTAGAAACCCTTCTCAGTACCCTTCATGTCTCTTGCTAACTGCTCCAGTTGCACATTGGCCTTCCTGATTTCATCCCTGCATGCTCAAGCAATACTCTTATACTCCTCCATAGTTGTTTGTGCAAGTTTCCATTTCTTATTAGCTTCCTTTTTGTTTTTGCTTATTGAAGAGTTCTCCACTAAGCCAAGCTGGTCTTCTGCCATACTTGCTAGTCTTCCTGCACATCAGGATAGTTTGTTCCTGGAAGGTAAGGTTTCTTTAAAGTACAGCCATCTTTCCTGGACTCCTCTCCTGTTTAGACTGGCCTCCCAGGGGATCCTGCCTATGAGTTCCCTGAGTGAGTCAAAGTTTGCATTTCTGAAGTCCAAGGTTGTTACTCTGCTTCTTTCCTTCCTTCATTTCCTCAGGATCCTGAACTCAATGATCTTGTGCTTACTGCTGCCAAAGTTACCATCCACTACTATATTCCCCACCAATTCTTCCCTGTTTGTGAGCAGCAGATCAAGAAGAGCATGGCTCCTAGTTGGCTGCTCCAGTACTTGCACCAGAAAGTTGTCCCCAACACTCTCTAGAAACTTTCTTTTCCCCCTCGCCTGTCCTTCCTGAACAGGTTGTACCCATCCATAATAGTGCTCCAGTCATGCAAGCTATCCTACCAAGTTTTCATTATCCAATCACGTCATAGTTCCGTGACTGTGAGAAGATTTCCAATTCTTCCTTCTAGTTTCACAGGTACTCCAAGCATTTGTGTACAGATACCTGAGGTGTAACTAGCCCTACTTTCTCAAGAAGAATGAGAAGGCCTTCCCTGTTGCCTCTTCCTGCTTGTGCTTCCTCCAGGTCACCCACTTCCCCACTTACCTCAGGCATTTGGCCTCCATTCCCCAGTAAACCTAGTGAACCTAGTTTAAAGCTTTGCTCACTATGGTAGCTTTGCTCACTATGGTATCCTGTCTGGGTGGATTCTGTTCCCTCTCTTTGTGAGTTGGATACCATCTCCTCCTAGCAATCCTTTTTCTTGGAACAACCTCCTGTGGTTGAAGAAGCCAAATCCCTGCTGGTGACACCATCTGTGCAGCCATGCATTGATCTGAAGGATGCATCTGCTCCTGTCTGGGCCCTTTTCCTTGACTGGAAGTATAAAGGAGAACACCACTTGGGTGCCCATACCCTTTACCCTTGCACCTAGAACCCTCTAGTTATTCTTGATCTGCCCAGGGTCTTTTTTGGCAGTAACACTGGTGCCCACATGGATGAGCAGCATGGGGTACTAGGCAGAGGACCAAATGAGTCTCGGTAATCCCTCTATGATATCTCAGATATGGGCTCCAGGCAAGCAGCAGACCTCCCTAAACAACAAGCCTGCAGAATGGAGTCTCCAATCACCACCAACTGTTGCTTCTTCTTTGTGGCAGTGGTCCCAATCCTTCCAACTTTGGGAAGACCTGGCCTGTCCTTCTCCACCAATGGAACGTAATCCTCCTCCATTTGCTAGGGCTCCATATCTGTTCTGCAGGCAAACAGGTACAGGTAGAACTGAAGATTTCTGCTTGTTACCAGAGGTCACAAGCTTCCAGTTTCCACCTTCCTGGGAATCCATGTCCTTTCCCTTCTCAAGTGCTGCCTTTGGCAGTTCTTCCTCCACAGTTCTAGAGGTCTTCTCTGGCACTGAATTGATGAAGTCCTCATGGCGGAGGATGCTTCAGAGCTTTGCCATCTCCTCCTGTAGCTTTCTTGCCTGCTCCCTGAGGTACACCAGTAGGAGGTACTGTTCATATTGCGGGCAGTTCCCAACCTGGCTGTCACTGGAAGGAACCTGCAAGCCACAGTTTTTGCAGTGCCAAACCAGAATCTAGGTGGAAACCTCAACAGTGAGCAGCCCTGCCTGGAAAGACACCTCACAGGTGCAAGCAGAGGCAGGGGGAGTGGCTCTGGCATTGCAACATCCTCTAGCAATTTCCCTGGATCTCTTAATCCACATCCTCTCTCTTGATGCCCTTCTTCCAAGTAGACTTCCCTTAGCAAACTCACCTGTACACTGGCCTGTTTGCTGCTCCTTGGTTCCAAAAGGTTCCCTTTTCCCTGCTTCCTCACACCAAGCTTAAAGGCTCCTCTTCAAAGAGTGGGGTGACAAACTGACCTGTGAACTGACTAATGAACTGCTTGCAAACTGATTCACCTGTTTTCTGCCCCCGTTCACTCATTCACTTCCTGGTCACTCAGGAAGCGTCCTTTTATACCCTGCTGGGCCTGGACTGGCTTTGCTCCCTTTTTAGGACTTTTGTCAGGCACAGGCAGCAATCACACAGCAGTCACCCAGCAATTTACTCATTCAGTTAGCAACACTCCTAGCTTTTCAGAGCACATGCTCAAAACACAGCCCTCCAAACAAACACTGAGCAAGCTAAACACACAGGCAGCCCTGACTGACTTTCCTTTCCTGGGCAAGATCTGGTGCTGGGTGCTTGGTGCCTGGCTTCTCTTCCTCTTCCTCCTCTTGCTCCCAGCAAACTGCTGGGAAGAACTACTGAGTATTTTTTTCTTGTTTTAATAAAAAATTCCTAAGAGACTTCTGTGAGGCAAACACCCCTGAAAAGTGGTCAAATTGATTTCTAGTATAAAACTTCACAGCTAATCCCTATCTATGCAAATGGCCAAACCACAAACCCAGGTACCTATTTCAGAGACATTTGAATGCATTTAAAAGCTTTTCTAACTTTATGCAAACTAGTTGGTCCAATAAAAGATATCACACTAAGAAACCCTTGCAGCTTGCAAAATTTCTGGACCGTCACAGCTACAACTTCACACTAAGAAATAGATATATTCTAACTCTCTAGAAGTCATTCTTTCAGCCTTTATAGTTTGGGTACAGACAAAACAAGAAGATAGGATTAATTTACAATGTGAAAATTTTCTTTTTAACTAGAGTCATTCAAATTAATCTGAAATTAAAGGGAGTATGCATAGACTTGGTGGGATATTCAAAAACAGACAAATGACCGAGGAATTAAAAAAAATAAGCCAATTGGCTTTCAATGGGATGAGTGCTCTGGGTCATTTTAACATATCTGAAATTTCACTTTTTACTCATACTTGAATCTGGCAGCAAATAAGAAGACAGTGAGAAAGGAAGGTAGATCTTAGATAAATTAGTAAGATTTAATGGAAGCCTGTATTTATTGGAAGCTATGCATTTCTCATCTCTGTATTTCTACTGTCTATTTACTGTCTATGGCTTTCATATACTGAATTTTTTACAGCATTTAAATCAATTTAGAACCACAGCTTCCTGTACTTGCATAACACTGGGGTCTAGTAGACTGACATGTGTATTAGATACTGTAAAGATTCTATATTGGCTGAGAAAAAATATTATTTTAAGAAAAGTTAATATTTTAGCTAAAACAAAGAGACTGATCATAGTTTGGAGGACTTAAGTGGCTTTTCTGTAAATAAACAAGTTTCATTCATTATGATATTTTTACAATGTTTTTCAAGGTTGCTGTATGCTTTTAAATATAAAACTAATGCAGTTAGTAAATGGCCAGATCAGTCATTTGTACTCCCACAAAAAGGAACAGAGCTGGTCAAGAATACTGCAAAAAGACATCAGAAACTGCTGATTTGTTGAAACTGAACCTGCCCACAGGAAAAGCCAGCTTCAGTGAATCACCTAACAATAATAAAGAGAAATGAAAAATGTTCTGAAATAACTGAAATATCCCATTTCAAACATAAGCCCTCCTTTGGCTTGATTTACACTAAAACGTTTTTAAAAATGTTCAAAATAAAACAAGCTTTATAACCACCCCAATTAAAAGTCTGTTTTTGTTCTTACTTGCTTAATGATTTGTGAACATTTTCAAGATATTGAAGTCTCTTCTAGATTTCCAAACAAAAATGTAAACTCTGGAGACAGAACAACAATTTTTCTTTCTAATTACATGCAGGGGATACAGGTAAAGCAGAGTTTGGTGCCCCCAGTTGGCACTGTGAGTGTTCCCACTCTGTGGTCTGAGTCCCCTGACTCTTCTGCCACGACTTGATAGAATTGTAAAGATGAGGGGTTCAGTGGTGTTCCTCCCCACAGACCCAAAGACGGGATACTCACAGGCTCGCCTTGGTTGTTCTTGGGGCTCTGCTTCCCTACACCCCATCCACTCACCAGCCGCATTGATTTTCATGCCATCTTCCTGGCTCAGGGGTATGGCACGTGCTGCCCTCAGGTGCATTGGCCTCCACAACTGTAAAGCATGGTGCAGGCTTGGGAAATCAGCCTGATTTCCCAGGTTCCCAGGACAACCCTAAAGCCCTAAGTGCTGACTTAAGGGCAGAGGGAAGAGTATATAAAGCTGGTCAATTCTCTTAGGGAGAATCACTGTCCTAGAACTTCTCATGCTCCAGTACCAGGCTTTGCAAACTTCCCAGACAGAATCCAGCTCCTGCCCTTGCTACTCTGCTGCCAGGCAGAGTTGTGGGGTCTGCTGCTGCTGGTGCATCAGGTCTCAGGGTGCCCGGTGTTTTCCGAGCTGGTCCTCCCTGCTCTCTGGCTTTTGGCAGGGTTTTTAAATCTCCCATGGTGGCAGCCCCAGCTGATATCAGCAGCTGGCCACCACCCCGCTTAAGGGACAGCCACTTGAAGAGCCAGCAAAATGACGGCTCGTGCAGCTCTTTCTCCACCCTGGTCTGCCTCGGAGGTAAATTTTTGGGGGCATGGGTTGTCCCTGCTCCCCCCTGTGGGAGTGCCTGGATCTGCTTCTGGTGTTTCTGAACCCTGCGGGGGTTTGCCGCTGCTACACAGAGGTTCCTCTCCCCTTGCACTGAGACTTGCAATGCATGCAGCATGTGTAGGAATGTAAGGAAGCAGCTTAGTTTCACTTGTTTTACCTAGTCAATAGGGCTGCGTGAAACAGCATCATTTCATTATGACTTCTGTTTTGATGTTTCAACAGGAAAGTGTTTCATTTTGATTTTTGTTTCATTTTGAAGCGCTGTTCTGTTTCGTTTCATCTAAACTGTTTCACTGTTTCAATGCTGTTTCGCCGTTTTGCCCACAGGCTATAATGGGGAATCACAAAACTGCATATAAATGTGTCTATTACCATCTGATTCAGATGGAACTTGCAGGGATGGTAGCCGCTTCCATGGCCATGAAGCCTGCCAAGCTTAAAAGAGATAAATGCAGGGGTTTCTGGGAAGCTGTACCTCAAAGTCTTGAAAGAAAAACCTGTGTCACCTGTGTGTGTTAAGGCACAGTGGGGTGAAAACTGCAAAGATTGTATCCTCTGCTGGGCCACAAATCCTGACAAGTTTCAAGGAGATAGATGCAGGGGTTTATGGGAAACTGTACCTCAGGCTGCTGACAAGCAAAACCCAGACATTGGTGGCACTGTGTGTGTGTTAAGGCACAGCAGGGTGAAAACTGCAGGAATGGTAGGCCGTGCTGAGGCCATGAAACCTGCCAGGTTTCAAGGAAATAGGTGCTGGTGTTTCTGGGAAGGTGCACCTCAGGCGGCTGACAAGCAAAACTCGTGACATGGGTGACAGAAAGCAAGCCAGGTCAAACAGTCTTTTATGCTGTTTTTCCATCCCTCACCCACTGGGATTGGAAGGGACCTCAGGGAGAATCCCAGTCACTGGCCAGTCAATATCAGAGCAGTCCTTCTCCACCTCTTCCCCCTCCCTCTCCTTACTTTCTGTTTCCCTGTAGGCAAGCCTAGCTTCAGCTTCGAAACTTGCAACATTTTGAAACTTTCAAAATGTTTTGACTACCCTCGTTTAATTTTGACACTGTTTTGAAGCCCTTCATTTCATTTCAATTTCTCCATTTCAAGATTGAAACAAGCCAAAACAGCCTCAAAACAAAACAGCTGGCGAAATTTCGCACAGCCCTAATGGCCATGTATGCCAACTACTCAAGAGACCTCAAGGAACAGGAAGTTGCTAGTCCAAATAAAAATTTGACCCAGTTTCTTCTTGAATAAACAAAAGAAGTAGCAGCAACACAAACAGGAGTTGGTGATACATTAATTCACTCTGAGAAGTTGGCATTAATGGTCAAGTCCAGACAAAAGGCAGATACCAGAGTATAACAAATTGTTGTGCTTACAGATTTTCTCTTAATATGTTTTTTTTTTCTTCTCTTCAGTGCAGTCCTTTCTGTTCTCTTCAAGGAGAATTATACAATGTAGATACCCAGCTTTCTTCTTGGTCATTCTTGACATGATGTGTAGTAATCCAATGATATGATACACATTTTTACATGATAGTAAACAAAATATTTCTTCTCTGTTTTAGGCAAATACTTTATTATAAATACAGCTTTGGTGAGGTCAAACCTTCCATTGTTATCAAAACAATTCTATTCTTATTAATTTTTGAGGGAAATTCTTTAACATGTTATGAATAAGCAGACAATTGGGTTAAACTATCTATACCAACACAGAAAGAAAGAATTTATATAACCAACATATGTTTTTATAAAGGCAAGCACAAAGTAATTCCCTATTCAGTAAATTACAGTCTACTTGACCTAGCAATATATTGGGCAGGCAGTTTCAGGGAATTGTGGGAAAGCAATGGTTCTTCTTTAAAAAGTGTGATGGAAAATAGATGAGGTGTAAGTGTAACAGTGAAAAAGATTCAGGTTTTATATTTGACATACTACATGGTCCGAAAGAAACCCATTCAGATTTCAAGACTTCAGTTTACACAGAAAAAATGTTTCATTTTAATTCTTTTCATGCTGTCATAATTTATGGGAAGGATTATAAGGCAAGTTCAGGGTCAGTGATCAGAAATGTAAGCATGAGTTATAGTCTCAGCTTGTACCCTGGCTAGCCCTAATTTAACATGGCCTTAACAGTCACATCCTCCCAAGCACTTAACTTTTAACCATCCACCTTAAAGGACACAGCAATTAGTGATAAAAAAGAGAATGACTACATTTCTGAAACATCTGGGGAAGAGGAGAGGCCTCTTCTCAAGGATATTTACAGACAGTGGGATGCCTAAAACTGGAGAACAAGAAAAAGACATAGCTTTGATTTATATCAAAATAAATGTTTAACAAAACAAATGTCAGGACTTTAACAAAAAAGCCTTTCATAGCAAATTCTTCACCTTAAATGTCAGACCAAATGTGGTAGGATTAATATCTTACAAAAAACTTTATTTGACCAGCTGCAATAATTTTTAAAGTTAATTTTCATGTTCATTAAACTATGTTCATTTTCATTAAACTACGTGACAGAAATCTACTGTAATAGAATTGTATAAGTTAGGATAGGAAAGACCTAGTTAGATCATCTAGTTAAGACCCTTGCAAATACAGCATTTTTTAATCATGTCTATTTATCTAGTTATATATAACTTTTTAAAGACTTCCACTGCTTTTCTAGATGCATTTTTTGACAGACCAATACATTTTTTTCCTGACAACCTGTCCATGTATTTCATTGCTTGTTTTCAACCCATTTCTCTTACTGTGGTTAGATTCCTCATGTGCCGCATTAAATACAGTATTTACTTGATTCCAAACTGAGGTTTCAATAGAGGGGAAACAAAGCTTCATCTTAGAATTAAGTAGCAAGTGAAAATAGAGTCAGAAAAGGTGGCAGGAATGAGGAACAAGGTGATGCGAAACCTAGCACAAAGTGGCACAGGACCAGGCATGGAGACATACGGCAACGCAGGACATGGCATGGAAGCATACAGCAGCATGGGACCTGGTGTGGAGGTGCATAGCAATGCAGGATCCAGCCAGAGGCATGGGATGGTGAGGGATCTGGCACAGAGACACCCAGTGCTGGTGCATGTAGCAGTGGGGGGAGTAAGTGGTGACAGGATGGCGGACACTGGGGGAGGCATTTGGCAAGGAAACAGTAGGGATGGGGGCAAGTAGCTCAGGGGGTCAAGCTGCCTGCCCTGCCCTGTTCCTTGCCTTCCAGCTACTTGCCCACCCCCCCCACCCCCCCGTGGCTGCCTTCCCCACTGCTTGTCCTCCTATCATTGCTTTCCCCACTGCAGTGATGGGGAGGATGAATTTTAAAAGACCCTCCAGTAATTAGATTTTATATATGGGTAAAATCTAATTATTGGGGCATTATCTTCAATTCAAAGTCATCTTGAATTACGGTAAAATTGGTAAGTCTTTTCCCTGTGTGGGACTTATGGCCTTTGAATATCTGTGGGCTGTTACCATATTTCTCCTTTTGGAATTCCTTCAATGTTTTGATTATTGTTCCAGTAATATGGTGCCAGATTGCCATGCTTCTTTCAAATGTAGTACCACATTACAGACCAAGGCTTATCTTAGGATCCCATAATGTGATTCCTGCTGGGTATGCATCCCACTTCCACAACTGCCTTTGACATTTGAAATTTTCAGTTCCATCTGAAATTTACAGCTTTGCTAATATCCACAATTTTGACATGAGTCTGCAAGGGGCCAATATGCTTACTGCATTACAGTTTTTAATATAAATTGAAGATTATTTTTACTGCTGTGAGAATCTCCTCTAAGAAAAAGAAGATATGGAACTATGTTTGCCTATTAATGTCTAAATCCAGATTTGTATATTATCCTGTCTGCCTATCCCTCAGAAAGGGGGAAAGAAATGCTAAAAGCATTGTTGTGCCAGGGGGAAAAAAAAAAAGATCTTGTTGATAACTGTTTAAATTACTGGCTTTAAAAATTAGAATATATTACTAATGTGTTTCTCAACTCAGAGCAGGAAGCCAATTTGTAACTGATATTTTCCCATGCATTACAGGGACTAGACCAAGATCCATTTTAGAGCTTTCATTGTCAGAGAACTGATGGATTTTTTATTTTTAAATACAAATTTGATTACTGAATACTTTCAACCCTTTGCCTATGAAAAGCACACATCTAGGGAGTGTGAAAATTTATCCACTTTGTTTCTTTATATCTTATGCTGAATCTCAATAACAATCCTTTAGAACACCAAAAATGTAGGGTTTTATTGTAGCTGTCTTTTGGGGTTACAAATTGTTAACATCTGTCTCCTAGTATCATTTTTTGCAATAGTCTGCTCTCTAGATATCCTGTTAATGACTGTAATTTTCTAGTCAGCTGCTATCTGTCAAGGTAGTTTAAAGGTCACTTTTTGCTATGTATAAGCGAACCTCATGAAGAAAATGGACCTGGGCTTTTTATAGCAATCTGAGCTTATGTTTGGATTTGGTTTTCTATTTGAAAGCAGAGTATTCAGTCTATCCAGGCCACATCAATATCTCTATTTCACTCCACTCCCCTGCTTGATCCTTGCTCAAACACATTTCGATCCATATTTCTTTTAACGACCACCCTGTTTCTTCTTTGTTATCCTTGCCACATTCACAGATTATTCCTTATTCATCTATGCTGAATGCCAGGACTGGGTTAAACTGAAATGGTTATTAATTTTTCACTCACCTCCCATTTCCTTACCATGAATTTCTTTTGTTTCAAAACATTTTATAAATCATTTATTTTAATAGTTTATTTTATTTATTTTATATGTAATTGATTTTAATAATTATACTTTCATATAGTATATATGAAAATATATAAAAACAGAATAAATATTCTGTTTTGGCATTAATTCGCAACTACTGCTCAGTTCTCATTTACCTGGACCACATCTATCAAGGAGTGCTTCTGTTGCCTGCTTTACTATAGAGTTAGTTCTAGCTGCTTTTGTGATCTTTGCAACATGGCCACTGAGCACTAAGAATCCCACCATAGCAATTCTGTGTAGATCACTGAAGAGCCATCAGAGGAGACTGAGGAAGGGCAATTGGTGCCCAGCAGGTTATCCAACATCTTTCCTAACTATATAGTTAGTTCAATTAAAAATATCTCTGTCTATCAGACAGGGAAAAAAAATCACCTACTACCTGAATTACAATCCCAGAGAAAGAGAGAAAAGAAGTGGTTAGTCGTATAAATGTGAAGTAAGGCAGAAGGTATGTAGTTGCTGGTGAAGGCTCATGCCTCTCTGAACCAGTTAGTACCTCTACTGCTTGTTCAAGCTGTTTCAGTTCCCCTCTCCTCTTGTGTCCCTTCTCCTTCTCTGCCCACTCTTGTTGGATTATTCATTTATACTCCCATTTTTCCTTTTCTTTGTTCTCTGTGCCTGTACACGAGCGTGAAGGAAACAATCACCATGGTCCAGCAGCCCCCTGTATCCTTTGTATCAGTATCCCTATGGTTCAAAATAATGGTGGGGGTGGTTGTACTAAAGCATAGGGATACTGATACATGAGACGCTATGGCACTTTAATTACACAGCTCTCTAAGAGCCGCTCTAATTAATGTGCTGCCCTCCCAGCGCCCCCCAGAGCATGTGTAATAGTGCCCTTAGGTGCCATCATGCCCTACCTTCTGCCTAAGCCCAGAGAAAGATTCCTTAAGACATTAATCCTCTCAAAGACAACATTTTCAACTCTGTTGATTACAGTTAATTTCCATTTTTTCGTATTTAATTTCAAGTTAACCTAAAAATCCTGCAAAAACAGCCAAGACATTGGACTATACCCAGCATTCAGGCACACTATCTGAAAATACAGAACATGGTACAAGTGTCCTCTCATTATCATCTGGATATGATCTGAATCATTTGTTCATTGCAGACTAATCTACAGCATAAAACTCTAAATGTCATATGTATCATTGGTATCAGAGCTCCAATTAGCTTAATGTTACCACCTCTATAAAAGTGGAGGATGGGTCAAGCTGGGAGGTGTGTGGGAGAAGTGTTGTGTTGCTTCACTCTCTCTCTCTCTCTCTCAAGAAAAAAAAAAACCTTTCAGGGGAGAGAAAGAAAGAAAAAACCTTTTCTTCTGAAAAGGAATGAGAAAAATGATTTCCCAATATACAAGTACTATATTTGACATACAGTAGGAAAAACACATTAATATCTAATATACAATCATTCTCTATTCCAGACTTGACTACTGAAGATAATCCCACTCTGTCCCACTTGTAACAGGAAACTTGGCAAACCTAGTGCACCATGAGGTAATCCTTATATACATATACATATCTGTTTTATATGGCATAGATGCTGGTACAAGGGTGGAATCTGTGAATGTTATCATTCACGGAAATTGAAACTGAAGGACTGGTTGTATATATTTTAGGTCTTGATCCACCAAAGCCCTTAAGCATGAGACGGACAAGGTTTGTTGGGTACATCTGATATTTTTATTAGACCAACTCAAATAGTTGGAAACATTCTTCTTTGCATGCTTTCAGGTTTAAATACTCTTAGTCAGGTTGAGGAAACATCTGCAGTTGGTGTGTGCTCTTCATGGACAGTAAAGAAGTATGAGAATAATTCTAAGCATATAAGTAGCTCTACTGATACTTCATGTTTGTAAGATCTAGTTTTCCTCCTCACACGTGGAGTTCTGCATGTAAATAATACTGAACTTCTGAGCATAAACTATGAGCCACAGCCACAAAGGAGATTTAAGTGCCTAACTGCCACTTCTAAGATCAAAATAATTTCCTCAAATCCTGCATACACCAGCCACCCAAATCCTCTCTTATGACACCAAGTAGCTCAGCAACCAAATTATATTCTTAAACTACAGTGGATTGAGAAGGGTCAAATCCTTGCTTACATCAACAGCAATGATGAGAGCTTTGCCTTCCTATGGAATAAAGGCTAGAACATTCTGTGTTTGGAAATTCACATTATTTATCTCCTTCATTGATATACGTATCACCACATATCAATAATAAACACTACCCTGGTAAAAGAAATTATTCTTTTATCATTTGAACCATTTTGCTTAGACATTCAGTGAGAGCGTGTCTGAAGAAAAAAAAAAACCCTGGACAATGCACTCGAAGACAACAGTCTCCTAAATTTATGGTGAGGTGGTGGTGTTACTGCAGAAGCAACTTGAGCATCAAGAAATTCATAGATGTGTTGAAGTACTGACCAAATCTTTCAGCATAATGGAAAGAAGTAATGTGTTGAAGAATCCTTTTCTCAGTGGTAGTCTGAAGTCGATGAATGATAATAGATTTTGCATATTGTAAGTAATATATGCAGGATTCGGTGTTCTGGGACTAAAATGAATTTTATAAAGTTGCTCCGTTGTTATTTGAATGGCATTGATGGCTGATCTTCTCAATCCGTATTTAGAAACTCACAGATCGGAAAGGCCATGCTTTCTAACTGTCATCGCTCATTCATGAGCACACTCTACGTTTCTTACAAATGGGGTTATTGTCTCCAGATTAATAAAAAAAATCAACAACAACAACCTCATTATTTCTGGGAATACTCTATCTTGAGAGTGATATAGCTCTAGTAAGTATTTGAATATTCCTTGAAATAGCACTCACAGTCTTCAAAATCTACTCAGTAGAAAGCACCACACATTGAATTTTGTATCACATAATGTTCCCAGTAAAAATACCAGCCTTCAAATGCAGCATTTTACTAGCTATTTAGCAGAACAGATATCCTTTTGAAGTATGTAATTTGGAAACCCAATATTAACTTACTCTGGATAAAAGTCCTGTATTTTTAAGTCTGTTGCAGTTTAAGAGCTATATAATTTTAAGTTCCTTCAGAAAAAAGAAAAAAGATCCCTACTATAATATTCTTAATTGATTAATTATTTTATAAGTAATCTAGAATATTTGTATTGATCGCTTAAATTGTAAATAAAGTAATAAAAGCAGAGAGGCTTACGTTGTTTTGCAAACTGTTTTAATACCTGTCCTAAATTATCACTATATTTCAGTAGCACAAGAACATGTAGTAAACTAGTAATGATTTTAATAAGCCCTGAAAAACTCTAATAGATCCAGTAAGTCCAAAATGATAGTATCTCTTAATGTACAGCACTGCAAAACCAGATTAAAAGCAGATGTTTATAGGTGAAATAACCTTTCATATGAATTAGCTATTAGGTTCCAAAATAAAATTCAATTTATTGTGGCTCTGAACTTGGCAAGAAGTTTTTTTGGCATGGAAACAGACTGTTGTTTATTGATATTTAATCCGCGAATGATGTTTACTTTGTACAGGTTTAACCCAACTCTGCAGCCCATAGACTAGCTAGAACAGTACACTAATAGTGAGGCTGAGTTTAACTAAATGGAGTTCAGACTAGAGGTGAGATGGTATTCTAGAAAACACATTAAATTGTCTGAGTAAACCCTCTACATTGGGCCTAACTGACTTAGAATATGTAATATTCATTTGATACAGTCTTTCAATACAAGTGCCCATTGGATGCGTCTACACATGACGCTGCGTCACTGTAGCAATTCACTATGGCGATGTAGCATCCACGGGCAAGAACTGTGACACTGCAACTAAATCACTATAGCATCGTTCTACCTCATAGGGTGTTGCAATGGCGACATAGTGTCTAAAAATCACCGAGCGCTGTGCAGGGTGCAGTACAGACTGTTACTGTGCCATCATTTAGTACTTCCTTTTGGAAGTACTAAAAGATGGCACAGTAATGTTATCCTAGTGACATGTGTAGAGGCACCCTTTATGTACTACTAGTGGAATTCACCAGCCATATGGCTACCAGTAAGCGCAGCAGAACGGACAATAGGAATTTGGATCATCACTCTGCTCATAGGTGAGGAAGGAACTGGAAACTGCTCATTGTGGTTCCAGTTTTCCAATGCATTACATCAGTTTTCCTCTCTTGAATTCCATGTAAGACACTGATGTAAAACCAGAATAATGCAGTTGAGAGTCAGGCCTCTTAATTCTATGTTAGAAGCCTATGGTTCACAGGGCTTATAGTGTAGGTATAACTATTTTTTTTTTTCAAAGTTGCTGATTAACCTACTTTTCTTGTACCTTCAGTTCCATCAATCCTGAGTGTCAATCCTGGGAGGACAGTACTGTGGAGTAAAGAGAGTATTTACATTTAGAAATGAACAGTGCCAGGACTAAACTGAATTTGAACTCTCCTTGTAAGGCAGTGCACAAGTTGGGTTCTCTTGCACTTCTTCTTATACATCTAAATCATATCCTAAGCTAGTCCCTGTGAATTGTAGCTTTCTTGGTGAATGCTTTGTGTATATCAAATCTCTGAGCTCAGTTGTTTTCCACTCAAAACTCTCTTTCCAAATAGAATATAATCTACAGGGTATGGTGCTCAGAAGTCACTTAGTGTCCAGAAGCCTGACAAAGGTCAGCTTCATTTGGTGCAAGTGTTTTATCAGATAAGTATTGTGTAATATGGGCATCTATATGATATGATATGAGGCACTGAGAGTTGCCTTTATATCATGAAAGTGATGCTGTGTATATCTCCAATAGTAAGCAAGTGTTGCAAACAGTGTTGGCTTCATAAGAAATAGCTCTGTTATCATATGAGATCTGTGACCACCTCAGACAAAAAGGCAACATCCTCTTTTTGCACTGTATTTATAGGAACAATATGCTGTTAGTTTCACTTGTATATGGGATGCAACAATCCTAACATTTCTTAATGGTTTCAGTGTCAGAATCCTCATTAATAGTGAAATGAAAACTATTGAAATCATCAAGTGATTCCATGATTGTCAGAAATAAGATTACCTTTTAACTATCTTTTTTAAGGCAGTCATGCTTGGAAACACAGCATGAAGTGCTAGCGTCTTCCAGTTTCTAGAGAGTTTCAACTTTCGTGTGGCTTTTAACTGTTCCATTTTTTCCATCAAAATACCTTCTATTTTCCTTACACCTGGTCATACATGTTGTTTAGAAAGTTTTTATGCTCATGGCTGGAAACCAGTATCTCCTTCTCTGTTTGAGCATATTCTTTTTCTGTTTTTGTTAGCATTGTTACTGTGTATGTTTTGAATTTTCACCATAAAAGTGAAAGGACTTCATCAATACTTCCCTGGAAGAGTCCCTGGACAGCTTGGCCCTGTATTATGTTCATAGTCCCTCATGACCCTATTTAACTAACTACTCCATTTTTTCAAACATTTTTATTAAGATTTGTATCACACAGCTGTTGGACATATTTGATCAACAGTTTTCTTAGATTTCGGGTTTGCGCAACAAGGTTAGGTATAAAATTAAGTGAATTGTTCACCAGTCAAAGAAATCTTTCCTTACACATGGGACAGGTATGTTAGTGATGGCCTCAACCTTACTGCAGTTTACATGCAAATATTGCCATATTAAAAATCCTACATGGGAGCAAAGGCTTGTTTGGTTTTTAATTTTCCAGTTTTTATTTACTTGGCCAAACTGACAGCTTTGGCACTTTCAAAGATATCCAAGGCCTCTGGTTCTTATGCTGTTTCCCGCCCCCAAATAAAAACTATTATCTATCTAGGCTTTATAATCCGTACCAGCAACATTTATTGTGAAATAAGTTGGGTGTGAAACACGACCCAAATGGCAGCTTGAGGAAACAATGTCTCCCAACAGGAGTGTTAAATATGCTCAAATACACACTCTGTTTCTCTAAAGGAACCTGCCAGAAACCTGCTGACACATCAAACTTAGAACAATATTTGCCATTAGACTTATTACTAGAAATTTTTATCTGGTACACACTAGAAACTTATCTTCACATATTTATTTATTTTGAATATATATCACATTTTGTTTTGTTTTTACAGTTACTACCTTGTGTGCTCATTTTACTGGTTATTTTATTTGCCCTATGGGTCTCAAAGCAATGAGTCTATTTAGCTATTCCTTTAGCCTGTGCCTTCGGGGAAAATAAACTTACCTTAGAGCAGGCATGGAGATCTGTGGAAACACTGGCAGGATTTTCAGAGGGACTGCAGTCAGGTAAGAGGGTAAGAAATTTTGTTTTTTTGTATTGTCTTCAAATGTTATGGTCAGTTTTTGTTGTAAAATTATTTTCTTCTATAGAATAAATACTTTCATTTTTTTGTCTCTTTATTGATTGCCTAGGTTAAAGTGTGATCTCTGGGTGAGTGACATTCCAGGATAGTCCATTCTATGGAAAATGGAACCTAAAATTCTTTTGCAGTCCAAGGGGAAGCCATCTGGAGCTGACAAACATTCCTCTGCTGCAGGTCTGGGGTCTGGTATAATAGCAGTGGAACCAAAGCTCATGGAGATAAAGAGGGGCAAGAAGTGGGGGAAAAAACTGGGGTTCCAGTTGGTTTGTGACATTGGCACAATTGACAGGATCTGCAGCTGTTTATCATTTGCTTGAACCACTCTTACTCCCTAGCATATGTAACATCCTTTGGAAAAAAAGATGCTTTTTTTTGTTCATTTTCATTCCAGTGACAGGGGGCATGTCAACATATGCAAATGCTACAGGGTGGGTTTACTTAAGTGTAATTTACCCTGGAGTAAACTCACCCTGGGCAGGTGTCTACATGTACAGGGATGCAGGAGCAGATTTGCTGATCCTGGAAGCAATCTGTTCCTGCCCCCATCCCAGTCCTGCACCAGCCCCCTGCAGCAGCCAAAGGGAGCTCTAGGCTAGCTGCTCCGCTGGCAGACCAGGGCAGGGGGCTGGGACCTGCCCCTCCCCTGCAGCTCTTTCCAAGCCCTGTACCCCGATCGGCCAACTGGAGCACAGAGCTGGGACCTACCTCTGAGTGAGACAATTCTAAACCCAGCTCCACAATCATGGAGTAGGAGCTGGGAACAAGCAACAGGCTCCCCAGCCTGCTCCCAGCCCCCTGCTTCATAATCGCGGAACTATAGCGGGGAAAAATCTCCCAGTCTTCGCTCTGCAGTTGGGGAGTGGGGGGGTGGGAGCTCCCTGCTGCTGGGACACGGGACACTGTCCCCACCCGGGCTCTGGTGCCCTGGCAGCAGGAAGCTCCTGGGGGCAGGGAACAATTTCCTGCCCACTGCTGCCTGGTTTATTGGGAGCAAGTTTGCTCCAGGTTGGCTGTTTACATATGCCATATGGCGCAGTAAGTAATCGAGAGTAAATTTGCTGCTTGTATTCACAGGTAGAAAATGTACTTGTGATTAGACCAAATTACTGTGCAGTTAGCTTCTGCATGTGTAGATGATGCTTACTGCACAGTAATTTGCTCCAATCTCAAGTAAAGCATCACATGTAGATGCACCCAGGGAAAGGTTAGAAGGGGACAAAAAGGAGCATATCCCCAAAAAGGATCTGTGGACATAGGCAGTGCTGAATCTGCTTGATCCGGAGAGGATTTTGCTCTGGAGATTTTTCTGTGTGGATTACACAGCTAGGGTTGATTTTGGTCCTGAAGTCTAGAGTCTGGTAGAAGAGGCTTAAGAAGACTTGTGATGAGTCAGAGCAGGATTTTTGCTTTGGAAGTTTTGTTCTGTTTTGCTTTGCTTTGTGCAGAATTGTATAGGGAGAATAGAAGAGAAGCTTTATCTTTTCAGTTTGTTTAAGCTTTGTCTCAAGAGCCTGTGGAATAAGGGCAGGCAGGAGGATGAGTCAAGCAAAGATACCAATGAGACAAAGTGCAAGCATCTTTCCCAGGACAGG
This sequence comes from Alligator mississippiensis, assembly GCF_030867095.1. Classification (NCBI taxonomy): domain Eukaryota; kingdom Metazoa; phylum Chordata; order Crocodylia; family Alligatoridae; genus Alligator; species Alligator mississippiensis. The sequence goes on along the minus strand of NC_081830.1, from coordinate 49,123,491 downwards.
AGCATAAATCTCAAAAGAAAAATCTTGTAGGAAATCAGATCATTATTGCTATAGTAGAGGATCTGGAGTAAGCTAAGAGTGCCAGAATAGAGATGGTCCTGGACAGGTCACCCCCAGGTTAATCCAGTGTTAGCCAAACAAAAGCAGCTAGACAAGGCTGAAACAAGATAGATATAGTGAGAGTTAGAGCAAGATGAAAGAACAGAGAACAAACAAAAAGGAAAAATGGAACAAATAATCCAGCAAGAAGAATGGGCAGAGAAGGAGAAGGGACACAAGAGGAGAAGGGAACTGAAAGAGCTTGAACAAGCAGTAGAGGAACAGTGGTGCAGTGGCATCCCTTCCTGGCATGGTACAGTGAACATTCTACCTAATTTTGAGAAGTTATGCCCACACTACAAGGAAGATTTGGGCATAGAGAGAGGGAAGTACTGTCTGTCTTTAACTCATGGAAGGTGGAAGACTCTATTACAAATTTGATTTTTTTCATTTTGTTACTTACCCATCCATGGTGATCCCAATTTTTCTTACTGGGGATAAGTTCACCACTGTAAGCCCTAAGTGTCAAACATTCTACTACTTGTATTTTGTTCATTCTGTGCAAGGTCTACTGGTGCTTGCAAACTGTTCTAAAACTGATGTAAACCCATTACAGCACCATGTAATGCCAGGCATTGTCTTGTCTTCTGTAATTTGCCACTTCATATACAGCTTCATGTATTGTCTTGGTGGGGGTTCCAACTTTGAGTTTGGCATGACTTTCTGGCTTCAGTTTTCCTTTTTTGGTAACATTTTTCATTCCCTATCATGTCCACAGTGTCAGAACACTGAACTCCACAAGCATTGGTCTGGACTGGGTGACGTCATTTGCTTGGTAAACTACGAGTTGTATTAATTCTCATTCTTCCAGTAATGTTTGTACCAAGGTCAATCATGATCTGGTCTCTTATCAGCAGGGATCCAGGCTTTCCATTTGCCATGGAAAAATGTGGATTTTTCTCCTTTAAAGGAGAAAAACTTGGGAAACTGTGGGTTTCCCCCTGCAGGCTGGCAGAGTCCCAGTCTGCAAGGGGTTGTTTAGGGCTGGGGGGAGCAGGACCCAGGAGCAGGGGGTGCCATGTGCATGTGCATAAGCAGCCAGGCAGTATGGTGGAGAGCAACTCCTACAGGTCCCTCCAGGTAATTCCTTGCCCCCTGTGCCTTCCCCTACCCCCATGAGATGCACCAGCAATGTTTGGGAAGGGCAGGGTGGACATATGCCCATTCCCACCCCCAATTTCTGCACCTGGCATGGGACCCAGCCTACAGCCTGGCCAGACCAGCTCTGGGCAGGAGCAACCTTTGTAGCCCAGCAGGTGGGAACTAGATTGAGAAGTAGTGCCTCACTACCATGGCCACCAAAATGAAGTGCCCCCTGTTTGCCCAGCAGCAGTGGGGAGGCACAACTCTGTGCTGTTGCCACCACTGTACCTCACCTTGGTGGCCCTGGTGACATGACACCCTTCCCCATGTGAGTCCTGATTTCTGGGCTGTGGGGGCAGCTCCTGCCTGAAGTTGGTACAGCCAGGCTGTAGCCCCATGCTCTGTGCTCCACTGTGAGTGCACAAATCTGGGGGGCACATACCCCCCACCTCCCCAATGTGTCACCTATGCCCTTACCTCCTTCCCCACACACCTGCCCCCTTCCTCATACACTGGAGGGGCTGGAGCCTGGGGGGCAGAGGGCAGCGGGTTGGAAATGAGGGGAATCAGCAAAGCTGGGGCAGGGGAGCTGTAGATCAGGATTGAGAGCTACTGAGGGTTGGGAGTGAGGGGAACTGGCAGCACAAAGTTGCCATGGTTTGGGAGTGAGGGGCACTGGCAGGGCTGGAGGGAGTGAGGGGCTCTGTGGGTCAGGAGTGAGGGGCAATGGCATGGGCAGGGGGGCAGGGCAATAGAATATCAGGGCTACTCAGCTTCACAAACCAGTTGTGGGAGGCTGGGCAGCCACAGATGGACCTGTGCCTTGTTGAGTGAGGGGGGCAGAGGAAGCTCTGATTTTCCATGATAAAAAACAAACAAAATAAAACACCAAAATGTAGATGTATTTAGAATTTATTTTATTATAATGATTGAGGCACTGGTAGGCTTCCAAATTTCTTTAAAATTATAAATATATCAATAAAACATTGGTTTCAACTGGTAACCTATATTTTATATATCTATTAGTAGCATTTCATTTTAATTGTGGCAAAAATGTGGATTTTGGGTTTTTAAAAAGTTCCAAATTCTCTTATTAATCAGAGAATTGGGGCTCTTTAAGCAGAGGAAATGATCCCTTGCTTATCAGTCTAAATTAGCCTGCAAAAACACCTAGACCAGTTGTTCAGCCTTTTATCAATTACAAGCTGTTATGCTTTCACTTTATTTTTATTTTCTTTGTTTAAAAAGATTGCACTAAGACATTTCAACATTTTAAAAATAAAATATAAGACACCCACACTACATTTTCCAGTAACACAGACTAAGTCTTTTGGAAAATAGCAGAGCAGCAATGGTAATCATTAAGCTCTGTCTGTATTCTTACTGTTCACCGTGCTATCATTTAGATCCTGCTACAAGGATTCTACAACTTTTTTTATATCCTGCAGTTCAAGTTAAGGAGAAATAGAAATATTGTGGTTGAGTTTTTTATTAAAACTGTCTAGTATCTAAACACTGAACTCATTTCATTTCTTAGTGTCACAACAACTTACTGTGCTACTTGCACATGAAGTCCAAAACTGGCTAAGCTGACACAGTTTTGAAAGTGAAAAGGGCTTTCATATTCCACATTTGGTTGGGGCAGTGGCAAGATTTCTTCAGTCAAGACTCATGCACTGGATCATTAACTCTTTCAAAAACCAAGCAACTTTCATACATTTGTTCATACATCGGAAAGTTTGCTTGAGAGTAATATGCAGTTATTACATATATTATGGCATACAAACTATTACTATTAGAAGGGATATGGCAACAAACTGGATAATGAACACAGTGTGCATATTATTGTAAAAAGTTTAGCATTTTGTTTTGATATATTGTTTCATATGCATCAGTATATTTATCACCTATTTAATAAAACTTATTATTAACCATATAGGTATGGCTATTTAAGTATTTCCATATCACTTTTTCATTCAAAGTAAATTTAAATCATTTTAAGTTTTTGTCCTGTTTGAGGATCAAAACAAGTTTTGAAATATGAGAATTTCCATCTTGTGGCTTGTTTGTTGTCGCCATGTTGGTCTAAGCACGTAGGCAGACAAGGTTCTTTGGGTAAATGTGATACCTTTTATTAGACCAACTAAACAGTTGGAAAAAAATGTTCTTTGCCAGCTTTCAGGCACAAACACCCTTATTCAGGGATAGGGAGAGTCTGCTGGTGTTGTGTGTGCTCTCTTGGGTGTAATAGAAGCCAAAATGTAGGTCTTTGAAAATGCAAATGCATGGCTGGGAGAATCAGAGGAAATGGGAGACAATAGGCCTGAGAAAGGAAGGTGGGGGAGGGGAGGGGAAATGTTGAACTGGTGATAGAATAAAGCTGGTAAAATGCAGACAGGTTACTTGGGGTTATTAGATGGTAGGCAGGGTATAATGTGCCATAAATCCAATGTCTGTATTTAGTCCATGATTTTTTGTATCCAGTAGATTAATGAAGTGCAGTTCACAGGCTCTTATACACAAGGTGTTTTACAAAATTAAATTCTATCCGGAATTATTTATGTTTATCTACAACTCTGTGTTATAAATCCAACTCTCATGTTTATTTTACAAATGGTAACAGCCTCCTCAATCATTCTGCAGTCCATCACAGGCAATGTTGAAGTCCATGGGTGTGCCTAGATGAGTGCAGATGCACACTGCACACATTCAGGTGTGCCCCATGCCATTAATTTCCAGTGCAGGATTTTTATTTATTTATTTTTTATAGAAGGAGATCCTGGCATCAAAAAAACCTTAGTCTTAAAAAGAGTGAGGTAGTGCATGTGGCAGCAGCATGCACCACTGGAAGCCAGCCTGGCCAGCCAGAGCCACACTCCAGTTGCCAGCCAGGTTCTGTGCTGCCAGATTGCCGCAGCTGCAGCCTCCAGAGGCCCTCAAGACCCCTGATACGGCTGCTGGTCCCAGCTTCCCCCACCCCATCCCACCCGAGGCAAAGTGCCATGTGCCTTTTTCTCTGGGGAAGTACACATTCCCACTTGTGGGGATGCACCCTATGGCTGCATACAAATGTTCACAACACTTGGTTTATGATCACACGGCTTGTTTTAAGCTGTGCATGATCATAGATCTGGAGTGGCATGTGCAGATATTTGTTTTTACCAGGAACTGTAACAGGAACCCAATCTAAGTAACTCAGGGTGAGGGTAGGGGCTTGTGGGACAAGGGGGCTAGCGGGTCCATAGAATAGGATTTGCAGGATTGGGGGGTGGCTGGTAGGTCTGGGAGGAGTTGGTTGATTGGTTTAAGGCTGGGGTATTGTTCACCTGGGGATGGAAGGTCAGGGTCCTTGTGACAGAGAGCCACCTTGAGGCCAGTCACAATGTCAGCAAGCCCGCCTATCTAGGGCAGTCTGCCCTGTCTCTCCTGCCACACCTTGATGTAAAAAGAAGATGGAAAATTGCAGGATGCTGTCCATTTTAATGCCCTGATGCCTAGAGTGTTATACAGGGCTCCGCCCACCCCCACTCCGGCCCTTCCCATGTCCCATGCCTCGCAGATGGCATCCAATTCCACTGTTACTCCCCCAGCCCCTTAATTGGGCCACACTCGGCATCTGGCCCAACTTGGCCTCAAATGCCCACAAACATGCCTGGACCTCCTGTCCCTTCACTGGGCATCAACTCTGGCTACTCTGGTCAGCCCATGTGCAGTCCTTCAGGTTCCCTAAGGCCCTACTCTACATGGCCACTGGTCACTACTCCACCCTCTGACTGGGGCTATGGGGCCTTACACCCCACGGGGCTCAGGTGTCCATAGACATGCCTGGCCCCTACTCCTGGCCTCAGATGTCTGTCACTGTTCCTGGACCCTGCTTCAGGCCCCACTCAATGGGCCTGGGCCCCCATGCTTTTCTGTTGGGGAGTGCTACCCTAGCCTTTCCCCTCCATGGGGTACCCACAAGGCAGTGGGAGCTGAGGCTTTCAAGCACCCCATCCTCACCTTTCACTGGGGAGGCACTGGTGTAGTATTTCTTGGAGACTGCCCTGCCACAAGCAGCCCCACCACACCATCCAAACCCAGTATGATGCAATTTTAGGTCATTCAGCAGGACCAGGAACCTCCTCCATCCCCATAGTTTCTTCCCTTTACCTCCAGTTGTTCTTAGAGCAGCAGCTTCAGCCAGGTGATGTTCTCCCTCCAGCTGCCTGCAGCAACTGGCTGTACTGCTCAGGTCCTGCTCTTATTCCCTAACAGCTAGGCCCTCCTTCCAACCAGGTGGCCTCTTGCTGGCCATGTGATGCTCCTCATTGGCACTGCAGTCACCTGCAGGCTACTCTGCTGCCTGCTCAGGCCCTTAAAGTGTTAGGCAGCAAAGGTGCCCTGTCACAGTGCTAAAAACAGCCTGGTCTGGGTTGGGGGTAGGAAAAACATAGCCCGCAGACTGGAGTGAATGGCTGGGCTTCCCCAGCCCCAGGGCTGTCTCTGAGTATGTTTTCTGGATCACGTTATCCGGTTCTTGATCTAAGTTACTTCACCTATTCAGGGGAAGCAACTTAGATCAGGCCTCCCATTTTTGGCCCAATTTAAATCCCCCAAATGTCTGAAAATGTTTAGATCAACTTAACACTAGTTAGGTTGATCTAAATGTAATGTCTGCACATACCATATGTTTCAGCCTCAAACTATAGCAGGCTGTCTCTCTGTTAGCACTTTAAGGAGGGACAACAGAAAGGGGGAACTGAAATAATTATCACCTCCACTTTGCCATGGAATATCAAAATGCTTGACAAAGCAAGCTTAGATGTACGATGCTTATTTTAAAAATGGGGAACAGATGCAGAATGGTGAAGTAATTTGCCCAGTACAACAGATGAGTGGTAAATCTAGGTACAGGCCTAGATCTCTTTATTTCCAGTTTAATGTCTTCAGTATTAGATTAATGTGGGGGCGGGGGGGGGGGAGAGGAAGAAGGTTAACAAAGAAGAAGGCCTTTTAGTGCTTCTTCAAAGCATGAGCATTTTCAAATGTATGAAATGCTCCATCAAGTTAACTATTGGATTTTGCAGTAACTTTAATGATATTTAACCACGTCCTTAAAGTTAAGTTCATGCCTAAGTGATTTGCTGAATCCCAGCCAAGATGACTGAAAGGAAAAAGAAAAATAGTACAGGAGTGAGATTTGAAGCTTGAGGGACTCCATGGACAAGGAACATTGGAAGAGAAATATGCTTGAGTGGAGGAATGGACATTCAACTGGGTGATATTTCTCAATTGAATAATTTTTCTCTGAACAATGCAGATTCAAGTATTTTTGTTAGATTAATCAAATTATTTCAGCCAAAGAAGTATGGAGAAACTTTTTTTAGAAGTCCAAACATTTTGTTTCAACTTTTCTAACATAAACATTGCATAACATAAACATTACAATTTTTCATTTTGAAGCTTTTTGTTTTGAAATATATCCAAATCTAATTAAGTGAAAAATCGATTTTTTGCATGGCTATAGCTAGACAAAGACCATTTTAGTAGAAAACCCCACGGTCTAAAATATGTATAGAAATGTTACCATCTACTCCATCCTTTTCAGTTTAGGTGCCAAATAACTAGTCAGTCAAATTATCAAGGGATTTCTTCTTTTTCCACTTATAATCATCAACAAGAGGTAGAAATTGTTCTGAACTGGTCTTTTTGCCTGTATTCAGCAACAGCAGGCATCCAGCACAGATTGTCTCTGGGAAGGATTTGCTTTAGGTCTAGAAAAAGAACAACAATCTGGAGTGCCATAACATGCTTGGCAGAGCCTAGTTTTTACAGTCTGTGTTTCCTCCTATCAAGGGAACAGTGTAAGTTCAAAGGTTTATGATATTTTGCAGAGCTTGAACAAATAATTCAAAATGAATTAACTGCCAAATATCCCTACTTTTTTCTGTTCACAGAGGGCTGAATCCTTTCACCCTTATGTGTCTAAATGGTACTTGTGCAGTCAGCAAAGTATAGCTCTGTAAATATAATTTTTGGCATCTACAGACAGTAGTGTAACTAAGGCGGGAAGAGAGTGCACTTGCCCTGGATGCTGACTATGAGGTGGGTGCCAGGATCCTCCTGCACCAGGAGTCTTTGCCACAGCAAGAGAAGCCCTGCACTGCCCCTGAGCAGCCATAGGAATCAGGCAGGGCAGTGCCATGCCAATCAGTGTATCTGGCAGGAAGGGGAGGGCAAATAGAGCAACTGGAATGTCCCCACCTCCACTCCCACCACTGCAGCCTTTGCAGCAGCAAAGGAAACTCTATTAAACCAGATACAGAATTATTGCTCAGAATTACTAAATGAATTTTATCACCAGTTTAGTTCCTGATTCACTATACTTGCAATCTACTGCGTAGATGAAACTAGTCACATAAGCCACATTGTATTGTTCTGCCCTCTGGATGAATGTAACTCTCTTAAACAAGTGTCTGCTGCAAATTCTTAGGACTGGCAAGTTAAGGGTCCCACCTGCACTGAGTTCAATGTGTCGATGAGGACTGTTTGGAGATATGAATCCAATTGTGTGGATCTCATTATTTCATAGATTTCATAGACATTAGGGCTGGAAAGGACCTTGTGAAATCATCAGGTCCAGCCCCCTGCCCAAGGGACAGGAAGTCAGCTGGGGTCAGATCATCCCAGCAAGATAAGCATCCAAGTGTTTCTTAAAAGTATCCAAAGTAGGTGTTTGCACCATTCCTGTGGGGAATCTATTCTAGACTCTGGAGACTCGTATGGTAAAAAAGATTTTCCTTATGTCCAGTCTAAAACAGTCTCTCAGCAGTTTGTGACCATTAGACCTTGTCTTCCCTTGGGGTGCCCTGGTGAACAGACAATCTCCCTGTTCCTGACCCCTTATATACTTATCGGGTGCCACCAAGTCACCCCTGAGCCTTCACTTCTCCAGGCTGAAGAGTCCCATGCCTCTCAGCCTCTCTTCATAAGGCCTGTTCTCTTGACCTCTAATCATGCATTTGGCTCTCCTCTGATCTCTCTCAAACTTCTCCACGTCCTTTCTAAAGTGTGGAGCCCAGAGCTAGATGCAGTACTCCAGCTGTGGCCTCACCAAGGCCGAATAAAGAGGGAAGATGACTTCTTGGATCTTGCTTGAGAAGCTTTGGTAGATGCAAGCCAGAGGTTTATTTGCTTTGCCGGCTGTGGCATCGCATTGGTGGCTCATATTCATCTTGTGGTCAATCATGACCACCAAGTCTCTTTCAGTCTTTAAATGGTTGGGACCCATATATTTTAAACAAACATATATTTTAAACAACACTTCAGCAGGCAGCTTTAATATTTGTTACCTGCAAGCATTTATGTGATTAAAACTCATTAAGGCCAAGGGAATTAGGACAATTGACAGAGACCCAGGATCCATGGATTCTGTTCCACAACTCTGCCACTTAAAGACCAGGGTCTGCTGCTATGTATGTGGCAGAGGCAGCAGTTGGACCAACAGTGGTGATTGCTGTCTTTCTAGCACTCACTCTAAGTGGGCAGACAGGGCTGGTGCCTCCACTTGTACATCCCTTGTCAAGTTACAAACTTAAAGCAAGTCATTTCACCTCGCTGTCTCTCTGTTTCCCCCATCGTTCTTTATCAGTCTTGCCAATTTAGACAGGGAGCTCTTTCAGGTAGGAGCTGTCTTTTACCACTTGTGTGTACAGTGCCAATGTTTTATTCATCTAGGTTAAGGCCTCTAAGTGCCATAATATAAATAAATGAACAAGAATATCAGTGAATCCAAATGGGACATGGACTTCTGTAAACAATTCATCTATAGGGAACTGATTAATCTTTAAGAAAAATTGTGAGAAAACTGATTTTTTTTTTTGCTGTTGCCGTTTCACTAATATTCAGTGAATAATTTATTCAACAGTTTCCTCTCCATCAATTACTGAATAAATTATTCACAAAGAGAACAAGTATCTCTGACCTCTGAACAACTGAAGGTACAAAATGACCGCAAATAATTAAAAATCACAATCACAAAAGAGAGAGGAAATAGTAATGTGTGACTGCAGCTATAATAGAAAGTCATACACAATAAACAGTGCAGAGATAAAGCTTGATTCTCATTTTGTCTCTCCGCGGATGCAGTGAATATTCAAGGTATGGGGGCTTTTTATTGCCTTAAAATGTATGCTGCCCACAATATACTTTAAATCTAGAGAAATAAATCAATAATCATCCATGATTTTCCTCTTAGTGGGCAGAGTTCACATAAAAGTGCAAGTCTCCTCTTCAGCAAATGGCTCAAATTGATTATTCTGGAAAGTTATTCTGCATACATGGCTGAAAGTCACATGACTCATAACACGTTTCAATACTTCATCCATGCATTTCAGTATTGCCATCCCATGCATTTCAGTGTGTGAGGCTCAGTAAACATTATCCTGGTTGACAGCAGTCCAAATTTCCTTATCCAGAAGGATTATGAATATGAAACCCTGTGCCTCTAGCACACTCACTTTCCTTCATAAGTCTTATTAGATATAATTGGTGATCTCAGAAAGCCTGTTTTTCCAAAGTAGAAGTGTCCTAGTGAGTGCGGACAAATCACTGAGAAAATAATTATGAATATTTATAGAAGCATCCTTAAATGGGTGGGATCAGAGTAAAAGAAAAAAAAGATGACTTCATCATCCAGGAAAGATAACGTTTCAAATTTGGGGTTCCTGTTTTACCTAAGGCTATAAAAAGCAAGTATTTCCAACATCAAATCTTTAATTTAGCTCAACATAAACATGAAAACTAATTGTCAGGATGTGATTTTCACAAGCAACAAAATGACTTACAACCATAAGCCCCATTGATTGAGGCACTTCTGAAAATTTTAGCATCAGTAAGAAAACAGTTATTAGCATTTTTGTTATGGAACTGATCCAGCAAAGCACTTTAGTACATGCTGAACTGCGTGCACAAATATGTCCCCTAATTAATTTCAAGTAAGCACATGCTTAAGTGCTTAGCTGAATCAGGGCCTATTTGGGTTTTACCATGTGATGTATACCATCTTCATCAAGTGGGATCAATGTTATTATATAATGCTTAATTTTCAGTGTATGATACATATTTCACTATCTTACACATTTTGCTGTTATGCACCTTAATGCATAAGATTTTGAATTGTGTCCTTAATGAATAGTCATTTATTTCAGAGACTGACAAATATATACCTCACAAATCCCTGCGTTTTTATAGTGATTGATACTGCCTTATCCCTGTCTCCTTGATCTTTTGATGGCTTAAGCTTTCTCCTTTAGGCACCTAGGCCCTGATTCAGTAAGATTAAATTGATGCATGAGAGAAGTTCCATCAAAATAATGTAGGCAATTTCAGGGGCAGATCCAGGGTGGTTGTATTTGAACCTCCCTTTGATTCCTGGTCCAAAGTTTAAAGCTTAATGCTTGGCAGTGGCATCAGCATTTCTATTCAGGAAGCAGCAAGGAACTCAATTGACTTCATGGATCATTATAACCTACCAGATTCCTTCTAAACACTTCATTCAAAAGGTGTTAATGACCCTCTCTCCTTTATAATCATCCTTGTTACATTAATCAAACTCTAAGTATCCTTTCTTCTGTAAATCTGCTGTCTGTCAGCTACTCCTGGTTATGTAGCATTGTGGACTGTTTTAAGTCTTAGCTAAAATCATTAACTCTGGTATGGAAATAACATTCAGTGACTCATTGGATGTATTCCCAAGGTGCCCAAGAATCAGAGAAAATTAGGGTTAGAAGGGACCTCAGGAAGTCATCTAGTGCAACCCCCTACTCAAAGCAGGACCAGCCCCAACTACATAATTCTATCCAAGGCTTGGTCGAGCTTGGCCTTAAAAACCTCCAAGGATGGAGATTGTATCACCTCTCCACATTAGCCTTTCCAGTGCTTCATCAGTCTCCTAGTGAGAAATATGTTCCTTATATCCAACCTAAACTTCACTTTCTGCAACTTGAGACCATTGTTCTGTCATCTGTCATTCTTGTTCTGTCACCTGCCACCACTGAAAACAGTCTAGCTTCATCTTCCTTGAAACCACTCATCAGGTAGTTAAAGGCTGCTATCAAATCCCCTCAGTCTTCTCTCTGCCTTTAAACTAAATAAACCCAGCTCCCTCAGCCTCTCCTCAGAAGTCAAGTGCCCCAGCCTACAAACCATTTTGGTTGCTCTCTGCTGGACTCTCTCCAACTTGTCCACTTCCTTTCTATAGTAGGGGGACCAAAACTTGACACAGTACTCCAGTTGTAGCTTCACCAGGGCAGAATATAGTGGAATAATCACTTCCCTCCATCTGTTGGCAATGCTTCTACTAATGCAGCCCAGTATGCTGTTAGTCTTCCTGGCAACAAGGGCACACTGCTGACACATATTGAGCTATTGTCCATGGTAACCCCCTGGTCCTTTTCTGCAGAGCTGCTGCTTAGTCAGTTGGTCCCAAGCCTGTAATGGTACATGGGATTCTTTCTTCCTAAGGGCAGGACTTTGCAGTTGTCCTTGTTGAACTTCATGAGATTTCTTTTGCCCCAGTCCTCCAATTTGTCACTCTTAATTCTAAGTCACTCTGAATTTTAGCCCCACCTTCTAGCATATATACTAATCCCCCCAGCTTGGTGTCATCTGCAAGCTTGTGGATGGTGTCATCCACTGGTCCATACCTGCAGGGGGCAGATCAGGAAAGCCAAGGCTGCAACTGAGCTCCGTCTGGCTTCACATATCAAGGATAACAAAAAGTCCTTTTTCAGATATGTAGGGAGTCGGAAAAGAAGCAAGGGTAACATTGGACCCCTGCTGAACCAAATGGGACAGCTGATAACCAACACCCAGGAAAAGGCCAATCTGCTTAACGGGTACTTCGCACCAATCTTTCATCAGGCCAATGGGACCGCCCCACCTAGCAAGACATGGGATGGCCAGGGCGAGGGCATATTTATATCCAGCATTGGTGTTGATCTAGTAAAGGATCACCTCGACAGGCTGGACACCTTCAAGTCAGCTGGTCCTGACAGTTTACACCCTAGAGTACTCAAGGAGCTGGCAGGTGTCATATCATAATCATTGGCAAAAAATATTTGAAAATTTGTGGTGCTCAGGTAAAGCACCTGAAGTCTGGAAGAAGGCCAATGTGGTACCCGTCTTCAAGAAAGGGTGGAAAGTAGATCCTGGGAACTACAGGCCAATCATAGTTTCATAGTTTCATAGTTAGTAGGGTAGGAAGGGACCTGAGCAGATCATCAAGTCTGACCCCCTGCCATGGGCAGAAAAGGATGCTGGGGTCAAACAACCCTGACTAGGTGATTATCAAGCCTCCTTTTGAAGACCCCCAGGGTAAGAGCGAGCACCACTTCTCTTGGAAGTTGGTTCCAGATCCTAGTCACCCTGACTATGAAGTAGTGCCTCCTGGTATCTAGCCTGAATCTACTCTCCATCAACTTATGGCTGTTATTCCTCATTATTCCTGGTAGTGCTCGGGGTAACAGGGACTTTCCCATGGCCTGCTGGTCCCCCTTGGCCAGTTTGTAGATGGCCACCAGATCCCCTCTCAGCTTTCTCTTGTGGAGGCTGAACAGGTTCAGGTCCCATAGCCTCAGCTTGACCTCAATACCTGGTAAGATTCTGGAGAAAATTATTAAGGAGACCCTTCTAGATAAGCTGGCTGAGGTCAATATCCTGAGGGATAGCTAGCATGGGTTTGTCATGGGTAGGTCTTGCCTGACCAATCTCATCTCCTTCTATGACCAGGTGACATATCACCTGGACAAGGGGGAAGAGATTGTCGTCATATATTTGGATTTTTAAAAAGCCTTTGATCTGGTGTCCCATGACCTCCTCAAGGAAAAATTGGCCAACCGTGGCCTCAGCTTCACCACAGTCCGATGGCTGGGTAATTCACTCGGAGGTCGGACCCAGAGAGTAGTGGTTGATGATAGTGAATCATCATGGCACTCTGTGTCCAGTGGCGTCCCCCAAGGCTCTGTCCTTGGACCAGTTCTTTTTAACATCTCTATCAATGATGTGGACATTGGTGTCAGAAGTGCACTGGATAAGTTCGCCGATGACACTAAACTTTGGGGCACAGAGTCCACACCTGAGGACCAGCTAATGATCCAGGCTGACTTGGATAAACTTAGTAAGTGGGCAGATACAAAGCTGATAAATGCAAGGTACTGATAAATGCAAGGTACTCCACCTCAGGGAAAAAAACCCTGCAGCATACTTGGCAGTGCTACGCTTGCTAGCATCATGGCTGAAAGAGACTTGGGAGTCACGATTGACCACAAGATGAACATGAGCCACCAATGTGATGTTGCATCTGGCAAAGCAAACAAAACTCTGGCTTGCATCCATAGATGCTTCTCAGGTAAATCTCAGGATGTCATCCTCCCGCTGTACTTGGCCTTGGTGAGGCCGCAGCTGGAGTATTGCATTCAATTCTGGGCACCACAATTCAAGAAGGATGTTGAGAAGCTTGAGAGAGTCCAGAGGAGAGCCACACACATAATCAGAGGGTAAGAGAATAGGCCTTATGAAGAGAGGCTGAGAACCATGGGATTCTTCAGCCTGGAAAAGCGCAGGCTCAGGGGGGACCTGGTGGCTGCTTATAAGTATATAAGAGGTGTGTATCAGGATCTGGGAGAACTTCTGTTCACCAAAGCACCCCAAGGAAAAACAAGGACAAATGGCCATAAACTGCTCCAAGACTGTTTTAGGCTGGACATAAGAAAAATTTTCTTTACTGTCCAAGGCCCCAAGACCTGGAATAGACTCCCTCCAGAAGTGGTGCAGGCACCTACTCTGGACTCATTTAAGAAACGTTTGGATGCTTATCTTGCTGGAATCCTTTGATCCCAGCTGACTTCTTGCCCCTGGGGCAGGGGACTGGACTTGATGATTTTTGAGGTCCCTTCCAGCCCTAACATCTATGAAATCTAAGAAATACACACACTTGGTGAACTCCATCCCATCTTCCAAATTGTAAATGAAGATATTGATCAAAACCAACCCTATCCAATCCCTGGGGCACTCCACTTGGTACCCTTTACCCTTGCACCTAAAGCCCTGCAGTCACTCTTGATCTGCTCAGGATCACCCCTGGCAGTATCATTGGTGCCCACATAAATGAGTAACATCGGGTAGTGCTCAGAGGGTAGGTCGAGTCTCAGTAATTCTTCCGTGACATCTTGTTTCCAGGCTCCAGGTAGATAGATTCCTCCATCCCGCACAGAAGGGAGTCTTCAATTACCACCACCCATCACTTCCTCTTCATGGCAGTGGTCTCAATCCTCTCAACCTTGGAGGCTTCTGGCCTAGTCTCTTCCACCAATGGAATGTGCTCCTCCTTCTCTGGCTCATAACATATTTTGGAGAAGAAGACAAACACAGGTTGTTAATATTATTCTGCAACCAGATCCTGTGCAACTATTGGACCAACACTATGATCAACTTGGCTTCCATTTCTGCCTATTCTATACAACAACATTCATAACAATTGTATCACTCTGATTCAGTCAGCATTTATACATTTGATTCATTACCTATTCAACTAATAATAAAGAAAGAGTCATGTTTTAATATGAACACACACAAAATTACTATAGGACTGGGATTATATTCCACATCAAAGAGCTAATATAGAATTTACCAAGAGCATGATATGCAGTTGATCTGTCCTTCTTTAGTCAGTACAAGGACCCTGATATGGAGAAATCTTCACCTTTAATAGAGACTGTCAAACCTTTCTATACAAATTTTAAAACCACCTACAGAATTCTAAAGTAGGGATAATTTTTATTACATTCCATAAGTTGGCATTAAAATAATAGAGATATTACAACACATTGGACTCTATAGATTTTCCTTCCCCTCCTTCTCCCTTCTCTCTCATTTAAGGTAATCTCTATAGAATTCTGCTGGAGTTGTTTCTATTGATTTTTTACAGATTTTTTCCCCTTGGGACTTAAATAATAATAATGAAATTTCCACTAAAATATTACAGAATGACCATTGTGAGAGAGAATTCTATAGGTATGTCATAGTAGTCATTGTCAGAATATTTTTAGCTTCTCTTCTGCCAAAAAAAACACATTGAAAAACTATGAGGTGACAAGAATTACATGTCTTCCAATAAATAGCTCCACTCCATTTTGGAAGTTAGCATCAATAGCTCTCACCACAAGCAAGGTGAAGGAGGGCAGACTGCCAAGCAGGCATACAAGCTTTTTCAATCAATAACTCTTTATAGAAAAGTAAGTGCATTTTTTTCTTTTAAAAATCCTTTTTTCCCCTGAATGAACTAAGTACCTAAAAAGGTGACTTTTCTATTCTGTGATTCATTATATATCAAATTTTACAATGCTCGTGGATGATGAAATAGGTAATAGACACACTTTGTTGGGGTCGTCTTTAACAGACACAGAATCCAGAACAAAATGCCACATTATTGGTTTGTTCCTCCCTACACCCTTAATTCCAGCAATTGCAACTGCTCACAGCTGCTTTTGCAGTGCCTTTATGTCTCTGAAAAATGTGCCCCCAATCTGGCTTGTGGGGGTTGATCAGAAGCAAAAGCTAAAAATCTTCCAGTCCAAAGGAGCTGAACCATGAATGTCAATGAAAGCCTCTTTCTTTCTGAATGTCGTAAGTATTAGGAGTTAATTTATGGACTCCTTTTCCTGAAGTGGAGACACTTAATCTGAATTCACTGACAGGCTGGTTGTTTTAACAGTGAGTTGGATATCAAAGTTCTAGACTGAGAGGCAGTAGTGTGGTATCTTCCCTGATTACCTAATCAATATTCCACTCAAGTTGACATATCAGCTACTACTTATTTTGCCTCCTGACTAAATTTTACAGCTTATTGCTTAATATTTAAACCATGTACATCTTTAAGGCAAAACTAGATACAGAGAGAGATACCAACATTTTTTGATTCACTGCTTGGAGAACTTTTAGGATAACACAGCAACAAAATGTTTATATTCTGAAAATGTCTATGTGATTTATAGCTTCAGATCACTCCTTTTTTTAATTTAGGAGGAGTCTCTTTTCCTAAAAAACAGAACATGGAATTCCCTTCTACTTCCCTCACCCCCCACCCCACCTTTAAAAAAAAAAACCCCAAACCAACATGCTTGGAAGAAGAAATAATAATTTTGTGCTTTAAAGCACATAGTTCAGAGTCAGGGGACCTGGAGCCAAGTCTTGCTCTCAGATACAAAAATGTCTGTCTGGAGTAATTCCATTAAAGTCAACAGAAAGATAATACAACAATTGGAAAGATGCATTCTTGTCCTGGCAGAGCCAGCAGACTTCCAGCATGACCTTGGCCATATTTCTTTACCTCCTGTATCTCAGATTCCCGTTTTCTAAAAGATATATATTCTGATGTAGTTAAAAGGTCCCATGAGGCTTAATCCATTAATATTTGCAAAGGCCTTCAAGTTCTTAGAATGGAAGGTCCTAGAGAAATGCAAAATATTATTTCTTTTTATCATAAGCTTTTATATTTTAAAATAATGAAACTTCCTGGAAACTGGAGAGCAATTTGTCATACTTGAAGCCTGTAGCTGAGCCAAGATCCCTTTTCAGGATCAGTAAACAACAGCAATGTTTGCAATATCATCCCTACACCCTGCCACTTAAAAGGGATCCCTTCACAAAATCAGAATTAATTCATAGAAATGATATCATAGTCCTGGTGAGCAGAACAGTGAGCAATAAAAGGTATTACTGAAATTACTGGAGGATGAAAGAGGAATCAAGAAATTAGGCATGGAGAGAGGATATTAGAATAAGCAAACTTGTTTTGTAGTAAATTATGTGGAATGTTAGGATTAGAATTGTGTATTGCTGCTACAGTAAATAGGAAGCTTATAGTTATGTCACCACTAACTCCTGATAACACCAAAAAATCTCACTGAGCAAGTAGCCTGCGGGGTGTGAATAAAATTATATGGAAAGAGGAAAAATGAATATGAAAGGGAAACATTCCAGGCAGCAAGCTGGTGGGGTTAGGGGTGACAGTCGTACACAGTAAGAAAAGTAGATAGAGATAGCATTGTCAGGAGTGCTAACAGATTCTGAAATGCTTTATGCTAAGAGTCTGCCACATGTCCAAATAAATCAACACGCATAGGGCTCTATTGGTCTAGATTCTTTTTCTACTGTAATAAGCATGCTTGTATGCCAAAGCCTGCCATTCTGAGGCCAAATCAAAGATGTGATATTAACTTCTTTCAAAGATGCAGCAACTGAGGCAATAGAAAAATGCAAATAAATCTATTCTGCATGCTTAAGCCCTTCTCCATTTCATGCATGCCTGGTGATGGAAAATGATTTTTTTTTTCCACCCTGCCTTATAATTCTAGAGGTATGAAAAATAGATTTTGTCACAGTAATGAAACACAGGAAAAGGGAGCTTGCTATAAACTGATTGCAGTTTAGAGTGAAGGGCTGTTTCTCATTAGCTTTGTTAGACTGGACATCATCTTTGGACTAGAGTAATTAATACAAGTACATTTGGATAGAGAGGGTGGGACTATTAGTGTAAGGGACTATGCAGAGATGCAACAAACAGAGAGAGAAAAAAAAATGTGGTCCTGGACAAATCCAAAGCTAGATGAACCAAAACTTCTAAACTTTTCATTAAGATACACAGCAAGAGAAATAAGCCTCTGACTGGAGCACCCAACATTTTGATAAAGCTTGGAGCATATGGCCTATAGGATTATATCCAGTATATGTTTCAACTCAGCCTTTGTACCTTGCTGCAAAATCTGACTCAATCTTGAGGCAAGAAAAGAAAGTTGCATTCTAACCTGTATAGACGGTGCTTGAAGGAAGGATGTAAGTAATGGTGTTTATATCCAGCAGCCTGTTTTTTGATATTCAGTCTTATGTGTACACAAATGTCAAGAGGTTTCAGTATTTTCCCACGTGTACTCTTTTAGCATTATACAGAATATGGTCTAGATGTGTGTGGGTGTGGATGTGTAGAGGAATGGAGTGGACTGGCATACTTCACTCAGTTATGTTGACTCAGTCAGAAGTGCAGTGAATGTTTGCATCTGCCATGCAATCAAAATGCTGCATTTGCAGAGAGATTAGTCAAGTTTCACGAATATAGAACTAAAAAATGTAAAGCTGGCAGTTCCCTCACTGTGGAAAAACCTTGACAAAAGATCTCCATTTCAAATGCTTAGAAAAAAATCTCTACGAATGTTGCTTACTCAGAAATATTAGAGAATTCCGTTCTTTGCTAAAGGACAAATTGTTCATAAAAGGAGAAGCAGTTCTCCGTAAAATAGATTAAAGGCTCTAATGATGGTATCATTAATTCTCTTACAATTCAATCTCGTCGTTACCGAAAGCACCAGGCCTCTCCACTCTATTATGTTTAGGGCCTGATTTATGAAACAATCCCACAAGCATTAATGATGCCACAGGTAGCAGCTGTAATATTTCAGGTGGTTTACAGCAGCGCTTCAACACTGGAACACATTTTGCTTCAATTCCATCGCACTTCATTCCTCATTTTGTAATACTTGGTTTGGTGAGCTTAGCAATACACACCTGATTTCAGTCACAGTACTTGATCAGCTCCTTTCCCTACACTTTACATCATGTTTTACCATCTGTATTCTCATTTTGCCCCTCCCTCTGTCTCCTTTCCACAATCCTGTCATACTGTATTTCTAAAACAGTCCTTTTCATACTTGCCAGCCATCTTTTCCCAAATCATCCAGCAAGCCTTCCCATCGTCTCCTTTAGTTTCCTCAGCCTCCCTTTCCTGAAGTGTGATCCTACGTATGTCTCTCATATTTACACTGCAAGTTCTTGAGGGAAGAAACCATGCCCTGGAAAGAAAATAGTTTTGTGGACAGGGAAATAGAAAGGGAAGGCCTGCATGAGGGAGAATGTGTGGGAAAGTGACTGAGGACACAAGCATAAAAAAAGTGGCTCATGGGAGAAAAGCTTATTTTCTACGTTTTGATTTAACGGTCAAAACTAAACTTTTAATCTTCCCTCACGCTCTCCCAATTCCTCCTTCCACAACATGAAGATTGACACTATTCTCCCTTCCACTCCAGAATGACCTCTGCCCCTTTTTCTAGATGCACACACGACTAAATGTTTCTGCTTTCCCCCCATGATTTGCTGTATCCATAAAGCTAAACTCTATCCAGGCCCTCATTATCTCATGTCTTAATGAGTAAATTACCACTTCTTCCTCTGTACTTTTGAGAAATACAGTACTGACCCACTCAAAATCCTACAAATATAGCTGTAACTGTTCATCACTTGAGCTGCATTTTTGCCTTTGTGTCCTCCAAAGGTTTTATCTCCGCTGTATCAACCAAAAATTACCCATCTTGACTTTTAAGGGGTTTATATGTGGAAGGGGAGGGCCAGCTGACCCCAGCTGGCCACTACGGTGAAAGGTAGTGGCAGAGGGTTTGGCTCTGCTGGAGGCTTCAGGCTACCTTTGACCAGTCTGGGGGATCAGGCCAAAACAAGCAGCTCTGTTGGCCAGACCAAACCCCAGGCTCAAGGCCAAGGCCTGACACTATCCACCTTGAAGCAGCTTTTCTCCAATTTGTTTATGAGAAGGTTATGTGGGACTGTCAAAAGCAATCCTAATATTTTAATATGAACTGACATAGCACCTACGAACCCAGTCATAAGCCAGCAACATATTTTTCTGGGTGCTGAATTAATGTAAAACAAAACTATATTCCTTGTCCTAAAGAGATTACAATAAAAGTATCAGACAAGGGCCGAAGTGGATACCCAAACAGAGAAAAGAAATACAATTTGACAATCCTGATCAACGTGCTAAGCAGTGGTCACAACATGTCCTCTGACTAAACACGGTTGAGTTTTTGGTAAGAAGCAAGATGTTAGGACTAAATGGATGGCTGGGTTTTTGTAGACACCATAGAAAAAGGCAGTTTAGGGAAGTACTTGATGGAGGACCAGGATGTGGCTTTGTGGATGTCTACAGGGAGTGCCTTCCATGCATATTGGGCAGCATGAATTGTTCATAATGCTTTTTCATAAATTGAGTGGGAAATGAAGTCTGGCATCATTAGCAGAGGAAAAGCAGGGAGTTATCTAACCAGTATCAGAAAAACACTGCAAATGCAGCTTTGGGCTGCATTAATATGAGCATTAGGTGCAAGACATGGGATATGATGGCACCTCTTTACTAGTTACTGGTTAGGTCTTATCTACAGTATTGTGAGCAGGTTTGGGCTCCGTATTTTCAAAGGGAAATGGCAAAGTTAGAAAGGGTTCAGGGGTGGGTGACAAAAATGATAAAGAGCTTGCACATCGACCCATATGAGAAGAGGCTGTAAAAAATAGGTATGTTCAGATTGCAAAAAAGGTGATTAAGATGAAGAAACATGATAACATGCTCCCTTAAACACCTGAAGGACTGCAGTAAAGAAGAGGAAGAACACTATTTTTCTGTTGCTGCAGAGAGCAGGACACATACCAATGGCCTGTAGATGCAGCAAAGTAGGCTTAGAATAGCTATTTGGAATAAGTTCTTTACTATTATATCAGTAAGACAGTGACACAGACTTTCAGGGGAAGTTGTGGTATCTCCATCTTTGGAGGTTTTAATAAAGAGTTTGGGTAAGTGTTGGTTAGGGATGATCTAGGAGTAGTTATGTTAGGAGTGCTTCATAAAGGGCAACAGTTGGCAGCTCAGAAGTGCTCCCTCCCAACTCAGATTGCTGGGAGATTGTGAGAAAAGCTCTGTAACCCAGGGAAGATGGACATCAGAGAGGACCATGCTCACCAGAAGAATAAAGCAGAATGTCATAACTAGTTTTATTAAAGAAGATGAGAGCAACTTTCATAAGTTTATGGTGGTGGATACAAAAAGGAAAGTTCAGGATCTCCAGTCAGAGGTGGAGGTGTGGAATTATCCTTGCTGTTCTGAGGCTGCAAATCAGAAGGGAGGATGTTTATTTTTTCTCATGCTTCTGTGCTTTGCTGTTTAGCACATGGGGCCAGGAAGGAATATTTCTCCATTTGTTGCTATATGTAACAGAAGGGTTTTCTTTGCCTTCCCCAGAAGCACTGGGTGTTGGCTGCAGTTCATTTTTCAAGAAAGACAGGCTACAGAAGAGACATCAGTTAGATGGTCATATTGGAGTCAGACTTGAAAGTCAGACACCTTTAAATCACCTGATCAATGGCAATGAAATTGCCAAGAGACTTCTGAGCGTGCAAAATAAAGGAGTTTTGGCTTGTTCATCAATAAGATTTGGCCAAACTATGCCAGCCAAGCATGGTGAGGTTTTCTTCAGAAGAAGGTTTGGCGAAAATCCCTCTCCATCCCAAAACCAGAAAATGGTATTTCCAGCAAAAACAATCATAGAATCATAGACTTGTATACCTATAGACAATTAGGGTTGAAAGAGACTTCAGGAGGTCATCTAGTCCAACCCCCTGCTCAAAGCAGGACTAGCCCCAGCTAGACCATTCCACCCAGGGCTTTGTTGAGCCAGGCCTTAAACACCTCTAAGAATGGAGATTCTACCACCTCTCTAGGAAACCCTTTCCAGTGTTCACCTCCCTCCTGGTGAGAAAGATTTTCCTAATATCCATCCTGAACATCCCTTCCTGAAACTTGAGACCGTTGCTCCTTGTTCTGTCATTTGCCACCACTGAGAAGAGTCTAACTCCATCCTCTTTAAAACCACCATTCATAGAATCATAGAAAGTTAGGATTGGAAGGGAACTCAAAGGGTCATATAGTCTAACCCCCTGCTCAAAAAAGATCATCCCCAACTAGATCATCTAGGCCAAACCTTTGTCTAGCCAGGTTTTGAAAACATCCAAGGATGGATCTTTTACCACCTCTCTCGGTAACCTGTTCCCATGTTTTATTGTCCTCCTAGAGAGATAATTCTTCCTAATATCTAACCTAAACTTCCCTTGCTGCAACTTGAGACCATTGCTCCTTATTCTATCATTTGCCACTGAGAACAGTCTAGACCCATCCTGTTTTGAAGCCCACTTCAGGTACTTGAAGCCTGCTATTAAATCCCCCCTCAGCTTCTCTTCTCTAGACTAAATAAGCCCAGTTCCCTCAGTCTTTCCTCATAAGTCATGTCTCCAGGCCCCTCACAATTTTTGTTGCCCTCTGCTGGACTCTCTCCAATTTGGCCACAGATTTTCTGTAGTGAGGTCCCCAAAATTGAACACAAAACTCCAGATGTGGCCTCACAGTGCTGAATAGAGGGGAAGAATCACTTCCCCTGACCTACTAGTGGCACACCTACCAATGCAGCCCAGTATGCCATTAGACTTCTTGGCAACAAGGGCACAATGGGGGCTGGTATTCAGTTTATTCTCCACTGCAACTTCCAGGTACTTTTCTGCAGAGCTGCTGCTCAGCCAGTCAGCCCCCAGCCTGTACTGGTGTATGGGATTGTTCTGTCCTAAGTGCAAGACCTTGCACTTGTCCTTGCTGAACCACATGAGATTTTTTTTTTTTGGCTAAATCCTCCAATTTGTCTGTCACTCTGAATCCTAGTCCTACCGTCCCATGTATGTACTACTCCCCACAGCTTGGTGTCATCTGCAAACTTGCTGAAGATGCACTCTATGCCATCTTCCAGGTCACTAATGAAACCATTGAACAAAACTGGCTCCAGAACTGACACCTGGGGCATTCCATTTGATACCAGCTGCCAACTAGACATTGAGCCATTGATTACTGCTCTCTGAGTGTGATGCTTCCACCAGTTTTCTATCCACCTTACAGTCCATTCATCTACACCATACTTCCTTAGCTTGCCTGCAAGAATGCTGTGGGAGACCATATCAAAAGCCTTGCTAAAATCAAGGTACACAATATCCACCAATCTCCCAGTATCCACAGAGCCAGTCACCTTATCATAGAAGGTAATCAGGTTGGTCAGGCATGACTTGCCCCTGGTGAATCCATGCTGACTGTTCCTAATCACTGTTTTCTCCTCCAAGTGCTATAAATGGATTCCTTGAAGATCTGCTCCATGATTTTTCCAGAGACTGAGTTGAGGCTGGCTGTTCTGTATACAGTTTCCTGGATCCTCCTTCTTCCTTTTCTTAAATATGGGCATTATGTTTGCTCTTTTCCAGTCATCCGGAACCTCTCCTGATTGCCATGAGTTTTCAAAGATGATGGCCAATGGCTCTACAATCACATCAGCCAACTCCCTCGGCACCCTTGGGTACATGTCCAACTTTTCTAAGTAGTCCCTAACCTTCAGGTAGTTAAAGGCTGCTATCAAATGCCCTCTCAGTTTTCTCTTCTGAAGACTTAGAAGCCCAGTTTCCTCAGCCTCTCTTTATTCAGTCATGTGCTTCATGCTCCTAACCATTTCTGTTGCCCTTCACTGGACTCTCTCCAACTTGTCCACATTCTATCTGCAGTGGGGGGCCCCAAACTGAACACAATACTCCAGATGTGGCCTCACCAGTGCAGAATAGAGGAGAATAATTATTTCCCTCCATCTGCTGGTAACACTCCTCCTAACACAGCCCAGTATGCTGTTAGCTTTCTTGGCAATACTGGGCACACTGTTGACTCATATCTAGCCTATTGTTCACTGTAACACGCAGGTCCTTTTCTGCAGGGCTACTGCTTAGCCAGTTGGTCCCAAGCCTGGAGCGGTGCACGGGTTTCTTCCGCCGCAAGTGTAGGACTTTGCACTTGTCCTTGTTGAACCTCATGTGATTTCTTTTGGCCCAATCCTTTAATTTGTCACTTTGAATCTTAGCCCAATTCTCCAGCATATCTACTACTCTCCCCAGCTTGGTGGTGTCATCTGAAAACTTGCTGACGGTGCTCTCCATCCTATCTTCTAAATCATCAATGAAGATATTGAACAAAACCAGTCCCAAGACTGACCCTTGTGGCACTCTACTTGATACTAGCTGCCAGCTAGACATCAAGCCATTGATCACTACCCATTGAGCCTGATGATCCAGCCAGCTTTCTATTCACCTTCCAGTGCATTCATCTAACCAACCCATACTTCCTTAGCTTGCTTGCAAGAATACTGTGGGTCACCATATCAAAAACCTCGCTAAAGTCAAGGTACATCATGTCCACTAGTTTCCTTGCATCCATAGAGCCAGTATTCTCATCATAGAAGTCAACAGGTTGGTCAGGCATGACTTGCCCTTGATGAATCCATGCTGACTGTTCCTGATCACTTTCTTCTCCTCCAGTGCTTATAAATAGATTCTTTGAGGACCTGCTCCATGAATGGACGAGGTTCACATTGAGCCCAGACATGGAGGACGCTTGCACCTCCTTTATTTTCCTACTGGGACTAGAATGCAGGCAAGAGCAGTTATGGCAATGAACTATGCAGCTGCAGAGAATTGCAAGTATGCTCTTATCTTACTTCTTTGTACTCTTATTTTAACTCCTCCCTTTCATTTAACCTTCCCCCTTTGTAATCCAAAGTGCCATACACTGGTGCTTCTGAAAAGGACCTTGAGTTGTGGGCTTACTTCAGAAGTAAAATCATCAGGGTCAAATAGTTAAGGCAGAGCAGCCACAACACAGCCAAATAATTAAGGCAGAGCAGCCAGCAGCAGAGCAAGGCTGAAGGTGAATTTCTCCCAATATCCTCATCAAAGTCTGCAGTTATCAAGAAGAATCATTTATCTGAGAAACACTGGAGATGAAATACCTGAATCTATTTTTAAAAAGGTATGTTATTGGCATGTAAAGCTATTATTTGTACTGCTGGGGAACCCGACAAAAAATATTCTTGTTGGCTAATACCAAGGAAACTATCAATATGACATATGCCTAGTTGCATGAGTCCCATGTTGGATGTTTTACATTGCTTAGGATGCAAGGAGGAGTCCCTTAGGGAAGTAATCTCTATAATTGAGAAGCCGTCTGCTAGGACTCTTGAGTCTGTTTAATTCGGAAAGAATTCAAGTATACTTGCCAAGGTAAATTCCCTTTCCCCATCCTTGTGCCAAGGTCTTCCCAGAGCTGCTATGTTTGTGTGACCTATAGATACTCAGGCAAGGCAGCTACTTCAAAATCCATTTATTTGTTCCTTTGAAAGATCATGAACTGCCACTAGTAACACCACTTTCATTCAATAAAGTGCCTTTCATCTGATGAGGGAAGAGTTTTACAAACAATAATTAAGTCTCAGAACACTCCTATAGGTGACATAAATAATATTCTCCTTATTTTGTACTCTAAATAAGATAAGGAGCAGAGAGGTTAGTGAAGGAAATTGGAAGAGAACCCAGAAGCATGAAATCTAATATCTTGGCCAGTAGGCCAGGGCTGTTCAGCTTGCCAGTAGGCCAGGGCTGTTCAGCTTCTAAGCAGCCAGAGGTCACCACGAGTCATGAGTCACACCAGCAGGGGCTACATGCTCTGTGGACTGCACCAGAGTAAGCCTTGGCTTCCCCAGGCTGCACACCACACAGGAAGCTCCACTGCTGCACTACACATAGGGGAACTCCACATCTGCTGCACTGCATGTGTGGTTTCCTCAGCTTCATCTTCCAGTCCCCAGATGCAAGCTCCTTCACTATACTATGCCATGTTGGCACCCCAGGCCACAGATGCCCTGCACCGGGGGGCTACAACAACCCTGTCCTGCTCTCTGAAAGCTGGAGGAGAGAGGGAGAGCCTGGAGACCCTAGATGCTGCTGAAGCCAGAGCAGTGGGGGGAAGTATGACTGGATGGGAGCTCAGGGGGCCACAAATTAAACCCTCACTGGCTATATGTGGCCTGCACATCACCAGTTAGACAGCCTTGCAGTAGGCCATCATTTTCTTACTTTACAGTAGATTACAATTCACTATTAATTTTATCATTGTGTCAAAGATGGCTTAAAACTAGATGAAAAACTGCCATCTGGAGACCATGGTGATGTTTTATTTTCTGTATTCTTGTTTGCCTCATACATATTTTATTGTCTTCTCATAAGACAGCATCTGCAAGGCACAAGGTAAAGTAAGTAGTCCAGAAAGGGTCATCTGAGTACCAGGCTCAAATCCTGTTTCTTCTTAATATTTATTTTTCATTTAATTCTTTCTTCAAGTAAAATATTTTACAGTATTTAAATGCTGTTAATATCAAATCTGTTCCTTTTTCATTGAATAAAAGATGATAGCTGAAATGTTGACTGTTCTTTTATTTAAACAATGTAGTTGATTGGGAAAATGATGAAAATAATGATCATCATGGACAGTCAGCTTTTTCAAACTATTTCAGAATCAAGGTTGCTGGAAGAATTTAACCCCAATATACCATACCATTACACTTCTCTTTTTCCTGCTATGCTATTCCCACTCTGCATGACACTGTGAAAACAGAGGTCAGGACCCTATTAAGAGAGGTTACAGAAAACTGAAGAAAGGAGAATTCATACCACTTTTAACATTAGATTTGATGGCCAGATTTGCTTCTTACTGTCCATTACTTATATCAGAGCTTTTCATTGGTAACATCATAAAAGAAACCTCAGTGACCTCATATTCCAGGTCAATACAGAAGGGTGTATATATGCCCTCTAAGTACAAAGCCATACAACTTTAATATAGTTTTAAAAGTCGAGTTTGCCAAAATACTGGCTTGACCAAAACTTATACCTTAATTTATCATAGCTAACCCAAGCACAAGGTCAAATGCAAACCAGCTGATGGAATTATACATATCCATGAGCACCATGTCTGAGAAAATGGACTTGGTGTCCACCTCAATATTAAACAGAAAAAAAAGATGAACAGAGATGACATAATTTTGACTATATATCTAGATTTGCAGTGTTCAGGTGCACCACCCCACATAATTCTATAGAAAGAGATTCACACTTCTTTCATGGGTTTCTCAATGCTTCCTCACAGGGAGTATTCTGTTACGGAGCAGGCAAGTCTAAACATGCATATTATTGCGATATATTTATCATGCCGAAGCTTATTGCTCCTGGGCATCATGTCTACACATGTACCCGGGACCTCAGCATGTTGAGCTGAGTTAAGAGTAACTCCAGCTGGTGAGCGTGGGGAGGACGAGGGGCAGTTTGCCAGGCTGGGGCTGCTCCAACCCAACTCAATGCACTACAGAGGGGTTGGCTGGGACATGAGAGTGCTCCATTGTGGGGCTAGCCAGCAGGCACTCCCTGCACTGAAGCACCTTCATGCCCTAGCCAGCTACAAGTGTCTACAAGTGTTCTGCTGCGGAGTAAAAAACTCAACATCAGACTAGTACTTGTATTTACAAGTACTATCCCGCTGCAGAGTTAATTAGTTTATTCTAACTTATCTCTGTGCATGTAGATGCCAAGATGTTTACTACAGAACTAATTAGTCTACTTTGCAGTAAATGTCTTATGTAGATGCACCCAACCACACTGCTATGTGTTAGTCCTTAATTCTCCAGCATCAATAAGTGCACAGGGAATGGCATGTTATGTGGGATCCAAAACTTGTTACAGCAGTAGGTGTGAATGAAAAATACATGGGAAAAGATTGAAACTTTTTGTCTGTTCCCCAAGCTAACATCGCAGAGATGGCATATTGGTGGTAATAGTCTGCTATTTATATGGGGAAGTTACAAGTTATTAGTCTCCCACCCACTATCCAGGAGCAGAGAAGGTATTGTGCCTGAGGTGACATGGATAAAGCCAAGAGGTTGGTGGTGTCCTTGGCAACCATAGTTTCTGTAAAGTCTAAATTACAA
The DNA here is from genome assembly GCF_030867095.1 of Alligator mississippiensis. Lineage (NCBI taxonomy): Eukaryota > Metazoa > Chordata > Crocodylia > Alligatoridae > Alligator > Alligator mississippiensis. The sequence continues at coordinate 49,095,547 of NC_081830.1, read as the reverse complement.
CCCCCTCCCCCTGGCAAAAAATAACAGACTGCAGAATCAGAGCAAAGGAAAATGAGAATAGATTGCACAGTAGGAATAGACTGCAAGAAGCTTAGAGATAAAGGGGAAAAAAACTGGGTAGTAATCTAGTGAGGTAGATGGGGGCAGGAGGGCTAAAGGGTTTCTCTTTGCTTTGTCATCTGTTTACTCCAATTAACCAACAGTTATTGCCTTTAGGTTGAAATCAGTTCTTCCTGATTAAAGAGAAACCTGATTAAATATGTCCCAATTAAGTAGAGTGGACTATTTAATTGTTTTATTATTATTCACTATATTATTCACTGAAATGCTTTCAATTTCTTAATTAAATAATTCCCACGTTAAAATATAAAAAACAATGCAAGACAGAAAATCCCACATGAGGAACAATGGGAAGGTGATCATTATGTGATGTTACTTCTTGTGGAAAAAAAAGAGCACTGAAAACTTAGTCAACAAAGATGTATATACACCCAAGTGCATTACACTATATTCAAAATAATATCCTGACAACTGCAGTATTGGCAGATAGCGTTAACAAATCGATACCTAACATGCTGAAGTATTAAACATATTATTTATATGCTGAGCACTTTTTAAAACAAAGTGCACTGGAAAGTGCCCTATACAAGAAAAAATATCCTTTTTACAAGCATGATTTTATTAGTATATCAATACTGTACCTCCTAAAACTATTCTCATATATGTTTTACCAAAATATTTTTTCTTGTTTGCTCTGCTGATACTGATTATCTAGATTTATAGTTGCTGTTGGAGGAGCCAAATATTTTTTCCTTTGTGTTACATCACGGAGAGTAAATATGTAAAAAATTATGCTAGAGGAGGAAAATAGATTTTTCAACCAAAGCGCTGGTTATAGACTTGGTTTCATAAAACAGCAAGGTATAGAATGGCTTTTCAGCTATGCTTCGTTGTAAGAGTTATCAAAAATGTCTTTGTCTCCAACAGAACATTTATAAACAACTATGCCATTTTAAAATAATTTAAAACAAAATAACATATAGAAACACTTTATATTTTAGATTGCACAGATGGATCAAAGAAAATCTTAGCTATACTCTTTACAATTTTTGTTCATTATATTAATGACTTAGTGTAGCAGTCTAAATATATGGATCAAATCCAACATTGTTCCAGTGATGATGAGTATATTATACTGTTATAGTAATGATATGTGAAATATGTTGCTACATGTATCTTGCATGTTGCTAAGCCTTTATTATTTGAAAGAGGTAGATCAATTAAGTACAAGAAAACATTTTTTAGGCCAGGATCAATGTTTCTTGTGTAGTGCATGTGAAAAGCCCTTAACATTTATGGGACTTGTCCTGACAGGGGAGTAATTTTATGGACGTTCATGGATTTTTTTTTCACTCGAATATGTTTTCTCTCACCTATTAAGAGAAATACTGTCTTTAATTTTATGCCTGTCTATACACATCCCTTGGCTAAATCTTCTAAACATGTTCCTTTTAGTCCAGATAGTGTTATGAATTTGAAAATAGTGTTTGACAATTTGGTAATCAGTCCAGAGTACTTCAGAAAGATGGGGCAGGAGGCACAAGAAAAAAGAAACTTGCTAACTTCTGCCTCCACTGCAAATGTGCTTCCACAGCTATGGGTAAAGTAATAGCCTTGCAGTTAATGCAAGGTAGCTTACCCCTCAGTAAAAATTACTTAAGCTATGTAACGTAAGAGTGTGCATATGGGCAGTTACAGCTGACGGGCTGTAAATTCAGATCCTAACTTATTTCACGAGACCATGTTTGTGTGTTAAATCCCCAGGTGGACACTTTCATTCAGGAGTAAAGTGGCTTTAGATCACTGTAGCTTAACACGTTTAGTAAATTTTCTTTAACTTTCATGTGTGTCCTATGTAAAGAAGCCTTTTGATCCCTTAAAGTTACTGACATGAGATAAAACATGCCACCCATTTACATTCTGACTTACCTATACTAATTCTTTTTTGGTAAATGGGAGTACAAAGTTGGGGAGAGTAAAAACAATAAGTAAAAAATGAAATAGGAAAAAAAATATAAATGTAAAGAAAATGAATGCAAAGAAGGTAAAAGAGATGAGGGCAGTTTTTCCAGGGCATCTTGTGATGGAGTTTGTTTGCAGCACTGTGGGTGCATCTACACGACACACTTTAGTGCGCCGTAGATGAAATTACTGCATAGTAAATGTCACCGACTACATGTGCAGACCCTTACTGTGTGGTAATTTGCTCTAATCAGCAATTAATTTGCTACCAGAAAATGCAAGTAGCAAATTAACTGCTGAGTAATTACTACACAGTAAGGCACATGTAGACAGCCAACCGGGAGCAAATTTGCTCCCAGGTCAGCTGGCCAGCAGGGGACGGGAGATTGCTCCCTGCTCCCAGGAGCTGGCAGCTGCCAGGGTGGGCTCTGCCAATGGAGCCTGGGCAGGGACTATGTCCCTCTTCCCTGGCAGCAGGAAGCTTCCAGCCCCTTCTCTGCTCCATGATTGTGTATCTGGAACCAGGAGCTTCCTGCACAGGGAGACTTCCCTGCCCAGCCTGGAGCTACCTGGGACTTTCCCTAGACCAGGACAGTTCCCAACCAGCCCTGGGCTGTGCAGGGAAGCCTGCATGTGCTTGGGGGCTTGGAAAGAGCTGTGGAAGAGGGGCAGGACCCAGTCACGTGCCCTGATTTGCCAGTGGGGTAGCTAGCAGTGAGCCCTTGGCTGAGTGGGGATTCCAATCATGGGCTCACTGCTAGCTGTCCCACTGGTGGTTTAGGGTAGGGGGATGGGATGTGACCCTCTCCCCCACCTATTTCCAACTGCCTACCCCTGATTGGGGAGCTGGGGCCAGGAGCTTCCTGCTGCCAGGGCAGGGGGACATTGTCTCCACTTGGTGTCTGGTGGCAGTGCCAGCCCTGGCAGCAGGCAGCTCCCTAGCCCCACTAGGAGCTGTGTCTCCTCACCCCATGCTCCCTGCCAGCCCTGGGGCTAACACCCAGGGGGAGCCTAGAGGTGCCCCTGGCTGCTGCAGGGGGACAGGACAGGGTGGGAGCAAATCTGCTCCCAAATGCTTGCATGTGTAGATGCCTGCCTAGGGTGCGTTTACTCCAAAGTAAATTACTCCAGAGTAAACTCATTCATCAGCAGTTGCACATGTAGATGTACCCCATGAAAAGTAAAGGGGTCTAAGAAAAGAAAGACTTGGGAGTAACTAGGTTAAAATTAACTATATCTTTGCTAGTATATAAAAGGCCTAACTCAGGATTTCATCTATGTAGAATGAACCCCAATATGTTTCATATTTCTGTAGTAGATGACTTTTCATCCTATCTGCGAAGTGAGTTATTTCTCCCAAATATGCACTGCAATCATTAGCTTCTCTGTTTGTTTTCCAAAGTCATTTCTATCATTGTGTGTATTTCTGATGTTTGACTTCTTGCCAACATTATTGAGTCTTCTTCATAGTTCTGTTTTGTTTTCAGGTTACCTTCAATAACCCAGAATGGTTTTATTAGCATGTTGCCATGTACGCCTATTGTATTGGAAAAGAGACTGTTCCCAATAACAAGAATGTTGTTTGTTGTCACTGGAAAGGTATAAGTTATAAAATATGGAGTATTGTCATAATCATTTCACTTTCTCTATAAAATTTACCTAGAGTTCCATGAAGCACAGGAATATGATCCTGTGAATCTCCATAGAACCTTTTTCCAGCAATCTCAAAATACTGTTTTTACTAGAATATAAGATAACCATGACTATAAGACAACCCCCTGAATAATTTGTTTCAATATATGGAACAGTCCTGGGTATGACCGTAAACTGAATCTGACTGGAGGGCCTGGTGGCAATGTGGTGGGGCTACTCGTGGCAGGGTAGCTCCTATAAAATACCACACTGTTGCAACCATCAGAGTAAGGTGAGTATAGGTCACCTCAAAATCCTAACCCTCACTGCCTTGTGGGTACTCCTTGGTTGGAGAAAGTCTAAAGGACATCACTCAGACAAAAACACATCTTCTCTGAGGCATTAGGCAATCAGCAGCAGTTCTTATCTGTTGCTCTCTAGCTCTACAACCATCGAGGTACTGAGGACTCAGTCTGGCCTTTGGATTCTGTCTCAATGCTCTAAAGCAAGGGATGGGCAGCCTCTATCCTCCCTACTTTTGCCTAGGCATATACAAAGGTCGTGGTAACTAGTCCTCTTATGCATACACCATGATCCAGAGGATTGGTGGCTGCCCACTTGATCTATTACAACATCATAAATATAGATAATTTTAAATCAAATAGCCACATTCTTATTCAGATCTTTCATCTTATCCATTTCCCCCACCTTGTAATTTTAAATGTGTGAATCATTGCATTTTTCTGAAATACTCATGGTACACGGACGCAAAATCTTTCACTCTGTGAGCTGCAGAGAAAAAAAATCCTGTACAGTTATAGTTTTATTACTACAATTTCTTCAGCTTTTTAACTGCTATGGGATTCTATGAAAGATTGACATCAGACCCTGATGTAGCACAGTTTTTGAGCATAAGCTTAATTTTCACTTTGTGAGCATTTTCACTAATGTCAAAAGGACAGCGTACATGCTTAAACTTAAGCACATATTTAAGTGCATTATTGAACAAGTGTCCATAAAAATAACATTCTCCCCATGCAGTGTTTTGGATATTATAGTTTAAGGGATAAATTCTTTTCAATTTATACCAACTCTACTCCAATAATACTCCACTGATTTTGCTGGAGTTGCTTTTGATTTACATCAACATAAGTGGGAGAAAAATCAAGATGATATTTACAATAAAAATGTTTTTAGATCTTTTGCTATTTCCATTGGAATAAAATTAAAATTATTCTGGTGGAAGCTCTGAATCCCAGTTCTTGGAAAAGGGGAAGCTTTCAATTCCTCTGATAGCAGGAGAGAATGCTGAATAAACCTATTATCTTTTCTGTGTGCCTATTTCCACTTTGATGTACAATAAATAAAAAATTAACTGACAATTCTAAAATATGAAGACACCATATCATTGTCACACTGCATTCTTACAAATCTGATCCACTCACGCTGTTTAAGCTGCTGAAGCCTTTGAAGTTAGAAAATACTACACAGGATCTTCTAGCATTGGTAATTAAGACATAGTGTGGCAAATCAAAAGAAACGTGCTACCTAGTATCTACAGTTCCTCCCTAAAAAAAGCAAGCTGGGAGTCATGATAATAAATCAATTGGCTCTGCCTTTCAGTAGGAAAAGACCTGTATGTAACTTGTTATATTATAACTCAATCCCATCTTGTATCCAAGATCAATTCCTCTCTCTCTCCATGCTTTATGATCTTTGAATTCTTTTTCCTTAGGATTAATTTTTGTCTTAGAAAGGGAGAGGAATATGGTGGTTTTGGAAACAGATCCTCATCATTTGTCTTCTCAGTGGGGAGGAGGGGTGTGATCCCATTCCCCACTCCTTCCCTCCCTGGTCCCTCTCCGTGATTATTTTTCTTCGTGCTGCTGTTGTTTTCCCATAAATTTAAGCAGGTTGTGCTTCTGAGGCTCTGCTAAGAGCTGAGCAGGCAAAATGTAGTTTATAAAGGTTTATTAGCACAACTGGTTAAGTAATGTGTTTGAGCCTCAGGGAACCTTATGTTCCAGTTAGTAGACTCCTTTTACATGTCATAATATATTAAAAAAATATAAACTATGCAACATTTCCATAAAGATAAATTGATATGCACCCTAATTGGAAAGATACAGAAAGCTCACTGCTTATTAATTTGCTTACTACAGTATACCATCTTGTACTATATAGATTTTGGCTGGGATTGAGTCATAGATATCATTAAAATGTTTAGACCTTAATCTTTTTTTCTACTGCTATTTTTATGGCTTTATTTCTGCTTCCAAATAGGCACTGGCATAGGGTATCATTAAAAAATATACCTAGAGGACAGAGTGTGTGTGAAGGGGGCGTGTGTGGAGGGGCGGGGGGTGGGGGGGGGCAGAAAGGGGTTGTTTTTAAAAGCAAAGAAAATTGCAGTATTGCAATATAATTTGACATTTTCTATCCTGGGTCTCTATGACCTAGCTCCTATATCTAGGTTAGGTCTTAAATTGAAGCTCTAGCATGATTTTCAGAAGATGCTGATTACCTGCAGTTCCCATCACCTCCAGTGAGCTTTGCAGGTGGTCAGCATTCTTGGGGAACAAAAAAGTCAGAAGGCATTTTCTTGTTTAGGAACCCAATGATAGGCATGTAGGTGTGCATCTTTTAGCTGAAGTCTCCTCTTTACATGTTCCTATTATATTAGCAAAAAGAATGGTACAGATCCACTGCTATTTTGATTTCTAGGAATGTAGTTGGGTGAAACATCTCATTACATAGCCATATGCTGAACAATCTTGGCACCTTTGCTTACATTGGTTAGTGCATTACTTGGCAGATAGTTGTGTTAATGCAATACATTTGTGACAGAAGTAACTAGGCTATAAACCTCTTATTGATACTAGGGAGCACAATAGTTCTACAGACAACTGGATGCAGCATAGGACTAGGTTCAATGTTTGGCTCTTCCAGTGATGTGCTATGTGACCTAAGATGAGTATGACAGGACCAGCCCTTGAGGGTAGCTGTGGTCTTTCCTGATTGCTTCACTAATCATGTCCCACTCCAGTTCCTAAGTGTAACGCCCTGCTATCTCACCTGCCATACCTTAATGTAAATCTTGTATCATGTTGGGATGCTGCCCCAGAGTCCTGGAGTGATCCTGGTGCTGCCTTTCATAGATTCATAGATGTTAGGGTTGGAAGGGACCTCAATAGATCATCGAGTCTGACCCCCTGCATAAGCAGGAAAGAGTGCTGGGTCTAGATGACCCCAGCTAGATACTCATCTAACCTCCTCTTGAAGACCCCCAGGGTAGGGGAGAGCACCATCTCCCTTGGGAGCCCGTTCCAGACCTTGGCAACTCTAACTGTGACGAAGTTCTTCCTAATGTCCAATCTAAATCTGCTCTCTGCTAGCCTGTGGCCATTGTTTCTTGTAACCCCCGGGGGCGCCTTGGTGAATAAATACTCACCAATTCCCTTCTGTGCCCCCGTGATGAACTTATAGGCAGCCACAAGGTCGCCTCTCAACCTTCTCTTGTGGAGGCTGAAAAGGTCCAGTTTCTCTAGTCTCTCCTCGTAGGGCTTGGTCTGCAGGCCCTTAACCATACGAGTGGCCCTTCTCTGGACCCTCTCCAGGTTATCCACATCCTTCTTGAAGTGTGGCGCCCAGAATTGCACACAGTACTCCAACTGCGGTCTGACCAGCGCCCGATAGAGGGGAAGTATCACCTCCTTGGACCTATTCGTCATGCATCTGCTGATGCACGATAAAGTGCCATTGGCTTTTTTGATGGCTTCGTCACACTGTCGACTCATGTTCATCTTGGAGTCCACTAGGACTCCAAGATCCCTTTCCACCTCTGTGCCACCCAGCAGGTCATTTCCTAGGCTGTAGGTATGCTGGACATTTTTCCTCCCTAGGTGCAGCACTTTGCATTTCTCCTTGTTGAACTGCATTCTGTTGTATTCTGCCCACTTGTCCAACCTGTCCAGGTCTGCCTGCAGCTGTTCCCTGCCCTCCGGTGTGTCCACATCTCCCCATAGCTTTGTGTCATCTGCAAACTTGGACAGAGTACATTTCACTCCCTCATCCAAGTCACTGATGAAGACATTAAAGAGTATCGGTCCAAGGACCGAGCCCTGCGGGACCCCACTACCCACACCTTTCCAGGTCGAAACCAACCCATCTACCACGACTCTCTGGGTGCGACCCTCCAGCCAATTCGCCACCCACCGGACTGTGTAGTCATCCTTTAATCTGACTTGACTCATTTAGCTGTAACCTTGGTCCTACTCAGTCCTCTAAAAAACTATTCCACTTTGTTGGCACTAACTTTGCCCTACAGGCACTAATTGGAGCCCTACAGGCCCTAATCTTGCCTTAGGGGCACTAATTGCAGCTTCAGACTCCCCGATAATGACACCTGAGCCTCTAGCTCTGTTTCATGCACTGGGGCCTCTAGCTCTGTCTTCACATTCACTCACCCAGCCCTGGTAGAGCTGCTGCAGCTCACTGGTCCCAAATCCTGGCAAGGAGGCTGTCTCTGTCCCAAACCACAAGGGGACCCTGCAGGACAACCCATACTCTGTTGGGTTCTACCAACTCAGCCCACAGAGCACCCCTCAAAGACCCCCCCCCCCATGGCCTCTGACTACCTCTGTTAACCCAGGCCTCTGGTTAACAGCACTGAAACACAAACATAGACACATGGATCTCTAACTTAAATTGAAACCTCACCTTGGGTCCCTGTACTGCTGCAAAGCCTCATCAGATGTCTCCCACCTTCCTAGGCATGGAGATTCTTTCCCCTAACAGTTTAAGTGGACAGGAGCTCCTCTCTTCTCTGAGGTCAGTGTCAAACTGAGCCCCTAGCCTTAGCTCAAGCTTATATAGCTCCTTACTCCTCCGACTTCTGGTCACCTGACCTGACTCCCTGGCAAGAAGCCCTAGCAAGAAGTAATTACCCCAAATCAGTAGTTTCCTGCCCTGTTGCCTAAAGTCTGCAGGATGACCCCTGTAGATCTTTTTTATGCCACCTTCTCTCTCTGCTAAACAGAAACTCCTCTTAAAGTGATAGGAGCCCTTGCTTTTTGTTACAGTCAGCCATTTCTCCTCCTATTCTTTACCTATATGTATTTAAGCTCTTCAAGGCATGATTTGTCTCTCATTCCGTACATATATAGTATCTGTCAGAAACCAGTCCACAGGATACCTCCAGAGGCTTGAGTTTCTTCCTGCTGTCCTGTCCCTTGTCCCAAGAAACAGACCAAGGCCTCCTCATCCCTGTAAGCCTCAGCTCCACTGCCCTTACACCAGACCTCACAGGTGCAACAGGGGAATTTCTGCTTGCTCCAGGTGGCTTCCCTTTCAGTTGTAAAAAAATAGGTCCTCCTTTCTGAAGAATGGGCTAGCCTGGAATACCACCTGACCAGAGATCTCTCTTTACCACAGGCAGTCAGTAAGGAAAAAAAACAAACAATTTATTATATAGGAAAAAAGAATCATACACAATCAACTGACTAGAAGTTTTAAGACAATAGAAAGACAAGAAAAGTTTCTTACCCCCTTATTTGACTACCACTTAGTCCTTCAGAGAGACCGGCTAGTATTTTGAGAGATCAGCCTTCCTGCTAATTCTATCAGCTATGACTGCTGGGGATGTGCATTCACCCAAATCCTGAGGAAGTCCAGTCCTTGGCCTCTTAACAGGGAGCAAGTAAAATTCTTCCAAGCCCTGTCCCCCACCAGTAATTCCTCATCAATTGTCCCAATTTCTCATGTGTCTTAGAATCCATTTTTTTTTCTTTTTAGGGCACATGGTATTCCTCTGGCTGATGGGACAATAACTACAAGAAAGTAACTTGGGTGCTCATCCTATTTGTGCTCACTTCTGTCTGTGATTAGACACAGCAAATGTACTTGCCCTAGTGCAGGGGCAGGCAAAGTCTGGCCTGCAGACTGGGCCAATGGCAGACTCCATTTCCCAGCCGCCCTTGCCTGCATTATTGCAGCTGGTTTCCATGGAGACCCCAGGAGTAGCAGAGATGTGACAGTGAGGGGCCAGGGTTTCCATGGAGACCAGCCCCAGCAGCTCTGGCAGAGTGCATGTTAAGGTGGGGAGCTGCTCTGGGGCTGAGATCTTGTGGTGGTGACAGTGAGGTTTGGAGCTGAGGCAGAGCTGTGATCGGCTGCCTGTATGCCCTGAGCAGGGACATGCAGGAAGCAGATCGTAGCTCTTTCCAGGCTCCAGACCATGCCATCACCACTGCAAGATCCCAGCCCTGGCGCTGGAGCAGCTCCCTGCCCAGCTGTGCATCCTGTGAGCCCTGTTGGGGCTGGTCTCCATGGAAACCCTGGCCCTGCACCGTCACAGTCCCACCACTCCTGGGGTCTCTGCAGAAACCAGCCTCAGCATCATAGGCAGGGGTTGCTGGGAAATTTAATTTGGCCACCAGCTGCATCTGCTATTTTGCCCACCCTTGCCCTAGTGACACAATGGGAAGAGATACTTAGCAGTTTTGCCTACTCACTCTTCCTTAATTATGCATTTCTTAGTTCCCATCACTAAATCATGTCCAAAATAATAAAGGTATATAGAGATACCATAACATAATTTACACAATGATAAAAACAACATGAATGAATACAGTATAACATTGGATTTCCAATGAGACCTCACATGGCATATCAGTGAAATAAACAAAATGTGCATGGTACCACACAGACCCCTCAAATATGATGAGATTCATGACAATGTCAGTGGAGAATCGCCTTAGTCAGAATCTCTAGAGATACATCAGCACAGCACAAGACTGCATCAGCAGAGATACCCAAACTAACACCACTGGCCCCAGCCTTAGCCCCAGCCCCAGGACTGCACTTTTCCTACCCCCCACTGCTACCTATTTTTAGCCCCCTGGCCCACCCCCGAGATGGAAAACCCCCACCTCCCCTAGGCACCAACCTCCCTCCCCCTGACTGCCAAGTCCCCTGATCCCGCAAGCCATTCCTGATGCCAGTGTTACTAGTGTTTGCCAGTACAGGGAGCCAAATGAAGTAAGTTAGGGTGGGGGGAAGGGTTGGAGGGGGGTTGTTCGCTTTGGGCTGGAGGGGGTCAGGGGCTAAAAATAGCCTCTGGTTGGGAGGGGAGTCTCTCCAATCCCATCAAATCCTCCCCCACAAAGTTGCCACCACCCCCCGATTGGTCCATTCCCCCTCCCACACCCTGACTCATGTCAGTTGGGCTCCTGGCACTGGGGAATGCCAGTAAAACCAGCACTGGGAACAGTTTCTGGGATCAAGGGCAATTGAGTGGCATCAGGGCAGGACTGGAGGGATCTGGGGGGGTTGGCAGATTAAAGAGACTCTCTGATCCTGCCAACCCCCAAATCTCTCCAAGCCCTCCCACAGATCTTGCTAGCCCCCTGATCCTCCCAGGACTTCCCACCATGGACCCCCTTAGTTACCTGATCCTATCTGTCTCTCCCCATATCCTGATTTACCTTAGATCAGGCTCCCAGCACCTATCTAATCATTGAGTTAGATCAGAGGGCCATTTTTAACCCAATCTAACCACCCAAATTTCTCAGTGTGACATCTGTATGAAGTCCAAACGTCCATGAATAAATGGCTTCCAGTTCAGGAGCCCAAACAGGCAACGAGAGCTCAGGTACCTCTCTGTAGCAAGGTCTTGCACTGTGTAGACATATTCTACATGCCAATATGATACAAATAATATTAAGGGATGAATCCATTGCCAAAAAGTTACAGTTTGCAAATGTGTTTACATCACAAGATCTGACTCTCTCTCTCATTTGCAGAAACCTGGATTATGTACATCAGAGTGTTTTAAAAGCCAGAATTCATCAACTGCACTTTTCGTGGGAACTGCTGCAATGCATACCTAAGATACATTGCCCCTCAGTGTTAAATCAAATTTTCAGCTTATTTTGAGTAAAAAACCACACAGAGGAAGAGTCGGTATAAAATTTGCCACCACAACTCAGAAAGGGTAATCATTATGGCATTTTCATTTTAGAATTAAGTACTGAACACTAATGGTATTAATAAAAAACAGAAATGGCCTCACGATAAGCAATGATACCAGCACATATATGAAAGTCTCACTTTTCCTTAAATACTTTTATTAAGAGTTTTCAGGGCAAAGGTTAGATATTAGAAAAAAATAAAAATATACAACAAAATTGTGGGTATGGAGTGTCATGATAGCCACCAATGAATGTGTGTTCATGCTGCAAAAATCAAGAGATTCTTCTCTTCCACAGTCTCACTGCAGATTATACTTGCTGGTAACTGAAGGGGTTTTGTATAGACACTTATCTCATGGATATTCTGGCATAAACTATAAAATCTTCCCTTCTACCATGTGTTCAGCCTGACTTGGTTTGGCAATCTAGACTAAGGCAGATAGTTTCTACCTTGCTTGCACTGATTTTTCAACAATTTGGTTTAACGCTTTTTAGACGCACACCACACACACACATAAAGTTTAGCCTGGAAAAAGCATTATTGCATTATAGCTGCTGGCAAGCACTAGTCAGTCATCTTCAGAGTGTGGAATGTAAAGGTTCTGAGATGTTTTGTATCATGAGAATAAAAATCTGATTCAGTCAACTGGGAGGATGCATAAAGTGAATGGAAAATGGATCTAACAGGTAGGAAAGACACCATTCATACATATACAGTACAATTGGAGATGCATCACATTTCTGGTTGACTGGGGCTATCATCAGGCTATTGAATGAAGACTAGCTTTCTGATTTGTGCTTTATTTTCTCACCACACTAGCAGAGTTAAGGCAGTACAATCCTGTAATGTGGACACTGGTCTAGTAGTATGAAGATGCTTATAGTGAGGTAGCTTATTCCTATAATTAGAAGGGAAATAAACTATACTGTATAGTTCCATCAGCACTAGTGGTTGCACTGATAAAATGATTCCATTAAATAAAAATGTTCCTAATCAAAGATATCCCTAACCAAGATAGATAAAACCACTGCAAAATGTGTGCCAAGGCAAGGCTTAATGACAGAAAGAGTATCACACCAAGGGTCTAATTCTGTTGAGACTTCCACAAATGACAAACAGGAGGAATTCTTCTAAGGTATTATTATAATAAAATTTGTACTGCTTTGATAGGAGTGCAAAGTTGTGATTTTGAATTTAGTTAGCTAATCTGCTGTGTGCAGACACACATTTCATTTAAGAAAGGCTTCAGTTCAACTTAATCTTATTTTTTTTTAAATCATATAATGCTAAATGTTAGTATAAAAGTTTCCACATGAACTTGCACTAGTTTAAATACTAAGGCTGATGTCAGTGAAACTACCAGTGGCAATAAGAAGAGAACTAGGAATTACATTTAAAAAAAAAAGAAATTTACTATCCTTGTCAAGGTTGAAATCTTCATTTTACACCCTCATGCGATCTAAGGCACCATGTTTAAGGGGTGGCCCACAGGCTGGTGCAGCTCTGGAATCCAGGAGTTGAATGCCCTTACCACTCTCCACCAGCCCCTTGCCTTCCACTGGATTCAGCACCCTCAGGTGCATCCCTCTTGTTGAAGCCAATGGATATTAAAACTCTCATTGGATTCAAGGGAAACATTAAGCTAGGTTGGTACTGTACATGCCTAAAAAAATCTCACCTGCAAGCCCTTACAAGTAGTCGTGGTAGTCAGAGGCAACTGAGCACTGAATTTGTCTAGCGTATCCGTGCTGCAGTTGAATCATGGTTATAGGAAAGGAGGAGCTAAAGAATTTGATGATCATCAAATACAAAGTTGCACATTCAAGGACCTTTGAACTTCGCAGTTATTTTTGGCGAAATTACCATTGCTTATTAAGGTTAATTTGACAGAAAAAAACAGGCCTTGAAATATTAAGCATAAAGCCTCCATCTTACACTACATGCAAGGGGCACTTTGATGTCAATGTGCAGAACATATGCAGAACATATGATATGATATGCAGAACATATCTTTTCTCCTGTTCTAAGAACTGGGCTGGGGGAAAGATTCAAGTTAGTTTGGGGCAAAGTAGGAATAGAATTAAGAGCTCCTGACTCTCCACCTTGATTTCACTCCTAGCACTTGATTGAGGCAATATTCATAAAGTAATTTTATATTGTGTGGGACTGAGTTAACAAATGCCACCACCCACCCACTTACCCTCAGCCTCCAAGTCGAGAAGCTTGTGTGTGTCAGCATGAGTGTTGCATTTGTCTGTGTAAAAAATCTTCATTCCCCTGCGTTTTTAGAACTTGCAACATCATGTTAAACTGATGATAATTGTTGCTTGATATTTTTAAAGAAATCAATTTGATCTAGACCTAAAAGAAAAACAACCTTTTCTCTTTCTTCCAAAGTCTTCTGCTGTAGTACACGCATAGTAACAGGATGTCCACAAACTGAGGCTGACCATTGTTTCTTAGCAAGTAGAAATAGTCCAGAAAAGGCATAGGGGGAAAAAAAAAGGCTAGAGAAAAATGAAGCTCTAGTAGGAAAAGTCCAGTGAAAACAGAAAAGCCGCTGAAGGGTAATATTAAGAATCATGGAATACCTTAAGTATTGACAGTACTTGCAGTAATATATCAGAGACAAGGAAAAAATTAAAAGGAAACTGGGAGACAAGAAAGGAAGACAAGTATAATTTAAATAAATCCCTAATATTCATTTTGTAAAAATAACAGTCCTGATGAAATGGTATTTAACAAATAATATAGAAGTGATATTTAACTCCCCATGAAAAGTCTTTCGTAAATTTGGTCAAAAAAAAAAAAGCTTCATTAGAGTTCTTATATCACCTGTACAAATGCTTCTGGGCACCTATATATGAGCACAGAGGCTGCTCTGATGTGCTGGAATTCCAGTGCATTGCAGCAGATTCAATTAATCGAGTTTGGCAATTATCATGGTCCAGCTGCCTCCTGAGTCTGGGTATCAGCATCCCTGCACTTAAAAATGGCAGTGGGGGTGTTTGAACTAAAGCCTGTCGAATCAGCTTTAGTTCAAGTGTCTCCACCATTTTTAAGCACAGGGGCTCTGATACATGAGATACAGAGATGCTTTAGTTAGAGCGGCTCTTGGAGCTGCTCTAATTAAAGCACTGCCCCTGCCCTCCCCCTGGGAGCACATATGAAAGTGCCCACTATGAATCCAAATAACATCATCAGTTGATAAATTGTTTTCTTGATGACTAATAAAATACTGATCCTGAAAAAGCATATGCACATACTTAAACTTTATGTCTGTGAGTTTTCCCAGCGATTTTTGGTAAGACTAACCATGTGATAAAATTACATATGTGCTGAAGTGTTTGTAAGATCAGTGTCTAAAATTAGAACGTTAACTGCACCTAAATAAAGTTTTGGTCTGTGCCTAGTCAGCTAATATCCTCCCAAATTGTCATCCCTGCTTTAGATATGCCATTATTTTTCAAGCAAAAAGCCCCTCTGTTTAAAATAATAAAAAAGAAAAACTAAAATTTCAAAGACTTCACTGATCCCCTAAAGATTTATCTATTTTCTTCTTTTTTGTTCTATACAAGAAACTTGCTTTAATAAATATCCACTTTTTACAATTAACTTACCCTTGTCCTCTTCAAATCACAAGCTAGGATGGACATTTCATGTGATGAAATGAGATGATGGGTGTTAAATCTGACAACACTCCTTTTTCCCATAAGAAAATATTTATACATGTTTCCTGTCCCAGTGATTCATTTGAGTTCTGATATCAAATAGATTTTGCTTTACACCTCAGCCTGTCAGATGCATATAATCGCCTTGGGTCTAAATTTAAAACCTATCAAGGGAGTGAAGAAGACAACACCTCTTTTATTACAGTTTGGGGGAAACAATAAAAAAAATGCTTTGGATATTGAAATGGGCCACTCAGTACTTGGGTAGGTTTCACTTTGTACTCTGTAAGATGCAAAGAAACAGATGTCAACTAAATACAGTGAGGCTACAAAACTATTGCAAATACAGAAAAACCTGTGAAGACATTAAATTCCGTTGTTGCGCACACAGTGACTGAAAGAAAAAGAAAGACACTATTCAAAAAATTATTTACCCTCAGCAGCTAAATTAAAAAAAAAAAAAAAAAAGAGGTCTCTCTTGTAAACTAAAAAATATTTAAGGCCCTGATTCAGAAAAGCATCCCTGTTCAGGAAGCACGCTTAAAAATATGTCCTTAAGCCCTTCTGAAGACAATGGGATTTCCATGTGCTTAAGTGCTTTCTTGAATTGGGAAAGGGAGGTTTGTTGATGAAAAAATGAATAAAATAGTGTGTGAAGGAAATTCTACTGAATAGGGGAAAAATACCCCAAACAATCGAATTGACACACAGCCTTTATTCTAGACTGGTTGGCAGAACCAAGAACATGGAGAGGAGGAATAGGCCTGAGTTCGTTTGTGAAGTGGAGTCCTCTCAGCAGTGTCTAAGAAATGCTGTGGTAGCTGATAATCAATGCCTTTGAGGAGGAGAAAGACCTAAGATAAAGCCACTTCAAAACAGCTGAAAAGGGGATAGAATGCAAAAATGTGCCTGTAAAGAGATGCCTGAAAGTCCACAGGCAGAATTAGGATTTCTCCCATCCCTGTTGGGAGGAAAACATTAGCATAGTGGCATGGATAGGAGGATTGTGCACAAGGAGAATTCACAGGGCTTGCTGTTTTATTTTAAGAAAAAAAGAGCTTGTTTACAAGATGTACTTGTGAAGATCCCACAGCTCTAGTAATTAGTGTTCTGCTAATTAAATTACCACATCAGTGAGGCTGATAACATATGTGTTAGCAGGATTAAAATGCACCTATACCCATAGTCTTTTTTGTACTTTTCCAAGGATAAAGCAATTGTGGATTAAGTACTGGAAACATCCAGGGTAAATATTTCACTCTAGTGAACTATTGCTTTTCCTCAGTGGCACAAAGACAGTAAGCAGAAGTTCACTTCTGAAAAATATATATGGCTCAGTAAGAGTCTAATCATGTAACATTACATTGTGTTAGCAGAACTGTCTAGCAGCATGCACAAACACCATGGGGTCATCCAGATGAGTGCACATGTGCAGACTGCAGCATCGCAAACCACGAGTGCTGCACATGCTGGCATTTGCAACACTGATCATTTGCAGTGTGGCAGGCTTTTTTGACACCAGAGATACCAGTGTCAAAAAAAACACAGCAGAATGAAGTGGGGTGGTACACATGGCAGCAGTGTGCGCCACTCAAAACTGGAGCCTGGCCAGCCTGAGCCACACTTTGGCTGCTAACCAGACTCCACACACCGGCTCACTACCACTGGAACCCTGGGAGGCCCCCAGGACCCTTGGTAATACTGCTGGGGCCAGCACAGTTTCTGGCCCCAGCTTTCTCTACCCCACCCGCAGCAACCTGCTGCACACCAGAGTCACACCACTGCTATGTGTCACTGCTATTTGTCCCCAGGGAAACACATGTGCATGCTTGCCTGGATATGTCCCATGTCTTCTGTGTCTTAAAGATGAACCGCAACCCTTTTTTTCTTATTTAAAGAAAAATTGTACCTAAAATACCTAAACGGCCCATGAGTCAATGAGCATCCAAAAATTGCTGCTATGCAAAAATAACAAGGGCAGATCTTGACCCTCCTATTTCTAGTCATGGGAGCCTGCAGGCACTCATCTCTCATGATGAGCCTGAGCTTCAGTTGATTCAAATGATTACCCCACTTCCCCTCCCTTCCCCCACCTCACTGTGGAGTTTCCATTAAAGACCATGTTTAGCAAAAGCTACTGCACACTTATCCACTGCTTTGGACAGTCTGCTGTTGTCTCCAAACTGAACAGAGGATCAAATTCTAAATTCTGGTCCTAGCCTTCAAAGTCTGTAATTAGCTTCTTGCTTAAAAATGATGAAACAACTGCACTCATTAAAACAACTGACATGAATTTGCATTCTCATAGACCTGTATTTTGCATTTTGGCTTCTATTCTACCCAGGAAAGCACACAGACATCAACAGACTTTCCCTATGCCTGAAGAACGGCATTTGTGCCCTAAAGCTTGCAAAGAACAAATTTTCCAACTCTTTAGTTGGTCTCATAAAAGATGTCACATCTACCCAAAGAACCTTGTCTGCACTCATCAAGGACACTTTATTATCAGGCTCATGCTCGCAGCTGTGGGTAACTTAGAGTTTGACCATGTCTATAGAACTTGTTCCCCAAAATACTGAAAGTAACCATGGACATTAATCCATTCTGGGCAAAATGCAAAACCCTGTCCTTTCCACTTCACTTTCTCATTGTAAACAATAAAAATTACTGGATGGAAAACCTAACTCAAATTTGCCCTAGTGAAAAGGGGGAGATTCTTGACAACTTTATTTACATTCTGCAAGGCTCTGACAGGTATCACATTGACAGGCAAGGCATTATGTAAATGCCTAAGTCAGAGATGTTGTGGAGGTAGGTTCTCTAGTTAAAGCTATTCAAAATCAAAATGAAAAGTTGTTTATATTGAAAAATAACATTTAATTCCAAATCACATTTTCATTAAAAGACTATGGTTGACTTTTTCTAAAATTGTGCTTTATTAAAATTCTAGTGTTTGATCGTTTCTGAAAATAAGCATTGGGTATCTATTAAGTATCTGTTGGTATATTCAGCTATTTTAATGCTTCCCATTTAGTTTCATTTCTAAAAATACAATACACAAATCAAACCAAGTTCCCCAAATTTAAGGGCGAATCATTAAAAAACATATATCTTTACTTGTGAGTTGTAGGCATTTTGATCCATCAGCATCACTAGCAAGGACCTTAGGTTACTCCACGTGTAAGAAGCATAATAGTCCTGCAGATGAAACTATTGGTACCCAACTTACACAATGAAACTAATGCACTGAAACATACTTCAGCAATTCTTTTGGATCAGATCCTCTGAGCTTAATATGATATTTTCTTGTACTTTTATCGGGGTAATTTAATTAGAATTATCCATGGATAGTTTAAAACTGAGTCTGCAGATCATTTATCTCCAGCCTATATTTACTGATGCAGCAACAAACCCATCTGGTTAGGGCTTATTCCTTAATTAGTTCATTTAACATTTTTGTCTAAAAGGAAAGTGACGATAGCTATACATGCTGCTTAGGGCATACACCAGACTGTGTACGGTATGTAATCAAAAAGGTTAACTTTGAGTATATCTCTTTTATATATCTTTAGATATGTTTTTATATTGTATTCATTGTGCCAGAACTGTTAGTGTGAAATCATGATAAAATCAGGGGGAAAAAAAGAAGGATTACACCCTCTTTATGTCTACCTCTGAATGATTACACCCTGAAATTAACTGTATTAGCCTACCACCGTCCAATGTGAACACCAACAGAGGGGTGGAGGTGTGGGCATAAGAAAGATCATCATAAGAAAAGATTATGGAGATAAAAACAGATTAAGGAGTAAAACTGATGCTTATCGTGGTTAATTCATTTTTAAAAGATGGTCTCTAGCTCAAATACTAAAAGAAACAACAACTTTAATTTAATTACTAGTCTATCTATTTTGTACACTAGAGTGAATAGAATAAAATAAATTGTCAGACTGTAACATTAATCTGTATAGTATATTAAGATGCCAGTGCATTCATCTCTTTTCAAAGTGCTAACCCTTTCAACTGATCATTTTAAGAAAAGATCGTTTCTATGGTATAACTAATGAGGTAGATCTTGTTTGTTTTGTTTTTTAATGTTACGGCATCTTTCTTCTTGATTGTACTTTTTTCCAGCATTTGCCACAGCAAATATTGATCTGTGCTTCTTGAAAATGACTTTTTCTTGTATCTCTTTACTCCACAGACACCACTGTTTGTAAGTTTGATATTGCAAGTCTTCTCTCCTGGGAAACTTCCATTCTGCCACTTACAGTTTCTTACAGCAGAATTCTTTTCACACTTTAAATAGCATTGCACTGTGCCAGTAGCAGAAAAAAAAGACCTGTTTGTTTTATTGTATGCATTTAGTAACACTCAAAACCATTAACCATGAGCCTGAAGGCCAGGTCAGGTACTAAACCACCTATGACTTAGTCGTATCCCTTCTCACAGCTTTACAATTGGCTAAACTAATACAGTAGCTTATTTGCATGGTGATCAATAACATATGAAACATCATTATTTGCAAAACTGCTGGCTTCCTCCAGTATCTCTTTGTAAATGGAGTTGACATATGAAAACCAAATAGCCCTTCAACCCTCATCCAGCAAGGTACATAAGCACAGTCCTGACATGAAGCATGCAAGTACTCCCATTTACTTCAAAGGGACCACTCATGCTTGACTTCAGGCTGGTGCTTAAGAAACCTTGTACAACCGGGACTTAAATCTCTGGACAACAGAAACGCACAACTACTTACAGACAGAAGACAATAATAAGACTGCCATTTCCAATTTCTAAACTAAAACTGTTTACCTGATGCAGGAAAGAATGCCAGAACGAATGCTATTTGAGTCATTGTTCAACTAAGCATTGAAGTCTGCAAAAAATTTGCAAGAAATTTGCAAAAACTTCTTGGAAAAAACTTGGGACTTCCAAGCCAGCATCTTTTTAGTCTGGCATCTTTGTTTCTTGGAATGCCATTTGTATCCCAGGACTTAAATGTCTGTTTCATTTAAAAAATGTATAGAATTGTGATACATGGTTTCCAAATTACTGAGTAACCCCCATTGCCAGACCCCAATGGGATGTGCTGGACACTTGACTGTATGTGTGTGGGTATGTTAGAATCTTGGCTATGGTGCTGTCTGTGATTTCTCCCCCCAGCCCCAGATATACGCAATATTCTGAATAATAGGATGAACAAAAGATGAATTTCATCTTCAGTGTGCAATGGCAATGTTCATTTTCTTGTTTCTAAACAGAGAAACTAGCCTGAATTACTAGCCTTAAATATAGCACCTCAGACTACCTTGTGCATCCACTCCTTAGATGCTCCAGAGAAAAGCTGTCTGCTTCCCCACCCCACATCACAACTTGGCAAGCTGATTAATGTCATACATTGAGAGGGGAGGGTAATTCATTTAAAACCTTGTAATGATAGTACAAAGATGGTGTATTTGTACTTATCTCTATCTCATTGAGTTATTGCACTAGTTTCACACTCCTCCTCTGAAAAATCAGTTAAATGGACACTATCCACTTGAATTCTAGCCAATTACAAAAATGTAATTGGTTTCCGGTATTATACCTGCCCCAGAGTTTTACTGTCAGTTGCTATAGCTTTACAATAATTTTACCCGTTCCTCTAAAATTCTAATCTTTAAGAATATATAATATTTAACCTTTGGAATGTGCCACTGAGATAGATAGACGTAGTGTTATCATCATTTTACATTGGAGGGAATAAATCTAAGCTTGATCACTCAATGAGTTACAGAGAAAAACAGAAGTAAAATAAAGTGTTGTGTTCTAACAAATGGACTATAGTCTCTCATATATTAATCATCAGCACCCAAACTGAGAAACAAATGAAATAAAAAGGGTCTAGATCATAACCTTCAGGGGATAAGTTTACTATTGACTACTTTAAGTATAGCAGAACTAGCAAAGGTTACTACTATATCAAATAATACCTTGCAATTATAAAGTCAAAGTAATCACCTACCTGCTGGTAAACAGGTAAGTTGCTTGTATATGGGTATGGATATTTATGCATAAAAATGATCTACAGACTTAGTAATACCTTTCCAGCTCTGTTTAAGATTCCTCTGCCTTTAAATTTGCATGTATTCAGGTTATCATTTTTCATGATAGAGCACTGGCGACAGTCCTATCATTGTAGCTCTGTCCGGCTTCAATACAATGGATGCAGACTCCCATCAGGCCATGGGGTAGGTCTGAAACTGTCATGTTATGGCGAGGCTGCCAATCACTGTCTGCCTGAAGTGCCGACTTCTGTCTACTTTATCTCCAATCTATTTGAGTATAAATGGATGTTTGCTGGGCTTTAAGACCACACAAATCACCTCAGGCGGAATAATAATTGTACTTGTAGCAGCAGCCAGCCTATTTCATGGACATGTTGGGTTGGCAGAAAAGTGAATCAATTTATAAAAGAGTGTGCAGTGTTAGATAAAGCCCAAGTCCTGGCGGTTTTATCTGATGGGTTTAGTTTGTTTTTCAGGAGTGAGTTGCCCTTAGGCATTTTGCTGAGTTTTATCAAATAGTCACTTTATTTTAAGCAACAACAGAGTCTCGATATGAAGGGGCAACTAGCTGAAAGGTCACCTGCAGTCAGGTGGCTTTGTCAAAAGGAATTCAAACTTTGCATCATGCAGATAAATCCAGAAGCTATCAAGATCTGTCCCCTCCCCTCCCCCGCTTTAAAAGCTATCAGCTCATCTTAGCTATTTAAGCATCGCCTGCAGTTACTGACAGTCATACAACAGACATAGCAACACCAGAGAATGATACTGTGATTGCACATTTTTAAGAGTTATTACAACAACTATAGTTTTACAGAATTTGTTTCTGGAAGACAGAATGATCCTGTGGTTAAGACACTGCTCTGAGACTGAGGAGATCTGGGCCCAGGATCTTGGCTTTGCTGCAGACTCCCTTTGTCATTCTGAGCAAGTCATTTATTTAATCTTTGTGCTTTTCCATTTATAAGATGGGGATAATATTTTCATTTCTCACTCCTTATGTTATGTATTTGAATTTTATGTTGTTTTTTTCAAGAACTACTATGAAGCAAAGCATAACAGAGCCCACATTTGGGTGAGGCTTCTAGCCGCTACCAAAATATAACATCAGTGTGAATTGTTTTCCCTGGGCACACCTAATATGCCACAAGGTTTGAGTTCACTCTTGGCACCCCCATAGTTAACTTTCATTTTGGCTTGTTCAGGTTACACCATCATTTTACAGCTGTTTTGATACTATTTTCATGGGGGCAATTGCACAATTCTTGTTTCCACCAGGAGTTTCACTTTGGATTTGAAACTTCCTAATTGTAAGCCCTTTTTATCCATCTTCCAGCTCCTCTTTACCAAAAGCAAAATATGCTGTGTTACATTAGAGGCTATATAATGTTCATGTGTATGTCTCCCACAGATGCTAATAAGAGGAACATACATAGATGACAGAATGGATGATATCTTGGTAATTAAAATGAGGAATGAGAAACAGAGACATACTACGCATTCACCACACAGATTAATTAGAGATCAGAAATGGGACATATTCACTCTATCCACATTATAATTCTGTTACAGAATTTAAACAGCTCAATATTGCAATTGTGTTCTGGCAAACCTCCACTCATGAGGATCATACCCCATGCAAGGATCCTACCATAGTGTTTCCTATATTAAGCCTTAATTATCCCATACAAATTCAATTAAAAACCCCTGACAACCATGCCATTTGGTATATTATTTTGTGGGTGAGGGTTGGCAGAAATATTCTCAGTATTATCAGGCCATGTTTTGCCCTGATTTTACCTCGTTTGCCATCCTATTCCAATCATTCTTCTAAATATGGAAGATCCCAATAAGTAGGGTAACCATACTTCCTGGTTTAGCTGATACAGTCCTGGATTTCAGAGGCCAGTCCCAGCCAGTCAGTCAGAATTAAAATGGGCACCTTGGAAATGCAGGGTTATGGGGTGCAGTCCAGTGGAGAGGTGAAGCAGCATGCAATGGCATGGCATGCCAGGCTGGTGGACAGGCAGGCACCATTACTCACCCACCTACCTGCCTGATGCACCATGCTGCCTTGCCTCTGCCTGTAGCAGCACTGCTGACTTTGGAGAGTGGGAGAGGAAGAGGTGGAAGGAGGGGGTGAGGGGCAGTGTCCTGCATGTTCAGGATTTCCTTATGGTCAGCTTACCATTAAGTTATCAGCTAGAACTACCCAAAAGGCCAGATCATTTATTCTCAAAAATCAGTCATGCATTTGGAGAAATAGTTTTTGAAGTTACCAGGCACTCTCCAAGCCCATCAAATATATCTGCACAGGTATACAAACTCAAACTGCTGAATCTGATCTCAGTATGCAAATTAAAACATATAAAACAAGCCACCAAGTAAAGTTGGCCTGAAAGCAAGTTATCAGCAGTATATCATGGGAAATGTAGTTTTGCCATAAATCCACAGCAAAACCAAACCAAATCAAATCACCTTAACAAAGAATAAACAAGGGCAGACTCTGTCCTATTAACTGAATTCCTTTTGTGATATACTGCTTTCTGAGACAATTTCTGGAACAGCAAATTAAACAGGCGGAAAAAAAATGGGTAAACCTTTGAAGCATCATGATCTTACAAGCTCAATACTATTGGGCACTAATTTCAGTCACTGCTTATAAGCATAATTGATTAGAACTGGTAGGAAAATAAGGGAGCAAATCTCTCAAGTTTAGAAAAATGTTTCCACATTTTTCTTTAACTTCTGAATTTTATTTTTTTTAAAAGATACAAACAATGAAGTATTCATAATTTTCTTGTGCATATTACACAAAAGTCCTCAACCATGGGACCAATGGGAGCATAGCTTGAGTTAGGGCTCAAAATTAATTCAAAATCTGTTATTTTGTATTAGTATTATTCAAACATTTATTACAAAGTACATGCTGTATGTATAACTAAACAACACGGACATATCATTTCAAAGCAAGGACAAAAATCAAGAATGAGACCACATTTTTTTCTGAATGTCTCACTGGTACTAGTCATCTAAAATGTAACTTTTTCTAAATTCATTCCACAATATGCACAGTAACTCAATAATTATAAGGTGTTTTGCAGCGTTCTATTCACACGCGTTTAAACTGCTAGAGCAATTCTGTGTTAAAACAAAACAAAAAAACCCTCATGGTCAAAGGTCAGTATTTTCAAATCTTGGAGCTTAGAGCTTAGTTCATAAATCCAGATTCACACACTAAAACAACAGTGACTGTATTTTTAGAAGTATTAAGAAATGCCAGCGACATAAATCCAGGTTGTAGCTGTATTGGTCTAGAGGCAAAAGCAATCAGGACTCGTGGTAGAGGTGATATCTTTTATTAAACCAACTAGATTTTTGCAATTAAAGCCTTTTTTTTTTGCAAAAATCTAGTTGGTCTAATAAGAGAAATCACCACTACCATGAGTTCTGAGTGACATAAATGGGGGGCTTGTTTTTACATCTATGTATGGGGCCTAACTTTTAAGTTTGGCCCATATTACTTAAGTGTGTCGGTAAAATGAGTACATTGGTCTATAATCAGAAACTTTCTCCAGCACATCCATGGTGAGTGTTCAAAGACAAATATTCTAATGAATTGTGTAATAGCATAAAAATGCCTAGCCCCAGTTTGGCATGCCAACCCCACACAGGCAGCTGTCCTGCTGAGACAGATTCTCCAATCGCTCTGATAAATATTATCCCGTCGCTCCTTGTCTTCTTCTTAGATTGTAAACTCTTTGGGGCAGGAGTTATTTTTTTTTTTTTGGTTTGTGTTTATAAAGTGCCTAGCACAACAGAATCCTCATCCACAGCTTGGACAACCTCAGTGCAATTACAAAATAAACAATTATTATCATTATGCAAGACAAAGACAGAACAAAGAGACTCTGTCAGCACCAAATTATTTACAAAATAAGTTATCAACTGCAGCTCCAGGGATCTCAAAGTACTTTATAACACTAAAGAATTACTTCCCCCCCGCCATCACCCTTATGCTTTTTATAAAATTACCCTATTATACAGAGGGAGAAACTACAACAGAGAAATCAGACAGCCGGGTCACTTTATCAAATCCCTGGCTGGTCTGGTAGGATTCGAGGTCTCCTGACTGCAGCATTACCCACTAGGTCAGTCTCCTCTTACATGTTAAAGAATACAAGGAAGTTGAGTTTTGCATTGCCTAAAATATATAACTGAAAATTTACAATCAGGCCATCCGCAGATAGAAAGATTTAAAACTGGATATGGATGCAATACAAAATCCTCACACCCCAAACGCTGGCCGAATTCCAGTCAGAGATTTGCGGTCCTATTTGAGGTGTTCATCAATACATTGCTGCATTCCAAACTGTCAGCATTTTAGCAAAGCAGAGATGTAGTCTATGGCAGCAATAGCCCTGTGCAAGCAAAATGAAACGTACTAGCTTTGGTTGAGTCAGTTTTGTCATGCAAGATGCACAGAGCCTGGAATATTTTCTTTTGATTACAGGATGTCACTCTGCACCATATCACATTGTAAACTGGCACTTGACAGATCCATTTTATTTTATTCAGAGCTTACATTAGAATATTAGTTCCGGGCACCTTAACAGAAACTCAGAAATGGGTGTGAGGTTGCCTTTGATTATCATACTTGGGAGCCTTAAGAGCTTGGCTCAACTTTGTATGCCATTGATTCAAAACAGCCTTTATTTAATCCCTTTGAAAGATCCCCACATTTCAAAGAAACACTGGTCAAGTTATTTGGAAAACAAAATGTCTGGAAATAGTTTGGACATTCCTAAGAAGCATGGGAATAGATTCTGCCCAGACTGTGGATTCACCAGAGATGGCTGTGGAAAGTTAACAAAATCCCAGAGATTGTTGTCCTCTTAAATCATTAGTGCTTCATTCAGCTGATCACCTGAATATATAGTTCCTGGATTTTGTGACTGCCAGGGTGCATCTACATGTGAAATTAATGTGATGCAATAAACTCTGGAGCAGTTCAAGCTGAAGTTAGCTGCTCCCAGGTGCAGCATCTATCTGCATGCCCACGACAGCAGCAACTTAAGCTAGGGCAGAGGAGCCCTGGGCTGGCAGCAGGTGAGAGGTCAGCTATGAGCTGTGAGTGGCAGTGTTGAGTGATGGTGGGGCTGGTTGGGGCATGAAAGTGCTAAAGTGCGGAGCTGTGTGGTACGCAGTCACCACAATTTAGTACTCTAGTGCCCAAGCCAGTCCTTGTCACTGTCTACTCATGCATTTTACCATACTTAATTACTTCTTTGTAAGACAGTACTGTCCCCAACAGTACTATCTTCTGGAGGAGTTAGTTAATTTACTGCACCCTAATACTGGCACACATGTAAACAGTGAAGTTTTAGTGAGCAGCTAATTAGGCAATCTGCAGTAAAGCGCACATGTAGATACAACTACAGTGTATTATACTGGAAATATGGTGGCAGCTTCAACTATTAAAGTACCACCTTCTTAATTAAAAATTAAGTCAGCACACAACATACAAAATGTCTTGTTTTACTTAATAATACAGTCACCACAAATTTCAATGTGTTACTTGATACTCACATCTATTTACTTCTCTCAGATAAATTCCATGCGTCACATATTGAAGAATTTTGTACTGAAAATGTGTAAAACAATTATAGACATTACAAAGTAGGAAGCTTATGGTTTTGGCAGTGGTGTATGGGTTTTTGTCAGTTGGGAGATGTTGGAAGTTATGAGGGATTGTGGGATAAACTCCTTAGTTGAATGTTTCTCCTGAATAGTTCACTTTAGATTCTTGAGTTAACAGCTAGTTGAATGAATAGGGCCATTCATTTCTTCATATCCCTCAGCAGGATTGTTTCCCACTGTCTGCAGATTCAGGAAGATAAAATATCTCATAGTATCCTATTTTTAATATTAACAAAACAATCAGGAGGATTAAAAACATACAAGCAAATGGGTGCCAGGGAAGGCCTTTGCAGAGAGCTGCAGGGTTCCTTGAAGAAGCAGTTCCTTGAAGAAGGAAATGCTACCCACACCCTCCAATTTGTTGTGAGTTTTTAGAATAGAGCACATGATCTAGGCCAGAAACCTTTATTGCATCACAGTGCCCAATTGTTGTGAGAATTACATGCTATGAATATAAACAAGCAAGCAATTTATTATTTGGAGCTATCTAAACAAATGAACTAGAGAGGTTACAAGCAATGCTAGCAAGGTAGTTCATTAGATTAATAAAAAGGCCTAATTACCTATTTGCTAGTATTTAATATTCCACCGGAAAAACTCGGTAGTCATCCTCCCAACAGCTATCCCAGTCCACTACCATGGGGGACTCTGCTGGAGGAGTTTTTGGTTTCCCATACATATAGAATACTATTTATTTGCCAAAAAAATTGAAATGCATTAAAATAGAATAAAAACTTTTTTCTTACCACAGGAAACATTACAGTGTCTCCTGCCAAATTAAAATAAAAGCTGAGATTTGATAGTATAACATGGAGAATTTTAGTGATGCAATTTCCAAATTTAGAATTCATAAGGTAGTTTTGTTCAGAACATTTAGAAACTTTCCCATGCAACGGGTGCGCTGCGAGAAGGGATATGAAGTGTCTGGCTGGAATCTTTGACAGATTACAAAGAAGGCAAAAAATACAAAAACAAAAATAAAATAAAAAAAACCCCCTCATAAAATAAAACCTTGGGATCTTTACAAACCCCCCCCCCAAAAACTGAACATAGTTTGAGGTTTTTTTCACTCCTTCCCATAACTTTATTTAGAGCCAAGTATGAACTCTGAGCATAGATTTGTGACCTCACTGCTTCCCCTCATGCAAGTCATTTATAAACTGGACTTTTATATAAACATGAACTCCAATATGAAATCTTCCTCAATTTACCCTTCCAACAGACTGAATTTGAAGGTAAGGTTCCACCTCTTTCCATTGTTGGCAATCAAAATACTGGTATGACCAAAACATAATCGAATTATTGGAAATACATTTGATGCAGTGACTGTTGTCTGGCTCTATATTAAAAATGAAATATCCCATCTTACCACAGGAATGAAAGGAGAGCTAATGCAAGAGTGCTTGAAAATCTAACCATTAAAAGGGCTCACTTTAAAGGGAAAATACATTTGTTACAATAAAAAACTAGACAGCAAAAATGTTAGTAATAAAATCTATTCACCCAGACTCTTGCGGCTTGAGGTTGAGAATCTGCCAACTCATATACAAAAATTAGCATTTCAAAATGCAACATGAAATCCCACTCTACCTGTTTGAAATTAAATGAAACCCCACTGGAGCTTGTGAAATATATACCCATTGTTTAATGGCCTTCTAATACAACTGAAAGAACATCTAAGAACATTGCAGATAATTCTGGTCTAATCAGGTTAATGATGGGAGCTATGACAAGAACTGTAGCAAGCTGTTCATTAGGAATTCATATATCTAGTGGATAAACTCACTGCTGTTCATCCATTCCATTCACATCCAACAAACAGTGGCAACTGCTCCTGACATACAGTAAAGAGCATTTTGCTGTCATATCAAACTATAATATTGTGAAGAGTTAATGCCCAGGCTCAAAGCTTTATTTCTAATAAAAGCTTCCACAAACTCGGGTAGGAATGGGACAACAGTTGAAAGAAAGCAACATTTTGATCATAATTTATATCACAGATGAATGTATTAGAGTTTGGGGTTATATTTTCTAATGTGAGAGAGGGGAGACAAAAAAAAGAAATACACTTTCTTAAGTTCCCAGTATTTGGAATGAGATCATGGCCCATTGATCATGTTCTGAATGTGGTACTATTTTTCATAAGTACTCTCACATTTGTTGTGTGCAGAGCTTTATTTCTGGTGGCCCAGTATTATCAGAGCTTAATGGATATAACCAAATTGGCCATGGCCAATAGATGACCAGCTTTAAAAGGCCCAGAAGAGCAATTTTCTTCATCTGGATTGTCAATTAAAGCTATCTTGGCAAAACCAGCATATTATATATTAGATACCTAAACATTTATCAGGAAAGGGTAGGAAATGAAGGATTTGCTGAGGTGGGGCTGATATGTGTGTGAAATGATGGTTTGTTGGGTTAGCAGGTGATGTTTTCCTATTCGCTAAGGAATACTTCCTGAACTCAAGCCAAGCAATTCTTCTTACAGCTTGGGGCTGCTGAAATACCTCATATTCTTTCAGCAGCTTAGCACCAACTAGTGCAATATGCTAACACAAATTAGAACAACTCTGAGCCATATCAATAGTCAATAGTCCCCAGGTGTTGTCCAGAGAGCAGCAAAATCCTTACTTAGAAACACCACAGTGAAGCTTCCTTTTTCTATAGCCAGTTCTTCAGTGAGTAGGAATATGTGGAGTAGTGCACTCCTCTACATAAGTGACCAAAACTCCTCTACATAAGTGACAGAACCACTAAGGATCTGGCCTCAAGTACTTGCTTGGATTACATAAATGGAAAAATTGTATGGCAGCAAACAAATATAGGAAATAAAAAGGAAAAACTTTTCTCATATTCAGATCTTTTCTCAGTGTTGTCACCTCTATTTTATCACAAAACTTGATATTTTAAATCCCCATTCCCTGTAGTCACGAGATTTCAACTGTCATCTCAACAAAGCAAGCTTCTAACCCTTACAGAGAAAAGCATACAAACCTAACCAGAGTACATCTTGATGGCTCAAAAGCCACAGGTTAAATAAAAGGGACAGTGCAAGTACTATTTTTTATATCTTGTGATTTGTAAAATAATGTCATGGTTTGGGAGCCTGACTCATGATTTATAAATATTTGGGACTGACTATATTAAATAAATGTACTTATGTCGCACCAGATTCTGAACCTTTGCAGTTAATAGGAGCATTTCCAATGGGCATCGGATTAGGTTATCTAATTGGAAAGCAAGCCAGAGAGTGACAAAGACGTTGCTACCATTCAAAAGGATGCTGTCCTTTGATTCTGATGTATAATACTCACCTAGCTTCAAGTGTATCTTTTTACTTTTCTTATGGACAAATTACCCATTGTATAATCTTTAAGTTCTCTTGGAAAGGTATTGAATCAGCTCCTCTATATACTTTAAATAGTTAGGAATGTGGGCCTCCAACAATGCAACAAATTAAACTTCCAACAAACCACAGGTGCATGCCATATGAGCAGGTGAAATTGTGATTGTAAGG
This sequence comes from Alligator mississippiensis, assembly GCF_030867095.1. Classification (NCBI taxonomy): domain Eukaryota; kingdom Metazoa; phylum Chordata; order Crocodylia; family Alligatoridae; genus Alligator; species Alligator mississippiensis. The sequence goes on along the minus strand of NC_081830.1, from coordinate 49,064,987 downwards.
GGTAAGCTGACAGTTCTGTATATGTAGTACATTCATCACAGGTGGATTGTAAATCTGTTATGTTTTTTATTGGAAGGTGTGTTGCTTTACTAGCAGATTTAGAAATATTCAAGTAAGTAAACGTTATATATTTAAAATACTATGCATTTAAGAAAGGAAATCAGAAAAGAGAAGGCATGCGTACCATAGAAGTTAGTATTAGAAGATAGGTAAACATGGATAGGACATATTCTAAAGCAAAGCAAGTCTAACTGCCTTAGGGTCAAGAAGATTAGAAAAAACTCAGCAGCTACTATACTATGTTCAGACATACAGAGCAGACTGGAAGAAAGACTGGTAGGAAGCTTCAGTCTCAATTCATATTAAAGTGGCTTGGAGATGGTCCTAAGTTACATCAGTGGGCCACAGTCTTCATGACAGCAGCTCAAATAGAAGTGGTGAAAATTTGAGACGGGGCTTTTTGCCTCAGTGAACGTGCCTGGACAGGCACTTTGGTGTGGGACAAGTTGTGCCACTTGGGGCAAAATAACCCTGCCTGGCTCCTCCTGGATCTGCAGCCAGGGGGAGTTAGAGCCTGGGGCCAGCACCTATGCTGGCGCCAGGAGTGTAAAAAATTGTCCTGTTCTGGCTCCATCAGTGTAAAAAGCTGCCCTGGCAAGTAGCTCAGGGCTACCAGCTCTCAGGAGCTTCAGGAGCCCAGCCAATTGGTACCTGGGGACACTACCCCTTGTGCCAGCTGGACTGCTGAAACAGCCCTGAGAGTTCCCTGCCCCCTCTACCCACTGCAGTGGTCTGGACAGCAGCTGCTACTGCCACTGAGTGTAGGCAAGGAATAGGCCCGGGTGAGGCAGTGATCAGGGGGCTCAGGGGACAGGCAAGGGAAGGAGCCGGGCAAGGGAGTGATCTCGGGGGCTCAGGAAGCAGGCAGGGAATGGGGCTGGTGGGGGTCCCCCCCATGGTCCCCCACCTCCTCCAGGCCCCCTTCCCCCACCTCCTACTTACCAGCATGGAGCTTGGGTCCAGCTCCCTGCAACTGGTGCACTGCCTGCCCTGCACAGGCAGGAAGTATGCTTCAGCACCGGGGTGAGGGCCAACCATACAGATGCTCTGGCTGGCTACCAGATCATCTCTGTGAAGGACCTGAGCCTCCAGTTGCACAGTCCTAGAACATGCCCTGCCCCGCTTTTTCCCCCTGGGATATTTTTTGACCCCTAGATATCTAGGGATCTCATTTTGCCCCTGCACTGCAAATTTGCAGCATGGGGAGCATTTTTTTGTTCCAACATGTGCCTCTTGCAGCATCTCAAAGGGCTTTGAGATGCTGCAAGAGGCACATGTGGGTAAAAAGATATGACAGAGTTAAAACAGAACAATGCAGATCAGCTGAAACATATCAGTCTATCAAACAATGTAACCAACAACAACTAGCATGATAATGTTTGGATAAAACACTAAAGCTGAAAGGGAGAAAAAGAAATGTTCAGAATATAAAGGACTGAAAGAAACAACTATAATGGTGTACAATACTTGCATCTTGTAGATTATTTAACCCTTACAAATAAGCCTTCTTTCAAAAACGAAAATCACTGCTTAGCATGAACTGATTCATTCCTCCTCCAGTTCACTGGAAGTTTAGAAGTATACAGCCTACACAAAACAATACAAATGTTCTGTTTTACAAGGGAGATTATGCATGAGCTGAAAGAGAAGGTAGAAATAGCCCAACTCATAGTTTTAATCTTAGGACAAAAAACCTGAACACTTTAAGGTTTCTCAGTGTACTTCAAAGCAGTTGTACAGTGTAAAGCTAAATATGCAAGTGTTTCTGTATCACAGCTATTCCAGGTGAATTCAAATTTCTGGAACTTAAAAAGTTGTCTTATAATTATTTGTACTGCCAATCGGGTATGTAAGATGCAAATAACAGAAAAGTATATAGAAAAGACTTGATGTTCTATTATCCAGTAAGAGTTTAACTACATAGTTTGACGACTGCATTTTCACCTATTCTTCATCTTTGACTTGGCCCTACCCCTGCACCCAAACCTTCAGACTATTTTTAAATCTTGCTGCTTTTCTCACACTTCATCTCTGAAAACTGGCTTGCTCACACAGTCTGAATTCTTCTTTAGGCCCTGATGATTTCACATTTTGTCTTGGCCATGGATAGTGTTGCCAAGCCAAGACATTTTTTTTTTACTGACAATTTGCCAAGTTTTTACTAACGACTAACTTTTTAAATGACATATATTTTACATAATGAAAGTGTAACCCATACTTTAGACAAGGGTTGGGTCCAAACCATAGTACAAAAGTTTTAAGATTGGGAAAAAAATTCTTGAGTTGGTAATCTTACTTGACTGCAGCAACTGTTTTACACTGTGCAGCCCCTGTAGGGGTCTCTTACTCACCCACACACCCTGGTACCCCCAATTGTACCCCACATCATTATTTTGTCCCTACCTAGCCCATCCCCTAGCCTTACACATACCTCACTCCCCCTTTCCCACACAGACCTCATAGAAAAACCACTGTCTACCCACCTGGCACCCAGCAATGTTGTAGGCAGATGGAAGGCAGCACCGGGAGCTGCATCAGCACCACAAAGCCCTGAAAAGAGCTACCTTTGAGCTGCTGTGCTCCAACTGTACTTTAATAATGCAACCAACTTAATTTCTAACCACAGAGCTTCAAAAGCTCTGTGCTTTTATGGAACTGATTTTGTGGAGCAGTTTTTGCTTCCTAATTTATGGACAGCACCATTTTTTACAGAATTTATGGACAAATGTCTTCAGCCCAGCTGTTTATGGAGTGTCTGTAAATTTACAGACAGTTGGCAAATGGATGCTGCAGCTCTATGTGTGTGTATATCTATAGCTATATCTATATCTATATCTATATATCAAGACAATTTAGAAAGTTGCTACCAGCCATCTTGGGTAGTATCTATGACCATATAAACTCCACCTCAAATACAAGCTTCCTGTCTTTATGTTTAAGTCTCTTAGTGCCATCCTGACCAGCTGACTATTAACCTGTCATGACATGAACTTCTGCCTTCACTCTACCAGCTGTCTGATCACTTTACCATTTCACATTTCCATATTTGTCCCTCACTCACAATGAGAAGATAATAGCTGCATAATTATTACTTTCACTTCCTTCTATTTTCTTTTTAAGACTTACTACCACTATGAGCCCAACAAATCCCCAGGTAATGATGATAGATAAGTAGAGGATTGGTGGTGGCTATTCGCCTTTCTTCTCTTTGTTCATAATCCTTACCTTCCTCACTATGCACAGAGCTACAAACCCAACTCAAAAGCCCACTGAACTACTGGGAGACATTCCATTGATTTCAGCTGGCCTTGGGTCAGACTCATTGATGCTTCATATTATGAACAGATACAGTTACCTGAATGAATATTTTATTTTCCCAAGTTTCTGGATGACCATCATTCCTGTTCTCTGTTTTAGGTCAGCATGTGGCAAAATCTGTATGTCTTTACTTTCTTTTTCTGTTCTTGTGTTTTACTTGGAGAGCTTTGTTCAGCAAATCTTATCTGGTGTTTAGAAAGCTGACTGACATATGAAGACATTAACAAGCTGAGGAATATCAGATTGCTTTGTAGCTGGAGAGTAAAAACAAAAGAAAATTACTTAGGAAGAGATGAGCAGAGAAGAAAAATATATCATTCAGAGAGCACAGCCTCAAATAACACTAGCATGTGTGTGCACACATGCTCTGTACCTCACAAATTGCTAGAAGAATTTTCTGCAGCTCCTCTAAAACAAGTCAGGTTTTGCATAGGTTAATATTTATAGATAATAAGAAAGTTTAAAGCAGTTATCTAGACATTAACACTGACAACTTGTGCTTCATATGAAATTATATCAGACCTTAAAAACTACTGGAAAGTTTGTGGCATCTTCTTGTTACGAATCCTTTTTGCTTATAATGGCTATTTTCTACATAACAGTTCACTCATTATTTAACAGCAAGGAAATTTGACAGAGAAACAGGATCTTTGTGTCTTGAGTTAATCTGTTTTTACTTCTTGCCATAATTCCCAAATGAAGTCATTATGAGGGTCTCTGACATAATTACTCCAAGAAAAAATAGTTATGTCTTCATAAGTTTGTCACTTCATTGCTGAAATAATCAATAGGCATAGTGAACAACTCAAAAGAAAGCCAATATATGTTATTAATATTCACTAGATTTACTGTCCAATTGCATCACAGAATTCAATATTTAAAGAATATATATATATTTTTTTTCAAAGCTAGCTATCAATCTCCATGAAAAGAGGAGAGACCTGGGTATCATGACAGTGAACTCAATGAAAACTACTGCTAGAAGTATAACCGTAGTCACAGCCACTAAGAAGAAGTTGGGATACCTGAAAAATAAGAACCGTAATGTAATGAGAAGCACTCAAAAATTTCCATTGGAATATTTTTTTCTTTAAAAAATGCTGTATTGGTGATCGCAACACTTTCTTCAGCAAAATTTCTTTTTGGAAAAAAATCAACTTATTTGAACAATGTCAATACATTCTGTTTGAGGATTATCAAAAGCAAATAATTTTGATCAAACTGAAATCGTGTGTTTAAAATTACATTTCCAGGGAAATTTTCATTTTCAGAAAAAAAAAAAGGTTCCATCATGGCCCTAATTACATTTCTTTTATCAAATGCACTGGTGCAGCCTGCCGCCTTTGTAATACTGGGTGCTATATTGGCCAACTTATTTCCAAAAAAAAGTGTAGAACTGCAGAGGGTTCAGCAACAGATATGATCAAGGCTTAGAAAACACTTCATAGAAAGAGACAGTGAAAAGAATAGAGAGTGTTTACCTTTAAAAAAATAAAATGAGAGAAGGCATAAATTAATAAAAGTAGATTAGGGCCTACTGTTCCACAACTCAACTATAGCAAGTGTTCAAAGAAATTAAAACTGTGAAATTCAAAACAGATAAAAAGAAAATACTTATTCATACAGGGTCATTCAGCTTATGAAACCCATTACCAAAGGAAGCTGTTGAGATCAACTACTTGACAAGGGAATATATATTAATAAAAATAACAAAAATATTCAGCGTAATCATAATCAAGGACAGTACAAAATTTGAAAGGGGGATTAATTGCTGAAGGGGAGAAATATACAAATCTCTCACTATTAGGGATCAGAAGGAGACTGGGAAGGGTAGCAGTTAACAACATCTGCTTGCTTTGGGGCTCTCAGAAGCATCTAGTTTGGCCACCTTCATCCAACCCTAACCCTTACCCCCTCCTGCCTCATGCTTGATCATAAAGTGAAGGGCTTTTTTCCCCATGTTAAATGGGGGGAAAATACTTGTCTTCTAACAGAGTAGATAACAGTACTAGGGATGGGCAAAGTTATGAATTTCCTGTAAAAAATGTAGTAATTGTACTGGAAAATGTTCCTGTCATTGTGCAAAGTCCAAAGATAGGGACACCTTCAGTCAATCACATTGGTACAAGTGTTTATTCTGTACTGATATAAATTTGGTTCTCACCTAACTACTTTGGATCCATGATCTGCTTTAGAAATCAGATAACTGAGCTTTTGCAAATGAAAATACCCAGATGAGCCAACCATTAAATTTTGTTGGGCAGGGAACAACAAGGTCTAGTTTTTGAACAAAAAAGCATGGGATCCAAATGAAAGCATAACGATGCAATGACCCACCTCTAAAAACAAGCAGATAAACCCAGATCCTAAGTTTTTCAAAATTATGTTCCTTGTACACATACATTATGCTCTAAATAATCCAATCATAAGATAACACACATTTAACTGCATAGATATAGTTTCTGAATATGCACTGGCATATTTAAGTCCTGGGCTAGAAAAATAATCTTTGTAGCAGTATTCTGAATGGATGAGTGCGACATAACTGAATTTGCCAAAGCAAGTAAAAAGCAATATAGATAATCAAGCTAGACTTAATGGGAGCCTGGACAAGTTTAATTAGATGGGTACATTTGAAAGACCACAACAAGAAATGGCAAGATTCAGACTGAACCTGGACCTGAAGATGTAGAGCAAAGTCTAAATTAGAGGTAATAGAAAGGCCTGAACAAGTCAGGCTGGCTGGTATTGCCCACAGAGATAGAGAAAAGGTGCAACAGATGAGGTACTAGGAGTAAAGCTGTTTTAGTTTTATTAGTCTTGAGTTGAGAGCTTAACATCCACCAGAAGATATCAGAAAGGCATGGAATCTGGTGCTGTCTCACAGAATATATACTACTCAGGTGTATAGCAGGGATTTTTGTCTTGTTTTTGGACAGGGAGACTTTAACTATCATTTTTGCATTCATATTACAGTAATTTTAGATTCTGTGATTCATGATTGCAAACAAGGTTAGAAACTTCCCAAAACAGAAAGAAGTGCCAAAGAGATTTAATATAAAACATGATTTTTTGAACATCAAATCAGGTTTAATACATTCTGATGACTTGTTACATTTTTATATGCATGTGTTTTTGCCATGACAAGACTGGGCTTTGTCATTAATTTGCCAATGTGATTCAGTGTAATCCAATCCAGGTATATAAAACATACTATACATAATACAGAAAGTACTTAAACAGAACCCTTCTGAAAAATCATTTGGTGCGATGGTGAAACATCAGGAAACCGAAACAGAAATCTGAAGCAGGAAACAGAAATCTAAAACAGTGCTACAAATCCCAGAGGGACAATTGCTTATAGATGTGAAGTATTCCCACCACAAATCTTGGTATTCGTGCCTTATATAAAATTAAGTGTTCTTTTGGGAACAAATAGAGGAGAAAGACAAGAATCCCAGATTGTCCTGGAATATTATACTACTACTCTCATATAGTTAAGGTTCTATGAACAGTCCCATTTTAAACCTCATTTTTATGGATAATATCATCAGCCTCATTTATATTGCAGTTTGGCAACCAAAGTGTTAGATTGTACTCCAGGATATGGGGGGGAAACAGGTTTTTCATATGTTTTTTGCCAATCCCTGGGGTATTGTGGACAACTGTAGATAGGAGCTGCTCAAGGCAGGACAGTAAGAGAAAATGCCACAGCCAGACTGGGAGCACATAACTTTATGCCCATCTCAGGGGTTCAGCCAATGTTTGGAGGTGGTCATGTGGTCTTTACTGTGTGTAGGAAAACTACACCTCTCTCAGGGTGCCGTGGGCAGATTGTCATGGGGAGAATCCTCCTGGAAATTTTAAGAAGTCCTCTCCCTCTCTGGCATTTTTTTCCAGTCATAAGGTGTGATACGGTCCATTAACATTTCTGTTATAATCTAAAGGTGCCAAGCTGGGCAGGACACATGATGCTAGGTGCCTTATAGATATATAAGATACTCTTAGTTTGAAACAGAATAACACAGATTGTATTTACAAAATAAAGAGGGGGAGGAAGAGGTTTTTGTTCACTAGATATGTGCACAATCTGTAGGTACGTAGTATTCTTTCCTCACCCCCTCCTAATTTGGAGAGCTGGGATACAGTTAAAAACTATTGCTTCTTCCTAAGGACCTCCTCTTTAGGCTCTCCTTTCTTCAGAAGACAGAACTCAAACAAGAATCTGTGGCACACCAAACTATTGTTCCTATTCCACATTCTCCAAAACTTTCACCCTATCCATCCTTTTATTTCAGTATTATTGTCATATTTCCTAAGTGACTGGATTCCCACACACATCTGCTCAATCAACATCAATGGGGGTTAAAGGCACTTGGGGAGAGAGTTTTAATGGTACCTAGGCATGTATCTGCTTCTTTAGGTGCCCAGAACAACACTTTAGCCACCACTGATAATTTTATAGTGACTGGTCATTTGGGCTAGGGGACAGACATTACACATAAACCAGTTTAAGTGATCAAAAGCTGGTTTAAATCTGTAACAGAACACAAGTTCATTGTACATAAACCAGTTTCAAAATGGCTGAAACTGGTTTAAGATAAACCTGGTTGAATGTAGTATCATACTTAGCTGATTTGGGTCAAACCGGTTTATGCAATGTCTGTCCCAGACCCCTTCCTGGTTTAAGTTAAACCAGAGTGCCACAGCATCCCAGATGCTTTGCAGCCCTGGGCTGGGCTGGGTTGGGCTGGGCTGGGCTGGGCTGTCTGCTCTAGAAAGCAGGGCTGGCCCCACCCCTCTCTTCCCCAGCCAGAGCTCCAGCGGAGACTGCAGGCACAGCAGGGTCTGCTTGGCTCCCCTCTGCCCCACTCCACCCCTACCCCACCTCGCCACTCACTGCTCAAGCAGGGATTGCCCTTCCCATCTCCCACAGCATGGACCCCAGCCTCACGAACCCTAGCTGACATGTCGTATGCTAGCTAATGCTGAGAGGTGTCTCTGTGTGTGTCTCTAATATCATTAGGACAAAACAAAACAAAGGAAGGAACATTGTGTTATCAACCCCCTGCTGGCTCCCTCACCTGTCAGGTTTTAAGACAGTATGAAGAAGCAGGAAGAGGGAGATTGAAAAGCTCAATAGCATCAACAGATGCATGCACTGCATATCCCCCTTTGCCTCAAAGTGCTAGCTGGAGGCTGGGGTCTGGCAACACTCCCGCCCCTTGAGCAGTGAGTGGGGAAAAGCCTGGTACTGTGCAGACAGGGTGGGGGTTTAAACCCCTCCCTAATCAGAGCCTCCTGCTGGGGCCTGGCCACAACCTTCTCATCTCAGCACTTTGGAAGGGGAGGGAGGGCTGCTCTAGCGCCCCCCCCTCCCCCGACTTCTAGCCTGAGCCACTGCAGGCATGTGCTTGCATTTCTTTAGTCCAGAGGGAATGTCTGTACAGTTGCAAACTGATTCAATCTTTGCAGGTTAGACTAACCTGCAAAGATTGAATCAATTCAGGCTCAGGCTTTTTGAATGTCTGTCCCTAGCCCTGCTGCTTAACTCCTGAAGGCCCATTTTTTTTCCTGTTGACACTTGAAAAACTGCCTAAGTGCCAACAATATCCAATATCAAATAAAAAATCTGTCTCAAACTTCAAAGCAGGATTCTCAAACCAGGCCAGGGAACACTGGTATGGCCCACAAGATTACTTTCTATAGACCTTCTCACAGCAGGTGCCTAATATCCATTATCTACTGTCCTTGCCTTAGGATGCCTGAGGCAGACCACCAATAGGAAGAAGAACAGCAGGCCACATACACGAAAGACCGTTAGAGTCCCAGGGAGAGATAGGCTGAGCATGAGCAGGATCTCTCACACCACTTCTCAGCATTTCACTGCTAGGTAACTTAGGGAGCTCCACACTCAGCTGGCCACCTTCTGAAACTCCTTCTTAGTTGCCTAACTTTCCTATACATTGATTCAGGAGTCTGGAAACTTAGCTCAGTGCTTGGGGTATGTAGGAATTAGGTACTGTAACTCTGAGCAGAACACTAAGTTACTTTTACAGATCAAAGCCTTGTCATATTGAAAGCTGTTCAGTACCTTGCAGGATCAAACCCATGAAACCCATAGTCATTTCCTTACTAGACTATCATGTGTATTCCAGGAAGGTGTAATTCTGATTTACCAGAGTTGGTGCATATTTTTTGTTGTGCACAGGCATATTTAGTATTTATTTGAATTGCAGTACTGTTTTGATGTGCCAATTGAGGATCAGGGCCCCGTTATACTTGATGCAATACAGAATGCATAATCTTTGCTGTCTTGGGTGTCACAGAACAAATTTAGATATGAAACTGTAGAAAATGAAACTCTCTGAAAAGTGACTTACTTGTTCCTTCAAAAATGATTTACTAGTAAATAATAGCAGTAATAGAGTAGCAGTATGGAAGTTGCTTAAAAAATGCATTTGGTGTGTTTGTGGAGTTCTTTTCTATACACTTAGCAGGAGTTTTGGAAGGTTTCTTATCATGCTTAGCCACAAGATATCTACAGAGCTTAAATTCTAGACCAGTTTGTGTCTAGGGAAGCAAGACTTGATAGAAACATTTGTTTTTCACTGTTAAAAATAAAACCTAGAGTTAGCACAGATTGGAAAATCTAATCATCCAAAATCTGGGGGAGAAGGAGGAGGAGGCGGAAATGCTCTGAAGCTGGCTTTCTATTAAATTATGTGGTAATACGTTAGACAGTTTTACAATTTTGTTCACTTAAAATATCTCATAAAGTTTCCAAAAGTACTGATTTACTTCTCAGCCAGGGGACTTTCTCTATATATATTACTAAAACAAAAATATATTTGCAGGGCCTTTTTTAATTGGCCCAAGATTCTACAGATAAATTATTTAAGAGCCCAGGGAAATTATCACTAGAATTGTCAAATGTGTATAGACTAGTCACTAGAATGTGTTTTGTTAACTATAAAGCAGTGACATTGTATGGAGTCTGAAGTGTAAAGCAGAGTACCAGTGTTTTTACAGCGCGCATGAATGAAGATCACCGCAGGATATTCTCTCAGAGACACAGGGTAACTCTCAAGGGTTTAGAATCAGTTTTTCTAATACTGTAAGCTGTTCAGCCTTTGCTCTTAACCCCTTTGCACTACTTGAGAAGAATCTTTATATACTTTCAATCTTTTTTTCAATAAGTATTTTTCTACATCTATTATTGACAATACAGTTTTTCAAAATTAGTATGTCGATTTTGTAATGAGACGAAAGTGGTGTTCAGGACTCTACACCTGAATTTCCATCTGCAGAGTTTATACAGAAAAAGGAATAAAGGATTTGCCACACTTGATTAGATCAGCAATCTAGTTCCATGCTCTGTAACTGACAATGGTCAGAACCAAATACTTCCCAGGTGGCATAAGATCCCTGCAGCAGAGAGATGTGGAATAATTTATTTCCAACATAGGTCCCATCCTACTCTCCAAGAATTAGAAATGGGCTTAAATCCTGAAAAAAGCAGATTTAATATTCCTTCCAAAATTTTTATTGCCAGTTATTATGACTATTTTGGATATACAAGTTAGCTATATAGAGATGTAATCCACTTTTAATCTTATTAAGATGTTAGTCTCAATGACTTCCTGATGCAATAACTTTCAAAACTTAATTACACAAAATGTGAAAAGTATTATCTTTTATCTGTTTTGACGTTCCTCCTTTTAATGTCGGGTTGTGGTGTTGTTATCATCATAATGGTCTAAGAAATGTATGAGTATCAGGGATTTTTAATGATATAGTTTATTGGATCAACTGTATAGTTAAGAAAGCTGTTGGACAAGGTTTTGAGCATCAAGTACCCTTCCTTAGTTCTAAGAAAGAGGCACAGGGGAAATACCAGCAAGAACGAAAGTGCCAGACCTGATGCATTCCCAGTGCACAAGATGTTCATGTGAATGTGTATAATGAACATCAGGAATAAGCAGGCCAGATGAGGAATAGCACAGATTTTATCACCCTCAGAATAAAATACAAAACTAACTTTTTCTCTGGAGGAGAGAACAGATAGCTTATCCCAGCCAACAGAAGAAAGGGAAACAAGCACATGCTCATGCTGTAAGAACTTCAGCATTTGTAAGACCTGACCCAGAAAACACTGGAGCCAACGGACATCTTCCTACTGACTTCACTGGTCCCCTGATCATACAAAGTCAGTGCTCCCAGGGCCCACTAAGCTTTTGTTACACACTGTGGGTATGAACAAGCATTCATGGGATCCAGGTTAAACCAGGAGTGACATGTGCAAGTGTTTGCCATTGCTAGGAGCAGTGTGGGTAGCCTGAGGTAAGTAACTCAGGAGAAGGGATTGGCGGTGGGGGGAAGGCTAGTTGGTTAGAGGCATCAGGTAGGTTTAAGGGAGGGGCCAGTAGGCCCATGGGGGGAGTAGTCATGAGGCTAAAAGTAGTCTGGTTAGGAGTGGGGGGTTAGGAACAGCACAGCCTTGGGGCTTGGATGAGTGGCTAGGCTTTATGAACCCTGGGGCTGTGCTGTGAATGCATACAGTCATTCACTACAGTGAGTTTACCCATTTTAGATCATGTTAACCCAAGTCAGGTTAGTTCATCTCTGAAGTAAACTAACTTTAGGTTCTGTGTATCATTTTTAGGGCAATTTAAACCCCATGAACACATGAACAAGTGGGCATTTAAATCAACAGTGGTTAGGTCAATCTAAATGTAACGCTTGTATATAACCTGTGATACCCTTCTTCAAGCAGAAGACTAGTGTAACTGGTTAGTCTCTAAGGTGTCACCCTGCCCTGCCTTCTGCCTGACTTCAGACTAAAGCTAACCACCTCTCTCTACCCTTCTACAGGTTGCAATGTGTGAACTGCAGTCAAAGCAAGACAGTTGCTAGTCCTGATATGCTGCTGTTCAGTCTTACTGTTTTCCCTCTCTTGTCCATGTACTATATTTATGAATTATGCATGCAAGCATAATTAACAAGTAACAATTGATAAATTGTACTCCAGTGACATTGTTTTATAGTTCAAGCCTCACAAAGCTGTAACAGTATTAAATTTATGCAAGCAGTAAAGCTTCTTATTTAAAATAAAAACTATGCTCTGAGAAGTTTTCCTGTACATGAAATACACTGAGTGTGAAAGGCTGGTTTTGCAACCAAAATCTTATATATTTCCACATTGGTAATGTTGACTGTTGTCAGTTCATAATTGTGAATTTGAGAAGTTTTAACCTGCTCCATACTCTTGTCAAAACCTAACAGAAACTTTTCAAGAACATTTTGATGAAATATTAAATATTAGAGATTTCAATCTAGATTTTGAACATTTCAGAAACTGCTTATGCTCTTGGCCTGTGGACTCTTGGGTATGTATGGAGGACGTCATGATAGCACTGGTGTACGTAAAAAAAGCAAACACCTAACAAAACAAGACTAATCTAAGAAATTCAGTCTGAAACATCTTTTCAAAGGATAATGTAAGATGTTAAGATACTCTGTCTTCAACAGTGTGAAACAAGTAGCCATGTGCTGCTAAGATAGATGTAAACCATATATCATCTTAAATCTATCCAGAAACTGTAAATGGTGTAAAATTCAGCAGCTTTCTTATTAAATGGAATTACTGTCTGTGAGAGCATTTAATGTGCACTTCACAAACTGTGCCATTTGCCTATTAGTTACAGACTTAAAATTAAGATGTTGGTTCTAACCTATACAGCCTCAATCTACCTAAGGAATACCTCCCACAAAGATCACCTGCCACAGCTATAGTTAGGGCTTAGTTTAAATCACAGGCCCAGCTCATTACACAGCAACTCCTTTGATCTTAGCATTCCCCCTGCACACCCTCTGCCACTGATTAATGGAGGGGCCCCTTGGTCCTGCCACTTGCTGCTTGCTCCTGATGGCTCAGAGGTGAAAGCCATGGTTTTAAATTTGCCATGGCTTTTGCCTCCCATCTGAAAACTGCAGCATATTTACAACTGCAGTTTTTGCCTTCAGGCCATCAGGAGCGAGTGCCAAGCAGCAGGGCTGATGGGGTCCCTCTACCAACCAGCAATGGGATGCCATATGGGGGGGAACACCAAGATTGAAGTTGCTGCTGCACCATTGAGCTAGTCCCATAATTTAAACCAGGCCTTAGCTATAGTCAGAAATAGCTCTTATTCCAGATAAAAGAACCTGATGGAAATTCATTAACCACAAGTACTGTGAACTTCCCCACCTTGCTCTGTAAAGGCCCAAGATATAGGGCCTTGTTATATAGTAATTTTGGGTAGCTCCTGGAAGTCTTAACCCTTGGATTGTCCGCAAAGTTAATACCTTAAAGTGGCTTAAAGCATTCATTATGTGGCTCAAAGTTATGTCACTCCAGGGTAGGATTATCTCTGATCTGTACAACCCGGCTCCTGTTCCGGTCACTCCCCACAGATATGCCACTTAAGTTGAAGTCCTCCACTATCCCAGGATCCCTCCCACACACCCCTGTTCTGTGCAGACAAACTTTATGTATACAGCTCTTAGTCCTGCCTTGCTCACCTGGCTTCTAGTGGCAAGTCACAGCTGTGCAGGTGGGGGACAGTCAGAGAAGGTTTCTAGACTAAGGGTGTAACTGCTCCAGACTCCAAGCTGGCACTAAGCTGATCAAAATATGTGTGGCTCACATATATAAGGTATAACAAGGCCCTAACAAACTTCACATTGCAAAGCTAATTCGCTCGCTGACCAGTTACACTTTATATGAAGGTTCCATTTATAAATGGTTTAATAGGCTTTAGCAGCATGTTGCAACAGAAATTGTAATAGGAACATGGCTATATAGTGTTGGAGATGATTCCATGCCATAGTTATAAGCAACTTATTGACCTACTGAACTACATAACAATCTATAATAATAGATTAACTGTGAAAATATCTCCTGGTAATTATTTATTAGTTGTTTCTAAGAAGAGCTTAGAAGAGCTTATAAAGTATAACTGATCTACAGGTTGTTGCAAGAGAGGAGAAAAGTAGCTGGATAAAGACTGATGCTATTTTTGTTGATGTGGCTTATTGTGTCTATTATGTTTTTTTATTACTGTGATCCATATGCTTCTTTATTTTATTACGTATATTGTTTCCAAGATGGTCAAGGGGACCCAGGAGTTGGCTCTTGCTTGCTGTAGTATAAACTAAAATTAAAAAAAAAAAAATCGATCATGTTTTATATTAAGGGGAATTCTCCCAGGCTACACTAAACTCTAATGCATAATCTTCTAAATGCAGCTTCAGCTAAGTAAGTGTATCATCCCAAACTGCTGGAGCTCCATTTGACCATCAAAAATATATTTTTGGAAGGCAGTGCTGTGCCTGGCCATGGTTTAAATTGTGTTGTAGTGGAGGATATAAACAGACATACAACAAGAGCAATTGTGCAATTTAAAACTCTGAACTATATAAACTGGATGTTTTGGTCTAGTGGACACAAATTCTGTATTGTGATTATATCAAAGTGTGTCATGTGGAAGCCAAAAGAAGGAGAGATGGAAGAGACTGAGTAGGACACCTTACCTGGTCACACATAAAACTCTGAATCTCCCCAAACTGTAATATATTAGTCTAGGACAGGGATGATCAAGATATGGTCCAAAGGGCTTCCCAGGTGTCCTGAAATTCAGCAACATGGCAAGTGGAGTGGTGACAGCAGTAACTGCTGTGGCAGCTGGACACCACTGGTGTAGAATGCTCATGCAATGCCACAAGTATCGTACGAAACAGCTCATGAAGTAAAATAAGACAAGCAGGTTTGGACTCATGTCTATCTGTGGCATAGTACCAGTTAATTCACTGTTTGCCCTCACTGTCTCATCAATAGTGATACAGAGGTATCTCAATCTGCAGTCCCCAAAACCTGTCCTGTGTCACTCTATTCTGGTGACACAAAATCTCCTTTCACAGCTCATCTGAAAACTGTCTCTACCATTAGAACAGCTTCCTGTATTGCACAGCTCTGCAAAGAATTTGGGGATATGGTTTTAGATTAAATACTTTTGATAAAAATGTTATTGCCTAATTACTTGCTCTGCTGCTGTCAGTGTAAGAATGTGCTTTAGAGTATTCTGTGTCACACACATACTTTATAGGTCAGATTGACTGCATTGGGATTTAACTGCTTCTATAAAACCAAATCTATTTGAAGTGAATTCAAAATAGGTTGAAAATTACTTAAGTTTGGATATTTGCATGGATATTTAGAATATCAATCAGTTGCAACAAAAATGTTAAAAGGAATATTAAATGGTCTTCAGAGCTTAACTTTTGATCTGTTAAGAGACAAACAAAAAACCTAGGTGGGGGCAGAATATCCTGTAGAGGTCAGAACTACTGTAGCGCTCTTTCTCCCTTAGATTCTCAGGGGCAGGATACTGGACTAGATGTAATTTGGGTGTCATCCAGCATGGCAGGTCTGTGTATCCCTGATTTTGGATCAGGACATTCTGGTGTAGGAAATGAAACGTGGTTTTCTGATCTTCCCCTTATGTTTTGAAAGATATTATTTTAAGAGCCCTTGGCAGATTGGTGGAGCCATCCAGTCTATTTGTCATCCCTCTGCTCAGCCTTCTTTTTTTCTCTTTATTAAAAAATGGGATATTTATATATTTTTAAATGAAATGTAGAGAACTTCATTCTGATTGATGTTTTCCTGTTGTCACTGCTGAATGGTACTATATTATCAGAGAGAGTTCTCTGAGGATGTAGTGCTGCTCAGTCATAAAATGCTGGCAGGAAACAATCACTCACAGACATGCACTGCAAGGTTTATTTAAAAAAAATAAAATCTGTTAATTAGAGAGGCAAATAATTAACGTGGGGATGATGAAGGAAAGGATGATGACAGATGCTATTCGTTGAGCTTGTAATGGCTTAAGGGGAAATAAGCAGCTCCACAAGTTATCTCATCTATTTGGATGGATGAGTAAAGTCACAAATAATAAAAGCCTAAAGGAAGGTAACGCAAAATGATTCTTCTTCAGAACTATATAGAGTTCGGCATTCTAAATTTATTAGGAATTTTTATATATAAATACATATTTCAAAGCTCTTGCCTACACTCATACGTTGTGCCATTTTATAGCTCTGTGGTGACAACAAACTTCACTAGTGTGGATGCTGGTATAACTAAAACCTTATTTGGTAATCAAACTCATAAGTGCAACAGTTTCACCAGAACAAAAAGCATATGTAAGCCAGATGTAAATCCCCATGGCTCAAGGCCAGAGATGGGAGACATGAGCACTGGAGATGCACTTCGTGAATACATTTGGAATGTGCCTTGCACCATGATGCATGAGGATAAATGCCATGCCCAAAATCACAAACTAATTCCACTAGTTAATAAAATACAAAGTTGGAGGTGCGCCTTTGAATAAATGAGAGCATTGAAATATTACTTGTCCAAATGATTATCACTGAACCTCAGATGCTTTATAATAGTACAGATCACTTTTATATGCCAACAATAACCTTCTGCCATGAACTATTCAGTTCTTGAAGTAAATTTGCTACAAGAAGTACATTTTTGCTGCTCCTGGTATTTTCTGCTCAGTGACTGAGAATATAGGTAAGAGAGACTAAACTTCTTTGCTAGCCCCCAGTGCTGTTACTGGATTAGGCTCACCAAGAACCATTCCTCTGTGACATGCTGAGGATCAGTACTAGTTAGCATTGTATGCTTTTCCATGCTGCTATGGCCAGTCTCATGACTTAGAAATCTTTGCATTTCAAGCAAATATAAACATGAAAACAGATTTTCAGAAGCTTTTTCAGATCACAAGTTTCACTGAGAGACACTAAGTCTTGGGTACCTTCCTCTTTGGCATTTTTAAACTGCTCCCCATGGTCCTTCTGTCTGTCTCTCAAGATTTTTTTTTGCCTCAAAAAGAGATTTCCTAACTACTTGGAATGCTACTAGAGCCAGGCTGTCTACAGGAAAAATGGATGCCAATTTCTGGATTGAAAGCTAGCTAAGACTCTGGGAGAACACAAGGGACTCCACAAAGTAGAAGAGAGGCAAGCATCTATGAGATGGGGTATCCAAGGGGATATCTGTTACAGAAAATAGCTACAGGACACCAGAGATTGTGAGGAAATTAGGGAGGTGCAGGATGACACTTGGAGGGATGCAGAAATAGAGAAACAGGTTGATATAGATAGAAGCCAGGTACAGACGGTATACTTTTACCAGTGTCAGTGATCAGAAACTGGTCTACATCTGTAACTGAACAGAAGTTGGGCACTCAAAATCAGTTTTAACCTGTAACAGAGCAGAAGTTTGGCGCACACAGACTGGTTTAAAAATGGTGAAACCTGGCCTAAAATTTGGACCTCCTTCCCCCACACCCAAGGGTGAATGTGTGTTCTGTTCACTACCAATCTAAACCATACTGCTTACATACATCTGTGTAACTTAGATCGATTCCATCTCTGGCTTTTTTAATGTCTGTACCTAACCAGACAGAACAGCAGTTTCTCTACCCCAGACATTAGGGATAGGGACAGAGGTTACACATAAATTGGTTTAAGTGATCAGATACTGATTTAAATCTCTAGCAGGGCAGAAGTTCAGTGTACTAAGCCACTTTCAGAATGGCTGAAACTGGTTTAAGATAAACCTGGATGGATATAGTATCAGACTTAACTGATTTAGGTTAAATCAGTTTATGGAACTTCTGTCCCAGATCCCCTCCTAGTTCAAGTTAACTCATAGTCCCTCAGCATCCCAGAGTGCTCTGCAGCCCTGGGCTGTGTTGTCTATTCCAGTGATCAGGGTCTACTCCACCCCTCTGCTCCCTACCTGGAGCACTATTACTCCTTCAGGTGGCCTACGAGAGGTTGGAGGGAAAAAAAAAAAACAACACACCTCTGACCCAGCACCAGACACCCAGCTGGGTGCTGCTGGTGGCAAGGAGGAGGGAACCAGACCAGATACAGCTGGTCTTGGGAGGAGGAGTCTGCAGTGGGGCAGACTGCAGTCTTGACTCTCTTCCCATCTGACCCCTCCTTTTCTGCCCCTCTACCCTCAGCCTGCCAGGAGTCTAAGAAGGGGGAATGACTAAGGGACTCCAGACCCACCCCCAGCTCTGAGGGGGGGGGGGGGGAGGGTGAAACCCAGCCCCACTATGAGCTTCTCTCCCCCATCCAATGTGGATACTGAGGAGTGGACATGGCTCCTGGCTTCCGGCTCTGAGGGCAGAGCCAAGTCCCGGTAGGGACTGGAAGCTGAGAATAGGGCATGGCTAGGGGGACTCCAGCCCCACTTCAGCTTTGGGAGGCAGAGCCAAACCCAGGTGTAGGCTTCGCTCCCTCACTGCCTCAGCTGGCTGAAGGCTGAGAAGGAAGCATGTCTAGGAGACTCCAGCCCCATTCCCTGCTGGGGAGGCAGAGTAAAACTCCCAGTTCCAGCTTCCCCTTCATAACTCTTGGGTTGCTCCTGGCTGGGGGTCCAGTGTGGGGTAGGAAGGGTAGGTTCAGACTCAGCTGGAGTCCTCTGATTCCCCAAGCCAAGCACACCCCTTGTTCAGCCACCAGGGAGGCTGAGGAGTGGGCTTGGCTTGGGGAATCAGAGGACTCCAGCTCTGCACCGGTCAGCAAGCTGGGAGACATGCTGTAGCACTTCCCCCTCCCCCCCCGCCCCCACAGCTATTAGTATGGGCCACTGCAGTGGTCTGGCTGCCTTTCCTGTTCAAAAAGTGAACATTAGTTCACTTGCTTATTTGTTCAATCTATGCAGTTTTAAAAACCCTACAGAGATTGAATCAATTCCGCCTCAGGCTTTTTGACTGTCTGTACTTAGCCTAGAAGAAGGTTAAATCAAACATCTCTCTGGAGCCATGAGTCCTCCTGCATATACACTTAAAGATGAACTTGAAACCTGAAATGATTTCTCACATGCTTTGGAGCCAGGCCACCTTTTCCTTGCAATACAATTATTTTTACAAAATAATGATTTGGGGAGGGATATTCTCTCTCTCTCTCTAATGTTTGACATTAGCAATCCTGTATTCATGATGAATAGAAGTTTCTATATAGAGATGATGAATATAAAACATCAGCTCACTGCTTTCTCTTCAGGTCATACACTCTCCCTCCTTTCAGAACTGTACTTGATAAAGGAAAAAAAAAAGAAAAGAAAAGTAAAGTAAAAAGGCTGCACGTTAAGTCTTGTATGAGTGTCAAGGATTTGCAACGTAGCTTCATGCCAGAGTCATATTCCTTCATCTTGCTATGCAACATCACAGTCCTTTTCTGCCCCCCACCCCGCCTTCCTTTTTTATGAAACTAAGTTCTGTATTGACAATGCCTTGAGAAAGTTTTATTTAAGTCCTAGTTATCCCAGTTCTGGAATGTTTAGCAGGATCCAATGAAAAGCTTCTTCAAGCCTCAAGGACTTCTAAAGCAGAGGTGGAAATGCCACTAGAGTCCTGAAAAAGCTCAAAGTAACTTCTAGAGTCAGTAGTATATTTCCTGTCTATTTGTTTCAACAAAATGCCACTAGAATTTCTCCAATGTGTCATTTATTTCAGTATCAAGGCACAAAAGGATATGCTGTTGAAAACTGCTCTGTGCACAAGACTATTAAAAATGTCAACTGTAGCTGGAGCTTCAAAAGTAATATTTAAAACAACAACTAGGCCTATTTGGCTTTATTGGATGTAGTAAATTTATATTTTTTGGAAAGTAGTACAGAGCATTTGTCTCACAAGCCACATTAGAATTCATATTGTGTGTCTCAGTTACAGAGACAAAGCCAGATCCTTAGCTGATATAAACCAATGTCATTCTATTGACTTTACTAATTAATACTAGGTTTGCCTTATATTGAGCTTCTTTTACTCTATCATCTCACCAAAGGAAAAGCTTGTTTAAACAAGTTACAAAAGAAATTTTTCAGTGGACTCCAACCTGAGAGCAGTCCAGAAAACCCCTCAAAAGTAAAAGTGTGGAAGTTAATTTGCAGATTCACTGAAACCAAGGGCTCCAACACCTCCCATTTTCCCATCTAATACTTCATCACTCACTGTTGCCCCTTAGATTTAGCTTTACACTGTTATTCTTTTCAGTGATGGAAAACATGATGCATAGTATGGCTTACTCACCTCAAGATCCTGAGCACAAGCAGCAGAGTTGTTGGTCTAAGGACATAGGCAGGCAAGGTTCTTTGGGTAGATATGATATATTTTATTAAACCAACCAACTTTTTTCCAACTATTTAGCTGGTCTAATAAAATATATTAGAATCACCACAGAGGAGGAGTCTTCTGCACTGTTCCATACCTATAGGGAGCAAAACAAGAAAGCCAAGGCTGCAACCAAACTCCACCTGGTTACATGTATCAAGGACAATAAAAAGTCATTTTGCAGATATGTGGAGAGTTGGATGAAAAGCAAGGGTAACACTGGGACCCTGTTAAACCAAAAGGGACAACTGACACCCAGGAAAAAGCCAACCTGCTTAATAGGTACTTCACATTGGTTTTTCATCAAGCCAAAGGGACCACCCTGCCTAGCAAGATGCAGGATGGCCTGGGTAAGGGTGAATTTATATCCAGCATCGGTGTAGACCTTGTAAAGGAACACCTTGAGAGTCTGGATACCTTCAAGTCAGCAAGTCCTGACAGATTGCACCCCAGAGTACTTAAGGAGCTGGCAGGAGTCATAACCCAGCCACTGGCAAAAATATATGAAAACTCCTGGTGCTCAGGTGAAGTACCTGAAGATTGGAAGAAGGCCAATATGGTGCCTATCTTCAAGAAAGGGAGGAAAGTAGATCCAGGGAACTACAGGCCAATCAGTTGGACCTCAATCCCTGGAAAGATTCTTGAAAAAATTATCAAAGAGACCATTCTAGACAAGCTAGCTGATGGCAACATCATGAGGGACAACCAGCATGGGTTTGTTGTGGGTAGCTCTTGCCTGAGCAATCTCATCTCCTTCTATGACCAGGTGACATATCATCTGGACAAGGGAAAAGAGCTTAATGTCATATATCTGGACTTTAAAAAAGCCTTTGATCTGGTATACCATGATCTCCTCATGGAAAAATTGGCCAACTGTGGCCTAGGCTACATCACAGTCCAATGGCTGGGAAATTGGTCTCCAAGGTCAGACCCAGAGAGTGGTAGCTGACAGAAGTGAATCATCATGGCATCCAAGGATGGAGTGGGGTCCCCCAAGGCTCCATACTTAGACCTGTTCTCTTTAACATCTTTATCAATGATGTGGACATTGGTGTCAGAAGTGGACTGGCTATGGCAGGGCACCTTTGGGGGTACTGTGCTCACCACTTGAGGGCTCTCACAGGCTCCGAGGGGAGCCTGCTTTGGAGGAGAAGCTGGGGAAACCTTCCCCAGGTACCATTTTAAGGGGGGAGGTGTGTGGCAGGGCACTGTTGGTGCCTGCCACTTCAAGACCAGAGCCAAGCAGCCAGCAGGTGCTTGATTGCGACTGTCATTTTAGATCTCTGTCCAACCATGTAAACAGATCAGTTTCCTGCTGGCAGAGTAGGCAGTAACATCATCTGGCTGCAAGGCTCCATAACATCCTGGAGGTAAGGGAGGACCTATAAGGGATGGCTAGGAGGCTCCTGGTCCTGTTCATGACCTAAAATTGCACCTTGCCAGGAGTGGGTGGCCTGATGGGGCTCTCAGTGGCACAGGAGCCCCCTGGAAATGGCAGGCCAGTTATCACCCCAGTGAAAGGTGGGTAGGGGCAACTTAACCCTAGCCCTCACCTTTCGGTGGATTAAGTAACACCAGAGGTAGTTGGGGGCCAGGCATGGCTGCGGCCACCTGAGCCCTTTGTGGGGTGCAAGACCCTGAGAGACCCTGAGGAGGGAGAGTGGGGCCAAGCATGGCTACGGCCACGTGAGCCCACTGGGGAGCAAAGCCCCATGGCCCCGGGTGAGGGGGCAGTGTAGAGCCCCAGTGAGGGGAGCAGAAATGAGGACCCCAGTGAGGGGGTAGCCCCAGGTGAGGGGGTGGTGTAGAGCCCCGAGTGAAGGGGGCAGGGATGAGTAGCCCCAAGAGAGGGGGGCAGAGAGAAATAGCCCCAAGTGAAGGGGACAGTGTGGAGCCCCAAGTAAAGGGATAAGAATGCCCTGGTGAGGAGTGGCCTCAGAAAGGGGCAGAGATGAAGAGCCCCAGTGGTGGGGGGAAGGAAAATCAGAGGGCTGAGTGCCTAATATGTTTATGTATATAGAGTTTCCCCCGGAAGGGGCTAGAGCAAGCTTAGACCCAGTCAGGTAATTGGCTGGCCACTACCCCATGGAGGGTTGCAGGAGGGGCCCAAAAGATGGTATGTCTGCCACCCAAGGGATGGACTAGCTAAGCCTATGGCCTGAGGGGCCTGCCCCAAGAGGAAGCAAGGCAGGATGAGTTGCTGACATATGAAAGAGACCCTGTGAGAGAGGGTGGAGTGAGAGAGGCCCTAGTGAGAGGAGGGTGGTATGGATGTGTGTATGACTGAGGCCTGACAGTGCAGCCTGAGCTTGGTCTGACTGTAGGCTGGGAGCACTGTAAACATCTGGATGCCATCTGCGAGGCATGGGCTGTGGTATAGGGAAGGTTTGGAGCCGCAGATAGCATTCCCTGGCATCAGGGCATAAAATGGGCAGCCTCCCACCTTAATTAACAACTATTAATTAATTAAGAGCAAGGCATGGCAGGCGAGTCAGGTGGGTGACGTGCCCAATGGCAAGTGGGGAACTTAGCACTGTGGCTAGGCAGGAAGCCCCACTTTGCCACACTGGCCAAGTTTGCTGATGACACCAAACTTTGGGGTGGAGCGTCCACACGTGAGGATAGGTTGGTGATCCAGGCTGACTTGGACAGGCTTAGAAAGTGGGCAGATACAAACCTGATGACATTCAATACTGACAAATGCAAGGTGCTCCACCTTGGGAGAAAAAACCCACAGCTTGCTTATAGGCTTGGCAGTGGTACGCTCACTAGCACGCTGGCCAAAAAAGACTTGGGGGTCATGACTGACCACAAGATGAACATAAGCCATCAATGCAATGTCGCAGTAGGTAAAGCAAACCAAACTCTGGCTTGCACCCACAGATGCTTCTCAAGTAAATCTCATGATGATATCTTCCTATTGTACTTAGCCTTGATGAGACTGCAACTGGAGTACTGCACTCAATTCTGGCCTCCTCAATTCAAGAAGGATGTCAAGAAGCTTGAGAGAGACCAGAGGAGAGCCACATGCATGATCAGGGGACAAGAGAACAGGCCTTATGATGAGAGGCTGAGAACCATGGGATTCTTCAGCCTGGAAAAGCGTAGGCTCAGGGGTGACCTGGTGGCAGCCTATAAGTACATCAGGGATGTCCATCAGGATCTGGGGGAATGCCTGTTAACCACAGCACCCCAAGGAATGACAAGGTCCAACAGTCACAAACTCCTCCAAGAGCATTTTAGGCAGGACATGAGGAAAAACTTCCTTACTGTCCAAGTCTCCAAGGCCTTGGATAGACTCCCACCAGAGGTGGTGCAAGCACCTACTCTGGACTCTCTTAAGAAATGTTTGGACACTTATCTTGCTGGGATCCTTTGACCCTAGCTGGCTTCCTGTCCTTGGAGCAGGGGGCTGGACTCGATGATTTTCTGAGGTCCCTTCCAGCCCTAATGTCTATGAAAGTCTATGGAATCTATATCACACCTACCCAAAGAACCTTGCCTGAGCACAGGGGGGAGAACTCAAGATATAAGCATTATGTGGACACTAATGCCTCCTCCAATGAGCAGACAGTCAGAAAGAGGAAGTGAATGGATTTGGCCTGACTGTGCTCTCAACGACACAGCTACCAGGATTCAGCTCACAGTAGTGTAGTAGAGCTCAACAAGGGCTACTATAAATCCAGCCTAGAGCAACGAGAACACAGGAGGAAATCTTGCAAAAACAGTTCTTTTGTAGTGCTCATCTTAGATGGAGTAGCCACGTGTTTTCCTTTTAAACAAGGTCAGGCATATATTCTCAGCCATGACCTAGATTAGGAATAGGAAACATAGGGAGCAACATCATAGTTTTATATTCTAATAAAAAAAAGGCTTTATATTTGTCTCTAGTGTGGAAGTGAAATTATCTGCAATGCTCTATTTTATGTGCCCTAAAGATACTGAATTATGCATTATTAAGTTCATATGGAAAGCTCCTTGTTCCATATTATTACGTTCTTTTGTATAGTACTTTGCAAATTCTCTCCCTCTTTTGTGAATGATACTAAATATTCTGTCTAACTTCCACTATAATGCTTTGACTATGACTAAACAAAACATGATTTAGCGCTAGTGATATGTACCTGATATAACACCTGTCTATATTTTTTTCTACCAATTTATATCACGTTTAAATATGTTTTTGAGAGACCAAGAGACTGGTGCATAGGGTTCAATCCAAATGGGAACCAACCCAAACAATTGTTTAAGAACTTGAACCAAATTTATACAAAATAATCATTATTGTTCAGGACATTTTATTGTGTTACCCCTCCCCCCTCTTCCTTTTTTTTCATTTTTAGAGTTGGGTACAGCTGTGTTTAATAGCAGAACACATGGAATATCAAAACACAAGATTTCAAACCCAGCCCAAAAAGTATTAGCAGCCAAACCTGCATTTATTTCCCTCAAACTGAATTCAACAACCTTTTAAGGTTGTTCTTCACAAAAACAAAACAAAAACAAAATGAAATTATACTTTAAAAAAGTACTCTCATGGAACATATAATCCTAATAGATCTCCAGGCAACAAAAATCCCTAATAAATATTCTCTCCCTGTGTATGTGTGTTTTGAGTAGACATCGATGAGTCCTTAAGGAATCATGAGGGATTCATTTATAAAGAAAACAATGCAAAAAACTCTTCATTCTGGATCTGCAATTTACAAAATAATCCACCAGGAAAGAATTAATCCATTAAAATCTTCAAAGACTCCTTAAAACAAAACTTCAGCAACTCCAAAATGAATTATAAATTGCTCAGGCACGAGAACCATTGAAGCTGTCTTGACTAGAATCATAGCTTTAAAGTAGGAGTTGGCAATCTTTTGGCCCCATGGGACAGAGCTTGTTACCTGACCCTCTGCCATGGGCCACAGATCTCTGCCCTCCAGAGAGCTTGAGCTTCCTGTGCTACAGTATCCAGTCCTCTGCATCTAGGTAAGCACAGGTACAAGAGGGCAGCAGGGAGGGTTGCTGAGGAGCAAGTTGCAGAGGGGATAGGCAACTCAGCAAATGCCACTCAGTTCCCTGTGCTGCCCCAGGCTGGGTCAGACAATCTTGGACTGGATTAGACCTCTTCTCAGGCTAGATCTGACCCAAGGGCCATAGGTCACTGACCCCTGATTTAAGGTATAATTGATGGTGTGCTGCTGCATGAGACTTGGGAAGAATCCCTGAAATGGTTCGAGGTTGGTATGTTTTAGAGGTGGACATCATTTCAGAAGTATCATACAACAGCCCCTTTAGTAATTAGACAACATTAGAGCTAGTAAAAAAAAAAAAAAAAAATCCCATGATTTATTTAAACAATTATTTTCCAATTTTCTACCCGCATTTTAAATTTCAAGATTTCATATTTTGAAACCATCCCCCAATTCCCAAATAATTCCAACTACCTCTATGCACAGGACATATAACCATATAACAAAATATTCAATCACAAGAACTGAAGTAATCCCCTATTCCAACCACATTGATATATTGCAATCTGTTGCATCTCTAGCAAATAGATGAGAACTTTCAGTATTCACAGAATCATAGAAAAAGGTGGGAAGGGACCTCTCCAACCCCTTGCTCAAGGCATGATCACTCTATTCAAACCATCCCATACAAGTGCTTGGCCTGACTATACAACCTGTTGCACAACAACAACAACAACAATCCACATTTATACCCCACCCTCCCCAGAAAAGCTCACAGTAATAGACAAACAACCCACAAGACAAGAAAGAAACAACCAATTCCCCACTCAACATTCTGCAAGCTGCTTTGGGCCTGGAGTGGACCCTTTTCTCAGTCTTCTGACCAATACTTTCATTTTGTATTCTGATACCAGGTAATATCGGTAACAAAACATTAGAAGAAGTTTAATGAACTTGTAGAACTATGGGGCATGTTGTCCAAAATCACCAACGCACCCTAATAGGACACAGGTAAAGCAGGAGGATGAGAGCTGTCAGTGTCCCACCACTGCAAGAGTTGTTAAAATACATTTAAGAGATAGAAGGAAAAATGCCATGTGCCCCCTTCCCCATAGAGGAGGACAGAAACACCCACAATCCATACCAGTTTTGTTTATTGTAGACTAGGAGAAAGGCACACTTTACTATTAATATCTTCTTATATAACTGAGTGGGTTTACTGATTGCAGCTGTGAGCTGGAGAGGACAGAGGGCTCTCAGGTACAAAAATAATTTAGGCTGCTACCAGATGTGAAAAAAACAAACAAACATCATTTTACCAGAAGAAAAAGTGCATTAGTTTGACCCAGCTCCCCAACATCTGTATAGCTTGGGACATTTTTATCTAATAGCTAATTGAATCAGCTATAGATAAAATTGCTCAAAAGCCCCACTGAAGCGCACAATCTATACAAATGTTGGGCGAGCCAGGACAAACTAACATGCTCCCTCTTCTTGTCATGCATTGTGCTTGGGGTAGGGGCACACCAAACTGAAAGTAAAGTGCTGTTTTTTGTTTTTTTCCACATCTTTAACCCCACTGCTATATAAAGCAGATTAAAGTATATGAGCATCATTCCTTTCTCCCTTACAACTTGGGTCAGGTACAGACATTACACGTTTACTGGTATAAGTGATCAGAAACCGGTCTATACTCATAACAGGACAGAAGTTCAGCACACGTAGACTGATTTAAAAATGGTGGAACCCAGTCCAAGATTTTCCCCCATACCACCAAAGGGTGAATGTGTGTTCTGTTTACTACTGATCTAAACTATGCCACTTACAGAAAACTGCGTAACTTAGATCGATTTCACCTTGGTCTTTTGAATATCTGTACCTAGCCTTGATAAACAGCACACCTTCAGTGGATAACTTCCCTTTCCTGTATCTCTGTTACCTACTGTTCAGTCAAACTTTTAAATTCCACTCCAAACCCAATAGGCAACAAGTACAGACCATGGTATCCTGCATTCTAAACTTAACAGTTTTGGGAACTGCTGCATACCCTAATATATAGAAAGCAAACTGCAGGGTGCTAAGCTGGTAGGAACTAAGCAAGGGATCACATTAGCCAGGTCTACACTGTAAAGAAATATTTGGAATCTTCTAGCTAGGTGAAAAGTGAAAAGAGCCACCCTTCCTTTTGCTGCTGTCTGGTCATATATCAACAACTGGGGATTTAACTACCTCGCCATCTGTCCAAAAGACAATCTTACTTGGCAAACAACAGACCCACACTTTCAATGGGGCAGCTAGACTCTTCATCATATCTTCTGACTGTTTTCCCTGGTCTACTAGCTTCAACTGAGTGGATGCATCTACACAGGCGCTTTACTATGCAGTCAACTAATTAGCCCTCATAGTAAAGCATTACTGTATATATGCATGCCCATATTAGGGTGCATTAAATTAATTAACTCTGCCATAAGTTAGTACTGTCTGGGACAAGTACTATCCTATGGCAGAGTAATTTATGCCGCTGCAATGTACATGTAGATGGTGACTGGGGCTGCCTAGGGCATGAGGGTGCTAGTGTGGGGCTGCCTGCCAGCTAGTCCCACACCGTATTACCCTACCACCCTTGTGCCTCAGCCAGCCCCTCCGCCAGCCAATGCCACCACCTGGAGTCCAGGCCTGATCCCCTGGGCTTCCTGCCAGCCTGGGGCTCTTCTGACCCTGCTCAAATTGCTGCAATCCTGGGCACACATGTAAACACTGCTCCTGGGAGCAGCTGACTCTGGTATGAACTTTGCTGGAGTTTATTGCAATGGGGTAATTGCACATGTAGATGCACCCAGTGTCATCAAAAGTGATCCTCAGCAGATAGGTGCCTGGGTGACAGCTCTTTCAGCCAAAGAGAATGGGATTCTGTTTTAAAAAAAACAACAGTGTTTTTCAGTATTACCAGCTTTTTATGTATAAACTAAAACACGGGATTAATTCTGCCACAGGTAAATACAACAGTGAAAAACAATTCTTGAGTGTGGCTACTCAAACTAAGACTGAGAAAATAGTGAGATAAAGCATAGGTAAAAACTCTCTGGATTTGGAACCACAGGTGACTGGGGCATATTCACTGCCTCTGTTATTTTTGCAAGCATTCATATCAGTGAAGTTTTATTGATTTAGTCTGAATAGGCTATAACCAAAATTGATTTAGTCCAGAAATTAAGATTTGTTTTGTGGTTGTAAATGCATCACTTACCCTTTTCAGCATCCTGATCCAATCTCTGGGTTAGTAGGGCAGTTTGATGCAACAGCCAAATCCCAAGAATCCTCTTCCAGGGTAAGTAGAAGAATTCAGGATGAAAATAGAGCTACTCAGACCTCTCACACAGAGCTTCAAACGGACCAGTTTAAGCTATACAACCCAGTCCCGGCCAGGCAGGATTATCTGTTTGCCTAATACAAACCTTGCTTTGGGATTCACAAACAAACCTTGGATATTTTTAGCAGGGAATTTTTGATTTGGAAATGCTTTTACAGTGCTTTTAAGCAGCTGTAGTTTGCGAGCTTCATGCTCTGATTCTCTTCTATGAGTTGTGCTATTTGGCCAAGGAAGCACTAGTGACTAGGATCTCCCTTTTTGCTGAGCTACTGCAGTGCATCATGGGAGATATTCAGCTGGGAGACTTAGCCATAGAAAAGAACATCTATGGCTAGGCATGAAGCATCTGAAATGCATCTTCCATGAGATACCTTAGAGAATTTACATTTCCAACCTAGAAAAGAAATCATGCAAAACCCAATTTTCCACTGAAGAATGGTGTCAACTGAAAACTTTTTAACCATCTGGCCTTAAGTTACATAGATTTCATAGACATTAGGGGCTGGAAGGGACCTCATGAGATCATTGGGTCCAGCCCTGCCATAGGCGGGAAGTCAGCTGGGATCAAGTGACCCCAGCAAGAAATAAACCCAGCTGTTTTTTGAAGGAGTCTAGAGTAGGTGCTTGCACCACCTCTGGAGGGAGTTTGTTGCAGACCCTGGACACATGCACCATAAAGAACTTTTTTTCTTATATCCAGTTTAAATCAGTTTTTCTGGTGTTTATGGCCATTAGACGTTGTTATCTCTTGGGGAGTTCTAGTGAACAGCTGTTCTCCCAGGTCCTGATGTTACACTTTTACTCTGTTATCAACTGAACTCCTAGATTACTTGACCATCAGGCTAGATACAAGCATTTGAAAAGCCCAAAGTGGAATCGATTTAAGTTACACAGTTTTCTGTAAGTGGTGTAGTTTAGATTGGTAGTGAACAGAACACATGTTTGTCGGGGTGGGGAGGGCGGGGGGAAGATTGCAAATCTTAGACCAGGTTCTGCCATTTTTAAACTAGTCTGTGTGTGCTGAACTTCTGTTCTGTTATGGGTATAGACCGGTTTTCCAATCACTTGTGCCAGCAAAAATATAATGTCTGTATCTGGCCTCAAAGACATTGTTTCTCCACTCCTGTCCTTTAAAGAATTAGAACTTGGCAAAAGGATAGGGTAGATGCAGGCCTTCCCTGAAAAGGACAACCCCTGTTATAGAAACACAAGAATGGTGTTGCTCCAAAAGTTATTTATGAAGTTTGTATCATCCACTCAGAGAACAGTAACTATCAGATATTCCAAATATATGTATACTGAGGAAAAATTAAGTAATTTGAGGATATTAATTCTATAGAACAAGTTTAGCTTTATACTGCCTATGATTCCTTAACCTTCCTAATTTTTTTCAAATTCATCTCTATATATCCTGTTTCTATGGTTCCCAAGACTAAAGAATCTGAGTATCTCATGATCAACACATTTATCTTAACAACAAGTGCTATTATCCCCATTTTACAGATGGGGAAAACAGCCCAAGAGACCAATTGTTTGACCCAAGGTTATAGAAATACTCAATGGCATAAAAGGAACTTGAACACAAGTCTCTTAAGTCTTCTGCCAGTGTCCACATTAGTTCCGTGCAGGAAACAGGAGTCTTATTTTGCAACATTTTTGAGATTTCAGAACTTTCCGATACCATGAGAAGTACAAGACCAGGGAAAGGTATTTCATGGAAATGAAAGAGATTTGTAATTGACACTAGAATAGCCAGTGGTCAGTGGTAAGGGCTGTTTCAGGCCATAGAAATAAGCCTTACTCTTCCACATCCTCAGAGTACCCTTAACCATAGGCCAGTGGTTATCCTGTAGTAGGATTCACTGGACCACAAAATTGAAATGTAATTCTTGGTATTTGTATCATATCATGGAAGCTTCAAGTGGGAATTTGTTTAAGCAAAGCTCAGCAGCACGAGTTTATACCAAAAGTAACCAGAAAAAAAAAATCAAAGTTACTCCACATTTAAATGAAAACAAGTTTTTGCAACATTTTTTATGATACCTCCCAGCTGTAGCTATCATTGCTCTTCTATATGCCTCTAAACATTTGATTCTATGCCCAGTGAAATCAATAGAATGGACACTGTATCATGCTTAACAGGAATTTTCCATTAGTTCAAGTGGCAAGAGTTTGTCCTTTCAGAACACAAGGATCTGAAATATATTCCGCTCATAACTGTGAAATGCCAATCAACTACTGTATGGAGCATAGTGACAACTGTGAATTTTCTCACTCCCTCTCACCAGAAAAAGATGATACTGAGTATTAGGGCTGTGCGAAGCTTCAGGTGGTAATTCAATTCGGAGGAAATTTGGCCCAATTTGGTGGCCAAATCTCCAAATCCAAATTGAATCAGGGGACCAGTTTAAAGGTCTGAATTGATTCAAAGCTCTCCAAATCTCTGGAAAAGATTCAGAGAGCTCTGATGATTTGAGCAGTCCCTAGTGGCTGCCGCAGGGAGCGGCAGCTGGACTCTGAGCTGATAAGTACTAGGAGCAGGGAAGGGGGGGCTGGGGGAGGGCAGGGGGCCATGGGGGAACCCCTGCCACCCTCCCAACACCCCCAGCTCCCCCAGGCCCCCCCATGGCTGCCCCCATACGCCTCAGCTTGGTACTTTAAAGAAAAGCCCCAGTGCTCACCGGGTGCTGCTGGGTGGGGGGGGGCTATCCCCACTGCTCCTCACTGCCCCACACTGCATGGGGAGCTCTGCATGAGCTCCCCAATGCCCCCTCTGCTCCCCCGGTCCCCCAATGGGTGCCCTGCCTAGGTCAGCTATGGCCCTTTAAGAAAAAAAAAAAACAAAAAAGAGAAAAGCCCCTGGACTCTCCACTCCTGCAGTGGCCTCAGGGCTTTGGGTGGGGCTTGTGCGGAGGTGCGGGGCAGTGGGGGACAGCAGGGATCACCCCCTGCCAGCAGGAGCGGTGAGTCTGCGGGTTTTTTCAGGTTTTTTTTCTTAAAGGGCCAGAGCTGGCCCAGGCAGGGCACCCATGGGGGGGCTGGGAGAGTGAGGAAGGGTTGGGGGGCTCATGCAGAGCCCCCCATGCAGCATGGGGCAGTGGTGAACACCAAGGATTGCCCCCCCCGCCCCTCCCGCCTGGCAGCATCCAATGAGCTGGGTTTTTTTTTTAATAGTGCCAGGAGCTGGGGCGGGTGGGGTAGCCATTGCTAGGCTGTGGGGGATGGGCCTGGTTGATTCAGAGATTCGGCAGCAGCTGAATCTCTGAATCAGATTTGGCTGAATTGAATTGGGACAGTGATTCAAATCACTGACTCAAATCACTGTTCCCCAAATCAGCCGAATCCAAATCCGAAGTGAATGCTAGCCACTTTGCACAGGCCTACTAAATATCTGTCCTTTTCAACACATACCAGCTAGAAGGATAAATGGAGTAAAAATTAACATAT
Organism: Alligator mississippiensis; assembly: GCF_030867095.1. NCBI lineage: Eukaryota > Metazoa > Chordata > Crocodylia > Alligatoridae > Alligator > Alligator mississippiensis. The sequence goes on along the minus strand of NC_081830.1, from coordinate 49,032,588 downwards.
TCGCTTTATCCTAACCCTGAAAAATCCTGTATTTACAGCACAACTCTTTTAAACAAATGCACTACATCAATAAAAATTTCACATACCAAATGGTAAAAGATGAATCTAGACCCCTAATAAATCTGTTCTGCCCCAATTTATGTCAATGTTTTGCATACAATATAACCCTTTTTGAGCAAATAACTGATAAAGTAACCTGTCAAATTCATAAACTGACTATTCACTAAGGCTATCTGGCAGTCCGTTCATACAGAGGCAGATGCTCTATTATACCACGCTAGCTGTAGGAATCATTTGTCTGTTGTATGATAAGGGGGGAAACAGAGAGCAAAGATTAACTTTTACTTTCCAGCAAGATAAATATTCAGAGCAAAAGAAAAGAAAATGTCGTTTAAATAATTAATGTGTTTGATGATTGTTAAAAAAGGACATAATATTACTTGGATTAGATTTCTATACTGTATGCAATGCTGTCTAAAAGGTCTAAGGCACGTTTTTTGAACACAAGAATAGCTGTTATTAAAATTTGAACTTTTACTTTTATTAAACAAGCTTTGTTGATCATATCATGTAACTACAGAATGGGACTGATGACAATAATATAAGAACCTAAATAGAACAAACTAGAGAATAAGTAAAAGGATACTGAAGTGTTTTCAACATGTATATAGTTTAAAATAGAATTCTTGTTAATGTACCCATTTTATAGATGGTTAAACTGAAGCAAAAAAAAAAAAGCTAGCAACCCAGATCAGACCTGAATCTTTGGCTTAAGCATACTATTTCACACTACAAGGCACTATATCCTTGGGAAGCCCTACTGAAGTCATCAGGGCTTTCCATTAACACAGTTTGCATGCAACTGCCTGTGGGATCAGAGCTTTAGACCAGTGGTGTTCAACAGTTTTTTTTGGCAGCAGGCTGGATGGGCAGTTTCTGATCTCTCTGTGGGCTGGATCAGTGAGGATCCATCTCCAGCTGTGCAAAGCTGGATAGCCTGGTCCCAATTCAGCAGGTGGTAGAAATGGGCTTGGGCCAGCCCCAACCTGGCCCTGTGCCAGGAAGGGACCATGATCTGGCCCTGATCTAGGTCTGCAAAGATAGGGAGCATGGCCCACCCCCTTGGGAAAGAGGGGGGTGGCCTGGCCCCAATCTGGCTGGATAGAGGGATGGAGGGAAGGGTGCATGGCCTAGCCCTCTACAGGGAGTGGGAGAGGACATGGCCTGACCCCAAACCAGCTGCATAGGGGTAAGGGGCATGGCCCAGACTCAACCTGGTCAGGTAGAGGAAAGAGTGCATAGCCTACCCTGGTCCCATGGGGAGAAGTGGGCACAGCTTGGCTCTAGCTTCCTAATTTAACTTCCCAGAGAGAAGGGGGTGTAGTGTGGCACTTATTTGGCCCCTAGGGCTTAGGATTTCGACAGTGGGGAGGGGTGGCAGTACTGCCATCTCTCCTCTGCTGCCAAATTTCCTGACCCATGGGAGCCCTGCTAGCCAGATTCCAAGGCTCCACAGGTTGCATTTGCCTATAGGCCAGAGGTTGAGCACCCCTGCTTTAGACTATGGCAAAGGTAGGAACAGACTCAATGTCCTCACTCATAGTTCATTGCTCTCTGGAGAACTCTCCATCTCCAAATTTTATCTTATTAAATAGTCCATTAAAATTAATTTAAAAACATTCAATCTAATTTTTACAACGGTTTTGCTTTTAGATACCTATGTGCCTGACCGTTTTGGTTTTATCAAAAAAATATTTGGAAATAAAAGAAAGAAACCACAGAGAGCATTTGTAAGCAAGTTTTTCCCTCCCTAAAACCCATAACTATCTAAAATACAATTCACAAATTATTGTGCAAGGTACTGATGCATGTGCTATGTTAAATCACCTGGAAATGAAATTTTATTCTTTGTTATACTTACTCCAGCAAAATTTTTTTCCCCTGAATATATGTTCTATACAATGTCATGTGCAGTGAAATTTATCTGTAGGAATGAAGTGTTCATGTGGAGATTTGGTCAAAGAAGAAAAGATGTGGATTTCAAGGGTGCTTTTTCCTATTGCCTCCTTTTGTTTAATATAAAGTGAAAATATTTAAAAGAAAAGTCACGTTTGAAATGGAAATTACATTTCTGAAAGCATTTGGATTTCTCAAACTTGAAACACTTGTTGTAAAGTCAAAGACTGTTAGATTTCTGGAAAACAAGATTTTTAAAGGAGTTGAACTGATAATAAGGTGAGGTGGCAAAGCAGTTGAAGTGTTTTACTAGACTCTGGATACATGAATTCAAGTCCTACTCTACTAAAGGTCTACTCTGCCCACGGTTGCCCCAGCTCTAAATAGGTACCTGGCCATTTGAGTGGGGGCGTCAAAGGTGGCTAGATGTGATGAATGTGATACGATGGATGTAACAGGTGGCTACATAACTTCCATATGTGTCTTAATCACATTAGCCCCAGTGTCTTGCTAGACTTGGGAAGGCCTTTGATGGCTTGAATTAATAACTGCCCTGATTGATGCCAAATAGTTAAAGGGCTGTAGAAATGCCAATGTTCAGCATGCCTGCCCTGATATACTGTGGATGGATGTGCCTCACAAGCAGAAAAATCAAGGCTGTACAGGAGCCCAATCCTGATAGAAGAGGGATGTTTAAATATCAGAATCTGTCACTGAGTTAACAAGAAAGCATTGCACTGTCAGCAGAAAATGGCAGAACTAAAACTGATCTTCTGCTGAGTATATATGAGTCCAAAATTCTCCCATTCACAGCTTAGCTCAGTGTTTATAAAAGTGTATTTTGCGGGAATTCATCACAACAGAAGAAAGCTGCTAGCCGTATATATTGGCACAGTGGTTATACCAGGATAGATTATCTTTTATATTACCTGTACTATATAATATTTGTATTATTGAAAGTTAAACCCAAAGTAATCATGTTCACATGAGTTACTGTAATTTATCACTTCTGGTTATAAGAAAAAAAATGTCTTCCATTTCTCAAGAGTTTCTCAAGTTGTGCTATTGTATGTTAGCACATGGTTTAAGCTGTCCTAGTATTTCAGCACAGGACTGAGAAATAACAAATATGCTAAAATTATCTAATTCCTTCTAGTCCTTTTGCTTTGGACTTGCATCATACTTTCAGCCCCTTTAAACTCTTTGCTTAAATGGCTGAAGGTCAGCTCAGTGGGGAGATTGTGCGTGGTGGCAGGGGGAGGGGAGGTGGACAGAGGGAGAGGAAATCATCATGCTCCAGAACATTGAAAGAAGTTCCAACAGGTTCCTACCATGACAATACTGCTTCAGAAGTCATCAGTGAACAAGTAAGGAGGCCATTACAGTAGCAGCATCTGATTGCTGCTTATGTCCATGAGAGAAGCTGAAGCAGGGAATGGGAGGGTTGACTTAACTGTATCATGGTGTATGCTCCTTTCTGTAGGATCCTATGATGATATATTAACCAGCAGATTTAGATGAAAGACTTTAGTTTCCTTTAACCCCAAGAACCAAAACTGAGAAACATCTCTTTTACTCAGGAAATCACAGAAAATAAATGGTACTCAAATCTGGGTCCTGCCATCTCCTATGGTCGTCAACTAACCAGGTTCTTTGAGGATCTAGGTATCTGTGTGCTACTGAGGTCAGCAGTGACAGGTAATCTTGTGGGAAGTGGTTACAGTTCACTGATTTTTTATTTGGCCTCTGGGCCTACTATAACCTGGGTTTGACTACAATTTCCCAAGAATCTTAAGCAAAATAGTGATTTCCAGTTTTCCTTCTAGTTTTCCTGCCTACTTCTTCCTGTCCAATGTACCTGCTATTATCAGATTATCCTTGCTTTAAGGAGGCATAGTTTCTAAGTACAGGGTCTACGCAATAGTGCTGTGTGAAATTTCAATGGGTATTTTGTTTTGATGCTGTTCTGACGTGTTTTGAGCTCAAAACAGCAAAATCGAAAGGAAATGACAGGCTTCGAAACAGCTTCAAAACAAAACAAGAACACTCAAAACATTTCAAAACTTTCGAAACATTCTGAGTTTTGAAGCAGAGCTTACTTGCAGCTAAACGGAAAATAAAGAGAGGGAGGGGGAAGAGAGGGGAAGCACTGCTCTCTGATATTGACGCCTAGCTCCTGATTCAATTTTCCCAGCTTTCTGCTCATTTCCCCAGCTCTTCCCAGGGGGCACTGGCCCATGCTCTGCATACGGGGTTTCAGCAGGCTGCCACTGCAGGTTGGGACCAGCAGCAGCCACTTGGCGCAGCCTATGCCGAGCACCAGAAAGACTGCAGTGCTGCCGCTGGTCCCGGCCTGCTAAAAACCTGGAGCACAAATCTGGGGGCCTGCACCCCACAGAAGGAACTGGGGAAATGATCAGAAAGCTGGGGAATTGAGCTAGGGGAATGGTCTCAAGTCCCTGAACAGTCCCCAAGTTCCTGGTTGGATTCCCCAGCTCCCTGATCTTTCCCTCAGCTCTTTAATTGCTTCCCCCACGTCTTCCCAGGTGATGTGGACCCCTGGATGATGCAGCATGACAGTAGGCTGCCGCTGCCAGCTGGGGATGGTGGCAGCTCTGAGTTATTTCCCCAGCCGGCAGCAGAAGCCTGCTGAAACCTCACATTCAGATCTGGGGGCTGCATCTCCTGGGAAGAGCCAGAGGAATTATCAGAGAGCTGGGGAATCAAACTGGGAGCTCCAGCTCACTGCTGGAACTGCCCCAGCTCTAGGAAAATCTGCAGTGCCCTGTGGTGCCATGCTGCACCTGCACTATGGGGCAGCTGCTGTGTGGGTGCCAGGTGGGGGAATGATCCCCACTGTCTGCCACTGCTCTGCACTGTACAGTGGGGCTCTGCCATGAGCACCCAGAGGCCCCAATCGCCACTGCCAGAACTGGTGAGTGGAGGGCTTTTATTTATTTATTTATTTATTTTTTAAAGCTCTGCATTCACTGGTTGCAGAGCATGTGGATGACAGCAAGCTGCTGGCTGGGGCTAGTGCCAGCACCCAAGTCTGCCCAGCACAGCCTGCGCCGAGTGCTAGGAAGAACCCAGTGCTTGTGCTGGCCCCAGCTGGCAGTGGCAGCCTGCTGTCATCCTGCATGCAGATCTGGGGGCCCACACCCCACGGGAGTGCTGCAGGGTTGTGCCAGTCTCCTCCCGGGGGAGTGGACCCTCAGATCTGTGTGTGGGATAACAGCAATCTGCTGCTGCCAGAAAGTGATACGAGTTTTGCTTTCATAGACTTCATAGACATTAGGGATGGAAGGGACCTTGGAAGATCATCAAGTGCAGCCCCCTGCCCCAGGGGCAGGAAATCAGCTGGGGTCATAGGATACCAGCAAGATAAGCATCCAATTTTCTCTTGAAGGTGTTCAAAGTAGATGCTTGAACCACCTCTGATGGCAGGCTGTTCCAGACCTTGGGGGCTTGGACAGTAAAGAAATTCTTCCTTATGTCCAGCCTGAAATGGCCTTGCAGGAGTTTATAAGCATTTGACCTTGTTGTCCCTTGGGGTGCTCTGGTGAACAAACATTCCTCTAGATCCTGGTGGACACCCCTTATAAACTTATAGATGGCCATCAGATCACCCCTGAGCCCTGTGCTTTTCCAGGCTAAAGAGTCCCATAGCTCTCAGCCTGTTGTCGTAAGGTATGTTTTCCTGACCTCTGATCATGTGCATGGCTCTTTTCTGGACTCTCTCAAGCTTCTCCACATCCTTTTTGAATTGTGGAGCCCAAAACTGGATGCAGTACTCCAGCTGTGGCCTCACCAAGGCCAAGTACAACAGGAGAATGACATCCCGGGATTTGCTTGAGAAGCATCTATGGATGCAAGCCAGCATTTTGCTCGCTTTACTAGCTGCAGCACCACATTGAAGGCTCATGTTCATCTTGTGGTCAGTCATGACCCCCAAGTCCCTTTCATTCATAGTTCTAGCCAGTGTAGCACTGCTGAGCCTATAAGGATGCTGCAGGTTTTTCTTCCCAAGGTGAAGAACCTTGCGTTTTTCAGTGTTAAACACCATCAGGTTGTCATCCACCCATTTCCTGAGCCTGTTGAGGTCAGCCTGGATCTCCCTCCTGTCCTCAGGTGTGGATGGTTTACCCCAAAGTTTGGTATCATCAGCGAACTTGGCCAGCCCACTTCTGACTCCAATGTCCACATCATTAATGAAGATGTTGAACAATACAGGTCCAAGGACAGAACCATGAGGGACCCCACTGGTCACAGGGCACCATGATGATTGACTTCTGTCAATGACCACTCTCTGGGTCTGACCACGGAGCCAATTCCCCAGCCAGCGGATCGTGGTGGACCTGAAGCTGCAGTTGGCCAGTTTTGCCAAGAGGTGATCATGGGATACCAGATTGAAGGCTTTTTTGAAGTCAAGATATATGACATCAATCTCCTCTCCCTTGTCCAGGTGAAAAGGTCACCTGGTCATAAAAGGAAATAAGATTGGTCAAGCAGACCTACCCCCAACAAACCCGTGCTGGCTATCCCTCAGGATGTTGACATTGGCCAGTTCATTAAGAATGGTCTCTTTGATAATCTTTTCTAAGACCTTCCCCAGGACAGAGGTCAGGCTGATGGGCCTGTAGTTTGCCGAATCCACTTTCCTCCCTTTCTTGAAGATAGGCACCACATTGGCCTTCTTCCAGTCTTTGGGCAGTACACCAGAGCACCAGGAGTTCTTGAAGATCTGTGTCAGGGGCTGAGCTATGATGTTATCCAGCTCCTTGAGTACCCTGGGGTGCAGATTGTCAGGGCCAGCTGACTTGGAGGTGTCCAGCCTCTCATGGTGTTCCTTCACAAGGTCAACATTGATGGAGGGCAAATAATCTCCCTCACTCAGGCTTCCCTGTCCTGTGATGGGCAGAGGCATCCCATGGGACAGGTTAAAGACCAATGCAAAGAACCCATTCAGTAGGTTGGCTTTTTCCTGGGCATCAGTCATCCGTTGTCCCATCTAGATTAGCAGGGGTCCAATGTTGCCCTTGCTTTTCCTCCAGCTCCCCGCATATCTAAAAAATAACTTTTTATTATCCTTGATCCTAGTAGCCAGTTGGAGTTCTGTTGCAGCCTTGGCTTTCCAGGTTCGCACCCTGCAGGTCCGGACCAATGCTGACAGGTTGAGGTGCAGTTTGAAGAGTTTGAGGTGCAGTTTCACAAACTCCTGCACCTATTTCCTTGAAACTTGGCAGGTTTCATGCCCTCAGAAGGGGCTACCATCCCTGCAATTTTCATCCAAATCAGGCAAAAAATGAAAAAGTTATAGGCATTTTCATGATTTCCCATTATAGCCTATGTTTGAAACATTGAAACACATCGAAACAGTGAAACAGTTTTGACAAAATTAAATAGAACAGTGGTTTGAAACAGCAAAATGAAATACTGACCCTTCAAAACAGTGAAACGGAAGTCGAAATGAAAGGGTGCTGTTTTGCACAGCCCTACTATACATCTTTGAACTTTTCTCCACACCATACAGCTGTATCCTTTAATAAAGTGTTAGGGCTCTACTCTTTCACTTTGTGCTGTCTAAACAGCACAAATTGAGTAGGGTAAAGTAGGGAATCTGTTCCAATATGCCTAAGGTGTGTCTCTGGCTTGTGAAGTAACAAGAAGAACAACCAAATAAAAGGTATCTGGATTGTTTTAAAATACTATTGACTAATATTACAGTATTCATCTAAATCCAGCTGTCATCCACAGAAACACTCACCTAATAGGGGCAGGGAACGTTCATTGTAAATCCTTCTATAAGCACTCACAGCATTTTATTCAGAAAAGAAAAAAAACAAACAAAAATAGAGGTAGATTCTAATGCAAATTAGAATAAATCTATTTAAACATTACCAGTTTTATGCCCATATAACTCTATGTATCAGCTCATGGTTCCTTTCTTGAGAAACTGTCAATCTAAAAACCTTGGTACTGAAAATGTTTACTTATAAGTAAATAGTCTTTACATGCACAATTCCATAGATCCCATTGTAAGCACGGCTGAGTAATGAGTTAGAGAGGACAAGAGAGAGCTCAAAGACACATACAAGGCAAAATAAGGACAAGGATAGACAAATGCATAGTATAAAGCTTGGTTGCTTATTTCTACACTTTATGCTCCCTGTACCATCTCTAATTATTAATTTTATTATTGACTTAGGTAGATAATTTAGAAGGCTTAAGTAAGAGAAACAATTATTGTTATCCCATTCCTGTTTGATGAGAAATTCTTGATTTCAATGAGCTGTTGAAGATTATAAAGATGAAGTACCCCTGTCTGGAAGTATTAAGAGGAATCAATATCTCACAGCTCAGGAATTCTACTCAAGCTGTAGAACAGAAAGGATCTCCGTAATCAGATAACTTACAATTGGCATCCATATCTCCTTAAAAAATGTACACCTGACAGTTATATTTAACTTTCCTTCCCTGTAGTTGCTTATTTATTTAAGTGGTATCATTCTTTCTCTTTTGAGAGATAAATCAAGACTTGGCAGCTGGTTATGAGGTATGAGCTCATTCTGAAATGCTAAAGAGCGTTCTTGATTTTGTCTTATGTTGTTTCCCTATATTCTGGCTTATAGCTCTGTCACCTAGCCTGTGATGATTGGCCATGCTTGTTGACACTGACATCTTTAGGATGTCATACCTGACAAGGCTGTGAGCCAAAAAACACAGAAAGATGAAAGATGACTTGGGCGGGGGGGGAGGGATGGGTCTCAATTTCCATCTCTCCAACACTTGCCAGGTGTTTTTTCTCCCTGCTGGAATTGAACATTCCAGTGCTTTCTGTCATAGCTAGTGTAAGCCAGTAGATGAGTTGTTATAATTTGATTACAGTGCTTAAAATTATGAACTCCCCTTTTCTTTTGGAAAGAATTTTAGGTTAAGCAAATATTTATATAATCTTCAGTGAATACAGAGGAAAAAACAAATCTGAATGAGCTGTTCTTTACAGGTTTTTTTGTCTTTTGGAACAAAAAGGGGGTCAAATTTAGATCTTAAGCATCAATATTCTCTCCCTAAATATGTTTGAGGACTCAGTCTAGCAGAATGTGCACAAACTCAGCATGTGTGTTAACCTCAGTGGGACTACTCATGTGAATATGATTAAGCACACGTACAAAGTTTGCAGACATGTGGCCTGCAGGAGCATGCTATTCTGAATATGACTCAATAGCATAATTTTGTTGCCAAGAAGGCTAATAGCATACTGGGATTTATTATCAGGAGTAATGCAATTCACAGGAAGTGACCATTTGATTCAATACTGATGAGGCCTAACTTGGAATCTTTGTTTAATTTCAGGCACTGCACTTCAAGAGAGACATGACCAAATTTGAAAGAGTCCAGAACAGAGTAAAAAAAATTATCAGCGGTCTAGAAAACATGACCTATGAGGAAAGGTTGTAAACATTATAATTATTTACTTGGTAAAAGACCGAGGTGGGGAAATTTGATAGCAGTCCTTAAATACAAAAAAAGAAGTTCTATCAAGAGCATGACAATTGTTTTCTGTGTCCAAAGAGATGGGGCAAGAATGGTCTTAAATTGCAACAAGGGAGATTTAGGCCATATATTAGGAATAACTTCATAAATGTGTGGATAGATAAGAACTCAAAGTGCGTACCTAAGGAAACTGAAGACACCCCATCACTGGAAATTTTTAAGTGCAGGTTATCCAAACATTTTTCTGGAATGATTTAGACGGGTTGAGCTGAAGTCAAACTAGTTTCGCTGTTGAAGTTTCCTCCAAGCACATTCTTCTGCAATTCTATGATTCGGAGTTGAAATACCAGGGGAGAAAAAGATCATCCGCAGTGCTATATGCCTTTTTCTTAGAACCCATACAAATTATTAGTGAAAAAAAATAATGGAAGTAGAGATGATCACCATTCCTAAAGAATGGGAAGCATAAAGGAAGTGTTATCCTTAGGTTATAGCAATTTTTTTTTTCTCAAGGGACCTTTGCTAAGGACCTGACATGTAATCTTGCCTCTAGGGAAGTGAGTGGAACTGCTGCTATGCTGCAATTGATTTTTATCCCTCATTTATATATACATAAGTGGAGACAGAAGAAAAAAATGGTATTTTTCTTGAACTCTGACTACAACATTCTGGGGGAAAAAAAACAGTCAGGGGCATTAAAAAACCTTAGTTTATATACCCCCTGCCCAAACAGAAAGAAAACTGGGTTCCACACCTGTCACAAGATTTCAGTATCAAACGTGTGTAACCTTGAAGTGAGAAAATGGATGGATGCAGCTAAATGCTCATTGGTCTCCCACTGTCTCTTTCATGTGCCTAGAATACTGTACTTTAATCTCTGGCACTTTAGCAGTAGCACTCCACAGGGTCTTTCAGGGAACAAGCACAAAGCACAGGGCCTACTACAAAGAGGATATTAGTTGCTCTCATATTAAACTGTTTTCTGAATCGAGGTCATACTCATGCAATCTCATGTCATCAAACTAATCCATCTGTCCAGCCATATGCAGTTTTGGTGAGCTGCTCCCTTTGTTCCAGTTTGGGGATTCTTCTCTTCACTCCCATGCCCTGAGCAGTGCTCCATGGAGACCCCAGGATCACGGAGTGGTGACAGCACAGGGCTGGGATAGGAACAGGGGTGGGCAGGGAGTGGCCCCAGGTCACAAATTAAATGAACAAAGATAAAAATGAGTAATAAACCACCTACAACACATCCTCAGCTGCAGTAAATAGAAGTCAGTGAGTTTACCCAAGCAGAGCTTCTACCCTAGGCCAGGGGTAGGCAAAATACATGGGCTGAATCTGGCTTGCCAAGGAGTTTTGTCCAACCTGTGGTGTGTCACTCAGCCTTGTCTGGCCATGGTGTTTGGGGGGGGGGGGGCGGGGATCAGGCTGTGGCACATGTATTTGGTCCCCCACTGTCCAGGTGCTGGCCCTGCTCTGTCACTGCCCCGCAATTGCAGAGTCTCCATGGAGTCTGGCTGGACCCACGCAGATCTGGGACCCGTGCCCAGCTAGGCAAATGGGATGGGGCCATGGGAGGGCTGGGAGCAGCATCCAGGAGTGGGACAGAAGGATGGGGCGATGTTTCCTGGGTGGTGATAGTACAGGGCCCGGGCCTGGGGCAGAGCCACCATCTTGCTCCCTGTATGACCCTGGAATGGGCACCGGTTCTGTGGGCAGGGACATGTGGGGAGTGGACTGAAGCTCTGCGCTGGGTCCTGGCCCCGTGCTGTCATGACCCAAACTCCACCTATTTATCCCAGTCCTGGACACCACTCCTCACCTGCCCACAGCTCCATCCCATCTGACTGGCTGCATGCTCTGTCTGCGCAGGTCCCGGCTGGTCTCCATGGAGACCCCAGGATCACAGAGTGGTGACAGCACAGGGCTGTGACCTGGGGCAGGGCTGTGATCCACTCCTGGCAAGCCCCTTCTCATGGAACTGTCACCACCACAAGGGCGTATGAGGTGCGCATTATGGATCTGCCCCAGCCCTGGCTCTGTGCTCTCACGGCCCCAAGATCTTGAATCCAGCCCTGCCCACCCATCCCACTCTTGGATGCCACTCCCTGCCCACCCCTTTTCCTATCCCATCTGTCCAGCCATATGCAGTTTTGGTGAGCTGCTCCCTTTGTCCCAGTTTGGGGATTCTTCTCTTCACTCCTATGCCCTGAGCAGTGCTCTCTGCTGGGGATGAACATGCAGATGGAGCTTCACTTTTCAGCCCAACCCACCTCCACAGCTTGTTTCATGTTCCCAGGGCCAGTAGGAAGGGCCACAGGAGAAGATGGCTCTGGTCTCTGGCATGCAAGATGGCTCTGGTCTCTGGCATGCAAGATGGCTCTGGTCTCTGGCCTCAGCTGCTACTCTTCAGGGTGTAAGAGTGAGGCACAGTAGGGTGAGGTGTTATCCCCAGCACCTTCCCCTGACACCACCCGTGTTCCTCAACCTTTATATCCTTAAGGCCAGGAGTGGGTAATTATTTGGGCTGGAGGGCCACTTAAGGGGTTTTGGTAAGATGTTGAGGGCTGGGGCCATGGGGTTGCTGACCCGGCCTTGGCTCCATATCACAGCTATTTACACCACCCTACGCAATGGGGGACAAGGGGTTGGAGACATGCCAATTGATCCTATTGAGCCCCATATCCCCTGCACACACTGCCAGGGTGCCAGACAGAGTGGGTGGGCAGGCAAGTGGGGTGTCCATGGAGACTGGACCAAGACCTCTGCAGGCAGGTCACATTCATCGAGGAGGATGGGATGGGGCCATGGCCAGGTGGGGAGTGGCATCAAGGAGAAAGATGGGTGGGAGGGTGAGGCCAGGGCCAGGATTGTGAGACAGTAGCAGTGTGGGCTGGGGCCCAGGGCAGACCTGTGATCTGCTCCCTGCACATTCCTGAGGAACCGGCACCCATCACAGGGATGGGTGCAAAATGGATCGTAGTTTAACCCTGAACCCCAGCCCTGCACTGTCACTGCCTCACAATCTTGGCCCTGGCCCTGGTCCTGGCCCTGCTGCTTCTGGAAACCACTTCCTGCCCATCCACAGCCCCATCCCATCTGCCCAGCCAAGCAGTCCCTGCCCATGGAGGTCCTGGGCTAGTATCCATGGAAAACCCACTCACCAGTCAGAGGGCCGGGGTGCCCAGGGAGTGGGGCTGGGTCCAGTGGTGGCAGCAAGCACACTGGAAGTGACAGTCAGAGTGTGAAGGCAAGAATGAGCCACTGCTACAGGGGCTGCTGGGATGTTGAGTCTGGCTGCTGCACTGCCTCGCCTCCACGCCGCCCAGCCCTGCAGACTACAGCTTCTGGCTCCCTAAGAGCTGCACATGGGGATGAGGCTGCACTTCACAATAGGTCACACCTCCACATCCAGGGGTGGTGGGACCAGCCACATGTGCCATTGTCTCCGCTGTCCCCTCCCTCCACCCCCCCCCACATCTGGGCCGGGTGGGGCCAAGGGGCCAACCAGAGGCCAAATAGAACCATTTGGTGCGCCAGATCTAGCCTGCAGACCATATTTTGCCCATCCCTAATCAAAAACTAAATAACTTTCCTGAATTTAGATTTTAGCTCAGTAAATCTCCACTGGCACCCTGGGGTGCTGGTAAAGAAGATTAAAAGCAACTGGATTAGAGCTAGAGTATGAGTATCCACAATTCAGAACAATGCAGGTGTCAACATTTCCAGCCCCCCCATCACCCTTTTTTTTAATTTTATTTTTATTCTTCAGAATTTACAAATGCTCTGGGAGCCATCATCTACATAGAAGCATGTCCCTTGACTCACCCATGGTCTATATTTGGTTTAGGGCTCCAGTTAGGTATCTCAAAAATAAAGGATAGATTTTTACTTACTTTTACTTTTCATTACTTAATGTGGTTCATATAATCAGTGGTTTTGTGCTTACTCTAAGATTCCATTTACTTTTACATTCCCCTGCTTGCAGATAGCTAAAGGTAATGGTGTTGTATCAATATATTTCCTCATCCCACATTTTTAATGATGATTGAATTCATAGTGGGGAGGGGAAATATCTGTAAAGTAAATAGATTTCATTTAGTATATGTTCTCTTGCAATCCCTCTGACTCTAAATTCAATACACAGATGTAGGCACACCTGGCTTTCGTGGAAATCAAAACCACAACTATCTACTGCTGAGATTTGGTATATTAATGTGTAATGATGCCACAAAACCTCTTCCTTTACAGCTGTTTCAAATGCAGAATCTATTGTTTGTATTTCAATTAGAAGCTTCTCTTCTGCAATACTGCTTCTCTCTTCCTTTCTCTATGCCTCTAGATGATTTGATCAAGCATCTTATTGTTTAAGAAAAATACTGTTTTACCAAATCAGTTCCCTCATTGTTTTCAGCTCATAACCCATTTCATTAGTATTTGTCAGGGCCTATGATGCTAATATATATAACATAATACCCCAGATAAAACACTCTGAGGTCCACTCAGGAATAGGCTATATACAGATAATGAAAATGTGTGTGTGTGTGCGCGCGCGTGTGTGTGTAGAGAGAGAGAGAGAGAGAGAGAGAGAGGGAGAGAAAGTGATGAAATACTGTATGTATATATAGAGTGATGAAATACTGTGTAGCTAATGACCATGCTGAAATTAACATTATTAAACTGATATGACTTATTACTGAATTGTCAAAAGCTTTTCCCAGCATGCCAGCAGTCCAATATGGTTAACATCCTGTATAATTTATATACCCTCCAAATCTTCTGGTTTGCTCTACAATGGTTACTAGAATGCCCCAAGTAATTTATGATCAGAAATCAGCTTCTGAATAAAACTAGGCCTTCCTGATGGAATATGAATGGGGTTCAGAAATTTTACATGGCATCACCCAGAAGCACTGCAGTGTGAAAAACAAGGCAGACTAATAAAGAAGTCTGTAGTTCTTATATCAGTACCACAGTATAAAGTAGATGAGGTTTAAGATTTTTTAAAAATGATTAGTGATTTAGGATTCCCAACTTAAGGCATTTTAAAATTGTCATAGTGTTTGTCACAGGGTTGTCACAGAGCACTTTCTGATAATCAGGCCTCTTTAAGTGACCTCGGTTTGGGTACAAAAAAAAAGTAACAGACTAAAATCACTAATCATCTTTGCTCCATACATTTCACTGTAATTACTATGACTCTGTTCGTGCAATGGGATTCATATGAGCATGCACTGGCAGAGTTACCTACATAGAATCTTAGTTAATTTAGTAAGACTCCACATAGACATGAGTACTAATCTATGCAGATCCCATTGCCAGAATGGAAGCCAAGTATACGAATAAAACTCTTCATGCAAACAGTGAGGCTATAGCTACCACTTAAAAAAAATCTCCACAATATTTCTTTTATACGCATTTCAATACAGAAATGTTTTGATTATTTATAGTTAACTACATAAACAGAACTTTTTTTCCAAAATACACAGAAATACATAGATCTCTGGGTACACAGTAATATTTATAAGCCATTAAGTTGCAGATCCACAAAGGTATTTAGGTATCTACCTTTTTTTGGATAAATCAAGATACAGATAGTATCTGGCTATTTAGAAAACAGGTGCTCCTGATTGTTCTATGTGTAGACAACACTAATTGTTAATTATGAATCCCAGCATATTAAAGTTATCATTCCAATCTTCTCAACTACTTCACCTTGTTAACTGACATTTGCTAAGTCTATCTTATGATTATGAAACTGGCACAGAAGTGCAGTTCTGGTACTGAACTTCTCTGCATAACAATCTAACAAAACCTTTGTCTTCAGGCTATGCCACCCGTAACACCCATATGGCAGCAAAGTTACCTGGGTATAGCAGTGGGTATTATTTGCCCTACAGAATCTTTTTTACTGGTGATGATGCATGAAATCAAAAACACACAGCTCGATGGGCACAGCTCAGAGCAAATTTGCTGGGTGACAGTTATATTATATAACTTACAAACTGAGCAAATTGATATGGAAATCAATGAGGCACATTGAATATAAAACCCTACAATGCAATTTTTACCAAGTCACTCTTCAGAGTAGTACCACATGTAGGATATTTTGTGCATCATTATATAGAAGTCATCGACTTTACAGTATCTGAGGTGCAAGGAGAGATTAGTTTAAAAAGGAGTCTGTCACACTTTTTAAAATTCACATGTCTCTGGTTGCCATGGTTACTAAATACACTGTAATTGTTGTCTGCTGTTTGCAATATATTGCCCTTTAAGAGAAACATGAAGTGCACATGTAGCACAGATATATAAACACCCACACAGCGTTTGCAATTGGGAATAGGTACTCAGTGTCAGCAACTCTTGCTTTCACCTTGCCATTCTGTATGATGAGACAGATGCTTGCAGTTTAAGTAGTGATAAAATAACTGAGGAGAGAGAGGCTAGCAGCTCCATACATGTCAAAAGACTTTGGACCTTGAGCCAAAATGGGAAACATTCCAATGAAAATTGTCTGGCAAAACATTAAATTAGTAAAAGAGTATCATACCAATTTGATTAGTTTATCTCGGTAAAGGAATCTGATATTTCTTGTCCTTTATCCCTGAAACACTGAATCTGTCTCACTGTATCTAACTATTACTTTTGACCTTGGAATTGAAACTTCAAAGTGGCTTGGCATCCTGATTGAGCAGGCAAAGTAATTCCATTTCCCCCCCTTTTCAAACTTAAACTGATGTCAGGCTAAGGAGATCTGTAAAATATTGAAGCCCTTTGTGTGTAAAAGTAAAGATAGTAAGTAAATTGGAATCAGCATGTTGGAGTAGTTATGTTATCTTTTGCTTAGAACAGGAAATCATCACACTCCAGTATTCTGATGATGCTGTAGTCTGTGCTTACTCGGAAGCAATCAAGCAATCTTAGACATCTTTACCAAGGCATTCAAGAAAATAGGACTGACCCTTAACATTCAGAAGACTAATGTCCTTCACCAACCAGCTCTTTATAAGCAGTCCCCAGCTCTAGTAATTCAGATTCACAGTGAGACTCTGGAGAATGTTGAGTATTTCCCATACTTCAGAAGCCATCTCTCGCAAAAGGCTGATATCAGAAGAAATCCAACATTGCCTCAATTGTGTAAGTGCAGTTCTCTGATGCCTGAGGAAAAGGGTGTTCAAAGATTGGAACATCAGATCCAAAACTAAGCTCATAGTTTATCAAGCAGTTGTGTTCCCCACCTTAATGTATGGAGCTGAGACATGGACAATGTACAGGAGACACCTCAAGTCAATGGAGAAGTACCATCAACACCACCTGCAGAATCCAGTGGGAAGACAGATGCACCAACATTAGTATCCTCACACAAACAAACATCATGAGCATCAAAGCAATAATCATTTGACATCAAGTTCGCTGGGCTGGCCATGTCCATCTCCAAACTCCCTAAGCAAGTTTTATTCTCCCAGCTCAGTTAAGGCATACCCTCAAACGCTTCAAGGACAACCTCAAGGCCAACTTGAAAAAAAAATGCAACATCAACATCAGGTTGTGAGAGACTATTGCCTTGGATGGCTCCAAATGGAGGAAGAGTCTGCTGCAAGGATCTCAGTACTTTGAAACCTTACAATGACAACAGAAGATGAAAAACTGGGAGCAGCAAAAACAGTGCGTTGTAGATCAAATCAAGTACCCAGAGCCACACACATCACATAGAAACACATGACCAAGTTTCAACAGAGTCTGTTGATCCTGGATTGGCCTCATCAGCTCTATTCGGACCCACGGACAGGACAATCATGGAAGACAATCATCCTTGACAACAAGGGATTGCAAAGAAGCAACACGAGAACAGGGAATGGAAATTCTGAACTCTCATAATCATATCCTATTTTACTTGTCCTCATTAGTCAGAAAGTATAAACAAATTAAATTTAAATTTCCTTCCAGTATTATTACCCTGTCTTTTAATAATGCCATGTTTATAGCGTAAGCCTGCTCCAGAGTTTATGGGACAGCATAATTTGGCTTGCAAAATATTTGTTACAGATAATACAGCCCCAGATATAAAGAACTTAGTCTGCCTGCTAAAGGCCAGGGTGAGTAGTTACAAGCTTGCAGTTATATAAATGAAATATAACAACTTTTTAGTTAGAAACTGCAACTGGAAAGTCCTGAGCTACAGAGAATATGACTTTCCACAGTGCTATTTTTAAAAGGTCATTCTTCAGTGTAGATCCATGATTGAAACCCTGGGCCAGTGAGTAGTGATACATTATGTTTGCTGCAACTAAAACATATTTGGATATATTGTCTTACACTGGCATAAGAGTGTTTATATGAACAGTGCAAATGTATGACGATGTTGACTGGCTCCAGACTCTCCACACCAGTGAAGCAGTACTGTGGGTCCATGCTAGTCCATAACACTTGGCAGGGTGTTTTGCCACTGGAACCCCGTTCCCAAGTTATGCTGCCAGAAGCAGGCATGTTTTGGGGATTAATTGAAAATCTTAATTGGAATTCTTAAATCATAAAAAGAAAGTAGTCTAGCTAGTCTCTACATTAATTTATAATACATCCGTTCATTCATAAATGAAGGTGCTGGCAAATGTGGCATTTTTATGGAGCATTTGCACTATGGAGCTGTGGAAAGTGCCTAGAATGAAGATTAGACAGCCTTTTTTTCCCCTGTCTCTCACTGCTTGCTAGCACCTTCACTCCACAAGAACGGTGACTTGTTGACAGGCAAGACTTTTTGATATACAGCACGATATTCTCATCTATGCGTCACCTGATGACTTTGGGTGTGAATGCACTAGATTTAAAGCACACTAAAATATCCACAAGCAGCTAGAAGCACACACATTCCGTCTAGAAACATTCACAGTTGGATAAATGTCTATCCTTTTTCTCCTCCAAAGAGGATTTGGCTTTGCCTCATGGTTTGAACCCTCTCTTTTTTTTTTTCCTGAGAAATTTCTCACCTCTGTTAAAACTAGTTCAAGGCTCTGGCATCCTGACAACATTGTCTAAATCTCCTCTGAGCACAGTTGTATAAATCCCAGCATCTAACATGATTACATGGGAGTCCCCATCTATATTATTGCTGGAGGTCCAGTAGTGAAGTTAATTATTGTGAAAAATTCTTCAGAAAAAAAATATCACATCGGTAAAGTCCCAGGGTCGAAATAGTCAAATGAAATGGCTCAGATATGCTGGACGCATCCTTGTACAGATGTTGTACTTCAATGAGTGAAATACATGTCATTTCTTTTTCAGCCTCTTGGCGCTGTGGAATAATGGGTGGCATGTTCCCTCACTTTCCCTGTTGACTGAGGTATTACTGGAAAGACCGTACTGGAAATTCTGGGGACACAACTCAGAAAGCATGGAAACCCTGACTTTCCCTGCTTAATGAGAGGTGCCCCAGAAGCCCCAGGGATGTGTCTGTATAAGCAGGAAAAACTAGGTGAGTACTACCAGGGCTTGAGGGGCCCAAACCTGCCAGGGAATTCCCAGAGTGACAGGATCGGGCCCCTCAACCCTGAAAGCATCTGCTCAGGGTGCAGTTCCAGGTTGCTCACACACTCCTGCCAAAAAGTATACAAGCATCCATCTCTAACATGAGAGGTCTACTGCCTGCCTGGAGCAAAGATTCGGGATGTGATGGGAATAAACCAGGCCAGGATTAAGCCCACCAATTACTACCCCATGGTCCTAGTCCATGTGGGTACTAATGATGCAGCCAGGAGAAGCCCTGATCACCTGATGACGGACTACCATGCTCTGGGCGGCGTGCTGAGGGAGATCGGTGCACAGGTGGTATTCTCTTCTGTCCTACCAGTGAGTGGACGCAGAAGACGGCACGAGAACTGCATTAGAGAGACCAACTGGCGGCTTCGGAAATGGTGTCTCAAGGCAGGCTTCGGCTTCATAGATTTCATAGATTTCATAGATTTCATAGACATCAGGGCTGGAAGGGACCTCGGAAGATCATCTAGTCCAGCCCACTGCCCAAAGGGCAGGAAGTCAGCTGGGGTCATAGGATCCCAGCAAGATAAGCATCCAGTTTGCTCTTGAAGGTGTTCAATGTAGGCACTTGAACCACCTCCGGTGGCAGGCTGTTCCAGACCTTGGGGGCTTGGACAGTAAAGAAATTCTTCCTTATGTCCAGCCTGAAACGGTCTTGTAGTAGTTTATGACTGTTCAACCTAGTCGTCATCCCTAGGGGCGCTCTGGTGAACAAATGTTCCCCCAGATACTGGTGGTCACCCCTGATAAACTTATAGGTGGCCATCAGATCACCCCTGAGCCTGCGCTTTTCCAGGCTGAAGAGCCCCAGGGCTCTCAGCCTGTCATCGTAGGGTCTGCTTCCCTGACCTCTGATCATGTGCGTGGCTCTTCTCTGGACTCTCTCAAGCTTCTCCACATCCTTTTTGAATTGTGGAGCCCAAAACTGGACGCAGTACTCCAGCTGCGGCCTCACCAAGGCCGGGTACAAGCAGAGAATGACGTTCCGGGATTTGCTTGAGAAGCATCTATGGATGCAAGCCAGCATTTTGGTCGCTTTACTAGCTGCAGCATCGCATTGCAGGCTCATGTTCATCTTGTGGTCAATGATGACCCCCAAGCCTCTTTCTTCCATACTGCTAGCCAACATAGCACTGCCGAGCCTATAAGGATGCTGCGGGTTTTTCTTCCCAAGGTGGAGAACCTTGCGTTTATCGGCGTTGAACACCATCAGATTCTCGTCCGCCCACTTGCTGAGTCTGTTCAGGTCAGCCTGGATCACCCGCCTGTATTCTGATGTGGATGCTTTTCCCCAAAGTTTGGTGTCATCAGCGAACTTGGCCAGTCCACTTCTGACTCCAGTGTCCACATCATTAATGAAGATGTTGAACAGTATGGGTCCAAGGACAGAGCCTTGGGGGACACCACTGGTCACAGGACACCATAATGATTGACTTCCATCAATTACTACCCTCTGGGTCCAACCACGGAGCCAGTTTTCCAGCCAGTGGATCGTGGGGGACCCAAGGTGACAATTGGCCAGTTTCACCAAGAGGTGATCATGGGATACCAAATCAAAGGCTTTTTTGAAGTCAAGATATATGGCATCAATCTCTTCTCCCTTGTCCAGGTGATAGGTCACCTGGTTGCAGAAGGAAATGAGATTGCCTTCCTGGACAATGACCCGCACATCACGACGAGGGACATGCTCAGTTGGGATGGGCTTCACCTGTCCCCCAAAGGTAAGCGTGTGTTCTCTTCTAGGTTGGCGGATCTCCTCCGGTGGGCTTAACTAGGCTCGTCGGGGGAGGGGAAGATGAGGGCGTGGGAAGCCATGGATCACCAAACCATGCTACAGACCCCCACACCAAGGGGAAGAACTAGATTTGGGGCTCTGAGGCAGCTCTCAGAGACCATAAAAACTAAGCAGGTGGTAGTCATGGGGGACCTAAACTACCCAGACATCTGCTGGGAGACACAGACAGCAAAGTCCCACCGTTCATGCACGTTCCTATCCTGCGTACAGGACCTCCACCTAATGCAGGAGGTACATGGTCCCACTAGGGGGAATGCCTTACTGGACCTGGTATTGGCAACGGGGGATGACATGGTAGGGGACCTACAGATTGGTAGTCACCTAGGGGGACAGTGATCACCAAATAACAGAATTCATCATAAGACGTCAAGTGGGTAAGGTAACTAGTAGGGTGAAAGTGCTAGACTTTAGGAAAGCTGATTTCAATGAACTCAGGTGATTAGTCAAGGACGCACTGCAGAGTAGGAGTTTTGAAGAGATGGGAGCCCAGGAAGGGTGGCTGTACCTTAAGGAAATGATCCTTCGGGCACAGAGGGAGACAATCCCAATGTGAGGAAAAAGAGGGAAAGGGGCCAGGAGGCTTCCTTGGCTGACCAGAGAAATCCAGGGCAGCCTACAGACTAAAAGAGGAGCATATAAAAAGTGGAAACAGGGAGATATTACCAAAGAGGAGTATACCTCCTCTGCTCGCATTTGTAGGGAGGCAGTTAGACAGGCCAAAAATACCATGGGGCTGAGGATGGCATCCCAAGTAAAGGATAACAAAAAATTGTTTCTTAGATATATAAGGAGTAAAAGGAAGGCCCAGGGTGGAATAGGACCCCTACTAAATGGGCAGAAGCAATTGGTGATGGACAGGGGGGACAAGGCTGAACTCCTCAACGAGTTCTTTGCCTCAGTGTTCCTAAGCGAGGGGCACGACAAGTCTCTCACTGGGGTTGTAGAGAGGCAGCAGCAAGGCACCAGGCTTCCATGCATAGATCCTGAGATGGTGCAGAGTCACTTGGAAGAACTGGATGCCTTTAAGTCGGCAGGCCTGGATGAGCTCCATCCGAGGGTGCTGAAGGCACTGGCCGACATCATTGCAGAGCCACTGGTGGGAATATTCGAACACTCATGGCGCACGGGCCAAGTCCCGGAGGACTGGAAAAGGGCTAACGTGGTCCCCATTTTCAAAAAGGGGAGGAAGGAGGACCCGGGCAACTATAGACCAGTCAGTCTCACCTCCATCCTTGGTAAAGTCTTTGAAAAAATTATCAAGGCTCACATTTGTGAGAGCCCGGCAGGGCAAATTATGCTGAGGGGAAACCAGCACGGGTTTGTGGCGGGCAGATCGTGCCTGACCAATCTAGTCTCTTTCTATGACCAGGTTACGAAACGCCTGGACACAGGAGGAGGGGTGGATGTCGGATACTTAGACTTCAGGAAGGCCTTCGATACGGTATCCCACCCCATACTGGTGAACAAGTTAAGAGGCTGTGATGTGGATGACTACACAGGCCGGTGGGTGGCGAATTGGCTAGAGGGCCGTACCCAGAGAGTCATGGTGGATGGGTTGGTCTCGACCTGGAAGGGTGTGGGCAGTGGGGTCCCACAGGGCTCGGTCCTTGGACTGATACTCTTTAATGTCTTCATCAGTGACTTGGACGAGGGAGTGAAATGTACTCTGTCCAAGTTTGCGGATGACACAAAGCTATGGGGAGATGTGGACACGCCAGAGGGCAGGGAACAGCTGCAGGCAGACCTGGACAGGTTGGACAAGTGGGCAGAAAACAACAGGATGCAGTTCAACAAGGAGAAATGCAAAGTGCTGCACCTAGGGAGGAAAAATGTCCAGCACACCTACAGCCTAGGGAATGACCTGCTGGGTGGCACAGAGGTGGAAAGGGATCTTGGAGTCCTAGTGGACTCCAAGATGAACATGAGCTGGCAGTGTGACGAAGCCATCAAAAAAGCCAATGGCACTTTATTGTGCATCAGCAGATGCATGACGAATAGGTCCAAGGAGGTGATACTTCCCCTCTATCGGGCACTGGTCAGACCGCAGTTGGAGTACTGCGTGCAATTCTGGGCGCCACACTCCAAGAAGGATGCGGATAACCTGGAGAGGGTCCAGAGAAGGGCAACTCGTATGGTCAAGGGACTGCAGACCAAGCCCTACGAGAAAAGACTAGAGAAACTGGACCTTTTCAGCCTCCGCAAGAGAAGGTTGAGAGGCGACCTTGTGGCTGCCTTTAAGTTCATCACGGGGGCACAGAAGGGAATTGGTGAGTATTTATTCACCAAGGCGCCCCCGGGGGTTATAAGAAATAATGGCCACAAGCTAGCAGAGAGCAGATTTAGATTGGACATTAGGAAGAACTTCTTCACAGTTAGAGCGGCCAAGGTCTGGAACGGGCTCCCAAGGGAGGTGGTGCTCTCCCCTACCCTGGGGGTCTTCAAGAGGAGGTTAGATGAGCATCTAGCTGGGGTCATCTAGACCCAGCACTCTTTCCTGCTTATGCAGGGGGTCGGACTCGATGATCTATTGAGGTCCCTTCCGACCCTAACATCTATGAATTTATGAATCTATGAGTTCTTTGCCTCAGTGTTCCTAAGTGAGGGGCAGGACAAGGCTCTCACTGGGATTGTAGAAAGGCAGCAGCAAGGCACCAGACTGCCATGTGTAGATCCTGAGATGGTGCAGAGTCACTTGGAAGAACTGGATGCCTTTAAGTTGGCAGGCCCGGATGAGCTCCATCCGAGGGTACTGAAGGCACTGGCGGTAATATTTGAGCACTTGTGGTGCACGGGCCAGGTCCTGGAGGACTGGAAAAGGGCCAATGTGATCCCCATTTTCAAGAAGGGGAGGAAGGAGGACCCAGGCAACTATAGGCCAGTCAGTCTCACCTCCATCCTTGTTAAAGTCTTCGAAAAAATTATCAAGGCTCACATTTGCGGGAGCCCGGCAGGACAAATTATGCTGAGGGGAAACCAGCATGGGTTCATAGTAGGTAGATCATGCCTGATTAATCTTTTATGAACTCTTTTTATGACCAGGTTACAAAACGCCTGGACGCAGGAGTAGGGGTTGATGTCATATACTTAGACTTCAGGAAGGCCTTCGATACAGTATCCCACACCATACTGGTAAACAAGTTAAGAGGCTGTGATTTGGATGACTACACAGTCTGGTGGGTGGTGAATTTGCTAGATGGTCGCACCCAGAGAGTCGTAGTGGATGGGTCGGTATCGACCTGGAAGGGTGTGGGCAGTGGGGTCCCGCAGGGCTCAGTCCTTGGACCAATACTCTTCAATATCTTCATCAGCGACTTGGACGAAGGAGTGAAGTGTACTCTGTCCAATTTTGCGGATGACACAAAACTGTGGGGAGAAGTGGACACGCCGGAGGGCAGGGAACAACTACAAGCTGACCTGGACAGGTTGGACATGTGGGCGGAAAACAACAGAATGCAATTCAACAAGGAGAAATGAAAAGTGCTGCACCTAGGGAGGAAAAATGTCCAGCGTACCTACTGCCTAGGTAATACCTGCTTGGTGGAACGGAAGCGGAAAGGGATCTTGGAGTCCTAGTGGACTCCAAAATGAACATGAGTCGGCAGTGTGACAAAGCCATCAGAAAAGCTAATGGCACTTTATCGTGCATCAGCAGATGCATGATGAACAGATCCAAGGAGGTGATACTTCCCTTCTATCGGGCGCTGGTCAGACCGCAGTTGGAATGCTGAGTGCAGTTTTGGACGCCACACTTCAAAAGGGATGTGGATAACCTGGAGAGGGTCCAGAGAAGGGCCACTCGAATGGTTACGGGCTTTCAGGCCAAGCCCTATGAGGAGAGACTAGGGCACCTGGACCTCTTCAGCCTCCTCAAAAGAAGGTTGAGAGGCGACCTTGTGGCTGCCTATAAATTCATCACGGGGGTGCAGAAGGGAATTGGTGAGGCTCTACTCACCAAGGCACCCCGGGGGGTCATAAGAAATAATGGCCACAAGCTAGCAGAGAGCAGATTTAGACTGGACATTAGGAGGAACTTCTTCACAGTTCGAGTGGCCAAAATCTGGAATGGGCTCCCAAGGGAGGTGGTGCTCTCCCCTACCCTGGGGGTCTTCAAGAGGAGGTTAGATGGGCATCTGGCTGGGGTTGTGTGAACCCAGCACTCTTTCCTGCCTATGCAGGGGGTCAGACTCGATGATCTATTGAGGTCCCTTCCGAACCTAGCATCTATGAATCTAAGTAGTGGCACAAATTAATTTCAGCTTTATCGTGGCTGCTATTTGTGGTGTGACAAGGGGTATGAATATGTTTGCTTCCCCTTTGTGCCACCATAAAAATGTTTATGGTGACAAAAAGCTGACAAAAGGTGAGGTCTATTTCCACCCTTGGACTCTCAGACTAGGAGCAGACATTAAAAAGCCTGAAGCAGACTCAATCTATGTTATATGGTTTTGTATAAGTGCTGTAATTCATATCAGTAGCAAACAGACCAAGCATTCACCTTTTGGTTGTGGGGGAAAATCTTAGATTGGGTTATGCTATTTTTGCATGTGTGCGCCAAACTTCTGTTCTGTTACAGGTATAAACTGGTTTTGTGTGCTGAATTTCTGTGCTGTTACGGGTATAGACTGGCTTCCGATCACTTATACAAGTAAAAGAGTAATATCTGTACCAGGCCTCAGAGTCAAATGTGAAAGGAAAACCAATATTAGCTAAGATGTGGATAGGGCAGCACCACATCACAGTGGCTAGGCAATTGGTATGCTGAAGTGTCTGTGGATTTGATTTAATCATCTACATAGAGTTAGACCCGAAAGTAGAAGAAATGTTCTAGCTATCAGAAGAGTAATATGCTAGAACTTCCTTAGAACCTAACCAGTTTTAAAAAGAAACTTGACAGATTTCTGAATAGAAATATTCAGAGAGAAGGCTGAGAGGGAACTTGGTAGAAGCTTACTGCTACATCAGGGGAATACATCAAGGGCGCGGTGAACGACTTCACCAGGGCACCCTTAGGGAACACCAGGAGTAATGGCCACAAACTTGTGGAAGACAATTTCAGGCTCAACATTAGGAAAATCTTCTTCACAGTCAGAATTGTCCAGACTGTGGAATCAGATCCCTCCAGAGGTGGTATGATCACCTACCCTGGAAATCTTCAAGAGACTGGATGGTCACCTTGCTGGGGTCACCTAACCCCCAGTTATCTTTTCTGCCTGATGCAGGGGGCTGGACCTGATGATCTTGCAAGGTCCCTTCCGGCCCCTTACAATCTATGAATATAGTGAGGGTGCCTACAACAGCAAGGTGCTGCACTTGATGAACTAGGAGTTTCCTTCCAAGTCTTATGTCCTATATTCCTCTGCACTTGCCTCTTTGTTATGTTGTGTGCCTGTAAATTCTGTCTTCTATACCTGCCTTTTCTAGTTAGAAGCTAAACTTTTGGGGAATGAGGCAAATCTTCCTATTTCTGGTGCCCCATTCTGTGTAGCCCCTTAGGATTTCATGTTCTGACTAGCTCTTCTTGGTATGACTGCAACTCAGCAAATAGCAATAATGAATGTCTGAGATTTGTTTTGTAAAATTGCATCTCTAGCGTTATATCTGCAGGCTGGTCGTGATTTGTTTCATAAAGTAAAAATTCTGAATGTGTGACTAGTTAAATACAAATGCTTCCTGGATTATTAGGAAATGAAGGTTTTGACATGAGTCTCTAGAATTTTTTTTTCCCTGGCTAGCAATATATTCTCTGATTTGCCCTATGGTGACCTCAGTATCATTAATATGCAGTTTGTTGAATTAAAAAAAAAAGTGAATACATTACCAAATGTCTTTTGTTGATATCCATGTATTTGACAAATTATACTTGACCAGCTCTAGTCATTAATATACTTATTCTTCAAAAATAATTTATGTTTGTTTAAGAATAGGATGAAAAATTAGCACTACTTTCTGATTTTTAAAATAACTCAATATAATTGCAGTCCACCATTCCTCTGCCCTCAAGCTCTCATAGACAGCAAGGCTATAAAATCTCACTAAAACAGAGACCAGATCATGTCAATATTTAGATAGAGACTAGTAAGGAACAGTTATGTCATGTGTTGTAGATAGGGGGCTGGGAATACAGTAAGTATCACGATTGCCTATCACTCAATATTAGCTAATAGGTATTATGCATGCTGCTTAAGATGCCATGCTTCACATGGCTTATAAAATCAAACAACTGAGGCCTCCCTTTTTTCTGTAAGCATAGAGGTCTTAACTTTGGTGTGAAGTCTAAATTTTGATATTATAATTATATTATATTCTTCCAACCAATATGTTCAAATGGAAAAGTTATTTGTTGTTGCTTCCTACATTAAACTATCATCACTGGTTTGCCTTTGCAGCAAGGCAAAGGATCAACAAAACTGAATTGTCCCTGGCTAAGGAAGGAAGCTAATTTTAAAGTTAAAAACCTAAGACTACCTTGATTCCAGCTTTGTGACATTCATGTCTAGGACCTGTTAGCTTGAACATCCCGACTGACATTAACTATGACAGTAAAAAAGTTTTTAGATCTGAACCATAAACTGCTTTAGAGATTTTAAAAAACTTCTCAAATAGGACTAAGAAATTAATAGGGACCAATACAATCTGTGGCAAATGAGTATAACATGCAACATACAATATTTAGACAAGTTGTTTAGACAAGCAAGGAAACAGTCATAATACGTTTTCTGAGAGAGGTTCTTCTTCTTATACACTATTATTATTACTACTACTACTAATTCTGCACTAATTGAAATTTCTGGGTAGCTTCTCTGTAATATCTGCACTAAAATATTCCAAACTGTCATCCATGTTCCATAAGATTTTTCATGTTATCTTCATTTAATTTTCCCAATTATAATAGTGAAGTTCACATGACCAAGGAAAAAAACAATAATCTCCTTACCAGGCAAAAATGAAGTAAAAAGGTAACATTGGCAACTGTTCCTTTTTGAGCATCCAGAAGCAGAGATAGCAAAACATTTTTGACAGACTAGTTTTCCATACAAAAATGCTGTTTCATCAAAATCTGTTCTGTGGAAGTGTACCCAGTTTGAAACATTTTGATGTTCTAAAGCAAATTTATTTGGAATTTCCATTCCTCCAAGATTTCTATTACTCATCCAGGTTTGGAGAAAAATCAAATTTCTATCAAGAAGTCATTCTTGATACAAGCAAGATTCCAGGGGCTAAATCAGCCATGTGTGTTGTTCTAGTAGTAGACAGGGCCCACAAAGGAGCTGGAAGGGGTTGCTTCAGTATTCCAGGAACATCACAGCTATGATGTAATCTAAGGGACATTAATGTGCTGGGATTAAAGTGAAAGAAAATAATTTGAAGATATGTCCAGAAACTTAGGATATTGTGCTTTCCAGTGCAACCCATGGTCAGCCATTTCATCTTTCCAGTTAGCTCAGAATTTGATAGACACAGAGTTGACCTTTGACCTCTTCCCACCCCTATTGCCCGAACCACATTTTTTTTGTTTCACCTCTTGAGAACAGAGTTCAGAACATATACGAAGACTTTTGCAATTCATTATGTTACTACTTTTACTCCAACACCTTCAGAAACCCTGGTTTAATAAAGCCATAAAATTGCAAACCAATATAAAGTGGTGCCTTTAAAAGGTTACTCATGAAATTGGTCACGTTTCCACATTTACCTAATATACATCTATAGTAAAATACTGATCCCAGAATTATTATTGTTATTGAGATTTATATCCCACCCTATTCTGAAAGGCTCAGAGTGTTTTACAATAACAACCAACCAACCCACAAGATGAGAAATAACACACTCTACAGCTAAACTTTCACACCCTGAATTTTAAAATTTTTTTTCCTCACCCCACTCACTCCTACTCTGCTGCTCTCTTTTCCTGGAAGGGAAAGCCTTTGGTCTACCCCAGCAATGTTCCCAAGCTTCTTTCACATCCAGGTATATAAAACCTTTTCCCATTTCCCCATCCCTCCTGCCCACCCACTGCCACTTCACACCCAGGAGAGATCCCTCTCCATTTCCCAGTGTTCCTCCCCAGCCCACACCCCTCTAAGGATTGTTCATAGTCAGTTACAAATTGATTTACTGTCATGCCATTTATCTGAAATACAGCAACAGTGGGTGAATTTAGGGGCAAAGTTGGGGAATGGAAATTAGAAGCAACAATATCCTTGTGCATAATACTGGCATGATCAGCAAAAGAGGAGACAGGCACTACTATATGAGGACTGGCTGGTTTCAGAGACAAAATTATCTTATTTCTTTTATTCACTTTTTTTCTGATAAATGTAAATCTGGTTCAACCCCCAATGTGCTTTCACTGTTTTACAATAGCCTACAACGTTTCCATACATTCAACATAAAAGCTGAGGCAGGTATGGTGGGAATAGAGTCAATTTCAACTGATGGCTCCTTAGAAGAGGCCATAATGGAGACTATGAGATCAATTACATTATTTCTTGAATATGTGTTTAAAATATTTCACCTCCAAGGACACAGCAGCTCAGAATATTGGCTATGGAATATGGAGCTTTTTGTCATTTGGTTTTTGGCTAAAATCCTGACCAGGTGAATGCAAATCATTTCCATCTAGCTCAGCAGAATGTATGAAATGAGCAAGCTGCCTCTGACCAGGTTTTGGAAGACAAAAAAACTTCAAAAAACAAAACATCCTCTCTATGCAAACTGATGAGTTCTGAGTGGAGAAAGCAAGGGAACAATGATTGAATGAGCAAAGCTTGTTACTATTAGTTATGATCTAGCTAAGCCAGAATGTGATGATAACTCAACATGGGAAAGTTTTCCTTGCTGCATTTAGAGCTTGGCACATTTGCAGAGACATGTAAAAGATAGACGGTAGAGTAAATTTGCATCTTATACGGTGCACCTACATGTGACGCTATGATGACATAGTCAGACACTACATCAATGTAGCAACCATGGGTGTCTACACATGACCAGCAGATACTTCACTGTGGCAATGTGCTCCCCCAGTATAGCATACTGCTACAGCAAAGTAGCTGCTAAAAATAACTGTGAGCTGCATGTACAATGCAGTATGAGCTGTTACTGCACCATAGATTCATAGATTGTAAGGGGCTAGAAGGGACCTTTCAAGTTCATCGGGTTCAGCCCCCCTGCACTGGGCAGGAAAGGCAACTGGGGTCAGGTGACCCCAGCTAGGTGACCCTCCAATCTGCTCTTGAAGATTTCCAGGGTAGGTGATTGTACCACCTCTGGAGGGAGTTTATTCCACAGTCTGGACACCCTAACTGTGAAGAAGGCTTTCCTAGTGTTAAGCCTGAAATGGTCTTCCAGGAGTTTGTGACCATTACTCCTGGCTTTACCCAAGGGTGCCCTGGTAAACAGTTGTTCACTGAGCCCTTGATGTACGCCCGTGATGTAGTGGTAAGCTGCTACCAAGTGCCCTCTCAGCCTTCTCTTTTTAAGGCTGAAGAGTCCCAAGTCCATCAACCTTTCCTCATATGGCTTGCCTTGCAAGTCTCTGATCATATGGGTGGGTCTTCACTGGACTCTCTCAAGCTTTTCCACATTGTTAAAGTGTGGTGCCCAGAACTGGATGCAGTATTTCCAAAGTAAGTACTAAATCATGGCACAGTGACAACATCACCAAAGTAATATGTGTAAATGCACCCACAGACTCACCAAAGTGTGTGTATATCACAGCGTTCCATGGGCTGAACCTCACTTTATCAGATGCTGTGAAAGATGCTGTAAAAGACACCTAAAGCCCCTCACAGAAATTAGAAATGGGGAAAGAAGGAAATCTAGTCCATTTTCTTACCATTTTAGGCTTGTTCCTTATACTACATGTTGTGGTGTATTGTTGACAGACAATATATCAAATTTGTCCCTCACCTAATTTGTAAACCTTGTGTTTCAAAGGCTAGGGACAGACATTATATATAAACCAGGTTAAGTGATCAGAAACTGATTTAAACCTGTAACAAAACAAATGTTCATAAACCAGTTTGAAAATGCCTGAAACCAGTTTGAGATAAACCTGGTTGAATGTAGTATCAGACTTAACTAATTTGGCTCAAACCAATTTATGCAATGTCTGTCCCAGACCTTTTGGGGGTCTAAGATCCCAGCATGCTCTCTGGGTGGGGCAGGGCTCTCTGCTCCACTGCAGGGCTGGTCCCTCCCCTCTGCTCCTTGGCTGGAGCTTGGCAGAGACTTGCAGGCACAGAGCATCTGCCTGGCTTTTCCATGCTAAACAGGAATTATTCCCTCCTCCCCTCTGTCTTATGCAGACACCTCAGCATTAGCTAGAAGGCCACATGCTGGGTACAGTCTGTGCTGTGGGAGAAGACAGAGACAGACAGGATTTTTGGAGATAATCAACAAGTAGATTAATGTCTTTCCTTGAAAGAGCAGTTTAAGAAGAGCTCCATTAGTTAATGGAGAGAGGCTTTGTTTTATTAAAGAGTTGATAAACACTGAGTTAAGGGTGATAAATATTGCCTGCTGGGTAGCTGGGGGGGGGGGGGGGGGAGAGGGGAAAGGGGAGAGGCATCCTGCCGGGGCCTGGCCATGCCCCATAACTGCCCTTTAGCACTCCATGGCTTCTAGCCTGAGCCAGTGTAGGCATGTCCCTGAATTTCTGGGATGTCTGTCTGGGTTTAAAGCTGATTTAGCCTAGCCTGCAAATATTGAAAAGATTTCAAGCTGATTTAGCTTAGCCTGCAAAGATTGAATCAATTCAGGCTCAGGCTTTTTGAATGTCTGTCCCTAGCCAAAAAGGTTAGCTCCTTACATTGAAGCGTTTTCTTCAAGGTTCTAAAAGATGTAGTGGAAACTTATATCTGTCATAAGCTCTCTTAAGTACTTCATTCTATGTGTCAATACATTTAAATAAAGAGGAAACAGGAGACAATTCTTTTTCAGGCTACAGTAGAATTACAGTTATCTGAAATAGGGTATATCCCTTGGCATTTATTAATTACACTGAAAATTCCCTTAGTTACCTGCATCCAACATTATTTCCAGATAACTGAGGCTTCATTGTGTTTTTTGTTGGGGGTGGAAAATAAAACCTGGCTTTGTCCGCTTATTACTAATTAGAAATTTCTCCTACCAGTATACCCAGTTTTCTTAAATACTCACTGTAACCCAAGCAGCTCTGGATCAGGTGAAAGGGATTTCAAATGCATGGAATACATTCCCTATAAAGGACACTCAGAGCTTTTCTTTATAGCTTAAGTGATGAGTCCTGGTAAGGACAGGACTGAACATGTCTTGCTCATGACATGCTGTAATAGGACACCCTGACACTTGTTCCACCCACAGGGAGTTCACCTGTGTGGGTTAATTTTCAGACTGGACCCCGGGACTCAGCAGGTAGTGGTTGGGGCAAGGAGACTGAGCAGGAGTCATTGAGAAGAAACACCTGGTGGAGAATAGAGCTGTGCAAATTTTGACGGGTGTTTCATTTCAAAGCTGTTTCAATGTGGTTCAAGCTCAAAACAGCGAAATCAAAATGAAACAAAAGGCTTCAAAACAGCTTCAAAACAAAACAAGGGCACTCAAAAAGTTTTGAAAGTTTCAAAACGTTTTTGAGTTTTAAAGCCGGGCTTGCTTGCAGCTAAGCAGAAACTAAGGAGCGGGGGTGGGGGGGGGGGGGGAAGAAGGGGGAAGAACTGCTCTGATATTGTCATGTGTAGCTGGCCAGTGACTGTGATCCTCCCCTGAGGTTCCTTCCAGTCCCAGTGCTCTGGGGGAGGAACAGAAAAACAGCATAAAAAGCATTGTTTGAACTGAGCTTTCTCTGTGCCTTCACACTTACAAGCCACATGAGTTTGGCTCTGCAATGGGAAGTGCAGTTTCCTGGAAACCCCTACACCTATCTCCTTGAAACTTGACAGGCTTTGTAGCCTCAGCAGGGGATACCATCCCTGCTATTTTCATTGAAATCAGGAAAGAAATTACAAAGTTATAGGTATTTTTGTGATTCCCCATTATAGCCAAAGGGCAAAATGGCAGAACACATCGAAACAGCAAAACAGTTTTGACAATCAAATGGAACAGTGCTTCAAAACAGCAAAACAAAACACTGTCACTTCAAAACAGTGAAACAGAAGTCAAAACAAAATGATGCTGTTTCGCACAGCCTTAGTGGAGAACTGTGATTCCAAGTCCCTGAAGTCTTGTGTTCCCACAATAGGATTCTATTGGGCCATAGAGCTTCTGGGAAAAAGAAAATGCGGGCCAAGGCTCTTGGGTTCCCCGGAAAGTGAAACCCACAACTCTGAGTAGGAGACTGCTGCAAAGATCCATAAGGACACACAGAGAAGACCTTGGGAAAGCACAGGGCTGAGGCACACTGCAAAAGACAGACTGAGACAAACCCAGAGCAGCCGGGCAGTACTGAGAGGACTGGAGGCAGAGAGGCCACACAAAGCAGCACATTAGTGTGTGTGGGAGACAGAAGCCACAGTGTTTTCTTCTTGCTTTGTTTATTATTAAGTATTAACTAAAGAGTGGCTGGGACTGGCTACTTCCAAACCCAGAGCAGAGGGATGGACTTTAGCACCTGAGTATGTGCCTTTCTGTTAAAGTTCATGAATTGACAAACTTTTGATTATTTGATTTCTACCAGATACTGTTTGTTTTGGTGTGCATTCATAAATGGACAGACTGTAATTAGTAATTGATTTCCCTCAGATTATGTTGCTTATCTCGATGACATCATGAATTAGTGGATCTTTAAGTATTTACTGACTATATGATAAACTGTGGGAGATGAGAGCCAGCAGGTTAACGGACCTTACTGAGTTGCTTTGATTTCTCAGGTGATGGTGAGGTAAAGGAGGCTCCATTATAAGTAGGCTGTCACTTGAGCTGAACTGAATTGATGGAAGAGTGAACTGTGGGCCTCTGTAGGTGACAAGATACAGATGCAGATAATTGATCAACTGATGAATTTTGTGGTCCTTTTGTTAGATTAAATATTGATTTAAATTGACTTCTTTACGGACTGAAGGGATGTCAGAAACTGGACTAAAAAATCTAAAACGGGGAAACAAATTGGTAATTGCAGATTACATGAGATCAGCCACTGGTGCCTTGAGAGGAAAGGGACAGGGTGTAGGGAAGGAGGAGTCCTGTGAAACAACTACCCTGTGTTGCAAGTATTCCACTGTCTTCCACATAATATTCACCCTCCCTTTTTTATATTTACAACAAGTCATCGCAAGCAAGACTGGAGGAGAGGGTGGGAATTAGACCTTAGCACTGGAGAAGCAAATACAATTAACCAACATCCTGCAGGGATGGTCCAGTACCAGAAGCAGGAATCATTTCCCCAAATACAATTAAACAACATCCGTCAGGGGTGGTCCAGTACTAGAAGTTCACCAAGAGGAAAAAAGAAAGCCATGTTCCTTTTGTCATTACAGTATTTTCAATTTCTAAAAGGTCTGATGAGAAGTGTGCAGGAAACTTGTCATATTCAGATTCATTTGGGAGTTCAACAAGTGCAATATTATTGTGCTTTCTTCTCATCCTCTGTTCAATCAGCTTCATGGTCTATGTAAAACCAGGGGCATTTTTTGGGAGTTCAAGGAGGCTTAATCTTGTTCTGAATGTAATAAGACTCTTCACATAGCATCCAACCCTCAAATTTCAACCTCTATACACCAATGCCCATTTGCAAAGCAGAAAAATCCAGGGCTCTGACTGATAATCAAAATATGAAAATCTGACTGTAGTTAGATTCTCTTCCTGTGCTGGGATCCATTATTTCAGGTTTCCCCTACATATTGTGTTTGCCCTAAGATTCTTTTGTTCAACCTTCTGGAGATGACATTTAGAATAGAATAGAAAAGAATAGAATAGAACCTTTTAGGACCATGAACTAGCTGTGTTTTGGGGATTAGAAAGAAAACCTTGGCCTGGTAACCTATAAATATTTCTATCAACCAGGAAGTAGGAATCTTAGTCTAACACGTACTGTATGTGTTATAGAATTACCAGGTGTAGCTCCCTGAACTTAGCCAAAGCTATTCTTTTTTTTCACCCTTTTTTCAGTAATTGTCCCATGCAGCCTGGATGAAAGCCTACCATATATTTTGTTGCTCCATTCTATAGACATAATGTCATACATTGAAGAAGAAAATTACAAAACCTGCTAAAATAATTACTGCTCCATTGAAACTATCCAAGCATCTTTTCTTGAAAGAAGGGATATAGACATTCTAAATCCCAAGACTTCTTTGACCCTTGCTTGATTGAAAGCAACATCTGTTTTCCAGGTTTCCAGCTGTGTTTTTGTTGTCCAGAAGTACCCAATTGCAGACATATGTGACATTTCTAGATCATATTGTGTAGTTATCACTGACACACACCTTATTAGAACAGTGGACAGCAAAGTTTCTCAACACCATTAACACTGAAGTAGTTCCATTCTAGGAAACTTGACAACACATCTGTGACTGTTTCTCCTTGGAGGTGTGCTGATAAGCCATTATTTTATAGATGAAGAGGCCCACTTTACATAAAGTAGGAACCGGGCAGTGTAAATGAAGCAACCTTGTATCAGTGACAGGAATTTACCTTTGTGATGAGCAGTGTGTTAACAGCCACCTGCAATTATGTTTCTCCTCTGGGGCCAGTTAATATCGAGGCTAACAGAAAAATAATAATATCCCCTGCCCTTTCCTGCAATTACAGGGGGGAAAAAAAGACACATATATTTATAACCACAGGGAAATTCATCAGTATATTGATTCAAAACTGACATTCCAGGGAATTTGTAGATACATCCAGGAAAATAAAGATTTGAATTATCAGTAGGATAGAACCAGGCTGTGTGGTTTCTCTTCATAAGGTCATTTTAAAAATCAATCACTTTGGTTTTTTTTTTTTAAAGGCTGCTGATAGAATGGCTCCTAAATAGAAGAAATATGTAATGGACTTATTTACATAAGCAGCCTCTTCACAGCCCGATTTGTAATGCGAGAAAAGTCAGCAAATAAAGAATGACATTAGCTTAATGCTCTATTTTTTTAAAGTATTAGTATTTTAAAATTCAGTAAGTGAATTTTAGACATGTTGTTCACCCATTCTGTTCACCCATGCTAGTACTCTGTAAAAGAACAACTAGTTCCCATGTCCTACTTTTCCCCATAACCACAGTACTTGAACAGCAGTCTGTGCCCTTGCCATTGTTGACAATACAGTTAGGGTTAGCTTGCCCTAAAGCCAGTAAAACCACTTTAATTTATGCTAAGTGAAAATCATCTATCTTGGAAAAATCTGATTATCTTTGTTCTCTATGGAGCACAATCTATAAACGGAGAAGATTATTTTTTCCTAATGAGTCCTATAGGCTAGGATGGGGTTAGCAACGTTTTCTAGTAGGGAGGCCATAGTGAGCCAGCTTGGGTCAGAGACAGGCAGGCACATGGACCTACTCATCATGACTACTTCTCTCTGCCATTCAGCTGCAGCTTGGTGTGGTGAAAAATCCCCCCTCTGCTGGAACCTGTGCCATCCAACTGCAGTGCGGCATGGGCAGGGCTCTCCTTCTGCCTGAGTCCCAGCAGCAGTGTGGTACACGGAGAGCACACTACTGCCAAATGCTGCCAAAGCCATGGTTATGTGGACCAGATCCAAAAGTCTCATGGGCCAAATCCAGCCCTCAAGCTATCAGTTGCCAACCCCGATCTACAGTTATTTCCGCTCTTTACTGTCCCTGTTTGGTGGCAGAGCTAAAGGAGCCATGTAGTCCTAAATATGATGTTTTTTCCACTGTTGCTGTTTTATTCATCCCAATCATGAGATTCCCTCTGCCATTAGTGATGGCCCATGCTCCTTACAGTCACCTCCTCTGAATGTACTTAGTGCACTATCCACTAACCTGGACAGTGCACTATAATACATGAGACTCAGTTTTGCAGGCCTACCCTATGAACTCATTTGCTGATGTATTTTTGCATGTGTAGCTTGTGAAGGGGGGAGGGGGCGGGGGGGAATAAGTAGGTTACCTTAAAAAGAATGGCTCTACCTCAGTAAAAATTGCCTATACGGGCAATTGACTTCTGCTTATTTAGATCAAACCCATTCCACTTTGCTTGATCGAATTAAATATTCAATGTGGATAACTGTCTTAACCATCACCAGTGCTAGAGCATAAGGTGATAAATGAACTAGAACTGATAGACAGAAATAATTCTTAAAGTCATGATCCTTTTACAGTTGGCATGAGTTTAACGAGACACAGGCCTGAAATTAAAACCCAGACCCAAGCACTGTTAGTATCAAACCTGAATCCAAACTTTGTATACCCATGGAAAGCCCTATTCATATTTATAAAATCACAACATTGTCATTGTAAATAATGCAGTTAAGTTCATTTATACTCAAACATTGTGACTTCATATTGTTAAACATAATGGTTGTGCTGTGGAAAACATTATGAGCCTTTGTGTTTCAAGGAATCAAATAAAGAATAATAATATGAATAAATAAAGAATAAAAATATGAATAAAATTCATATTTAACATATTCTCTCTTTTATAAATATTACCTCTAATTGCTGAAAGGGAAATAATCTTTAAAATTAACTTTGCTTTTGACTATTCTAATGTTTTTTGCTTTTGCTTTTTCAGAGGCATTGAAAATAAGCTATAAACATTTGTTTATACTTTCTAATGAATTTCATATTCTGGTTTGAACACAGTATTTGGGTTGCAGACACCACCAGGGAATGTTTGCATAAAACCTGCTTTAACTGGAATTTTTATATTTTTAGCGTGGCAAGGAAAGAAGATGTGTGCATTTAAAAAAAGAACCAAACAAAAAAAATATATAATCCTCTGCCTGCTAAAAACATCTTGTTTTTTCAATATCTATAAATTTAAGGCCAAAATATGACCTATTAGCATACATTTAGATTCTACTTCTTGGACCATGTCTTGCTGTTTATAAAGCATTATTCAGTTAATGAACAGAAGGATTTGCTCTATTTGTCTTCATTAGCAAGCACATCAACAATGGACCCAATGGACATCACCCAATGGACTCAGCAAAATCCTCTCACATTATGTCCTCAACAGCATTCACAGAAAATCTTAAAATACTCACAGGAGATGTCTGGAGTTTGTTTATATTATAATCCCCTTCCTTCTGCAATACTGTCCTTAACTTCTAAGGAGAACAAGGCTGAGATTAAGGCAGTTAAAGTACTGAGATTAAAGCAGGAGTTAGAATCTGGATATCTGCAACCCTGTCAGAGACTTCCCATTTATCAGCATCATTCAAAATCTTTCTGTTTATTTGCG
Source organism: Alligator mississippiensis (assembly GCF_030867095.1). Taxonomy (NCBI): domain Eukaryota; kingdom Metazoa; phylum Chordata; order Crocodylia; family Alligatoridae; genus Alligator; species Alligator mississippiensis. The sequence continues at coordinate 48,994,467 of NC_081830.1, read as the reverse complement.
TGTTTGAGTGGTTTTATTATGTGTGACTAAAAATAAATTATTGAGGGCAAGTTATTTTTTTCTTTAATTTTGAAAGTGGTCAGATTTATATATTTAAGAGGTGTATGTGTGTGTGTGTCCACATGCTACAGTACTGCCTAATGGCTCCAATTATGACTTTAGGGCCATGTTATCTGGTGAAGAAATTAAAAAGAACTTCTAAACTAAGTATAAGATAAGAGAGGACAAGTGGATGCAACAGGCTGAGACAGCAAAAGGTAACAATGACATGATACCAATGGTCACATAGTAGGCAGTAGCTCCAGCATAATGATCTGTTTAATCATTGTAAAAATGTTTGTTCACATTATGGTAGAGAAGAGTCTTAAGAAAGGATTTGAAGGAGGATAAAGAGGCTACTTTGTAGATATTTACTGGCTTTTCTGCCCATGCATGAAGGGCGAGATGTATTTGCTAGAAACTTTAACAAGGGGGTGATGAAAGCTGCCATTGTTAGTAAGAGCTTAGGTGGATGTTGACATCTCAATAACTTTTACAAGGTGATACATAGGTGGGGGTAGACTTTGAAGAGATTTAAAATAACCAATGTAATTTGTGTTTGATATGGTTGAGAAGTAAAAGAACCACTGGAGAGATTCAAAGAAAGATGGGACCTCAGAAGGGATGCAAGTCAAGCTACTAAACAGAGCTAGATGGATATTACAGGAAAATGTTTATGAATATTTGTCTAAATAAATTATTTGCTCATTAACTTTATTCACATCTTATTTCTTTGGATTTCTGCAAATATACATGCTGGAGAAATTTTGTTTGTAATAATATTAGCAGGAAGCTGGGCAAATAGAGCAAGACTTCTACACAAACATTCCTTCACATTTTTAAATGAATTCTCCTTAAGCATGTTTGGTCTTTCTTGTATTTGCTTCCTGAAAATACCTGAGCCTTTGAGTTTTACAGGCATGAATTTTTGTACAAAAACATTGGAAAGCTGCAGTCACTTCTTTTCTCCAAAACATAATGTTGCAATCCTATGCACAAAGTATTTACATCAAAAGTACTTATGTAATGGCCTCCCTCTTCACTAACTCTCAGACTAGGGATAGAAATTACACACAGACTGGGGTAAGTGATCAGAAACTGGTTCAATTCTATAACACAACAGAAGTTCAGTACATATAAACTGCTTTCAAAATGGCAGAAACCAGTTTAAGATAAATTTGGATGTATGCAGTATCAGACTTAATCATTCTAGGTTAAATCGGCTTATCAAAATTCTGTCCCAGATCCTCTCCAGGTTCAAGTTAACTCACAGTCCCTCATCATCCCCGACAGACCCCCCTTTACAGGACTAGTGGGCTATCTTTGACACAGTCTGTCTGCTCAACCAAAGCAGGGAGGCCTTCTCTAGTGCCGCCTGGCTTCTTGAGTGAGCCAGTATAAGCATGCAGTTGCATTTCTGGAATCAAAAGTGAATAGCTGTTCACTCGCTTATTGTTTCAATCTATGCAGCTTAGACTAACCTGAAAAGATTGAATAAATCTAGCCCCAAACTTTTTGACTGTCTACTTAGCCACAGAGATCTGAACCAGATCTCCAGAGCATGAGTTAGTAAGTACCCTTTGAGCTAAAGCTCCTAGTTGCGAATAAAACAGATTTGTCTCTTCTTATGGCCCAAGCACAGAAAATAATTGATAATGGATTCTAAGCAGTGGGTCACCCTGGTGCCTTCATCTAACTGAAAAATAGAAGCAGTGCCACGTGACTTAACTGACAAATCATAAAGTTCAATTATGACTATACACTGCGCTCAAAGAATGAATCACAATCAATCAATACAGGAGTTAAAAACATTCACAAAATATTTAGTTGAATTATTTCAAATAAACTGAGAAAACCATTACCAAAGAAGGATAAATTCATATAGATGGCTTGTTATGTACTATCTGTTTGGTATTAACACAATCTTAAATAATTTTATCTCTGTTCTGAAGCAAAAAAATATAAACTGTTTTCTAAAGCTGTGCTAGGATATGTTGATCAAATAGTCTTTCTAGAGTCCTGTTTCTGTCAATGTTCCATACATTTAATGTCTTGTATATCATCACACTCATATCAGTCCTTTGCTTTTCTGACATCTTTGCATACTAGTGCAGTAGACAGGTATATTTTTCAGGGTACACGTCCATTTTGATTTGTAATAGATTTCCTGAGTAAATTTCACACTTTTAACAGCTGAAAACTATCAAAATAAGTGTAAACAAAGAATGGAATGGTATGTATGATACTATTCCCAAAGTGCTGCTTGAATAAATCTGAGAATAATGGGAACTAATGATCAAGCTAAATAAACCAAGCCATTTAATATATTAAAAAAGAGTACTGAAGTCAAGAGATTGATGTTATTGAAAAATTGTAAGATGATACAGAATCTGGTCCATGATAATTCCATAAATAGGCATAATCTTGATTTATCCCGACAAGTTAAACAGGATACAGAACTAATCTGGTGCTCCCTCTGAGATTACTAAATCTACAATGGGAAAAGGGAAAATGGCACTAAGTTGTCATTGTTTTTAAGACATTATCTCTAGGAGAACAACACTCCTTAGTATCATGCTAAGGCATTGATCTCACACTAACTTGGAGAGAATAGTGTCCCCCCTAAACCAGCAGCATCACTGCCTATAGCAGAGGTGAGCAAAATGCAGCTCATGGGCCAGATTTGGCCTTCCTACTGATTGGATCCAGCCTGCAAGTGGGTGCCTGCCAAGTGAATATATCTGGGTCATGGGTGGGCAGCAGCTCTGATGGTCACATAGTGCTGGGTAGCCTGGGCTGCCACCTGTATGGAAGTAGAAGCATGAGCCTGTCTAGAGTTGTAGCATATACCACCCCAAGTCCGGACCTGGAAACTTCCAGCCAGGCCCACAGCTGCCCAAACATGGCCACCAATGCTCAGGTCAGGGCTCTGGGTGCATGGGGGAGGGAGGGCATGCTACATCTTCAGTGAGTTTCAGCTTCCATGCTGGTTACAGCCCACAGCTGTAGCATGCCCCACCCTCCTGTGCCCAGAGCCCCAACCTGAAAGCTGCTGGTTGTGTTCAGGAAGATGTGGACATGGCCAGCAGCTGCCAGGTCCGGACTTGGGACAGGAGGGAGGGGGGCCGTGGGGTGTGTTACAGCTGTGCGTGGGTGGGCTCTGGCCAGGAGCAGGCAGTTAGTGCATGCTAAAGCTGTGGGTGGGTTCAGGGTTCTGCGCTGATTGCAGCAGCAGGGAGGAGTGAGGGAAAGCATGGGGAAGGGGAGGATGTGACCCTCTACAAGTCACCAAAACTCCTTAAGTGGCCACCAGCTGAAATAATTGTCCACCGGGGCCTACAGCACTGTCTGGATCCTTTGACGTGATCTCTATTAATTACTGATTATGCCTAACACAGATAAACACATACGCTCTAATACAATTCTCAATACTGGAAAATTACATATATCCCACTTCAATATCCCACTGAAGATAAAAGACAAGAGGGCAGGTAGATTCAGAAATATCTTCACCAGAACATTCCAACGGGGTTAAGCAAAAGTAGTGCCCACCAGTACCATCTTCAGTGAACCAAACCTGATCATTATCATTTGACTATGCACTGATACGGTCTCCTTTATGGAAAACTAATTTCTGGGTCCTGACGACACCCCAAGACATCCAACAAATGTATATAAAATGACCGTCTAAGCACAATTCAGCACTCTTGCCACTCATTAATGCATGACAAAGAAGGGATACCCACTTCCTGCGCTGGCCCAAGGGACTCATGGCCTATGTTCTCAAGGCCAGTCACCAGAAGCCTTTATCTAATGTTATGCACTTAGCTTGCAAAAATGAACATTCTACACTAGAGGATGGATAAGGCAAAGAAAATAAGTTTGTCTTTATAAGTGTGATGATATGACAAAGATCCTACAAAGTAGCAGGACTCCATACACCTCCAGAAAAAGATCTTTGATTATCCTCAGATAATCTAGGCTATAAGATAAAACTGAGGTTATCCCTTAAATCCAAGTGTAATGAATTGCCAGTCACAAATTAACAGTAATGAGCAAGAGGGGATATTTATCTTGTCTCATCTCACATGGTGCAAGAATAAAATAACTATTGGTTAGCAATTATGAATGTACCATACTGTTTAAATGCAGTTTATTCCAGAAAGATGTCATACTACAGCAGTCTCTCATATTTTCTAGCATTGAAATAGTTTGCAAGAGGTCCTGAGGTATTGTGGTTTCAGGCAGTCTGCATCCCAATTCCCCAAACTCTTTGATAACAGTTACAATACAAAAACGAGTTCCAGGTCAATTCCAAAAGTCTCTCATCAGTTTTCCCATAGGTATCTGGTGTAAACAGGATCCTGACTATCATAATTCCCTTGCTCCAAATATACTATTCATTTCAGTACTCAACAGCAGTCACAAAAAGAGAAACCAGATCCTGCATAACTGGAACAACCCAAGAGATAACCTACTTCTGGCATTTTACAGCTGCTGTTAAACTAGAACCCTAAAGCCATTTAACATCTAAAAAAGAAACAAATACAGCTCTCAGGGAGCCTGCAATCTTATAATATGCTCTCACATAAACCCATGCTCATTGTATATGTGGAAAGAACATGCTGGCTTGAACCGAGCCTTGAAAGCATCTTATACTAGACTAGAGATCCATGAAAAAAATTTGGATTAAATCCAGTCCATAGACATTCTTTAAGTTATCCTAAGGGAAACCAAAGGGAACTTAATTTACAAAAGTCACATATACTACAAAAAAACAAAATTCATGCTCTTTAATATACTGTACCATTATAGCTATATACTATACAGAAGATATTTGCTTTAAAGTCATATTGTGAAGAAATTAATTTTGGCAATTACATTTAATGTGGGTATGTGTATTCATAGCAAAACATAACACAATATTTTCTAATATAATATTCATATAAACCCTGACATCCAAATTTCAGTTGAGTAGGTTTTTCTAAGATGATAAAAGAATAAATATTTTTGTGGTGAGTAAATTTAGTAGCAACTATCATATATATTCCATTTTGCAAAGCATTTGAGACTTGAAATAGTGGGAACCATGCATGTGTGTATATTTTTATAAAAAAGGCAGACAAACTGTTAGGAATACAGCTTGTCACATATATAGTCTCACTGTTACATAGTAGGAAGAATTTTTAGTTTGAAATTTTTTAGAAGTTGAAAACAGTCATAATCCTTCATTTTCCCCCAAAGATTATGGTTTTTCTGAATCATGAGCATGTCATAGTGAGGTTTGCATTGAATCATTGCTATACAGTGGGTGTATCTATTTGAGATACTTACTGCACATTAGCCTAATAACATTGTGCAGTAGCGTGCTGGTCAAAACCTATTCTAATAGCCTACTGAGCAGTGTTATTAGGCTACTGCACAGTAAGCATCACAAAATAACCATGCACTGGTGCTACTGTGTAATAGCTCTAGTTAATGCACATTTAGTTAGTACTTCATTAGGCAAGCACTAAACTAAATGCATGGTAACTAAGGTGCATTAATGAACATGTAGACACGTCCTGTATCTATCAAATGAGAACTTGGAAATACTTTGATTCTACAAAGTTATTCCAATGCCAAAAGTTCAGAATAGAACTGGCTAGAACAGGGGTTCTCAATTCCCAGGCTGTGGCCCGGTGCCAGGCCATGGAGGGTCAGTTGCCGGTCAGCAGCACAGTCAGCTGCCAGAGTGGAAGTGGCCACAGACCGGCAAACTACAGCCCCCCCCAGAGCCAGGTGGAGAGGCCCTGGCTCCTTCCACAGGGTCCGCAACAGCACAGGGTTTGACCCAACCTGCGCCCGGGAGATGAGGGTATCCTCACCTGTCTTCTGGCCAGAAATTCTGGCTGTGGTTGGCTGTGACTGCTGGGCAACGGTTTTATAGATTCATAGATTCATAGATGCTAGGGTTGGAAGGGACCTCAATAGACCATCGAGTCTGACCCCCTGCATAAGCAGGAAAGAGTGCTGGGTTTAGATGACCCCAGCTAGATGCCTATCTAACCTCCTGTTGAAGACCCCCAGGGTAGGGGAGAGCACCACCTTCCTTGGGAGCCCATTCCAGACTTTGGCCACTCTCACTGTGAAGAAGTTCTTCCTAATGTCTAGTCTAAATCTGCTCTCTGCTAGCTTATGGCCATTATTTCTTGTAACTCCCGGGGGCGCCTTCCTGAATAAAACCTCACCAATTCCCTTCTGTGCCCCCATGATTAACTTATAGGCAGCCACAAGGTCACCTCTCAACCTCCTCTTGCAGAGGCTGAAGAAGTCCAGGTGCCCCAGTCTCTCTCTCTCCTCATAGGGCGTGGCCTGCAAGCCCTTAACCATACGAGTGGCCTTTCTCTGGACCCCCTCCAGGTTATCCACATCCCTCTTGAAGTGTGGCGCCCAAAATTGCACGCAGTATTCCAACTGCAGTCTGACCAGCACCCGATAGAGGGGAAGTATCACCTCCTTGGATCTGTTCGTCATGCATCTGCTGATGCACAATAAAGTGACATTAGCTTTTCTGATGGCTTCGTCACACTGCCGACTCATGTTCATCTTGGAGTCCGCTTCCATGCCACCAAGCAGGTCATTTCCTAGGCAGTAGATATGCTGGACATTTTTCCTCCCTAGGTGCAGCACTTTGCATTTCTCCTTGTTGAATTGCATTCTGTTGTTTTCTGCCCATATGTCCAACCTATCCAGGTCTGCTCGTAGTTGTTCCCTGCCCTCCAGCATGTCCATTTCTCCCCACAGTTTTGTGTCATCCGCAAACTTGGACAGAGTACACTTCACTCCCTCATCCAAGTCACTGATGAAGATATTGAAGAGTATAGGTCCAAAGACCGAGCCCTGTGGGACCCCACTGCCTACACCCTTCCAGGTCAATACCGACCCATCCACTGTGACTCTCTGGGTGCGACCCTCTAGCCAATTCGCCACCCACTGGATTGTGTAGTCATCTAAGTCACAGCCTCTTAACTTGTTTACCAGTATGGTGTGGGATACCATATTGAAGGCCTTCCTGAAGTCTAAGTATACAACATGAACCCCTACTCCTGCGTCCAGGCATTTTGTAAAAAGAGACTAGAATAGTCAGGCATGATCTGGCTGCTATGAACCCATGCTGGTTCCCCCTCAGCATAATTTATCCTGCCGGGCTCTCGCAAATGTGAGCCTTGATAATTTTTTCAAAGACTTTGCCTAGGATGGAGGTGAGACTGACTGGCCTATAGTTGCCTGGGTCCTCCTTCCTCCCCTTCTTGAAAATGGGGACCACATTGGCCCTTTTCCAGTCCTCTGGGACCTGGCCCATGCACCACGAATGTTCAAATATTACCACCAGTGGCTGTGCAATGACGTCAGCTAGTGCCTCCAGTACCCTCGGATGGAGCTCATCTGGGCCTGCTGACTTAAAGGCATCCAGTTCCTCCAAGTGACTCTGCCATGGTTCATTATGTAGCCACTCAAAAACCCTGGAAGGTCAAAAAAGTAGATGCATGAGAGTCAGGGATTTCAGAGACCTGGGCTTCTTACAAGCTTGTCATGTGTGTAGCTAGGAAACATAGGGGCCTGGAGGCTCAGGAAGGCTACCAGGAAATCATCATGTTCCCATGGAACACTTTTCTATTGGAAAATGCTGTGCCGATGAAATCAAAATGTTCCATGGGATAATGTATAACCAGATCTAACTTTGGATTCCATTTTGAACCACGTATCTAGCTTTTATATTTGCCAACAACTAAAAGGTAACAGAACATTCCTACCAGTTCATAAAATGCTTTAAAAATCCCATTTTTGGATTATTCAAACTACTGAATAAACTCTCTGGAAGAGATTTAGATTTATTATGACAATGTAACTAGTTCTACTAGTTCTGAATCACAATATTTATGTGAAGAAGGACCTATTCACACTTCAGATCAAACAAACTTGTATCTTTTTATCATCTCAGATCTTCCCCAGATGCAAATATGTATATAAATAATATCTACCCTCTTCATATCGACTGTCAGATGATTGAATAACATTGTGACTGGCCAAGTTCTCATTTCAGAAGATTCATTTAATACCACAGCACGCAGTCTACATTAATTTTATTTTTGTTTTCCTGCCCCTTTATGCATTTATGGAATTCTCACAGGAAAAGTTTCCATACTATTTTATACTATTGCACTCCAGCTGCAAAAGGGCTGAGATTGGGGCCAGCGTATGTGAATACTTGAAAGGTCACAGGGTTACTAAAAAGTTGGCTGGTTCTGTTCTTTCTTTCTCCTCTGAGAAACTGCTAGCCACCTCATCACTGAGAAAAAACACCTCCCATGACTGTTCTTGCCTAGTGCAATCAAGATACAACACAGTAGAGTGCAAGGTACGGGAATGTTGGGGTCAAATTCCAAACAAGCAGATGTTGAAGAAGGACCAACTACCTTTAGTGAGGTGTTAGAAAAGTTAGGCCACATATATCAAAGTTGATTTTAAAGCTCTAATTTTATGAGAGGAACAAAGGTGGGGCATATAATCTATCTACTGTGAATCAATCTCGTGTGTGTGTGTGTGTGTGTGTGTGTGTGTGTGAGAGAGAGAGAGAGAGAGAGAGAGAATGGCTTCCTTAAGGATTTTGCCAATGACAACTCCAAAGACTGAATATGTCCATCTAGCCACAGGCTACGTACATCATGGGGAGAATCAATGTAAATTATTCTACCATCTCCCTTCACATTGCTAGTTTTAGCTGTCTATAGCTATTTTAATCTCTGACCTCAGATTTCATCCTTATTAAGTTCAGCCACCACTTGAGAAAGTGGCTCTCCATTGATTAAGTATCCATTGGGTCTTTTTGCTCATCTTTCAAAATGGCTGTAAACATTTTAGTATAGAGAATACAACAATCATTTTATCACTTTGTGCCAAAAGAAGAATATTCATATTAGTTCTGTTAGCTTTCAACTACAGCATGCAAGTAAAAGTATCTGCTTAGCTGTGTGTTAGAATGCAGGAGTGACTGGCACCTCCTGAGTCTGGGGGGGCACATTTTGTGGGTGGGCCCGGGGGCAGGCCAAAAGCTTCATATCCATTCCTATACTTCTGTGCTGCAGCTTTGTTCCTCCCCTCCCCCACAACACACTGCCGGCCTGTACGGCAAAAAAACTGCCCCGTCCTGAGTGGTGCCAAGTCGGGGGCCAATCTCAGGGGGAGCACGTGCCCCCTCTATGCCTCCCCCTACCAGTTTCCTGTGCCAGAATGTATTTACTTTTTATATCTTAGAACTGATCATGTAGGATTTTTGTGTGCACAGCATGTATATGATTAGGCTTTCTATGAGTCCACCAGTGTTACAAACGTGAAATGGTTGTGGAATGGTCTCTATAAAATATATTATTCATCATTATTATACATGCTCTGACTTATTTTTAGCTTGGATACCTCCCTGGAACTTGCCAATCAATGCAAAGTCTTTTTTGGACTTTTGGCTAGGACAGAGGGCAAGGGCTAGAAATAATTATTCTAAGCTTGTGTTTGCATTTGTTCTACAGTGTAGACTGAGGTTGCTGGATTTGAGTTAATTTGGCATGGATTTAAGAATGTCTTGTATGGAGTTTGTATTTTAATATGTAAAAAATACAGCATCTTTAAAGTGGATGGAGAGAAACAGTAATATATCAGGTTTGATATTCTATGAAAGGATTGCTTGTGTATACTGTAATCAAAGAAGGAAAGATAGAGTTCCTTGGCTGAAAAACTCTGCATAAGAACACAAAGTAAAAGTTCAAAGAACAGGGAAAATACTACTGTAACTTAATCTTAATGCAAATCACATACAGCTTTAAAAAGGAAAATAAATTATGAAGACAAACGTAACTGAATTGCTTTTTTAATCACAAGCAAAAAATGTAAATATTCTTCACACAGTATGCAGTTATCAGGTTTCAGAAAGCAACCATCCAGTTATATGATCAACAAGAATAACCAGTGATATCAGAAAATATTGCAAACAGAAATAAGGGTTTGAATGTAATGTAACATCTTATGCTTCATGGTATAATACAAACTCTGCCTATTGGGGATAAGGAGACAACTTTCACAGGGAGGTAAGAGAGAGGAAGGCTCTTCCCCCCGCAATTCTGAAAAGCATCAAGTACTGGCCAGTGACAAGATGCCATCAAGAGATACCACGACTGGCCACATTCATCATAGTGATTTCTAAATTCCCAATATATGCTGAAGTAAAACAGGATTTGGATTTTTTTTCCTTGTGTTTTGTTTTAAAGATATCAGATTTGAGAAATCTGTTAGACAAATAGCTTGTTCATAATATGTCCCACAGCTATTCCTATAACATTAAATCCCAGCTACAGGTTTCTTGAAAAATAATGGAAACTAAGGTGTCTTCTGCTTGTACTTTCCATGTCATAGTCAACATATATCAGGAGCAGACTGTGGACAGTAGGTTTGTAAAGGCAGAAATCATGCTTCTGAACAAAAAGTTTCAAGGCCCTAGTACTCTGTAACCCTCTTTCTTTATATACTTCTCATATTCTTCTCAATCCTCAAGTGAGCTCTTGTGGAAAGATATATGGTTTCCACTGTAGTTTGCATCACTATTTGGTTTAATTATTTCTCATAATTATGAAATAATTAGATGAAATCATAATATAAACCCCAGTGGAAAATATACGTCTTTTAAGCAACCTAATTCTTTGTCACTTAAAAGGAGGGGTATAAGTTACTATAGGAAAAAACTAATTAGAAAACCAGACGCATTTTATCCCTCTTCCTATATTTCAGGCAAGTTGGCAGCAATTCAAAAGTGATCAGAGGCTGGCCTATTTCTCAAGGACCTCAGGAGAGTATAATAATTTAAATCATCTTAGGAAAGTGCCTTGAGCACTTGTCTTTTCTTTTTTGTATGATCTTCTAACAGGAAAGATGGTTCTGCTCTCCGAACTGGCAGAGTCACTATAAACAATGGTTACAGAAAAGCTCTGGCCACCCCACGCTGGGATGGATTCAGGCAAGTCTGAACTTCTGCCAGGATAAACATACTTTATGTAAGAGACATAAATATTTAAAACAACATTGTTCATGGGCAAAATTTAAACAATTCAGTTGTCCAGTGTTACAATGCTGTTTTGGTCAATCAACAGAGAAGTTCAGCTTCATAGCATCAGAAATTATACATTACTCTTTACACGTAGGGATAAGTACTTTAATAAATATTAGCTAATAAATTGTCAGACCATCCTCAAGGCCAGAGCATTTTAAAAGGAAGAGTCAATGTTTTAGTTTCTAAATCCATAATTAGGCACCAAACCAAATGGACAGACTTTCACAAGTGTTAAGTATCCAATAGCTCCCACTGGCCTTTATGTGAATCGTCATGTGCTTGGCTTACCTATGTCCTTATTGAGCACTCATTTGAAAGTTAAGGGAATGATGCCTACTGATTTCAATGGATACTGGAGAAGGGCTATAATATGGAATCTTGAATTTAGGCACACTATCCTGAAAAGTTTTTAATCCTTGACTGATTTTTGCCAAAATATTTAAAAACATTGAAGATATGGTGGTTGGAACAAAAATATCCCAGAGAGAATCTGGTTCAAGAGGTTCATAACTGCCTGTTTTACATTATCTCATACATTTGCAAAGTGGCATAATTTTTATAAATGCTTATGCCAGTATTTGAAATTGTAAATTATTACATAAGTGTTACATAGAATTACTTCTCTGGAGAATGCCATTGAATAGTAGCATGATTAGTAACAGAAATAGCTATATTAATTCTATCAAATGCAACCATCTTCATAGGTAAACCTATACTAATGGAAGAACTAGAATCCTATCTCAAGGGTGAAAATAATAAGGAATCACAAGTCCTCATCAAGTTTATATCTCTTTGGAATTCCCAAACTCCTCTCTTTACTACCAATGTTTTTAGGGGTCTCTCAGTGCTTTCAGGGATGGATTTAGGTGCAAGTAGTTCTCTGGAAGTCCCTAAGTGATATCTGTTTCATTTGCCATGAGCATGAGTAGCTGAGCTTTGCACATGTGGAGTAAAATAGGGTCAGAAAGAAACAAGCTGAAACCCAGTCCCATCCCCTTAGGTAGAGCACAGGCTAAAGAACTACCCCAAGCAGTGACTATTCCAACCAGTGGACTTGCCAGGTTTGCATGGGCTGCTCGGTACCTGTACTCTAGGCAGTGTTGGGGCATAAGGAAGTGTCAGTTACTGGGCTGCTGGTGGTGGTTGCTGAGCCAAACAGTGCAGTGGCTGTTATTTTTGGGTCCCCCCCTACCTTGGCACTTGGTGCTGGCCTCAGCGCCCCACCCCCCCATCCCCACCATCATTCTCGATGGGCAGTTTGCTAGTAGTATATATGTTCCATGGTGTACATCATAAATACATCCATGGGGATAGATTCTCTACTGTCACCAGCTTCCATTGAGTGCAGCAGTCAAGAGAGAAGTCAAGAAAATGGTTCATATTCCTTGATTCTTGGCCTTATGTGCCAAAGTGGTGATATGAAAACAGAATGGGATGATATTATCCATTCAGTGATCCCTGCTGTGGATGGAAGGCTTGAATTCAAGTAATTGTGACTATTAAGTTATAGAAGCACAGAAAGTAAAATTCCTGATCCTTTTATTGTACCTCTATAATATAAAAAATGACTCCATCAATTTAAACCAACATAGATGATAAGTTATTCAATGTGCTGCCCATGTCAAATTTCAATTTTGACTGGATGTTATAGGCAAGGTAAAAACTCCACCTGAGAAAAAAAAGCTGGGTTCCTTGTGGCAATCCTGACAGATTCCAAACAGGACACTAGCGTATACCATTACATGAAGACTATGAGATCATAGCTGTATCATTGGCACAGGGAATGCACCTGTGACTATAAAGTCCTTAATCAAAAAAAGAAAGGCCACTGTATTGTTTGTATTGTAAGTCTACCTTTTTTCCCTTCCAGAAGTACCACAGAAATCTCACTCAACTTATACATTGGGTCAATCTACAATCACATAGGTGCCCTACAACCTTGATTTCTGTACTTGCAGAAATTGTGTGCATACATTCAAAATACCAAGTCAGGACTATTTCTCAGTACAGAAAGTTCAGAAAAGTATTTTAGTGCATTTAACCCTTTTGATCCCTTCCCTTGATCCTTTAATGCTTCTATGGGAGAAGGCAAGCGACAGTTATTTTTCATACATACTTGCCAGGTTGCTCT